>NC_054373.1:93996148-94596148 GCF_017654675.1 Xenopus laevis
ACATGACCTGACTGGAGATGAGTCGCAGCTTTTATGGCCTGTGTATGGCCAGTTTTTAGTAATATGCATGGGTTTCCTCACAAAACAAACGGCATTGTTGCTTAGCAGGCATGTTTTATAATGTTGAGGGTGAGAGCTTTTAAGTAGCAAACAAGTAATCCATAAATGTTTCTCATAGCCTTTACAGAATGAAAAAACGATACTTCGCATATACAAGCCCCTGTGCTAGGCATGATCAAGCAAAGAGCATTTGATATCAAGAGTGGCTTTTTTATGTTAATGCCGAGGTAGTTTTTAGAAATCCAGACTAAATTTCTAAAAGCATACGGAGTACTTTTATTTTTTACTGTTACTGACCCCTCTGCTCCCATGCAAAATAAATAATGTACAACCTGGAGGATTAGGGTAAAAAATGATTTTTCATGATTATCTTTTTTCCCTTTTATAATAGAAGTTGTAAGAGTTAAATGTATATTTAGTCTTGCCTCAGTTTTACTAATCCCTATAAAAGTGTTGCAGACTTAGTTTACAGTTACATTAAAACATACATTGTTTGAAGATGGCTTTTGAAATAATTCATTATCGGTGTCTATAAATTAATTATTCACTTTCAAGAATCCAGCTATGGTAGGGCCAGTAATGGAATTCTCCAGGTACAGCGTCAACCAAGAGTTTGTTTGTAATCTATACAGATAACTAATAAGGCAAGTCTGTGTAGTCTGCTGTTCCAATATTAAGGGTAACTGAGTACTATGAGATTCTACAGGAGTTACGTCACCCTAACATTTTCCTAGTCTGGGTGGGAGGGAAAACAGCATGCTAAAAATTGCCTCCCCATTCAGAGGAAATGCCTGCAATGTACTTCTGCCCGGCCGACCTGAATCCAAATCTAATTTGCTTATGCAAATTAGGGGCAGGGAGGGAAATTGCATGACTTTGTCAAAAACAAGGAAGTAAAAAATGTTTTCCCCTTCCCATCCCTAATTTGCATATGAAAATTCGGTTCGGTATTTGGCCGAATCTTTCACAAAGGATTCGGGTTTCGGCCGAATCCAAAATAGTGGATTCGGTTCATCCCTAATTGTGGCTAGTGTCATCCACAATCTCCTAGGGTGGCATTACCCTTATTTAGGAGGAAGGTGTTTAGGTTATAGTGGACTTCTTATAGTCAGGCAGTCACAGGAAATTATTAGACAAGTAGGTGGAATGCATGGTATAGACTAGGAAGATTCTTTTCCTTAAGCGGTTTGGTATGAGTTTACATCCACAAATGCTGCATCCACAAATATGTGAACACAAATTAATGTCTGTTGATTTGGTGAAATGCTAGGTAAAGGTGTATGCTCTTTAAGTGATGGGAAAGGTCTTGAAATCTACGAAGAATTCATATATTTAATTCAGTTTTTAACATCCAACACAACTTTAGTCTTGTTTTTCTTTCAACTCATCATCTTCGCTGTCTACCACCTCCTGTATAGCTAGGTCTGACTCTGCACGCTCACTCCCATTTTCCTTTCTTCCTTCTTCCTTGAAATTCCAGCAATGTTCCCTCTCATTTTCAGGTGGTAACACCAATGGCTGGTCTTCTCCATAGTCAAAGTTGACGTTATCCAAGCCAGCTTCTGCCAGACATGCATGGCAAAGGCGGTATCTCCTTGTCCCATCCTGAATAACACGACCGGTTACTTTGGTTACTGGAAGTTTGCACCTTCGACAGATTAGTTTACCAGCCTCATGAATCTGAAATCAGACAAAATAAGGAAGACATTCAGTTGTGGTAAAAAGTAGGGATGCACCGAATCCACTATTTTGAATTCGGCCAAACCCTGAATCCTTCGTGAAAGATTTGCCCGAATACTGATCTGAATCCCAATTTGCATATGCAAATTAGGGGTGGGAAAGAAAACATTTTTTACTTACTTGTTTTGTGACAAGACACAATTTCCCTCCTGCTCCCAATTTTCATATGCATATTAGGATTTGGATTCAGTTCGGCCGGGCAGAAGGATTTGGCCGAATCCCGAACCGAATCCTGGATTCGGTGCATCCCTAGTAAAAAGCCACACAACCAGTCAGCTCAGGTTCCTAGCACAGAGCATGTGTACTGCTCCTAGTGCATATACCACTAATCAGGAATCTCTGCTACAAAGCCAGCACCATATGGGCACCATACTTTGTAAGGTCTGACTGCTGCAACTAGGGGGGAAAGGGGTGCTGTTCTTCTTTAAATTAATGGGAACTGCATGTTGCGTAGTGTGCTGGACTGGCCATAAACTGGTTAAAAAAAGATGTCTCATGGGTGTTGAACTGTATCTCTATATAGTTCACGTAATAAGTAGAAAGATGTGTGACAAAAAGCCTTCATGGAGAAGTGGGAGGCTGGTCCTGAGTTTATCTATTTTAAAGATTTGCAAATATTTTGGGAGCCCTCAATATGTCTGATCTCTCTCTAACTGCAAAGAGACCAGCCTTGGTTGAAGTAGGGGACGAGGCAACTGCTATGCTTTAGTTGGCCATATGGGGCAGATTTGGCCTTTTGAGACTGAGTCTTCTCTGACATAAGGTACAAATGAATAAAGGAGTGACAGAGAGTTTTATTTGGCCATACAGTGGTGGAACTACTGGGGGAGCAGGGGGTGGGAGCGGGCCAGGGCCCGCACCCCCTCAGGGCCCCCCTGCAGCCCGTGCGCCACTGAAAATGCGGGCCATACCAGGGCCCGCCCCCCTCTAGTTACGCTACTGTGGCCATACCAAGTAAGAATAGGACGTGTTTGCAGCAAATTAAGTGTGACATAATTGTCAAGGGTTAAACATAAGATAAAGTACCGGAGGCCTGTCAAGCATGCAAAAGCAGCCAGACAAGCACAACTTGTAAATAATGACAAAAAAAACAACAAATTTTAAATTTGTAAAAAAAGGTGTGGGGGCTGTCCAGTATATTGCTTAACAGATTGACGGCTGAGCGTTTTCCCCTCAAGCAGAACAAGAGTCCTAGGTTGTCTCTCTCCTGATATCATTAATGGCCACTCTACCAGGCTGCTGCAGTTCTGATACTTGTTATATAATATCTCCTAGGACTGACTCAACTCCTGGTAATATGGCCCTGCTTCAGTGTTGGGGAAGAAAATCTGCTTGTGGATGTGTGAGTACAGAATATTATTTAATAAGTGGGGAGCATGGTTGCGTGTGGCTGCTGCATCATCAAGGGAACCCACTATTTGATTTTGTTTGTCCCATTCTGTTCCTGGTTGCCAGTCCTGCTTCTAAACTATCTGAATCTAAATCATATTTTTAACCATCAAATGTATATGAAAACTGTCTGGCTAGCTTTCTATAAATCATTGTGCTGAGTGGGTAAGCTGCCAGGGCCACTCCTGCCCTGAGGCAAGAGGAAAACCTTGCCTCAGGTGGCACGGAAGGGCAGTTACCAGGGGCGGCAAAAAGCCGCCTCTGGTAACTTTAAGAGCCGAATTTCCGTTTTTTAAAACGGAAATTCGGCTCTGCTTGTGCAGCAAGCTCAATAGCGGTCCATGCACTAGTGATGTGGCACCCACCGCTCCGACATGAGACGTTAGAAGAGCAGAGCATGAGAGGGGCGGCATCATGGTGAGCACCACGGTATAACTTCCGTCTTCCTCTTTCTTTGTGTGGTTGCGCATGCCAGTAGATCTAAAATCCAAAGTTTATCTAAAAATTTGGCTATTTCTCTCAACTGCAAATGCGTTGCCCCGGGAAATTTGAAGGAAAAATACGCTGGAAGAGGATCGCTCCATGGTGCTCATCCCGGGCCAGTGCAGTTTTCTGCTGATAGGAGCACCGGCCCAGGGTTTCAGGTAAGTCAATACAATCACTTGGGGGTACCCCAAGTGCACAAATCTTTTCCTTCTCCTTTAAAGGGGCTGTTCACCTTCAATCATTTTTATCAGCTTGGTTCTTTTCAGATAGCTCACCAGAAATGAATTACTCTCTGTTTGTGACTGTTTTTCTAATATTGAAGTGTAAAGTTTAATTTTTCACTCTTATGTCTTACTAAAGCAGCTCTGGGAGGGGGTGGCCAACTCTGTAAACTGTATTAAACGAATAAATTTCGTTAATGCATTTCTTATCTTTGTCCCTGCTGAGCTAAATCTCTGGGTTTCATTAAAGGCAGCTGTTAGAATTGATACAATAGTTGCTAATACTCCAGAGATGTTGCTGAGAAATGTATCAACTAATGTAGCAAATTGTAACAGTTCAGAATCTGTGCCTGAATTACTGATCTGCCAGATGAAAACAACAGAGATAAGAACTAGGAAAACCAGTAAGAAATAAAAGAAGGAAAACAATTGAAAAAAGGCTTTATTTCTGGTAAAGAATCTGAAAACAACTGAACGGAAAAAAGT
Source organism: Xenopus laevis (assembly GCF_017654675.1). Lineage (NCBI taxonomy): Eukaryota > Metazoa > Chordata > Amphibia > Anura > Pipidae > Xenopus > Xenopus laevis. Next base: position 94,000,531 of record NC_054373.1, read on the forward strand.
GTTTTGCCTTTGTTCACCTCCAAAGTACCCCTTTAATAGGGGTTTTGTACATATAAAATATTGAGGGCTAACGTTAGCTATATATTGCGTATATGTGATGTATAGTGTGTGGGGGAAAATACAGTGGTCAAGAAGGTTACCTTAAAAAAAAAAAAAAAAGATTTTATTTTCCCTTACCTACCTCAGCGATGCTTGGAAATACTTAGTTAAGTTGGGCTGAAATAGACAACTGCTGTCAGTGTCAACTTTTCACTTACCATGTCATGATCTGATAATTCAAACATGGAAGCGATAAACAAGCACTGTCCCATTTTAAAATTATTTGGCACTTTATTTTATTGTAGCCTATGCAACAGGGTTACAATAGGGGGAACAGACCCCATAACTGAAGGAAGAAAGGGGGCCCATGATGTACTACAGATCCCCACACCCTTCCTGGTAGTAATATAGATGTATAGGGATCATGGATTCTGTGAGTGGTAGAATGGGGGCACAGGAATACTTTTTGCTCAAAGGGCTTTGCAAGGTGACATTAGGCAGAGTCTATGGCAAGTCCATTTGATCTTTAGAAAAATCAATGTTTGCATTAATACAGCTCTGTTCAAAACATTACCCCTTTTCATTCTATAAATATTTATAGTATAACTAATTCTTGAGATTACTATAACCATTTCCCTTAAAGGAGAAGGAAAGGCTAACACTAACTAAGCTTTATCAGAAAGGTCTATATAAATACACCAGTAAACCCTCAAAGTAATGCACCTCTGAGTTATCTGTCAAAAGAAACACAATTTCTTTCCTTCTATTGTGTATACATGGGCTTCTGTATCAGACTTCCTTCCTTCAGCTTAAACCTCCAGGGCACAGGCTTAAGCATGCGCAGTTTGTTCTTCTCCCCTCCCTGCTGTAATCTGATCCCAGAGCTATAAGTGAGCTGGGAGAGACTCAGACAGGAAGTTATGTCACACCAAGCTAATATGGCAGCTGCCATCCTAAACAAAGAGCTGTTTACACTATGATGATAAAGCGTTCTACATAATAAATATAGTGTTAAAGCTTGCACTATTGTGGCTAATCTATTGGCAATAAACTGCCTCAGTAGCTTTCCTTCTTCTTTAAAAGACAACTGGAAGAGTTTGGAAAATTGTCAAGTCAGTGCAGGATACATACTGTCTGAAAGTGATTGCGCAAGTGCTCCAGTCTAGTGAACCTCTTGCCACAGGCTTCACATGGGTAAGGTCGCTCTCCTGTGTGGCATCGCAGGTGACGTTTTAGATCGGCTTTACGTTTCACGGTATGGGTGCAGAAAGGGCATTTAAACCTCCCAGAACTTAGTTCATCTGGAGAGGGGAAAGGGATATTAATACAAAAAAAGTGCACGTTTTCTATTTTTACAGGTATGGGAGCTAGAATGCTTGGAATGCCTTCAGACTACTAAACCAACAAAAGGCAATAGTATTTTACATTTTTAGGCACAGTTATCAAATAAATCTGCTCACAACTTGAGTGAATTTTCTATAGGCTTCCATTGGAAGCGTTTATCAAGTGTATTTTGGCCCAAGTCCATGCAAAACTATTTTAACATTTATAAATAAATGTGAAAATGTTGATGCCATGAAATTAAAGGAAAATAGTGTTCGAGTATAAATAGCTTATCTGTTTCTGAAAGGGCCTACAGTTGTGCCATGTGACCTCTTGTACTGACACCCTAACCTATTTGTTTCTTTCTTTGATACTAATATTTGATGAGACTGTTCTCTGCTCACCTTCACCCCATCCAGATACTCCTCCCAGCATGGTAGGCATTGCCTTGTACAGCTCTTCTGCCTTGGTTATATGAAGAGCTGGACCCTGGTCCAGAGACTCTTGCTGAGGAGATTCAGGCCAGCTGTGAGATGCAGCATCTTCATCCTCATCTTTAATACTTATTATGGACTCCTGTGTTTGGGTTCTTTCCTCTTCCTGTGACACACTCTCAACTGTTTCCTCATCATGCAGCATACATTCTGCTGAGCCTCCCACCAAGTCACCCAGTGGAATATGACTGAGTGGTGCTGGTGTCAGAGGTTCTGGCAGTAGGCGCCTACGATGCTTGCGAACAAGCTCAGGTTTGCGTGGGTGCTTAGAGAAAGGGCGCTGCAACCGTGAGGTAATTGGAGGGGGGTAATTATAACCAGCAATAAAGCTGCCATGCTCTGCGGTATCATGTGTATGTGTTGGGCTGCTCTCAGTCCTCCAACCTGCAGCATAAAGCCCAGAACCATTACTGCCAGCATCCTTGTCTGAAAGGCTGAAGAAACCATCTCTGTCCTTCTCATTTATGTCCAAGGAGGATTTGATAAACATTTTGCAAACACCAATAACATCGGTCATTTGAAGATAGCTGGCTGCAGACATAACCTCAATAACATTTTGTCCAGAAAGAGGCAATTTGCCTGAATAAACAAAGTCTAGGATGGCTGTAAACGTGTCAGCAGAAAACACATCAAAGGTGGCTGTGATTGGCTCACCCATGTCCCTGCAGCTTTGAGACAGAAGCATTTTGAAGTAACCACTACTGGCAAACAGTACATTACGATGTGCTTTAAACATCTGCCCTTCCACTATAATGTGACAGTCACAAAAGAGATCCTTCTGCCGCTGTTCATCCAACTGCTGCAGAAGACGAATGTGATGGGAAGAGAATTCCATCCTCTGGAACAATGCTAGAAACAAGATGAAAATATAATGCATGAATTAAAGGCATAGGCTGTGCTAAAAATTAGGGGTAAATTTATCAAGTGTCAAAGTGAAAATTTAGAAATCAAAAGTTCGAGTATTTTATGGCCAAAACTGTGAAATTCAACTAGGAAATTGTTGAAATTTGATTTGAGTCTTTTTAAAAATTCAAATTCGATTTTCGAGATTTATCATACACTGGCCCTGTAAGAACTCGAATAAGACTATTCGCCACCTTATGTACAGCAAGGGGTCACATGGATGAGGGCCGGCAGTTGATTGATTAATACAAGTTTAAAGACAGAAGAATCTCATAGTCTGTCTGGTTATCTAACAGAACAACTGCTTCCCCTGTCTTTCGCCTGCCAAAATGAGAAATCGCCTGTGGCATGGCACACGAAGTCGCCTCACGAGGAAACTTCGGGTGACTTCAGAAAATGAAGTGCCGTGAGTGCCATGCCGCAGGCGATTTCTCATTCTAGCAAGCGAAAGACAGGGGGAAGCAGTTGGGGGAGATTAGTTGCCCCAAAGAAGAGGTGATTAGTCGCCGGCGCCTAAATCTCCACGAATCTCCACGTGTGACCTTACCCTTAACAGCAGGGAGGTCCCTGCCCTACAGAGCTTACAATCATAGGCCTAAAACAAAAGGCAGAGGAAAAAACATTCTGAAACAGGCTAATTAAGAATAATGTAGTGTATTGTTCATATTGCATATTTCTGCAACCATCCCTGACAGATGTATCTGGTTATTTGTGCATTTTTAATCATCAGATGAACTGGACAATACATCACACTGTAGCTACAGCCATTAGGATTGGTAAATACTACGGGGACTGCCTTTGATATAGCCAGCCCATTGGTTGAACTGTCACTAAAAGAAAAAAAAACTACACAGCTGTGCTTTCCAGACGAACCACCTTTCTGATTGGCTGGTCTTGTCGCCGGTAAAGGATGTTACTATCTTGGAGTTCTGTGATTGGATCCGCTAAATGCCACTCAGCGAAAGGAGGGAACCCTGGTTACGGTGGTGTCTAATTGGCTGTCGTCGCTGCCCATTAGACTTCCCATATTACCGGGGGATACGCCGTGCAATTTCATTGCAAATCACAGATGTATAACTAACATGCGGAGCTCCGAAGTGTGTCGAGCGTGGCCTTTTCGGTCATATACGGCCGATTAACAATACTTTACCCCAGGGCCATGATATCGTATTCGGCCTGGATAACCTCACCAAGCCCCCTGTATCTGGCCTTGCAAATTCTCCGGACCGCAACTATCAGCCCCCCGGGTCACCTCCCAGCTGCTGTATCCTTACCGTACACCTCCCCCAAGCTACTCACCTGGGATCTGCCTTTTCCAGGGTGATACTTATCGCTTTTGGGCGCTACACCCGAATTATCTTCACCCTGTGCTGTTTCCGCCACCCGAATGTCCGGACAAAGGAATGGTCACGTGACGACGCCCGAGGGCTGAGACTGTCTTAAAGGGGCCGCGCCCGTAGGGGGGATTGAGGATGTGAGGGGCGGGTGTGTGTGTAGGAGAGACACCCGGAGGAGTGTCATAGAAGTGTGTGCTGGGCGGGTATTGGCATTTACCCGATCGGGGTCACCCACTAAATTGATGTAAACGCGTATGGATGTGGGAAACGTAACAATATTGGTGCATGCGGGCCCTTACACACGCACATTGCACACACGTTTGTACATATTGAACGCTGCGTTTCGTATAAGGATAAAACGAATTAATGTTGCATTTATGCGTGAAGAAATATTTTTAATATCAGGCGTTAGAGGTTCTATGCCCTTATGGACGTCTGAAACATTGTGCTGGTCATATGCGTTTTAGTGTGCAGAACTCAATGGTGAAATGTAATCTTGTTCTACTAAACGGAGCATCTCAACTGGGCAACTGTATTAATAAACAACTGTGCTTAGAAACTAATGTGCTTAGAAACAACTGTGCTTAGAAAGTTGATGTGGATGAAATTGTGTAAAGCTGGCCACAGACGCAAAGATTCGTACGATCGGACTTCCCCCATCTCCCGACCTGCCACTAACCATTCCGATCAAATAAAGTACAAAAGAACAGATCAGCCGATGTTCTGCCCCTGACAGCAATCGTACGAAAGTTATGTCCGACCAAAGCTGGTGACAGTCTCCCTCTGAAAATCGTACGATCGGCAATACATGCAGAGATGTTATCGGCAGCCAACAGAAATCTTTTAACCTGTCCGATCGACAAAATGACCGATCTACGACTGACTAAAAATGTCGGAACTCTCCACACACGGTCCGAAAATCGTACGAATCCTCAATTCGTCACTATTATTATAATAATAGGGATGCACCGAATCCTAGATTCGGCCTTATTCAGCAGGATTCGGCCGAATCCTTCTGCCTGGCCGAACCGAATCCTAATTTGCATATGCAAATTAGGGATGGAGAGGGGAAATCGCATGCCTTTTTGTCACAAAACAAGGAAGTAAAAAATGTTTCCCTTTCCCACCCCTAATTTGCGTATGCACATTAGGATTCGGTTCGGTATTCGGCTGAATCTTTCATGAAGGATTCAGGGGTTTGGCTGAATCCAAAATAGTGGATTCGGTGCATTCCTAAATAATAATAAAATAATATGTAAATATAATCCATGTCACTATCTGACAATATATTCCTTGAGCTTTACACCTGTATACTGAGGGAGTGTTTTTCACATTTTAGGGTCCTTTGTGTTTAGGGCTGCCACCTGTTCTGGAAAAAAATACCAGCCTTTCTATATATTATATATATATCTTTCTATATATTATATATATATCTTTCTATATATATATATATATATATATATATATATCTTTTATCCCTATTAATAACATTGTGATCAACCATCATTTTTACAGGCAGGCGGCGACCCTATTTGTGTTCCAGTATTTCTCAATGGTTAATTTTTAAAAGGCAGCTAAATAAAATGCAGAATGCCTCTCTGAGTACTTTTGCAATTTACAACTATTTTTTTTTCTAATTTCCATTACTTTCTGATTATACCAGGCTTTTAGTTAAAGTGACAGTCAGAAACACTAGGATTAACTGAATCCAGGATGTGCATGGACAGTAAGGTTTGCTGTCAGTCTCGGCCTTTAAAGAGATCTGTTGAACTGAAGTCTGCCTAGCAGTAAAAAACTAAGACTGCTTACAACTCTAAAATAGAAACTGTAATTGTAAATTGCAAAAGTTCTCAGAGAAGCACCCTAAATAAGTTTACATCAATTAATTTTTTTGAGTTTAGACCCAGAGTTTAGACACAGAATAAAAGCTGAGTGGCAAGTTATGTGTCTCTTATTGCAGTGGTGTAGCAATAAAGGTAGGGATCGAGGGTGGTCTGCAGGAAATTTAGCTCATGCAATTTGTCATACACATTTTCATGCGGGGGGCCCCCAAAGTTACCAATGCCCTACTGAATATAGTGGTTATCTTTCTGCCATAAACCTGTGCTCCTCTTCTTCAACAATGCACTTGCCTAAGGTATTCTTTAGTATATTACTTATTTGTTTTGATCGTGAAAAGGGTTTTGTAGGTAAAGGGGATGACACATGCACCAATACTTTGAGGTAATTTGGCCTACATCCATCTTACTACCAAAACATAACTGTATGAATGGCTGTGACTAGGCAGGTTTTACAATCTATCCTTTGGTTTTAATGGAACACAATCTGTCTAGACAAAGTGTATGAACCGGGCAAATTAAATGGGCTGCACCACTTTTCTGCTTCCATAATGATATCTAGGGATGCACCGAATCTGGGATTTGGCCTTTTCAGCAGGAGACAGTAGAATCCAAGTGCCTGGTTGATATGAACCTTAAAATCACGTGACTTTTCATCACACAATCAAGGAAGTTGCTATGGTTTTTCTCTGGGCTGCATAGACAGTTCCTTTTAACCTTTCCTTGGCATAATTTGCATATGTAAATTAGGGTCCGGCTTCAGGTCAGGATCTGCCTAAATCCTTCATGGAAGATTAATCTGAATCTCAAAATAGTGGACTTGCTGCATCAAACTAATAAGAAAAATTACAGCTGCACAGTCCTAATACAAAAATCCAGTAAGTATGTTCGTTGGATGAGTAATAAAAAGTACCTCACCCGCTAACGAAAATGACCTGGGTGTAAAAACCCCAGGTCAGGCACATAAACGCAAACTGCGATGTGAAGTCACTGATGGATAAGGGAATAAGCACTCACCCGACGTCTCAAGTGGTCCGGGTGCATCGCCCCGAACCCGTAGCCAATGGTGTATGCACTGTAGAAGTATGAAGAAAATCAGCGAGCACTCCGGAAGCCTCTTGTGGTAAGTAAAATTCAGCTTTATTTTGAATACATTAAAACCATTACATCCTAGGATGTAATGGTTTTAATGTATTCGAAATAAAGCTGAATAAAGCTGAATTTTACTTACCACAAGAGGCTTCTGGAGTGCTCGCTGATTTTCTTCAGACTTGCTGCATCGGTAATAATAACCTGAATAAGCAGATAAGTGACATACGGCCATTCATGTGCATGGACAATATCTGTGACCAGGAGCATGCATACAAGGGCTATGTTGGCTTCCAGTGCACTTGATCCTGCTCGGCAATCAGCAACCCACTCTTTAATGCTTGGATTATTGCAGTTAGGTTGGGGATAGGACAACTAGTAGTAGTAAAAACACAGAGAGGGTACTTTAGTTACCCTTGATCCAAATTAAGTTGTTCAATTATCTCTGTGGCCCAAAAATTGGTTTAGAACTATGTTGTAGATATGTGCCTTGTTTATATTTATTTCTATTGTAAAAAAAAATCTGACAATATAAAAGGGAGCATGAGGTTCCACCCTAACCAGTATGGGGGTTCAATTTTGGATACAGAGCCATTAAAAATCTGTGTGCAAATTATTTACTAAGAAATTGATTAAAGGTGTATTTGGAGACCAAATTAATCTGAATGTATACAAATTTAATTTTACTTTAAAAATTTTCCACTTAAAACCTGGCCGGCCAGGAACTCAACATATAACAATATAAATACATAAGATTTTTCGAAATGATTCAGTTAGGTGGTCACTTAAAATAGTAACAGTAGGTATATCCTATAGGTCACAGTAATAGGAATTTTCCAAATTTCCTCGGTTGTATTGAATGATTCCCCCAGTCTTGCAATTACGTAGAGCAAAATTGGTGTGAGTTACAGTTCTCCAACTTGGGAGTATTATTGTGTGAGTTATAGTTCTCTTATTTGGTAATCAAGAAAGAGGTACTTTTCCTAAATGGGTTGCCAGGCTTATTATGTTGGAGATATATGTAGAGAAGGTTACAAAAGGGGTTAAATGGGGCATCCCCACACCCCCTCTCTTTCCAGCTACACGTGCCCCCCTAGTGCAAATGCCTTCAAAGCTGAGCTGCTTCTCATCATTGTGCTTGGGTCAGGCAATGCTCTAATAGGCTGCTGTACTGTTAACTTTTGTCTTCCAGCCTATCAGAACACAGCACCGTGCCCAAGCACGTTGTCACTCAGGAAGCTGCTCAATGTAGGAGACTGACACCGTTGAAGGGAGGCAGTGTGGCACCTGCGTTAGAGAAGGTCAGCACTATCTTGGTTTATGGGCGAATCTCAAACCTGTCGAGGTCATGGAGAAGTGAAGTCAATGGCAGATGTCCCTTAAGTTTTCTCTTGACATCGTAATCTGTGCTGGATAATTGGGGTTATAGTTCCGATAAAGTCGAGTTTTCGCAGTGACAATTTTAAAGAGTTGAGTTTTCTGAGCGTCAATTGTACCGTTCGAGTTGACGCTCGATTGTCGACTAGTTTCAGTTGTCTCTTTAACACCATTCATACCATTTATACTGGGAATTCAAAACTAGCAGCTACTCATACATTTTTAAAGTATGAACACATATGGGAATTTTGGTTTAATGCAAAGGAAAGTTAATTTAAATAATTTATTTAATTCTTCTCAAAAAAGATTGCAGAGAAAAAATGCTGCAATAAAATTGAATGTCATTTCTAACCACACAATTGACTTTCCGAAAACTCGACTTTTTGAAATTGTTGCTGCAAAAACTCTACTAAAAACCCGATGATCCAGCGCAGATCACGATGTCAAGAAACAACTTCAGGGATATCTGCCATTGACTTCCAGATGACCTTGACAGGTTTAAGATGGAGTATTTTCAGATTCTGATTTTTAGCAACTTTTGGGTATATAAATCTCGAAAAATTTTACTTTTCCCCTTTAAAAAACTCGACCACATGAATTTGAGGTTTAATAAATGGGCCCCTAAATGTATGACTACTTGTGTGGCAGAAACATAAATGGTGCAGCAGGTACTTGCAGTTAAGTTTCTTTACAATATTTAAATAAATGTAACATTACTAATGGATCATATGATAATTATTAACTTTTTTAGGCTTAATGCTTTTTGGTCCCAAGGGGCCCTTGAATAACCACCACAGATGAAAAACAATTTAACTAATCTGATTCTACGTATCAACACTGGAAAACCAGAATGGGTCACAAAAAATGTAATGAAAAATCTCAGTCTATCTCCAGCTGCATATATAAACTGCAGTGGGTTTTTAATGGGTAAAATATGAGTACTTTTCCAAATTAATATGACTCTAGCCCATTATCTTTTCCTATGAAAGGGTAACATCATCCAGTTCTTGATATAACAGTTGCCAAAACCATTCCCAAGCCCCTTTATACTGCTTGCTTGATGTCTACACACAAAGCAGCTTCTGGACCATTCAGTAACACGTGTATTCAGTAACACGTGACAATATCTTATCAATATGTACTGCTGTCTGATTTTTACAAGACATGCACTATTAAAGGGATCCTGTCATTATTTTATGGTGTTTTTTTATCACAATATTACACTGAGTACATTGCAAGTAATTCATTTTACCATTTAAAATGTTATTCTTGAATCTGTAAGTATATTTTTGTAGTTGTAATGTAGGTGTGTAGGCAGCCATCTCAGGTCATGTGCTTTCAGAAACAGCCAGTGCTGCACTATGGAACCTCTTTCAGATAAGCTATTGTTTGGTTTGGTTGTTTTCCTATGGAGTGTTATTCTCATTGTATTCTCATGGGATCATTTTAGCAATGCAGGTATCAGAGCACTGTTATCTAGTTACGTTCCCATTGTTCTGTTGTTAGGCTGCTGGGGGGAAAGGGAGGGGGGTAATCTCACCCCAATTTGCAGTACAACAGTCGAGAGGGACTGAAGTTTATCAGAGCACAAGTCACATGGATGGAGGCACCTGGGAAGAACATGACTAGCCCCACATCAAAATTAAATATTAAAACATCTGCTAGCCCTTTAAAAAAATGGATTTCCATGCAGAATTCCACCGGATGGTCACTATTAAAGTTTGGATTCAATGTCTCAGTATTTTATTTTATGTCAGATATATAATTTGTGTACTATACTATAATATAGCACTACCACTGCAGTACTTACTGTAACGATCGCCGCCCGGAGCAGGCCCAGGAGCTCCGGGCGGCGCGTCCATCTTCGCCGGCGTCGCTCCCAAAATGGCGGCGCCCATGGCCGCCACGTGGGTAGCGGCGCCGGGCGATGACGTCAGCGCGCCGACGTCGGCGCAAGAGCGTCAATGACGTCAGAATGGCGCCAAATTTGAATATAAAAACGCCAACTAGACGCCAGAATGGCGCCCAAGAATAGGATTACTTTCCTGAAGCATATCCTGGGTTTCCTGTGTGCCTTATTGCCTAATCTTGTTCCTGCCTTGTATCCTGACCCTTTGCCTGGACTTTGGACTTTGTTTGTATTCTGCCTGCCTGTGAACTCTTGCCTGATCCTGACTATTCTCCGTTTAACCCTTTGGATACCGCGACCTTGTTCCCTCAAGAGGGCTTCCTCCTTGATCCAGACAACCTCCCTGGAGGGAGCTCCCGGCTCCCTGACATTATTCTTGGGCCATGGATCCTTCTGAGGAAGCCACACCTCATGTCGGACGAGCGCTCCGCGGACTGGCATCCCGCATGGAGGATTACGAAAACCAGCAGGTTCGCATTGGGCAAGCACTCGATGTCCTGCTGGCTCAAGTGCCTTCTGCGTCCTCCACTGCTCCACCTACTGGGGATCCCCCCATGGCGGCAGCCCCCACGAACACAAGCTACCCGACAGGTGAGCCTCGCATTCCACCTCCCCCTCGTTTCAGTGGGGACCCACAAGCCTGCAGGGGATTTGCCACGCAATGCCAAATTCAATTTGAGTTCCAACCCACACAGTTTCCAAGCGAGCGTTCCAAGGTGGGGTATGTGATGTCTCGATTGGAAGGCAAGCCACTGGAGTGGGCAACGTCTCTTTGGGAGAAGAATTCCCCGCTGACTTTTGATGTTAAAGACTTTCTCCAAGCTTTTCGTATAGTCTTTGATGCTCCAGGTCGGGTTACGAACGCCCCTGCCCGTCTCTTGCAGCTCCGGCAAGGAAGCCGCAGTGTCAATGAGTATGCTATAGACTTCCGAACACTGACGGCGGAGACTTCCTGGTGTGATGACGCTTACAAGGCTGTATACTACCAAGGCCTATCCATCCGCATCAAAGATGATCTCGTCTCCAGAGAGACTCCTGACACCCTGGAAGGGTTGATCGCTCTATCCATTAAGGTGGACACTCGTCTCAGAGAGCACCAGGTGGAGAGAGAGCGCAGTAGACGATTTTCTCCCATGTTGGCCCCTCGCTTTCAAAGGCCGATTCTGCAAACACCCGCTGTTCCTGTGACCCATGTGTCGACGTCTCCCTTGGAGGAACCCATGCAAGTAGGAAAGACTCGCCTCTCCGAGCAGGAAAGACTCCGAAGACGTATGGCAGGTCTCTGTTTATACTGTGGTGGGCATTCCCATTTTGCCAACGCCTGTCCTGCCAAAGCCAAGAGTTTTGTACCCCGAGGTATGTCTCAGGTTTCTCATGTAGGGGGCATCACTCGAGGTTCTCTGGAGAAGTATCAAGAAAATTCACGCAGGCTTCTCCTTCCTTTGCAGATTCACCTGGCAAGTAAGTCTATCTTCGAAAGGGCCTTCCTTGACTCCGGAGCGGATGGCAATTTCATGGATGCCTTTTTTGCCGAACGCATGAAGATTCCTCTGCTTCCATTGTCTTCTCCCCTGCGAATTACTGCCATAGATGACAAACCCCTGGAGTTTGAATTCGTCACAAAGTTCACGGCGGAACTATCTGTACAAGTTGGGGCGCTGCATCAAGAAAAACTTTCATTCTTCATCATCCCCTGTCCTTCTACTCCAGTGATATTGGGTCTTCCATGGTTACGTCTGCATAACCCCACCATAGACTGGTCCACTGGGCAGATCTCTCGTTGGAGTTTATTTTGCCTGCAACATTGCCTTCCGCCAAAGCCCCTCGAGAAGGTGAATGTCTCCTCTGCGGAATTAAAGACTTTGCCCTCCACTTACAAGGGATTTTCCGATGTGTTTTGTAAAAAGTCTGCAGAATTCCTTCCCCCACATCGCTCCTACGACTGTCCGGTTGAACTCCTGCCTGGAGCTATGCCCCCCAGAGGGCGCACCTACCCTCTCTCTCCTGCAGAGACTACCGCTATGAAGGAGTACATCCAAGAAAATCTCCAGCGGGGGTTTATCCGCCCTTCTACCTCTCCTGCAGGGGCTGGGTTCTTCTTCGTGGAGAAGAAGGACGGAGGCCTTCGGCCTTGTATAGACTATCGGGGTCTGAATAAGATCACCGTGAAAAACAGATACCCTCTGCCCCTGATTGCCGAGCTCTTTGACCAGCTGAAAGGGGCAAAGATTTTCTCCAAGTTGGATCTCCGGGGGGCCTACAACCTCATTCGCATCCGGGAGGGTGACGAATGGAAGACGGCATTCAACACTCGGGATGGGCACTATGAATATCTCGTTATGCCCTTCGGCCTATGCAATGCCCCTGCCGTCTTCCAGGAGTTTGTGAATGATGTGTTCCGAGATCTCCTAGGAAGGTTCGTAGTCGTATACTTGGACGACATCCTGATCTTTTCCAAGGACCTTGAAAGTCATCGCTCCCAGGTGAAGGAGGTACTCTCTCGTCTGAGGAAGAACTCTCTCTTCGCCAAGTTGGAGAAGTGTGTTTTCGAGGTATCCAAGATCCCCTTCCTAGGATACATTATCTCTCCAGAGGGATTTGAGATGGACCCCGTGAAAGTGTCGGCCATCCAGGAGTGGCCTCTCCCACTGAGTACCAAAGCAATCCAGAGATTCATCGGATTTGCTAATTATTATCGACAGTTCATCCGGGGGTTCTCTTCCCGCATTGCACCTATCCTGGCCCTCATCCGAAAAGGGGGTAAACCCAGCCTGTGGCCTCCATCTGCTATAGAAGCTTTTCAGTCCTTGAAAGAGGCCTTCACGTCCGCTCCTGTTCTTCGACATCCCAATCCTGCACTACCCTTCTGCATCGAAGTTGATGCTTCTGAAGTCGGAGCCGGAGCTATCCTGTCTCAGAGACATTCCTCTGATGGAAAATTGCACCCCTGTGCGTTTTTCTCCAAGAAGTTCTCATCCGCAGAGCAGAACTATGACGTCGGGAATCGAGAACTCTTGGCAGTCAAGCTTGCCCTTGAAGAATGGCGTCACCTCCTGGAGGGTTCTGAAATTCCTGTCCAGATTTTCACTGATCACAAGAATCTGGAGTTCATACAGTCCCTCAAGAGGCTAAATCCCAGACAAGCCAGGTGGGCCCTTTTCTTTTCCCGATTTAACTTTGTTTTGACTTATCGCCCAGGTTCCAAAAATCTGAAGGCCGACGCCTTGTCTCGTAGCTTCACTCCGGTGGACCGTGACCCTGAGAGACAGGAACCAATCATTCCACCAGTCAAGATCATTGCCTCTCTGTATCCCCAATTTGCCGACCAGATTCTGGCTGGGCAGTCCTCGGCTCCTCAAGATACTCCGATTGGCATGGCCTTCGTCCCTCCAGAACTTCGCCTGGCCATCCTGCAACAAACCCACTGCTCCAGGCAAGCTGGACATCCTGGTTCGGCTAAGACCCTTGAACTCTTGAGGCGCCTAGTCTGGTGGCCTGATATCCGCAAGGATGTAAAGGACTTTGTGGCTGCTTGTAATGTCTGCGCCACTTCTAAGCCTAGCCATTCCCGCCCCAGTGGGTTGTTACAGCCTTTGCCGGTACCCTCTCGTCCATGGACGCACCTCTCTATGGACTTTATTGTCGAACTTCCTCCCTCCGGTGGGAATACTGTGATCTGGGTTGTTATTGACCGCTTCTCCAAAATGGCCCATTTCATCCCTCTGAAGAAGTTGCCCTCTGCGGTGGAGTTGTCCCAGCTATTTATCCAGTACATCTTCCGCCTGCATGGTTTCCCGGTGGAGATCGTCTCCGATAGAGGCACCCAGTTTACTGCCAAGTTCTGGCGTTCCTTATGCAAAGACCTGGGAATTGTTCTTCAGTTTTCTTCTGCATACCACCCGCAAACGAATGGGGCAGCTGAACGTGTCAACCAAGCCCTGGAGCAGTTCCTGAGGAACCACGTATCCCTCTGCCAGGATGACTGGTCTGATCTCCTCCCATGGGCGGAATTCGCTCATAATAATGCTTGTCATTCCTCTACAGGAAGGTCTCCGTTCATGTCGGTGTATGGTCAGCATCCTCAAGCTTTTCCCCAAGACTTTGTGCTATCTGACGTCCCGGCTGCTGACGACTCCGCAGCCCATATGTCTGCTATTTGGGCTGCGACCAAGTTGAACCTAGAGAAGAGTGCTCTTGTTCATAAGACTTTCGCGGATCGTCGTCGAAGATCCTCTCCTCTCTACAAGGTGGGTGATAATGTCTGGCTCTCTTCCAGGAATATCCGGTTGAAGATACCATCTCCCAAGTTGGGTCCAAAATTCGTGGGTCCATTTCCCATCTTGGAGATAATCAACCCTGTGGCTGTCAGACTCCAGCTTCCACCAGAGATGAGAATCCCCAACGTGTTCCACGTGTCTCTGGTGAAACCCGCCATCACCAACCGGTTCTCTGGCGGTCAGTCTCCTCCTCCTGCCATCTCAGTGGAGGGTCAACTCGAGTACGAGGTGGAGAAAATCCTAGACTCCAGAATCTCCAGAGGGTCCCTTCAGTACCTCATTCAGTGGAAGGGCTTTGGCCCTGAAGAATGCTCCTGGGAAGGACACCGTGATGTTCACGCTCCTCGTCTGGTGAGGGAGTTCCATTCCAAGTTTCCCCAGAAGCCAAGTCCTGGTGGTCCAGAGGCCCCCCGTGAGGGGGGGGGTACTGTAACGATCGCCGCCCGGAGCAGGCCCAGGAGCTCCGGGCGGCGCGTCCATCTTCGCCGGCGTCGCTCCCAAAATGGCGGCGCCCATGGCCGCCACGTGGGTAGCGGCACCGGGCGATGACGTCAGCGCGCCGACGTCGGCGCAAGAGCGTCAATGACGTCAGAATGGCGCCAAATTTGAATATAAAAACGCCAACTAGACGCCAGAATGGCGCCCAAGAATAGGATTACTTTCCTGAAGCATATCCTGGGTTTCCTGTGTGCCTTATTGCCTAATCTTGTTCCTGCCTTGTATCCTGACCCTTTGCCTGGACTTTGGACTTTGTTTGTATTCTGCCTGCCTGTGAACTCTTGCCTGATCCTGACTATTCTCCGTTTAACCCTTTGGATACCGCGACCTTGTTCCCTCAAGAGGGCTTCCTCCTTGATCCAGACAACCTCCCTGGAGGGAGCTCCCGGCTCCCTGACACTTACAGCTTTAGGTGTAATATTTGCCTTTAAAGCTTACAGTCTAAAGTTTGTCATACAAGTACAGCTATGGGACCTGTTATCCAGGTCTTTCTGTAAATTGGATCGCCGTAACTTCAGTCCACTAGTTGCAATCAAGTACAAGGTACTGTTTTATTACGGAGAAAAAAAAGAAACAATTTGTAAAAATTTGAATTATTTGATTAAAATGGAGTCTATGGGATATGACCTTCTTGTAGCTTGGAGCTTTCTGAATAACAGGTTTCCAGATAAAGGATTCCATATCTGTACCAATTAAAAAGAAAAATGTATTATGCACATGGTTGCCCGATGATATTAACTGATATCCACAGAACATAATTCATCAGGCAGGTATGAAATGTAATTTGCCACTGCGCCATGTCTACTAATATATGATTCATTGGCACATGAAAAATTGTAGTCCTTATTCGCTTGCTGTTCAATCATTTAGGGTGTCTGCCCAGATGAACTGAACATTAGAACAATGGCCCCTCCTTCAGTATCCAGAGTGGTGGGATACATCACAGGGTCTGTCTGTATAGTGCCTTCCTAAGTAAAGTGAAATTCACCAGAGGGTGCCAATGTGAATATAATCGCTAACCTTAGACTGACCTGGGGTACTTTTCCTGTACAGTGAAAGCAATGTAGTAAAGGCATTATGCACTGTTATTTTTGAGAAATAAAGAAGCTTTAATTCATCTTCACAAGTCCGCATTTTTTGTATATATGCTGTTGAGAGGAAGTTCCGTAGCCAGGGAACAAGATACAGACATGTGATTGTCTTGAACCAATCAGTGCAACACTGGTGAGAATCAGTTGCAATCAGTGCAACACTGGTATACAGTGAAAGCAATGGCCCAGCAATCCATTTCAATGTCTCAGAACCACACGTGCAGTAGAGTAAAGAATGTGACTTCAAAGTTGCAAATTGCCCAGTTCACTTTTTAGCAGACAGAATAGTAGACCCGGGTCTAAGGTTACCTACTATTTACTGGGGGGCACCCCCTACCTTCAAATTAAATTTCATTGTACTCCTCCTTTAAGATTGGTGCCTGAAGTACTGTAGATAAAGTGATTTACCCATGGACACAAAAAGTTTATTCAGGATTACAATTAAAATCTCCCTGAATCATCTTACAGCAGTGATCCCCAACCAATACCTCACGTGCAACATCTTGCTCACCAACCACTTGGATGTTGCTCCCACTGGCCTCAAAGCAGGGGCCACTTTTTGAATTTGAGTCCTGGAGGAAAGTTTTACCTGTACAAAAAACAGGTGTACTGCCAAATAGAGCTTTCTGTAGGCTGCCAGTCCACATAGGGGCTACAAAATAGACAATCATAGCCCTTATTTGGCACTCCCAGGGACTTTTTTCATGCTTGTGTTGCTCTCCAACTCTTTTTACTTTTGAATTTGGCTCAAGGCTGAAAACGGTTGGGGACCCCTGGCTTACTGAACCAATGAGTCACTCATTTTTATTTTTTATTATTTGATCTATAAATCGTTGTTAATTTAAACAACTCACAAGTTCAAGATTTGCAGAAAATATGCAGGTCTCAATGATTTGTGCAGCCATAGTCCACCTAGGTAATTCAACTGCTCTGCAGTTCTAGGGTGTTTATTACAATGTTTGTTCCAACACACGCCTGTGTGGTTAGCAAATAATAGGTTTGATCTCCTCATCGCTATCATCCACTTTATGTATGACTTCATCAGAAGAGACATCCTCTATAATCTCTGGTTCTGATGCCTGTATCCCATCATGGAAGTTCCAAGTTGGCTCCTTGTCCTCATCACCTGACAAGATAATAGTTGGTTCGTCATCATCCACCTCATTTGGGAAGCTACCAACCCCAACCTCTGCCACACACTTGTTGCACAATCGGAAACGCCTTGTCCCTTCTTGAACCACTTGTCCTGAATTGTCAGTAACATGCCGCTTGCACCACCGGCAGATAGGCTTACCTGCCTCATGAATCTAAAAATGAAGTTATACATGTCAGAATCACAACCTTACAAGATACACATTTTTTGGAACTGTTATCTGCTCTATACCATTCAATACTGGTGTTAGAGTGCAATAATATAAATATTTAACATACAGTATAAGACATTCGGGGCACAAAAATCTACCATGAGAAACATGAATCCACAACAGAGTTTTTTCCTTTTCTATGCTTATAATTAATGAAAATTATAGCAATTCACAGAATGTGTACAGGTCTCACCTTGAAATTGTGCTCAGAACTGCCAATATTGCTTACTGAATCTACTATTCTTATTCTCTACATGGCAATTTACTTACAGTTCGATAATGACTGCGGACATGCTCCAATCTGGTGAATCTCTTGCCACAGGCTTGGCAAGGATATGGACGCTCCCCAGTGTGGCACAGCAGGTGGCGTTTTAGATCTGCTTTCCTTTTAACCGTATGGGTACAGAAGGGACATTTGAAGTGCAAGCTTGGCAGATTATCTGGGGACACAAAAATAAAAAAAAATTATATAAATTTTCATTATTTATGTCTTGTTTATAGAAACTTTGGACACAAACTCCTCATGCAAATTCTCTGGATATCTGTGATCAAGCTGCATCCTGGCTCTCTTCCTACTAGGGATGTGCGGGCCGGCCCGATACCTGCGGGTCGGGCGGGTTCGGGCCGTCCTCGCACCCCCCTTTCTGGGTCGCAGGCAGGTGCGGGTTGAGCTGTTCGGACTGCTTTCCATGCCAGCGACCTTACAAATACTGGCTTCCGACTTCCGGGTTGAACTTTTGTAGACGCGTGCCTGCGCACCCGGTCCCTTTTGTGACGTCATTCGTGGGGTGAGTCGGCACAGGTCTAAAAAAAGGTGAAGATGGACTTGCGCAGGTGGAGGGAGGGCCGGTGCGGATTGGAAAAATCCCGACCCGCACATCACTACTTCCTACCATTGTAACTGCTCCCTCTCATTTATTAACAAATCCACTTCCCTGTTCAGCTTAATGTGAAAGTGCTTCAGGGTTCTGCAATTGGCCCTCTGCCTTTCTAACTGTACACTCTCTCTTTAGGAGACCTTATTTCTTATCACTTTTATGCCGATGACATCCAGATATATTTAGGCACCCCTTCGCTAACCACTGACGTGAAGTCGCAGGCCTGGACTGGGAGTCAAAATAGGCCCTGCCATTCCAAGTACACAGAGGCCCAAAACAGCCCCTTACCAGCCCACTATATAGTAACTTTCTATGGAACCATACAGCAGCCCCTCTGGCATTTGCCAGAACCCACAGATTGCCAGTCCGGGCCTGAAGACCCTGATTGCTAACAGTCTCCTAGCTATCTCCTCCTGGATGAACCAATAGCACCTCAACCTAACTAAAACAGAGCTCATGGTCTTCCCTCCAAAACTTAGTCCTTCTCCTCCTTTCACCATTACTATTGGTGGCATGACCATTAACCCTGTTAAATTGGCACACTGCCTGGGGGTTATCTTTGACCATTCCCTCTCCTTCCCTAATCGTATTAATGCCACTGCTAAATCCTGCTGCTTTTCCCTCCACAATATTGGCAAGATACTTACAGCTAAAACACTAGTCCATACCCTTATTCTATCCCATTTAGACTATTGCAATTTCCTGCTTACTGGTCTCCCAGACTCCCACCTTTCTCCCCTGCAATCAATCTAAAACCCTGATGCTAGGATTCTTATGATGTCCTAAGGGTGAACCTCTTTAACTCTGGGTTAAATCTTAAGCATAGCTGCCTGTTAAAGGGGTGGTTCACCTTTAAGTTAACTTTTAGTATGTTATATAATGGCTAATTCTAAGCAACTTTTCAGTTGGTCTTCATTATTTATTTTTTTTATAGTTTTTGAATTATTTCCATTTTTCTTTGGACTCTTTCCAGCATTCAAATGGGGGTCACTGACCCCCGTTAACTCAAAAGTGAACAACCCCTATATGCAAAGGATAGGTACAAATTACTTTTGCTAACTTCCAAAGCCCTTTGGCTCTCTGCTCCTCACTACATTTCTTCACTTAGCTCACTGTACATTCCTAGTCGACTCCTCCACTCCTCCCAGTGTAACTATCTTTTACACCATCCACGCCTAATGCTATCTTTCGTCTTAAACCTTTCTATCTCACTGCGCCTTACCTCTGAAATACCATCCCTGAATTTCTTTGTAAGGATCACTCTTTCAATCTCCAATAAAAAACTCGGATTGTACTTTCTGGAGCACTAGATCATCATTTCTAGACTACTAATGCACTTAAATGCCAAAACCTGTGCACTTTTGTCCTCCTATTTGTGCCTGTATGTTATCCACCCACTTAGACAATAAGCTCTACTGGGCAAGGATCCTACTGTGTCTTATACCATATGGCACTTTTATACTGAACAATTCCTTTAAGTTCTGTGTAGTTATACTTATTTACTGTATTATACTTTTTCCCCTGCGTGTATTTTTGCTCAATGTAAGATTGTACAGTGTTGTGTATCATTGCAATGCTTTATAAATAAAGTTATATCTACATATATTTAGCTTCCACAGGCAAATACAATGGTCAAATTAATTTTATGTACTTGGGGAAAAAACATTAAAATATGAAAATAATTGTTACTTTAAAATATGAAAATAATTGTTACTTGTATGTTATCCAGAATGCTCAGGACCTGGGGTTTTCCGGATAACGGATCTTAGATTGGATCAAGTACAAGGTACTGTTTACAGAGAAAAAGAAAAAAATGTGATTATTTAAATAAAAAGGAGTCTATGGGAGACAACCTTTCCATCATTCCGAGCTTTCTGGATAACAGGTTTCTGGATAACGTTGTAATACCTGTATGAATATGTTTTTTGTTGTAACAGAAAAAGAAAAACCTTTTAAATTTTTTTTTTATATATAATATAATATAATATATATATATATATATATATATATATGCAAACACCATTACATATAGCGCCCTGTCAGTAGCAAACCCAAGACACCAGAACTGTAACACAAAACATATTAAACCCTGTGTCACCATGCTGACCATGTTCCTGAGGATGTGATTTAAAGAGTTGTAGGGTTTATACACTGGTAGGGTTTGATCACTGCATCAGCAATAATTCAGTATCTGCATTCTGCATCTTCTATCTGTCTGATGAAGGCTTCTGGCTTATGCTGCGGTCAGCTTCCAAACATAATGGCAACCATACCCAATCCACAGTCACAATTATTTTCAATCCCTTCTTCAGTTTTATTTAGATGTATGGAAATTGAAGCAAAATAAGATCAGAAGTTAAGATCCTGTTTACTTGGAATACTATTTTTAAAGGGCACCTGTTGGGTAAAAATGCTATCCCCAACCAAAGGTGCGGGTTAATAGAGCCCACCTTCTGGTTGGGGATAATAGTAGTTTTTCTTAAAAAAATGCCCTGCCAGCGCTATGCTACCCGCACCGGGAGGGAGCTCCTGGTGCGAGCAGCCATGTTGTGTCACTCGCATGTGCATGACGCACATGTGACGTCAAGAGTATGCGCATAATGAGCAATTCGTGGCACATCTTCATTATGCGCATGCGAGTGACCTGATATAGCTGATCGCGTCGTGAGCTCCCTCCCGGAATGGGTAGCATAGCGAGTTTATCCCCAATAGGAATGCGGGCTTTATTAGCCCACACCTTTGGTTGGGGATAACATTTTTAACCAACAGGTGCCCTTTAATATAATTACCTATTATGGATATGGATAGATTTAAACCACTTAAAATGCGAATGCACTCCTGATATAGAAAAATTAACATTAGTATCCTTTATCTATATGGCCCGACTTCTTCTGCAGCACTTAACATATATTATACATCATTAATGCCACTCCCTGCCCCAGTGAAGCTTCCAATCGACGGGCCCCTTTCACATTCACAAACACAATGGGCAATTTTATTAGGAGCAAATTAACCCTGCTTTATGTTTTTGGAGTGTGGGAGAAAACCAGAGTTTCAAATGGAAACCCATGGAAACATATCGAGAACTCACAAACTACTTGCGGACATCCATATCTGAAATTGAACCAAGGACAGAGCAGAAATGCTTGAATAAGAAAGCTGACCATTTATTTTAATTAAGACCTATTTCCGGAAAGTTTCAAACTGATAAATATTTTCTGATGTTTCATCTTATTAGACAGTATGGGAAAATAGGAGTTTATAGGTTCTATTGCAGAAAACCAAACACTACTTTTGCATATATACATGCATATGGTTGCTTTACAATGTTCTACAATGTTGCTTTACAATGTTTTACAATCCTCTTACCTTCTCCTAAACAGCCTTTGATGCCCATGATTTTGGAATAGACTTCATCAGCTTTTGTTGCCCTGTTTAGTAAATGCCGCCTTCTAGTCCTTGGTTGCACCACTGTCTGACAGTTCATAAAAGCTTCTGTCTCCTCCCCCTGGGGTAGTTCTACTTCAATGTGACAACCAGAGTCATCTGTTTCTGGAATTCTGCATGTTTCTGAATGTTCCTCTGGGGAACAGGTTGAGCTGGGCATTTGGGGGATCCTGCTGTGTCTGTCTAACATTTTCATGGATGCCGTTGAAACACTATTCTGGGAAGAGGGACGTTCATCAGTTCTAGGGCAAAACCCATAAGGATTACAGGAGCTGGCTTCTAAATAAGCAATAATATCCCCTTCTGGCTGATTACACTGATATCTGCCCATACCCCAGCCTGTGCTGTAAAGCCCACATTGTCCAGTTTGCTGACCTGACTCTTTGTCAGAAATGTCTAAGAAACCATCCCTGTCCTTCTCATTTATGTTCAACGAGGATTTGATAAACATTTTGCAAGCACCAATAACCTCAGTCATTTGTAAATAGCTGGCTGCTGACATGATTTCAATGACATTCTGCCCAGAGAGGGGCAACTTGCCAGAGTACATAAAATTAAGAATGGCTGTGAAGGTGTCAGCGGAGAAGACGTCAAAGGTGGCTGTAGTTGGCTGGCCCACTTCCCCGCTGCTTTGGGACAGGAGCATCTTGAAGTAGCCGCTGCTTGCAAACAGCACATTTCTATGGGCCCTGAATGTATGTCCATCTATCATGATACGACAGTCACAAAAGAGGTTCCTCCTTCTCTGATCATCCAACTGCTGCAAAAGACGGGAGTGGTGGGTAGGTAGATCCATCTTGCAGCCACAAACTGAAAAATAGAAAAGGAGAGGTCATGGCTGACTAAGTACAAATATCTGAACACACTGCCATGCAATGCAATTTAGAATCATGTTGTTAATAGAAGTTACATTAAAAACAGCATCATTTCGGGTTTAACTGTGTCTTTTCATCAGCAATTCCAGCTCAGTGTAATAGTTCATATTCGCACAGAAGTGATGCATTACTTGGATACTCTGCACAAAGCACTCCAGCATATTATAAACCAGGTGATCGACAGATAATATAAACACAAACACATTAATTGTTTCAGCCTGCCATTGGCTGAGGAAGGGCCGTCAGCACTACATAAAGCCTCCCTCCTTCTCTATGATTGTGATTGGCTGCCACCTAAAATAGGGCGGTGCTTTAATGCGGTCTAGTTCATTGATTTTGACGTCAGCGCTTTTAAGGTTGGGCAATCTATTAGGACAGCGTTCTGATTCGCTTAGTTTGAATGTCAATAATACAATTTCACATGAGGTTGCTAAATCGAGGAAGCTGATTGGTCAGCGCTCGCGTCATTTATACGAAGGTTGGCAAGAGCTCGGAACACCCGGATAAAGTCAACATGGCCGACTTTTGGCAGATATGGCTTTGGGGCTTGGATGGCATGTCTTCATAAATTAAATCTGCTAAGAGATATTCGGATTGTCCCAATACCCAGCCATTCAAGGAGAAATAATCGGGTCACTTACCAGACTACAGGCCGCGCTTGGGTGTTCGCTTGTCTTTTGCAGCCGTTCACCCGCTTTGCCTGTAGTGCCTTCCCCGCCCGATAGAGCAAACAAAGAGCTACGTGACAACGCCCGAGCTTGACAGAGTCTGAAAGGACCGCGTCTGTCTGGGGGGTGGAAGGAGGAGGAGATGTGATGGGTGTGCTGTTAGACCGAGGGAGGGTAACAATGACGAAATGACGCGTTAGGGCTACTAGGAGGCATTCCACTTGTACCTCTCCTTGGTCATTCAAGCTTCCAACCCTTCACAACACAGCACTGCAAATGACTGCCTTTGGGTTACTTCATTATGTATGAAAGGTGCTTTTGTTGTTTTTTTACATAAACATTCAGGTACTCCTAAAATTATTTCTATTAAATTGTTAAAAATGCAGCTACATTTACTTTCATACAAGAGCAAGCCCAAATGGTGACAACACAATTGTTTCATAAATAACAGCTGGGGGAGTGATGCCACTCTGTGTGTGTGTTGCTAGGCTACTAGCCAAGCAGGCCCATCTTCGGGATTGGTGGGGGAAAAAAGCAGTAGGTTTCCAGGTCCTCTTGTCAGATATCGCTTTATCATTGCTTTTACATTTTTTTTTAAATAAATCACACAAGAGACTACTGTAGACTTCCATTGCCAGCATGTACTTTAGCTGCTTATGTTACTCATGCAGCTTCTTTTCACTGATACCAACACATTCCTATTTTTATAGGAATGTGTCAGTATCACTTTAAAGGGATACTGTCATGGGGAAAACATTTTTTTTGAAAATGAATCAGTTAATAGTGGTGATCCAGTAGAATTCTGCACTGAAATCTGCTTCTCAAAAGAGCAAACTGATTTTTTTATATTCAATTTTGAAATCTGACATGGGGCTAGACATATTGTCAAGTCATGTGACTTGTGCTCTGATAAACTTCAATCACTCTTTACTGCTGTACTGCAAATTAGTGATATCACCTCTTCTCCCCCCCCCCAGCAGCCAAACAAAAGACCAATGGGAAGGTAACCAGATAACAGCTCCCTAACACAAGATAACAGCTGCCTGGTAGATCTAAGAATAACACTCAAAAGTAAAAACCCATGTCTCACTGAGACACATTCAGTTACATTGGGAAGGAAAAACAGCAGCCTGCCAGAAAGCATTTCTCTCCTAAAGTGCAGGCACAAGTCACATGACCAGGGGCAGCTGGGAAATTGACAAAAGGTCTAGCCCCATGTCAGATTTCAAAATTGAATATAAAAAAATCTGTTTGCCCTTTTGAGAAATGGATTTCAGTAAAGAAGTCTGCTGGAGTAGTACTATTAACTGATGTGTTTTGAAAAAAATATGTTTTCTGATGACAGGATCCCTTTAAGTCTATTAGAATATCATATATTTTGCTTCCATTAATGATAAATCATATCTTAGTTTGGATCAAGTACAAGATACTGTTATTATGATCGAGAAAGAAAAAATCCAAGATTTTAAAAAATTTGGATAAAATGGAGAGATCGTTCTTATGTAATTCTGAGCTTTATGCATAAGGAATCCCATACCTGTGTACTTCCATCTTTTTCACACTGTAATTTAGAGGTCATGTGTGAAGCAATATGTTGGCGCTATATAAATACATGTTAATAATAATATATCTAAGAAGGCATTTTGTTAATCCACCTAGAATCTAAAAAAATGTGTCTGCATAATCTTATTTACCCTATTGCCTTTCACTAGGTCTGAGGATCAGCAATTAAAAACATTGTTTGAAATGTAATAATAATTGTATTTAGGCACATCCAACAGATATAAATAAAAAATATTTCCCTGGTCACTATGGCAGCATCCACACCTGTGGGTTTATCCCCGCCCTCACTTCGCAATAGGACAGAAGTTAATTAGATTAATTAACTACTCTATATGACTCCCTTCTCCCCTCAGATCACTGTCTTTTTTCTAGCTGCGTCTAAAACCAGGTCGTGGGCGGCACTTAGCTAGGTATGAGTTTCCGGAAGGTACGCTATCGCCGATGCGTTCCAGCTTGGTGCGCGCCTCACTTCCGGGTTGTTTTTAAAAGTCACGCAAACAGCTAGTTTGTTCTCTTCGGAGTCTTAGCAGTTGCGGTTCAGCTATTGCAGGTATTTATTTGGCCTGGGAGTCCTTTGCTTAGTTTTTCTTTGGAGGTAAGACATCTTTTTGTTTTTTTACCTCATAGATATGGAGATTAATCTTCAAGTGCCTAGTAGCCCAGAAAATGCTGCCACAGATATTAGGAGTTGAGCCATGTTAAGCTGGCCATAGATGCAAAGATCCGATCATACGAATCATCGTACGTTCGGACTTTCCCATCTCCCGACCCGCCACTAACCATTCAGATCAAAGTCTTACCAGTCAGATTAGTTAAAGAACAGATCAGCAATGTTCTGCCCCTGACAGAAATCGTACGATATCTATGTCCAACCAAAGCTAGTGACAGTCTCCCACTGAAAATCGTACGATCGGCAATACATGCAGAGATATTATCGGCAGCCGACAGAAATTTTCTAACCTGTCCGATCGACCAAACGACCGATCTCCGCCGGACGAAAAATGTGGGGACTCTCCACACATGGTTCGAAAATCGTACGAATCCTCGATTTGTACGATCAGATCTTTGCGTCTATGGCCAGCTTTAGGTGTGCTGTTAATGGGAAAAGAGTGCATATATTTATCTTCTCTTACTGGCTTTATTTCAGTGTGCCTGCCCCAAGAAAATCCCTATCAAAAGAGAAGAATAGGATTTGTGTGGCATGTGATAACACAGCCTTAAAACATTCAAAGTTGTGTGAGCGTTGCACAAGAAGATTGGCTGGTGATGCAGCTGCAGATACTGCTGATGTTATGAGGTGGATCAGAGAGGCAGTTATTGAAGGAGTTACTCTTGCTTCAAAGCACAATAACGAGGATATAATGCAGGATAATGGTGCTTCAACTTCACAGAGAAGTCAGATGTCTGCAGGATGGCAGTCACCTACAGAGTCTGCTGAAGATGAACTTGAAGAAGAACAACTTAGTTCAACCTTTGATATGTCTCTAGTAGAGCCTTTAATTAAAGCTGTAAGAGCCCAGCTAGAACTCCCAGAGAAAGTGGAGCAACAAGCATCCTCTTCAAATCCGTTTAAATTTCTAAAAAGAGAAAGGTCAACATTGTTGGTCAAGACAGACAACATGGCAGCAGTCTCATATAAGAAAACAAGGGGGGACTCACAGCCAGGGTCTCATAAGGGAGTTGTATCTGATCCGATCATGACTTCAGCCATTCATCTCCCAGGAAAACAAAATGTGCTAGCAGACTTCCTAAGTCGTGCAAGGATAAGCAGGCACGAATTGGAATTGAGTCCCAAAGTGTTTATTCAGATTGTACAGAGATGGGGTCTGCCGGTTGTGGATCTGATGGCCACGACGAACAATCGGAAAGTCGACACATTCTTTTCCCGATTTCCCTGCAGTCAGACAGCAGCGGTGGATGCTCTCCAACAAGATTGGAGTGTGGGTCTCCTATATATATTTCCTCCAACACCTCTAATCCCTCACATACTGAGGAAAATCAGGGCAGAGAAAGTGGATATAATTGCAATAATTCCAGACTGGCCAAGGAGAAGTTGTTATCCAAGTTGTCTTATGCCTCACAGCTTGGAGGTTGAAAGGGAAAGGTTAAGCGAAGAGGGCCTTTCTAATCAAGTAATTAATACGATGCTGTCTGCTAGAAAGATTTCTACAAACAGAACGTATGATAGAATCTGGAGCATCTTTTCAGACTGGTGTAAAGAGAAGAAAATAATTCAAGAACAAGTAAATAATATGCAAATTCTATTTTTTACAGGCAGGTTTTGATAAGGGTCTAAGTCTGAGAATCCTAAAGTTACAAGTGTCTGCTATTTCAGCGCTCATAGGAGTTCAGTACGCAAAGGATAAAAACATTTCAAAATTTATGGCGGGAGTTTTACATCTCAGACCTCCAGTAAAGGCACTATCAGCAACTTGGAATCTGCCGTTGGTGTTACAGGCTCTTACAGAGGAACCTTTTGAACCTCTTAAAGTGATACTGACACTTTCCTATAAAAATCATAGGAACGTGTCAGTATGAAGAAAATGCTGCACACAAAATATTTCCCATCAAAGCCCCCCGCAAAGCGCCCCAGCCCAGCAAACCCGCACTCATCCGACCCTCCGACCCACCTAAAAGATCTCTTCAACTGAATTGAAATGCTGACTAAATCTCTTCAACTGTTTCCTACATCTTCCGGTTTGCTTCACTGACGCAGGGCTGGGGGTGGCGCGATCCTTCCATTGGCCGATTACATATCACAACTGAACTTCAGCCTATGGAAGGATCGCTCCGCCCCCAGCCCTGCATCAGTGAAGCAACCCGGAAGATCAGTCAGTGCAGGAACCGATTCGGCTGAGAAAGGTGCGCAGGGCTGGGGGCGGATTTGCGGGGGGGGCCTTTGCAGGAAATATTTTATGTGCAGCATTTTCTTCATACTGACACGTTCCTATGATTTTTATAGGAACGTGTCAGAATCGCTTTAAAGAAATATCGCAGATGTTTCTCACAGTTAAAACTGTGTTTCTTACAGCAATAACCTCCTCAAGGAGCGACTTGCAGGCTTTGTCGGCAGTTTCGCCTTTTACTGTGATTCAACCTCATCAGGTAATATTAAGGCCAGTACCTGGTTATTTACCTAAGGTGGTATCAACATTTCATGTCAATCATGAATCAATTCTACCAGCGTTCTGCCCAGATCCTGTATCAGAACAGGAAAAGAAATGGCATATGTTGGATCTAGTTTGCTGCATTTCCATTTATTTGGAAGAGACAAGAGAATGGAGAAAGTCAGATAGACTTTTTGTGGTCCCCGATGGTGCCAGAAAAGGACAAGCAGCTTCAGTGGCTACTTTGAGCAGATGGATTGTTAAATGTATTCATTTGGCTTACAAGGCAAAAGGGGTACAAGCTTCTAAAGGGCTTAAAGCACATTCCACAAGAGCTTTGAGTACTTCTTGGGCATTTCAGGTGAATGTTGAGCTGGAAAAGATTTGTAAGTCTGCATCTTGGTCTTCAACAAACACATTTCTGAATCATTATCATGTAAATTTATTTACTTCAGAAAATACTTCCTTTGGTAGGAGAGTATTGGAAGCGGTCCAATTGGCCGATTAATAAAAATAAGTGGTGCAAGTGTTTATATTATTAACCCACTCTGTTCGGACTGCTAAGGTACTGACCCACAGGTGTGGATGCTGCCATAGTGACCAGGGAAAACGGAAAATTTTATCATACTTACCGTAATTTTCGTTTCCTGGTTACTATGGGCAGCATTCACACCGAACCCTCCCACTATAATCTCGGACATCAAAAGACCTGATCTGAGGGGAGAAGGAGGTCATATAGAGTAGTTAATTAATCAAATTAACTTCTGTCCTATTGCGAAGTGAGGGCGGGGATAAACCCACAGGTGTGAAAGGTGCCCATAGTAACCAGGAAACGAAAATTACGGTAAGTATTATAACATTTTCTGTTATATACACAAATACAAGAGGTCCTCTGCACTCACACATTATCAATATATAGGACATTAAGACATTTTGTGCATAAAGCTACTAAAAAAGTCTTCCCTTTAAATAAAAAAGGGATTATTTGTCCATATATTGCAGTATATTTAAGCTATTGAAAGTCTGGCCAG
Organism: Xenopus laevis; assembly: GCF_017654675.1. Taxonomy (NCBI): domain Eukaryota; kingdom Metazoa; phylum Chordata; class Amphibia; order Anura; family Pipidae; genus Xenopus; species Xenopus laevis. Next base: position 94,029,639 of record NC_054373.1, read on the forward strand.
TCCTACACTCGCTCTCATCTCATCCATTAAAGGGAAGGGCATTTTTGTTGTAAGTTGCATGTAAAACGTAGTCCCTGTGAAAAATGTATAGTGACGCAATAGAATTCTTAAAGGAATTGTTCATTGTGAAAATAAAAACTGGGTAAATAGATAGACTGTGCAAAATAAAAAATATTTCTAATATAGTTAGTTAGCCAAATATGTAATGTATAAAGGCTGGAGTGATTTTTTATATAACATGCCAGTCAGAGCACTACTTCCTGCTTTTCAGCTCTCTTGGTTTACAATGACTGGTTACCCTGGCTACCAGACAGTAACCAATCAGAGACTTGAGGGGGGGGCACATGGGTCATATCTGTTGCTTTTGAATCTGAGCTGAATGCTGATGCTACAGAAATGTACCATCTGGCCCCCCTTCAAGTCGCTGACTAACTCAGAGTTATAGAGCTGAAAAGCAGGAAGTTGGATTCTGGCTGTTTTATTAGACATCTGTTCACTCCAGCCTTTATACATTACATTTTTGGCTAACTAACTATATTAGAATTTTTTTTTATTTTGCACAGACTATCTACTTACCCAGTTTTTATTTTCACACTGAACTATTCCTTTAAGGAGATGAAGGTAAGGGGCAGAGGGTTGAATAGGAAAGTAGAAATTTTTTTTTGTCAAAATTCAAATTGGTAATAATTCAAACTCGATTTGAATTTGAAATTAGAGATTTAACAAACCTTTTCCCTGGTAATAATTCTAATTAGACTATTTGCCACCAAAAACCTGACAAGTTCATGTATAAGTCAATAGGAGAGGTCCAGTGACCCATTTGAAGATGTTAATAGCCTTCCTGACATTCTAATTTTTTTCAGGGAAAAAACTCGATGCGAGTTTAGTCGAATTCGAGTTTTGAGCCGGTAAAATTAGTTAAAGTTTTAGACGTGTATATTCGAATTTATTAGGAGTAACAAAAAAATTTCATATGAATTAGAAACTTGACCTTTAATAAATGAGCCTCTAAGGGGCAAATTTATCAAAGGTCAAGGTGAATTTTCAAATTCAAAAAATTCAAATTTCGAGCTATTTTTTGTGTACTTCAACTAGGGAATAGTCCAAATTCGATTTGAATTAGAAAAAGTTTGAAAATTCAACCATTCGCCATCTAAAACCTTCCGAATTGCTGTTTTAGCCTATGGGGGACCTCCTAAAACCTATTTGGAGTCAATACTGTAGGTGGACTTTGAAAAATCAAAGATTTTTTCGGGGAAAAACTTTGATTCAAATTCAATCGAATGCGCTATTACTTCAATTCGTACGATTTGAATTCGGCCGAATACAGACCTATGGCCAAAAAATAACTTACACTTGATTACGGTTGGTCTTTTTGAATTCAAATTTCGACGTTTTTCAAATTCGAAACTTGATAAATATGCCCCTAACTGTAAGACAGACCAGGGATGACTTTGATATAGTTGGCTTTTTGAAAGTAGTAAATTGGCATAGAAAATTAAATGGATTAGGAATGGTCACTGTGAGTGGTCCTTAAAGTGAATGCATGCAGGGCATATTCTCTGCTGCTGTAAAATTTACAATATGGCTGCTGCCGCCTCCCATTCACTTGAGTGGGAACAATATACATGAAAAAAGCATGCCTCCGATTCAATGCAGAATAATATATGGAATTGTTTTTATTTATGTGCTTATGCTTGATTAGGGCTCTTAAACACCGGCTGTTTAAAACGCATTTAAATGCAATGCAGAAACCAGGTAGAATATAATGCAAACAATTAGCTGGGGTGGTTAGTGGTGCTCAAACCTGTGTCTCAAATCCATGTCAAAGACAAATAAATTACCCTAAGGAGCAAATTCACTAACCTGCGCAAATTTGCCAGCGACTGCTTCTCTCACATCGCCACACTTCGCCAGGTGAAAATTTGCCAGGACAACACTAATTCACTAAAAGTCGCGTCCAGGGCGCCGAACAATGGCGAAGTTTCGTTAGCGTTAATTCGGCAAGCAAAGTGAAGTTGCCCTAGCGTTGGCTTATCTGCATACGACGGGAAGTTAAATTTCAATGGACGTATATGTTGCAGCAAATACATTACACTACACAAGCCCAGGGAAGCTTAATAAAATAGAGATGTTATAATGCCCTACACATGAGCCCAGTGTATAGTTTAAGTGCCATATGTTAGGAAATGTAGGGAGGAAGCCGGGTACCCTGAAAAATGAAAAGTCGCCAGCGTTTTTTGGGACTTTGAAAAATTTAAAAAAAAATTTTTTTGAAGGAACTCCTATCTACTCTATTGCACTTTGCCTGGTCTGAGGTGGCGAAGGCAAGTCTGGTGCAAGAGGTAACGTTCATTAAGATCCGCATCTTAGTGAATTTGCGTAGTTACGTCCATTCACCAGAGCAAAAATTGGCCTGGCGTTAGAGTTTAAAATATCGCTACAGTCTATCTCCTTCGCTAGCGAATTGAAGCCCGCGCCCGAAATGACATCACGCTGGCAAATTTTTGTTAAAGTTAGTCACTTCGCCCTTTAGTGAATATCCCCCTTAGAATCCTTAGCGTGGACCCCATTGCAGATTCAAATGAACACTACGTTGACACCACTGCTCAAGAAATAGTTCACTCCTGAATTTTCCCCCTACTTTTATACCAAAGTAGCTAAACAAATACAGTAGCTGGGTCAGCCACACTGTCAAGTACATTTGTTTCCAAGTAATGTTCAATATAGTGATGTGTGCGCATCACTTGAGAAAAACCTGACACTGTTTTAAGCATATTTTGATTTCTTTTGGGTCTACTGTTTACTTGGTATTTAGAAAGTGAATGGATTATTTTATTTATTTTAGTGCCGAGACGAATATGTAGAGAACACAGGTTCTACTATGTGCAAAGAGGGAAGCAAAGAATACAAATACTCAAACACAAACCTTTTATTGCTTTGGTGAATACATAAGGCACTGTCCTGAATGCTAAGGGTACATGAATCCAGCACCATATAATTCAGAACACAGTGGTTATTTCATTGTTTTACTTTGTAGCTGTTCAAGTTATAAGGTGGTTTTCCCGTTACCAAAGTAGTTTGACGCATCTTGTTAAAGCCGAAATTCAGACTGGGAAAATTTAAGATGTCCAGATTTCCAAGGGATCTCATTCTCTTAGATCTAAACCAGCACCATACATATATTTGCAAGTTCATAGATCGGTAAAAAGGATTGAGAACCAATTGTTAGTTGGGCTCAATGTGCAGGGACAGTGTAGCACCAGCAGTAAGGGTCCTTAGTTTACACCAGCAATTCCGAGTAAAGAAATGTACACTACTCAAACATACACCTTTGCGCGACTCTTGGGGCCTTCGGGAGCACAGTTTCTGGGAGGACTGGGACTCAATGTGCTGAAATGAAGTAAAAATAAAAAAATTAAGGTTACAAAAATTAGCTAAAGAGAAGACTATGAAAATAAGCAAAAGCCAAGATTAACTGAAGTGTGCTGCAAAAGTGGGAAGAAAGGCCAGACCAAAAAAAATAAAATGAAGAAGCGCAGGTAGAGACATACATGAAATATACCATTTATATGTATCCATAACATTTGCCAATTATTTTATTAAGATATATTTACAGAGACAGATAAACCCATGAGATAAATAGAAAATACCACAGAATGGAAAGCATAGAGGTGCTAGAAGTCTACATTAATGATATACTTTTTATTTGTTGGAATAAATTACACTGTGGCTGTACTTGTGGTTAGAATATACCACCCTTCTCTTTGGAAGTGCGTTTATTAACAGACTAGAGGGTATATTTACAAACACAAAGCATAGTGATTTGTGTGCATGTTTGCACCTAGTGCTTCAGTTTGTAAATTAACTCTTGGAAGTACAGCAGAAGTGACTTCTGTTATCCAAAATTCCTACCAAAAAGGCAGTATATTACTTATCACACAAACAGAACAAGGTCTTTACAGCGAGCTTTGGAGAATGCTGCCAGTATACTGGCAAACACAACATCCGGAGACTGAGCTGCATCAACTGCTGTGTGAATGCCGTGGCGTTGGTAATATTCCACCAATGGAGAGGTCATTGTGTGATACGCTTCCAGCCGAGACTTCAGTGTTGATTCATTGTCATCAGAACGTCGAATAAGAGGCTCTCCGGTCACCTGCAATGGGAAAGTATAACTGTAAAGGACTGCCCAAAGTCATCACATACGTTATAGACCACCAAACCAAAGACTTAAGGCACCATCACATTGGCCAAACAGTATTAGATGTGATTGACGCCATTACAATTCATGGTTGGATTGGTCCCTATAATGGCCCCTTGGCCTATCATGTGATTGGCCCCTATTGGAATCTGTCTTTGTGGTTGGTAGAAAGAATCAAACCCTGCTCTGCATTTAAGACTGGGCTTTTCCTTTTCTGGCTTATAAAGGTGGCTGTGAAGAATTCCAATGTTAGTCTTTTTACATACATGGAAAACCACAGAGACTACCCAGCTGTAAGCCAGCACAGTTAAATTCACATGCTCCAGTAACCAGCAATAGCAGTGCCAAACCCTGGCGTAATCCACAAGCAGAACTACTGAATGCCAGCTGGCTACCATCTAGACTGAGAGGAAAACCTGTGATGTTGAAGTTGCCATGCTACAGTTAAGAGCTGCATTCCCTAAAGGAGTTGCGTTGTGTCCTGCCCTATGACCACGTCTTCTCGCGGAAAGGTGCCGTGACATGAGCTTTCATTTTGCACAAATGTTTTTTTGGACATATTTGGCACACTCACATCATCTTTCATTGGTTCCTTGGGAGGATGGAATTCCTCATGGTAGGAACGCCCACTTGATGCATGTATAAGCCTGTAGCAAGAATGACAGAAGGCAGAATAAGCAAAGATAGATATTGGAGGTTTGCAAAGTATTAAGAATAATGTGAAAATAAATCACCATGTTATATGTCAAGGATTCAGAAAAAACAAAAGAACTAGTAGAGCAGTCATTATGCACGAGAAAGGATAAGATATAAATACTTCTGCATTACCTGCCACATATCCTGCGCACGAGCAAAGAATCATCCACTTTAAATTCTATCACAGAATCCAACTTCTCTTGACGCTTTTCCAGAAGCTCATCCAGCTATGCAATGAAACAAGAACAGGAAATAATTTAATGTGCTAATAACATGCTAATGAGTATTACAATGCAAGTCACCTTAGCACTGTGTGTTTATGCAGTTTAATATAACATCAGCATCCACTACCCTTATACGAAGGGCTGAAAAAAGAATATATAAAATGTCAGTGAAGCAGTAGAAAAATTTAGGGATAAGTGCTTGAAACTCTGCGTAAACTAAAAGTGAAGCCTTAGAAGTCATGCACTTCTCTAGCAATATTCAAAACCTTTAAAAGGGGTGGTTCAACTTTAAATGAACTTTTAGTATATTATAGAACGACGGATTCTAAGCAACTTAATTGGTTTTCATTTTTTATAGTTTTAGTTATTTGTCTTTTTCTTCTGATTCTTTGCAGCTTTCAAATGGGCGTTGCCATCCCCTTTTACAAAAACAAAAACAAATGCTCTGTAAGGCTACAAATGTATTGTTATTGCTACTTTTTATCACTGATCCTTCTATTTAGACTCTCTCCTATTTCAGTCTCTTATTCAAATCAATGCATGGTTGCTAGGGTAATTTGGCCCCTAGTTACCAGATTGCTTAACATGCAAATTGAAGAGCTGTTGAATAAAAAGCTAAATAACTCAAAAACCTTCAATAAAAAAAAAATGAAAACCAATTGCAAATTATCTCAGAATATCACTCTCTACACCATACTAAAAGTTATCTCAAAGGTGAACAACACTTCTAAGGTTTTTAGACTACATCGCCTATGAGTTCAGTCTATACATAAAAAGGAAAGAAATCCAGTAGCACTCTGGTAGTGTTGCAAAAACCTTCAGTGATTTATTTGTCCATATATAAACAACAAAGGGCAACGTTTTGGGCCCCACTGGACCCTTTGTTGTTTATATATGGGCTGGCAAGACTGCAGTGATGCCATTAAACAATAACTACTAACTTACATCTACAGATATTTACCATTTCTGCTTGTTTCACAGTGCGGGGAAATCCATCCAAAAGAAATCCTCTCTTACAGGGGGGAGTATCCAGATTCTTCTCAATTAGCTCCACCACCATCTCATCACTGACCTTAAGGCAGACAAAATAGAATTTGTACTACTGCAATGTATAGCACCTAGGTAATATGCTCAAATGGCTGGAGAACACTCACCAGTTTGCCTGCATCCATTGTGGTCTTTAAACGCTTGCCCAGTTCTGAGCCTGAAGCCACCATTGCCCTCAACATATCCCCTGTAGCAAGGTGGCACACACAGTACTTCTCTGCCAGCTTTGGAGCCTAATAGGAAAATATAGAGACTTGGGAGTCAGATTAATGTCATACTATACATTTTATAGCTGGTAAAAATAAGTATAAAATGAAAGGGAATGATCTGTGTTGGCAGTAACAAGGCCTTTACGAAGCAACTGACAGCATTTGCAATAAGACACACAGATCCCACAGGACACCTCAAAGGTACATTTTGAGGTGCTATCTGCATAATAGATTCATCAGAACTGTGGAGTCAGAGTCATGGAGTCGGAAGCAATTTTCTGGAGTTGGGTTTGCTAAAAATGTTCTGACTGCTAATAAATTCAAACACTGAAAATAATCAGATTAGATTTAAGAACTTCTATAACAAAGGATATAGAGAAGCAATTCTGTTTCTAAGACCAATACTTTAGTTAATTTTGGATTGTATTTAACAGCTATTATACAGCTATATGTTAGGTTCAATTAATATAGAAGTTCTTTTAGGTTTTTTACATTTTTGGTTATGTAGTTTAACTTTGATTTTGGTTTAGAAGTGCCAAAGAATGTGGTTTATATTTTTGAGCTTTGGCAGTAATGCATTGTATGTTGTGTACATAACTTCTTTCAATCAATATGAAGAATACACTAGTAAATTAAAGGATCAATAACACCAAAAAATTAAAAACAATTAAATTAAAGCATATAATATACTGTTAGCATGCCCTGGTAAAAGTTATGCGATTGGTTCAGAAACACTACTATTAATTTATATAAATAAGCTATGTAGCCATGGGGGCAATTTTACCAGTGCAGAGCAAAAGCACATTATATTTTAATTACGTTGATACACTTACAGTTTTTGGGGTTACTGTTCCTTTAAAAACAGAGGAGTCGGAGGTACCATAAACTGAGGAGTAGGAGAATACCCAAATGAAACTTTGTTTCTAAGTAACGATCCATTTATACAGGATTTGTTACCAAAATCTCTTAAAAGTGGCACTTTTTCTGCAAGGGATACATACAAGAGAATGACAGCCTAAATATATGGTTAATTCTATTTATGTTAAATGTCATTGACCTTACTTTCTAAAGCCTGCGTTCCAGCCCCCTGACACCACCCTCTTACTGAACTGTGTAAAAGGTCACTAGTTTGAAATATAGATTTAGAAACCAGGAACAGGTCCCAAAACTTATGGAGATGCAATGTTGACATCTCTCCGTAATTGTTAAAAAAAATCCTTGCTTTCTGCTTACTTGCATCATGGAAAATCACTTGTTGTTATGAGAACAGATGCAGCAAGAGATAGAGGTCCTAATTCTTAGACGAATAGGTCCTTGTTCCCTGCTAGATAGTGTCTTCCATAGGGAATTCTGCGGACTTTGTCACTGAATTTATAAGGCAAGAGATGTGTATACAACATTAAAAGTTTGGGACTAGTCGAACCAATGTACCCTTTGCAGGTATTTAGGGCAGAGGCAGGATTCAATACAATCTGTAGTACTACGTGCCAGTCACTACCCATACCAGGAAGAAAATATTATCCTTTTTTATATAGTTGTGACCTATTCTGGGGCACTTTATAGAGATAATGTTCATTATTCACCTCAGTCTCTGCCCGGTGGAGCTTACAATTTAAAGGTATATCGTCATGGGGAAAAAAAAATTTTTTCAAAATGAATCAGTTAATAGTGCTGCCCCAGCAGAATTCTGCACTGAAATCCATTTTTCAAAAGAGCAAACAGATTTTTTTATATTCAATTTTGAAATCTGACATGGGGCTAGACATATTGTCAATTTCCCAGCTGCCCCAAGTCATGTGACTTGTGCTCTGATAAACTTCAATCACTCTTTACTGCTGTACTGCAAGTTGGAGTGATATCGCCCCTTCCCCCCCCCCCCAGCAGCCAAACAAAAGAACAATGGGAAAGTAACCAGATAACAGCTCCCTAACACAAGATAACAGCTGCCTGGTAGATCTAAGAACAACACTCAATAGTAAAAACCCATGTCTCACTGAGACACATTCAGTTACATTGAGAAGGAAAAACAGCAGCCTGCCAGAAAGCATTTCTCTCCTAAAGTGCAGGCACAAGTCACATGACATGGGGCAGCTGGGAAATTGACAAAATGTCTAGCCCCATGTCAGATTTCAAAATTTAATATAAAAAAAATCTGTTTGCTCTTTTGAGAAATGGATTTCAGTGCAGAATTCTGCTTGAGCAGCACTATTTGATTCATTTTGGGAAAAAAAATTTTTTCCCATGACAGTAACCCTTTAATGACCCTAGCACATGACCAGGTCAATATGATCAGGAACCAATACACCTTTCTGTATGTTTCTGGAGTGTTTTAATTTCTATCTGCCAAATATTGCAAGCATCTCTAGTCTGGTGACGTATTGTTCACAGAAAGGTTTAGAAAGGCTATTTGGGTGTCAATGGCAATGCTTCTACTGCTGTTTACATGAATGCCAGTCCCCATCAGTGCACAGAACATGCATTCTGACAAGGCAGCTCAGGAGTACAACTTGCTGTACTAGTAAGTAACTAAAGGGGCTGGCCATCTTTCAGTCACTTTTCAGTATGTTACAGAATGGTTAATGCTTAGCAACCTTTCAATTGGTCGTTTTTTAATGTTATATAGTTTCTGAGTTATCGCCTCTCTTCTGTCTCTTTGCAAACATAGCCTGAAACCCACCTGTTCTTTCTGGGCCCAGCAACTAGTATAACGTGTCATATCGTACCATGTGGGCTTGTCCCGCCCCCACCCAAAAAATGACTGTTTCTGTAACATTTATAGACAGGTACATAGGGAAACCTTGTTGTACTTTTACAATGGAAACATGAAACGTGCTCACGTGACACCACCGAGAACACCACACAGCTCGCAGTGCACTCTATACAAGCTAGCAGCAAACATGTAATCGTATCGTATTATCGAAACTAACGCTGCAACTGCTTTACCTGCGTCCCCTTCCCGGCCCCTGGTGGCCCTAGCAAAATGGCACGAATCCCTTCCATCACCGATCCCCGCTCTGCGGGAGCAGCTTCCCTAGGAGCCATAACTAGTTACACACAGCCCTCAACAGCTCACGTTAAAACAAACTCCGCCCAGCCAGGCTCTGACATACCAGAATAGAAGGCGGGGCCGATTGTACTCTTTCAATTGGACAAGGGACGAGTTTATCAAGCGCCCTATTTAGCCAGTAAAATGTTGATTGGATTATATTCAGGGACGGGGCGGTGCTTGAAAGGCAGGAAGCGGAAAACTTGTCCCGGTGAAATACAGTAATGAAAGTAGTCTTTTTTAACCTCCACATGGTTCGAATGACTCAGACACGTGGCAGCTGGTGGGCGGAGCTGGGTCCTCACGAATTTCTAGGTCGCGGATTTTCATATTTGATTAAAGGGATCACTAAGGATATTTGTTAAGATCGTGTCTGAAACAGCGAATGTTTACTACTTATTCTGTAACGTTTAAAAAGGATGTTCCAAACCCATAATGGCTGTTAATGTTTTATATAATTATTTTAATAATACACTTTGTATAACTGCTAAAGGAAATATATTTAATTCATTAGCATTTTAGGGCTTATGTGTATGGTTTGCGGTGCCTCTGTTGGAGATTTATGTAGGGTTGCCACGTTGACTTCACCCCTTTAAAACCGAACACATATGGAGTACACAGCCAAAATCTATCCTTTTAGAGCAGGGGTCTCCAACCTTTTGTACCCATGAGCCACATTCAAATGTAAAAAGTGTTGGGGAGCAACACAAGCATGAAAAAGACCCTCTGTATGACACATAAGGGCTGTGATTGGCTAGTTGGTAGCCTCTGTGTGGACTGGCAGCCTACAGGGGGAGCTGTTTTTTCAGTACATATGGTTTTTATGCAACATAAAGTTGCCTGGAATTAAAAAAAATAAGCACCTGTTTTGAGGCAACTGGAAGCAACATCCAAGGGGTTGGTGAAGAACATGTTGCCTACAAGCTACAGCTTGGGGATCACTTTCTTAGAGTCTTAAACATTAAAGGAGAATTAAACCCATAATAAAAAAAACCCTCCCCCCCCTACCCTGGGTAGACCCCCCTCCCTCCTCCCCCCAGCCTACCTGCTCCCCCCCCCGGGCAAATGCCCGTAATTTTTTACTCACCCCTAGCGGCAGATTCAGGCCTCTGAGTTCACGGCAGCCATCTCCCTCCAGGAATCTACACGTATTGACTGCATTTGTGGCGCATGCGCAGTTGGAGTTAAAGGAATTGTTCAGTGTAAAAATAAAAACTGGGTAAATAGAAAGGCTGTGCAAAATGAAAAATGTTTCTAATATAGTTAGTTAGCCAAAAATGTAATGTATAAATGCTGGAGTGATTCGATGTATAACATGTCAGTCTGAAAACTACTTCCTGCTTTTCAGCTCTCTTGGTTTACACTGACTGGTTAGCCTGGTTACCAGGCAGTAACCAATCAGAGACTTGCATACCTCCCAACTGTCCCTTTTTCGGAGGGACAGTCCCTCTTTTGACAGCTCAACCCGCAGTCCCTCATTTGTACTGGAAAGTCCCTCTTTTCTATGCACTGAACAGCCAGAAAAAGAAACAAAGTTTCTCACTTAATTGGCTTTTAGCAGAGAGCCCAGAACAGCCACAGGTGCAAATAAGATACTTTGTAACAATTTTGAGACACAAAAACACAGTTTAGATAAGCAGAAATATTTTCAAACTTTCATAACCTGCCAAATTTTGTAAAACAAACATGGTAATTAGGGGGGTGTGGCCACAGAAAGGGGTGTGGTCAAAAATTGGTGCGCTACGTGCAGGAAAAAAAATTTTGTCCCGCTTTTTACTTCCAAAATGTTGGGAGGTATGGACTTGAGGGGGGGCCACATGGGTCATATCTGTTGCTTTTGAATCTGAGCTGAATGCTGAGGATCAATTACAAACTCACTGAACAGAAATGTACCATGTGGCCCCCCTTCAAGTCGCTGACTAACTCAGAGTTATAGAGCTGAAAAGCAGGAAGTTGGATTCTGGCTGTTTTATTAGACATCTGTTCACTCCACTTTTTATACATTACATTTTTGGCTAACTAACTATATTAGAAGCATTTTCTATTTTGCACAGCCTATCTATTTACCCAGTTTTTATTTTCACACTGAACTATTCCTTTAATTTCCGGCCCCAAACCACTGCACATGTGCCGAAAGTCACGAAAATTGTTCGGAAATTTTCCTGACTTTTGGCACATGCAGAGGTTCGGGACTGGAAATGTACTCCAACTGTGCATGCGCCCAGGCCCGGACTGGCAATCTGTGGGTTCTGGCAAATGCCAGAGGGGCTGCTATAAGGTCCCATTGAAAGTCAATATTTAGTGGGCTGGTGGGGGCTGTTTGGGCCTCTGTGTGGGCTGATTGGACCTCTGTGTACCTTAAATGCCAGGGCCTATTTTAATTCTCAGTCCGGACCTGATGATGCGCCGAAACTTCCGAAAAAGACAGAAGAAAGAAGATGGCGCCCTTGAACTCCCTTGGCCAGAATCTGCACAGAGGGGTAAGTAAAAAATTGGGGCATTTACCCGGGGGGGGCAAGTAGGCTGGGGGGGTCTACCCAGGGGGGAAGGCTTTTTTAAACTATGGGTTGAATTCTCCTTTAAAGAGATACTGACACCAGAAATTCATATTTTAAAAAGTAGTTTTTTATTTTCAGTATCACTTGAATATTGGTATTCCAACCACTTCCCATCAGTCTATTGATTCTATAGCAGACATTTACTATATGAAGGTGCTTGATATAGGGGAATACCTATGCTGGATTCGTCGAAGCAGAGCAGGGGTAACAGCACAGAAACACAGAGCTCCTATTGGTTCATGCAGCGGAAATTTTCAGGAGTGGTGTCATGGAGCTGTTATTTTACCTGCTAGTCGTTTTGGCTTGGGACAGATGGACCAATTCATTTATCACTAATGTCAGTGGTATTCTATTGGGGTGTTTATGTCCAGCCTGATTAATATTGACATTTTTCTCTATCAGAAGGGTTCCAGGGTGGGTGATTTGATTCATATTGACAGAGCCAGGCCGGCAGGCGCCCTAGGCAACCTGAACGTGACATGCGTGGATTGGAGCTTGTGCACGCATGCACTATTCAGGGTTTGCATTGTGTAGAAGAGCAATTAGACAGAGAAATAGCAGACTGTCAGGGAGAGAGGGGACCAGACATGGGGTAGGCAACAGAGAAGGTACATTCAGGGCCGCTCCGGCCATGAGGCAAGGTGAGAATCTTGCCTCAGGCGGCACGGAGCGGCCAGTTACCAGGGGCGGCAAAAAGCCGCCTCTGGTAACTTTAAGAGCCGAATTTCCGTTTTTTAAAACGGAAATTCGGCTCTTCTAGCGCAGCGAGCGAAATAGCGCTCACTGCACTAGCGGTGCAGCCCCTCCTCCACCCGCTCCGACGCTGGTAGTTAGAAGAGCGGAGCAGGAGGAGGGGCGGCATTGGGGCTGCTGCCTCAGGCGGCAGCAGCCCCTGAAACGTGCCTGGGTACATGTCTGGTTCCCCCAAGCTTTGTGCCCTAGGCACGTGCCTACTCTGCCTACCTCTAGTTCCGGCCTTGTATGTTGATAACACTGGTGATTTCTGATTTATATTCATGTTCTCGTGATAGGGACATGCCCTTGGCAGTACATACACTATTTAAAGCCCATTGATTCTCTGAATTAGACTGTGTGGCACCTAAGGGGTTAAATGGCCAGTTCTTCTTAAGTTGCATTTTGAACTGAGAAAAGATCTTTTTTTCAAAGAATGGTAAATTGTAATAGTTATATTGCTGAATATATTGCCTGTTGTTCCAGTATAAAAATAAAAGGATACTTGTAACATATATTGATTGATAATATACTGCATGTCTACCATTTCTGGTAACTTAATATATAATTTGTATAAACTTAATGGATAAACAGGTTTATATGGATGGACTTTTTTGAACGGACTTTTTTTCACTAAAGGCTAATCACTTCATTCACTCAACAGTGACAAGATGTGGTGAGAACATTTATTGCACATTAAGGGGGTTAATTATCATTATTATTTATTATTAAAAAAGCTCGATTTAATTGGTTTGGATAAAAACTCAATAAAATTAACCGAAAACACGAGTTGTAAGATTTTTTTCCTGAATTGCTCAAATAGGTAGCATTTTCAGGTTAATTCCAGCGCAGACCATAGAAACTGCAAAATAGGATAGGGACCTCTGTTTATTGGCTTATACACAACCTCGCCAGGTCTGAGATTTTCGCTGCATCACGCTTTAATAAATCTCAAAAATTTTACGTTTTAAAATAAAAAATTGAGTTTTGCCCCAATGGAGTTTAGTAAATAACGCCCTAAATGTTGTTAGGGTAATACTTATGACAGCTGATTATGTTTAACGTTGGCATATATGACATCATGTTTGGCGCCATTTTTTGAATTGGGAGGAGTCGAATTCACAGACTTGAAAAGGAGATAGAAGTGGAGCAAGGGTAAGGTTTCTGCATGGGCAGATTGCGACATAGCAATGATTAAACCATCCTAGGTTTTCAACACAAGAATATTAGGAGGTATGCAAATAAACCATTTATGTTCACCCCCATGTAATTTGAATGCACTAATCCTTCTCCCTTGCATGCAAACAGAAATGACATATTATATATATATATATATATATATATATATATATATATATATATGACATAATTTATATAAATTATATAAATTTATATAATTTATATAGATACACAGAATGTGTAACTCTTACTTGGCTCTATACCACTTGCTCACTGACTCTGTTTCAATAGTCAGAATAGAGGTGGAGAGTAGGTCTCGGCTGAAATTCTAAATAGACCCATGTGGACCCCCACACTCACTGAGCTGCCTGTCTGCTCACTTATGTGTGGTGTGTGGTTTTGGGGAATATTACCTTTACCTGCACTAGGTATCCCCCTTCAGTCCAAATTATGCAAGACAGATGTGGTTTCTAAAAACACTGCGGCAAATTTGCCCATGTGAGGTAACCCATAGTAACCAATCAGTGACTGACTTTTTCTGCTAGCTGCAGGTTGGACAATGAAAGCAAATATTTGAATGGTTGCCATGGGTTACTGCCCAAGTGCAAATTTGCCCATTGTTTTTAAAAGAGCCCCACTGTCACAACAGCAAGACAACTACACAGCAGACCCTAGTCCAGGCCCCACCATAGTTGTGGCATCAGCTGTATGCATGGTCATATTTATTTATAGGCACCAATGGGCCTGTACCTAGTTCAACAGCTTTAGAGGCAATACCCACAGGCGCATATATATATATATATATATATATATATATATATATATATATATATATATATATATATATATATATATATATATATATATATATATATATATATATATATATATATATATATATATATATATATATATGTATGTAACAAACAAGGGAAAGTTGTGCTCACCACAGGGATTGTTTGTCTATATATTGACCAGATATGGGATGTTTGTCCATATATATGGCCAGATATGGGATGACTTTGACGTAGTTGCCAGCTTAAATATATTGCAATATATGGACAAACAATCCCTGTTTTGTTTAAAGGGTAAGGCATTTTTCAGTAGTAGTATGCACAAAATGTCTCTGTCTTAAATATATTGATAATGGGTTGAGTGCAGAGGACTCTTGTATAAACTGGAAGAAGGCAAGCACTCTCAGGTCTTAAAGTACAAAAATGGTGAAATAGAGTGCTCTCCTTCTTCCAGTTTATCCTACTTTGTTGTTGATAGCACCCAGGCACCCAACACTCTCTATACGAGTAGTGCCGGCCCGACACTAAATATATCTATCTATCTATATATATATATATAAAAATCTATATATATATAATAAAAAAAACACAACACACTAACATTTATATGACATTTTTTTTTCTCTCATTTATTTAACACGTTATTTCATATATAATTTCAACATTTATACATAAAGTATAATTATTCAGGGAAGGGGGTGTTAGTAAAGGGAGTAAACAATTTACCAGTTTGTCTGTGTTCTACCAGTATTGTTGCCAGATTTCACTATTCCGATTGTGCTTATCACCTCGTTTTATTGTATATATTCCATGGTGTCCATATTTCTATATGTTTTTCTTTTGTATCTGTCAATAAAGTTGTTAAGTACAACATATTTGGTGTCAGCATAATTCTTTCCATTAATCTGTGTGTGTTAATGGAATGTTGTAACCATTGCTTTGCCAGGTTAATTCTGGCTACTGCTAGAATTTGACTCAGAAGATATATATGAAATTTTAAGGCTTAAGTCTGCTACTCCTATTAATGCTTCCCTCGTGGGAACCCTGAAATTACTGCCACTTTCCTGCAGAATTGCAAGAAACATTTTTTGACATTAGTATGCACAATGATTACAGTTTAGCATGACTGTACTTGTATCTGTGTTATTATATATGAGCCTAATGGTCTGTGAATGATAAAAAAAAACTGCTGTAACACTGAGATTATTTTTCTTTAGCTATTAACTTACCTTAGTACTGGTTTACTTAGCGGCCTAAGGGAAAGGGTTAGAGAAGAGGTGATTTATGGATAGTATTAATGTGCAGTTTTAGTCTACATATCAGACTTTAAATCTTTTATCACATGACTATATCTTGACTTATGGATAATACTTTGTATTTCATCAATCATCTGATAGAAAGCAGTAAATCACAAGAACCTTATAAATCAACACCAACAGGAATCACATAGGCTTGGCAATACACCAGCTTCTTTAGTATTTACCATTCTAATTCTTTTTAGTTATTTAAACAATCACTTAAAGCATGATTGCATTTTACATAAATAAATTGGATTCATTGGAAATTTACACAAACACTCCTGTTACCATAATAGTCATGTGTGGGTTGGTCAAAAACCCACAGGAACTGCAGGTCTGGTGGACACCTATTCATCTTTTGCTGGATGGTGGTTTCAGGAGGAAATCTTTCTTCCCCTGCCCTTACAATGTCCTGCTTCCAGCTCCAGCAGCCTGTATTTATAGGTGCAGATCTATAAATAAAACTGATGTTTAACCAGTTCAGCTGGATACATTAATTTAAAATTTCCCCTGATTTTTTCAGTTTATATTAAAAATGAAGTTCCGCATTCAATATGTCATTCTCTATGCTTAGAGGTATAAGTTTGTTGGGGAACTTTCCAGGTCTTAAGGTGGCCATACACGGGCAGATAAAGCTGCCAATATTGGTCGTTTGGACCAATTTGACAGCTTATCTGCCCGTGTATGGGGGCTGGCCACGATATCGATCGGGAAGGTTTGATTTTTAACCGACCAACCCGTCGGAGCCTCTTGGTGTATCGTAATTAGATCGTTCGGCCATACGGCCGAACGTTCGAATTTCCCCCGATATAGCCATGCCGTTAGTGGCATATTCGGGAAAGATCCGCTCGTTTGGCGATGTCGCCAAACGAGCGGATCTTTGAGTCTATGGCCAGCTTCACAACCAGTAAAACCTGGTAAAATGGGAGAGCTAGAGGTGCTGGAGGAAAAATATGATGTGATTGGTGTGGCAGAAATAAGGCTGAATGAGTTAATATCAGCGGCTATACTTTGTTTCGGAGGGACAGAGGCAATAGAAAAGGAGGAGGGGTTTGTCTGTTTGTTAGGCAGGATTTAAAAGCTAATGTAAAGGAGGAGATGAGAAAATGAGGGGCTGAAGGCTTATGGGTGGAGCTCTTCACTGATTGTAAAGAGTCCAGCAAATTAATTGTAGGAGTATATTATATATACCCCCCTAGGAAACTGGCTACATGATTCTTAGTGGGGTCCATCAGGGCTAGGTATTGGGTGCACTTTTATTTAACTTGTTCATTAATAACTTAGGGGAGGGTATTCTAAGTAATGTATCAGTGTTTAGAGCACTCACTGTACAGAGCACTGGTAAGGCCCCATGTAGAATATGCCGTAACGTTTTGGTCTCCACCACTCAAACGGGACATTATTGAATTAGAGAGGGTACAGAGAAGAGCAACTAAACTGGTAAAAGCTATGAGGAAAGACTGGCCAAATTGGGGATGTTCCCTCTGGGGAAGAGGTGCTTAAGGGGTGATATAATAACTATGTATAAATATATAAGGGCATCATATAATAATCTTTCTAATGCTTTATGTACCAGTAGATCTTTCCAGCTGATGCAAGGTCATCCATTCTGATTGGAAGAAGGTTCCACCTAAATATTTGGAAGGGGTTTTTTTACAGTGAGAGCTGTGAAGATGTGGAATTCTCTCCCTGAATCAGTTGTACAGGCTGATAGATTAGATAGTTTTAAGAAGGGGTTGGATGGATTTTTAGCAAGTGAGGGAATACAGGGTTATGGAAGATAGCTCATAGTACAAGTTGATCCAGGGACTAGTCCCATTGCCATCTTGGAGTCAGGAAGGATTTTTTTCCCCCTCTGAGGCAAATTGGAGAGGCTTCATTTTTTTTTTTTCAACTAGCAGTTAGGCAGGGTTAAAATAGAGTTAAAAGGTTGAACTTAATGGATGTGTGTCTTTTTTCAACCTAATTTACTATGTTACTATGTTGATAAAAACAAGGAAAGAAAGATAGTGAAGTATATCTTTCCTTGGGGCCACTTCTGTCTCGTTTGTACCCCCGTTTACAATTTGAATAGATGACAGCTGCAATCTTGAGCATGCCCGCAATGCTCAGTTGTTGGGGAACTTCAATAACTAGAGACCACTTTAGGTGAAATGATAAACAAAGTATATTAATAAGTGCAAAACAAGCTGTGTGGATTCTGCAATCATAAGAGTTAGAATAACAAGACAAAGACAGTTATGTGAAGAATATCTAGTATAGGTCAATCTAAAAACAACTGGACTTGCTGAGTAATCAATGAAGACGTTTCACTACTCATCCGAGCAGCTTCTTCAGTTCAACTGACTGGTGTGGGAAGTTCTCGGCATATAAACTCTTCCACTAATCCATTTACAATGGCACATTGTAACTCTTCAAAGAGGTGACATCTGTTACAATGTGCCATTGTAAATGGATTAGTGGAAGAGTTTATATGCCGAGAACTTCCCACACCAGTCAGTTGAACTGAAGAAGCTGCTCGGATGAGTAGTGAAACGTCTTCATTGATTACTCAGCAAGTCCAGTTGTTTTTAGATTGACCTATACTAGATATACTATGACCTGGATGAATGAAAATCTTCTTAGTCATATGTGAAGAATAAAGGATTGACTGGAGAAGAGCCCAGAGATAGCGCTCCAAGGCACCTGAGAAATTAAATAGTACATAGTAACTGATAGCTGATACCATTAGAGCAAAGCAATCACTCTAAACTAAGCTATTTTTTAAATTGTTGACTAGATCTACAGTTCTATGATCAGTTTTATCAGGAGCCAATTAACCTGCCTGTATATTTTTGAAGTGTGGAAGGAAACCAAAGTACCCAAAATAAACTGCACTAGTAATTCATGCTGCAATGCTTGGGGGGTAGCAGTAAGGCTACAGAAAACATAGGCCCTGGACCAGTAATGTAGGAAGTGGAATCCAGTAGCCCCACCTATGTGCTAACAACCTCTCAAAGCCTGTTGTGACTGTTTTTCAATTGAGAAATTGTATTGGCATCTACTGAATCATTCCAATAGTAAGTTACAAATAAAAGCTGATTGAGTAGATTTTTTTATTTTCTCCTATGATTGGATGCCTGCTGTTAACCCTACTTTAAATGTGACGCCTTCTACTTTCTAATTACTTTTCTTTTGCCTGCAGCAAATGCAGACTTTCTTCATATGGAAAAGCTACGATCACCTGCTCGTGGGTATGTGGGTATCACATTGTCTGTTTTTATATAGTTCGGTAGCTATAAGTTACTATTATGATATTACTATTATTAATGTTATACATAGCAACTTTATTATGTGATATTTGTTTTAACAATAAACCTATATTAATGTGTACTCAGATTTATGCTGTGTAAGAACTTTAGTATAATAATAATAATAACAATAATAACTACTACTACTAATAATTATTATTATATAGTATTATCATAACTATTATTATACACGTATTTATAAAGCACCAACATATTTCTCAGCACTATACAATCAATGGGGTTATACACTGAACGTAAATATACATATTGACATACAAAAACAACTGACCTGTTTTGCTTAACCAAAAATTCTCAAAACGGTGAGAAGTCAAAAAAAAATTTTTTTTGATTTTTTTGATGAGCAACAATTTTTTTCACCCATTGGAGTTTATGGGTGTCATTTCGTTGGTGAAACTGGGAGAAAAATTTTGATCAACCAACAAGCAATAACCAAATTCAGAAACCAATCAAAGTTAATTGCGGATTGTTTGCTATGGGTTAATGTGGTTGTGCTAACCAGCTTTAGCAAGGTTTTGCCCAATCTAATAGCCTTATAAAACCTTGCCAATGATCTGTTGTAGCTATAAATGGAAGTCACAACAACTAAGGATTGTCTTTTTTGTAATTTTCTGTTGTCGCCTCTGCCTCCTAATGTGGGAAGAGTGTCCTGTATCTTCATATCACTTGTATTATTCCTTCTTCTGCGACTGGACTTTCTAATAGTCAGGCATCAAAATTTATACCCAGTCCTAGTCATATGCTTCTAGAATTGTACAGTCCAATGCTATCCTGGGGTAAAAACCTGATTATCGATATGTTTAAAATTTGAAATGATACTTTCCATTGACTTCTATAGCATCTTGGCTTGATTTTTCTTATTTTAGAAATTTGATTTGATAAATCGTGATTGTGGCAAAAATCTTGATCCTGGAAAATGTCATTGATTAAGGTCATAACAAGTGAGTTTAAAGTCATTTTTCAATACTGCATAGTTTTGTTATGTCTAAATATACTACCATTATTTTATGTGTATACTGGGAACAACCTTGCTTGTGATCCTGTTTTTATCAACACAATACATTGCTAACCATGTGTATTTCTTGCTAATTCTATTGCTTACAGTGCATTTTATTTTTTGGGGGTTTTTAAACAATAAAACCTGTTTCCTAGATGAAAGAATAGGAGAGATTCCAGACAAAAGAAATAGACTGGGTCCTGTCACCCTTTTAAATAGGATAAATCTGACTTTACTAGACACTGGGACATCAGCACAACAGTACCTCAAGCAGAAAATCAGCAATAACATAGCACAGGTGGGTAACAGTACTCTATAACTACAACAGTGTGTTGCTATGGTATCATACCAATACAGGACCCAGTATTCACCATTTATCCCAGGAAGTTTGCCTAAAACTCAAATCCCAACAATTCCTATATCTGATTAATTCTATTTTTTACAAAATTTTAGCTTCAAGGAAATTAATTGAGTATAAGCATGCTATGATTCTGTGATAAGAAATAAGAACAGTAAAATTGCTACCACAGAATAAAATGTTGCCTAAAAAACAGGTCCCTATGCATTGTGGCTCTACTTTACTTTGGTTGTTGTACTACTTATTTTCTGTTTGTGTGTGATGACTAATAGCATTAGAAACAGTGTGTAGTGTGTAAAGTATATAAAAAATGGTATGAGTGCTCTATATCACGTCACTTAAATGAGTAATCTCTTGTCTCTGTTTTCTGCTCTGCAGGGAAATCATGATGCCTTTTATGTTGCAGACCTTGGAGACATAATAGAGAAACATTGGCGGTTTTTGAAAGAGCTACCCCAAGTGAAGCCTTTTTATGCAGTAAAGTGCAATGGCATAAGGGAGGTGGTTCAAACGCTGGCAGCTCTTGGTACAGGATTTGATTGCGCCAGTATGGTAATACACGTTGTAAAACCTTGGTCTGATTCCGTAGAAAGTCAAAATTCTCTGGTTCATATTAAGACATTTTTCATATCGCTATTACAAGACACCTATGTCTTTCCTTTCAGGGAGAAATAGATATGGTGCTGAAAATGGGGATTCCAGCTGCTGACATTATCTATGCTAACCCTTGCAGGCAGGTATCACACATCAAATATGCTGCTGAGCATGGTGTGTGCAGAATGACATTTGACTGTGAAGCCGAACTGTTTAAAATAGCAGCCTCTCATCCAAAAGCGGAGTAAGTTGTCAGCAAACTGTAATCTATATTCCACTATCCGTGTCCTTTTGTTCATGGGACTCAGTTACACTTAGCCCTGGTGTCTTATCAGCCAAGTTTTGTCCTGAGAGTACTCACAGTAACAAACAGGATATGAAAAGGTATCTTAGAATCCATAATCTGTATAAAAGTGTTCAGCCTGCAGCCTCATGTTTTTATATGGCTCCTCAGTTACTGTGTACCTGCAGCATTAGGATAAATACATTCTTAGTCCTAAAGAAGTCCCACATAAAACACTGTTTGAATGGAACAAAGGACATTCTTTCAAATACATTTGACTTTTTTTTTTTTTTTTTTTTTTTTTACATAAATGAATTCAAAAGAAAGCAAGTTATAAATTGCCCTGCCCATTTACAACCCATATTGAAACAGATACGGCGCAGCAGGGAGGGGGAAGCCAGCGGTGGGGAAAAATACTTGGTGAGGCTCCTGGCAGAAAGAGCCTGGGGAGAACACTGGACTGGGATTCAGATACTGTCCTATATACTGGAGTAAAGATCGGTGTGTTTCATAACCTGTAAAAATTTAATAAAGTTTAAATAATCCAACAATGAAATTCCTAGATCAGGCGCTCTTCTAATTTTATATTTCCCTACCAATTTCATTTTTATGCAGGATGATTCTCCGCATTGCAACCGATGACAAAGACTCTTGGTGTGCCCTTAGTAGCAAATACGGTGCGCATCTGGAGGAATGTGAGGATCTTCTCAAGAAAGCTAAGAATCTCAATATCCAAGTAATCGGAGTGAGGTATTTTACAGTATAACAAAATCATTTCTCCTTCTTAAATCACCATTTTGATTTCTCCAATGTCCTCTCAATTTGACCTATTCCAATTCCCATTTCCTGCTCACTTCCCTCCAGAACCATCTGCTTGCTTCTTGAACATAAGGGTAGAACTACATTGGCGACTTTGGTGCGTTTCCTGCGGATCCGACGCGCTACGCCAAAACGCAGGCATCAAATCGGATGCGACGGAAAATAAGGAAAGAAATACAAATGTTGGATCTTGTTGCAGCGTTCATACGACACGACTGTCAGATGCAGACACAGCATGCAGGGTCTGCATCCGACAGTTGTGTCCTGATGGATGAATGCTGTGACACCATCTGATATTGCTATTGCTTACCTTATTCTCCATCGCATCTGATTTGACGCCTGCATTTTGGTGCAGCGCATCGGATCTGCCGGAAACGCACCAAAGTCGCCCATGTAGTTCTACCCTAAGGGTTCATTTACCAAAATGTAAGGCAGGGTGTTAGGGCTGAATTCCACCGATTCGTCACCAGGCGATGTGTTGGAAGTACAAAATAAAGTGGGACTGATCGAGAAATTTCAGGTACCAACTACATATATACTTCTGTTGGATGTGAATGCCACAAGTTGCGTCTTCACCTGACAGTCGTATGCATGTAGATTTCTCAATCAGTCCCATTATATTCTGCACATCCGATACGTCTCATGCGTGTCATCGCCAGCCGGCAAATCAGTCCTGATCGCCTTGTGGAGTTCAGCCCTTAAGTGCAAAAAAAAAAAATGTAAGCATTTGATAAAGTATTTTATACTAATTCATAAAAGCACATTTGATGTTTGCCAAAGGGCACATGGAAGAGACAAGCAGTCGAACACAAGTGCTAGAATACTAAGGAGACCAAAATCGTGTCTGGGGCATACCTGCAATGTGCAGGTATCATGTACAGCGCTGATGGACACAAGACAGTCCTTTCCTACCAGAGGGCCGGTGGTAGGAGCAGGGCTCATTTGCACCTGCCAGAGTTTCCTAACTTGAGTGTCTGAATGATGTGCAGGTTATATGGTAGGAAGGGGGCAGGAGAGGGGATACTCACGTGTTCCCCTGCCTGACCCTCATAAAGACAGCTCTACTGGAGTGCCAAAACCTGCTCTCAAGGTTAAAAAGGTTAAAAAGTGCAAAAGACATGGAAGTTTGCACCCATATTTACACTTTACACCCTGCCTTGTACATCATGTTATCCTTTTTTTGTTCTACATCATGTAGAATAGAAAACTATTTCACCTGTAATTTGAATCTTGTGAAAATATAAAAACAGTGGCAGCCCCATACTTTCTGGTTTCTAAAGCAAAGATTCGGGCATCAGGCATTGGACAATATTATTTTAAAATGTTGTTTATGCACTCTGTGCTTCATTTTATCTTAGAGTATGCAGGGTAAGTGGGCTTGTATATAATCAAATTAGTGTAAGTAATATCACCTGTTAAATGCTTCTCATAGATCTCATTTTTTCTGCCCTCTGCAGTTTTCATACTGGTTCTGGATGCACAAACACTCATCCCTTTTGCAAAGCCATTGAAGATGCTAGAAAGGTATTTGATATTGGGCAGAAGTTGGGATATCAGATGAGACTGCTAGATATCGGAGGTGGTTTTCCTGGGGAATCTGAGTTCCAACCAACATTTGAGGAGGTGAGACTTATTAGGGAAGATATATATATTTAATTCTTTGCAGTTTAATTTATCATTGGCTGAGCTTTCAAAGTAGCAATTTCCTTTTAATATATAACATGCCTTATGGAAACAGTAGTATTTCAGCAATGATATAAAGTTTATTGGATTAACAGAAAATATGCAATATGCATCATAACAAAATTAGGTGCATACATTTGGGCATCCCAACAGAGATATTACATCAATACTTAGTTGAGCGCCCTTCTGCAAATGTAACAGCCTCTAGATGCCTCCTATAGCCTTTGAGGAGTTTCTGGATGGAGGTACTTTTGACCATTCGTCCATATAAAAACTCTCCAGTTCAGTTAAATGTGATGGCTGCCGAGCATGGACAGCCTGCTTCAAATCATCCCATAGATTTTCGATGATATTCAAGTCGGGAGACTGTGACGGCCATTCCAGAATATTGTACTTCTCCCTCTGCATAAATGCCTTTGTAGATTTCGAAGTGTGTTTAGGGTCATTGTCTTGTTGGAATATCCAACCCCTGTGTAACCTCCACTTTGTGACTGATGCTTGAACATTATCCTGAAGGATTTGTTGATATTGGGTTGAATTCATCCGACCCTTGACTTTAACAAGGGCCCCAGTCCCTGAACTAGCCACACAGTCCCACAGCATGATGGAACCTCCACCAAATTTGACAGTAGGTAGCAGGTGTTTTTCTTGGAATGCGGTGTTCTTCTTCCGCCATGCAAAGCTCTTTTGCTATCACCAAATAACTAAATTTTTGTCTCATCAGTCCAAAGCACTTTGTTCCAAAATGACTGTGGCTTGTTTAAATGAGCTTTTGCATACAACAAGCGACTCTGTTTGTGGCATAAGTGCAGAAAGGGCTTCTTTCTCAGCACCCTGCCATACAGATGGTCTTTGTGTAAATTGCGCTGAATTGTAGAATGATGTACAGATACGCCATCTGCAGCAAGATGTTCTTGCAGGTCTTTGGAGGTGATCTTTTGGTTGTCTGTAACCATTCTCACAATCCTCCACATATGCTACTCCTGTATTTTTCCCAGACCTGGGTTTTACAGCAACCGTGCCTGTGGCCTTCCATTTCTTGATTACATTCCTTATAGTTGAAACTGACAGTTTAAAACTCTGAGATAGCTTTTTGTCGCCTTCCCCTAAACCATGATACTGAACAATCTTGGTTTTCTTTAGAGAAATATATATATATATATATATATATATATATATATATATATATATATATATATATATATATATATATATATATATATATATATATATATAGTGACATGCCACTGGCGTGCACATGCACTTTTTGGGGGGAATTACCAATTAGCGTCTGGTAGGCAGGTAGCGTAGGATTTGGAGCTTAGAGACAGGTACACCAAAGTTTTGGACAAAACACAGCTTTATTAAGCACTGGGCATTCCCAAAAAACAAAAAAAGGCAACAGAAAAATGTTCAGGTTACAGTTCAACTTCACTGTAGAACATGCAGGGTACAGTTCAGCAAATACAATGCAAAACATTCAGGGTTTCCCCCCCCCCTCTGGTCACTCACCATCAAGGGAAACTCTCACCCTCTTGCACTTTGAAGTATTTGGGCTTCACACTCAGCCCTGCTGGCTTACCCTCCTGGGATTCAGACTCACAAGCCTCTGCCAGTCCTTTCCTCTTTCTTTCCCCACAAGGGATTTAGGCTCCAAGCTCTGGAACTCTCTTGCTGGCAGCAAAGCTCCTTCTGCCCAGCTCTGTCTCTCACAGCCCCTCACTTCCCTGTAGAGCTCTGAGCTTTGCTCACACAGCCCTTTTACATTGTCAGGTAGATCCTCTCTCAGCTGCCACTTAATTACCTGGCTGAGAGGTAACTAACCCTACCTGAGCCGAGTATCTCTCTGCAACACCTATCTTGCAGTTTAAATGTACTCTTTTCCATGTACTTTCCTGCAAGACAATGGTGTTTTCCAAACACCCTGTCACAATATATATATAAATAAAACAGGAAAATATGGCTTATCAGATGGCATTAATACAGGGTTAAAAACAAAGATTTTTTGGCTAGTATATAAGTAATATTTAAAATAAATTATGTGGAGTCATTATCACCCTGCCTATTTTTGAATACCATTACCACTCTTGCTGTTTATTGTGATGGGGTTTGGCCATCTTCTCTTATGTTTGATATCCATTTTTCTGCTGCAAGCTTACAAATACCTGCTAATAATTACTGTTTAGGTAATTTTTAATAAGTAATACAATTAAGTATTGCAGTCACAACTTGATAAAGGCACAGACAATTATCAATAGAAGTATATTGCAGAATCTGGAGTTTTGCCAGTTTCTGATTACATAACACTTGATTTGTTTCAAGTGTTATCTTTGTTAATGTGGGATTAATCTCACCTCAATATTAATTTATCATCTTGTGAACATGTGATTCAGTTATAGGCAGAGGCTGGAAAGTAACAGAAATGTCCCTGTAGATGCCTCCAGTGTATTCTTACCTTGTTTCTCTTGATTCACTGCACATGCTTTTTAATGCTGTCAGTCAGTGTCAGACTGGCCCACCGGGATACCAGGAAAACTCCTGGTGGGCCCAGATGTCAGTGGGCCTCTTGCTTCTTATCATTTGGTCTATTTCATGGTCAGTCCCTATTTCTGTATGGGAACAAAGAGGCTTGATAATGGAAGAACAGAATATAGTATGTAGAGAGAAGAGACTAGGAGAATAAAGAGGTTGAGTGAGGAGAGGAAGTATAATAGTTTGGAAAGTGGGCCCTCAGGCTAAGGTTTTCTGGTGAGACCCTGGCATCCCAGTTCAACACTGTTGTCAGTTAAATCGACTTCTGCTGCTTTTTGTTAATGCTATATATTCTATATTCCATATTATAGACATAATATCAAAGGCTATTGTGATACTAAATTCTATAGTTAGTATAGATATGGATATATATAATTAATCTGAGCATTGGGAGGGGTGTGTGTATGGATGCTGGGTTTTTATTTGGCGGGGTTGAACGTGATGGACCTGATTTTACTATGTAACTATGTAACTATGCAACTGCCCTAAATCTAGCAAGCACAAAGGGGAACATTCAATGGGATGAAGTAACCACTGGGAGTAATCTTCTAAAGATTGTATTGCTATAAGTATATTATTTATGTGATATTGGCTTTGCTGTCATAATAAAAACATTAACATTTTATTCTTAAAAAATTTGTATTCCTGGTTGACAAGCTGCCCTTGTGAGAAGAACGACACATCTGTGTGATTTTCATTGTTTTAGTTCAGCCCAAGGTAAAAGATCTGAAATCTCTTAAGGTCTTAACAAAGAATGGCCATGACTGGGGAACTACGTTATCTACTGGTGGAAATACTGCTTTGGATGTTAGTTTATTTTGACAATTATATGTATGAACACATCCACAAGATACTTTCTCACAACATCACAGCAAGCATTAAAAAGCTAGTCAAAATTTTTTTCTTTTTACTAATTTCTTGCAACATATACTAAATGTAACCTGTTTGTTCTTAGTTTGCAGCGGTCATCCGTCAATCTCTGAACCAGTACTTTCCTAATGATCAGGATGTAGAGATCATTTCAGAACCTGGAAGATATTATGTGGAATCAGCTTTCACTGTTGCATTGAATATTATTACCAAGAAGGAGATGTATGACAAAGGTCTATAATTATTGTATGACCATGTAATATTTTATCTTTGAGTTAACTTTTATTATGTTATATAATGTCATATTCTTGCAACCTGTTAACTGGTCTTCATTTTTCATGATTTTGTAAGTATTTGCCTTCCTCTTCTGCCACTTACCTTCTTTCAAATGGGGGTTACTGACCAGATGGCAAAAACAAATATTGCAGCAACAATTTCATCGTAATTGTTGTGTTTTATTACATGTTATATTGCTATTTAGGAGATCTGCTATTCATTTTCCAGCCTCTTACTCAAACCACTGCCTGGTTGCTAGGTTAAATGTGTCTGTAGCTACCAGACAGCTGCCAATATTCCAAATTGGAGAGATGCTAAAGAATATTTAAAAAAAACTCCAAAAATAAAAAATGAAGACCAATTAACTAACATTTAAAGTAAAGGTGAACTATCCCCTTTAAGGCTTCTGTGTATTTATGTTTGGTATAATATTATTTGGAACACTGGTCAATAGAGATGCCTTTACTTTAGTAGGATTTAACACCAAACAGAACAGGTGGGAGCCAGGGGAAGGAATTTTACCTCCATATGTAATAAAAGGCGCTAAACATGTGCCCGGTAAATTCTAACTGCAGATTGATTTCATATGGGTTATTGCTCCTGGGCAAACTTAGTGCCTTTTATTACAAAACCCCCTAAGAATCTTAAACACAGGGTGTTCTTACTTGTGTTTACCTGTGGTGGCTCTTTCATGCATTCTTCCACAGAGGAACACAGGAAAAAAATACAGTGCAGTTTAATATTAGATTGTACTCACTTTACACTTTACAGCTAGGGTGGGGGAGCCTTGGCATAGGGAACACTTGTGGTAAGGTTTTCATGGGGCTCAAAAACCCCAGTCCAACACTGCTTACATACTACCACGTGTACAAAACATAAACGAACCAAGCAAGGAAATCACCCTTTTAGCATTGCCTCATGCATTAATACCATAACGGTATCTATAGTTTTCCTTTGCTCTACAGGTGCAGAAGGAGAGAGGAGAAGGAAATTCTCTTATATATTAAATGATGGGATATATGGAACTTTTCTTGAATTTTGTTTACTAAAAGAAAAACGAAAACTGAAGCCAATATTATACAAGGTAGGTGATCAAAGTAACTTCCCATTTTGAAAAATAACTGCCCCCCACATAATCAATACCTAAATAAAACAACAGTTTTGCAAGAAATGATTTTATTGAAAGACATACATAGATGTTTATTTCCTGATTAAGTTATATTCATTTCTTTTCCTGTAGCGTCTGGGCATGGAATTAAACTGTTATCTGGTTACTAGTGTTTATATACTAGCCACAGACATACAGTATTTGAGAGCTGTACCATAAAAATTAGATAAAACTAACAATTAAAAGCTAACAATTGCCCTAAATTATGCTCCTTAGTGTATTTTTAGAATCTGTTTGAATTTTGAGTATATTGCTACTTTTATACATCATTTCTTTGGTCAACAGTACAGTAGAGCTCTGTAAGTTTTGCATTTTGTCAACCTTTAATAGATAATTTCATTTTACTACAAGAGATTCCCTGCATAATAACCAGTACAGTGTGTATCATAAACAATAAGTAGTTAGCCAAGAACAGGTTTCACATGCTTCTCCCTAACAAAATTGTGAGAAACAATCTCAACATGCAGAAAACATTTATCAAGACCAGTTAAGAAAGGATCAAATTTTAACCTGCCCCAGTGTTCAGCACCCGCACCCAACCTTAACACGGTGCACTTACGTATTTATCGGCCTGCAGGGAATGCAGGCGTGAGTCTATAAAAAACCATAACTGGAGGTGGAAGTGGGGCACTGTAAGACTGTGGGCGCAGGGTAAAGTTCAGCCCGAACCAGTGGTCTGTGAACAATGTGTAGAAGTTGTCCCAAACCCACTTGACCCACAGGTCCCGTGGGTTTCAGGCCGGCGCACACATCACTAACCCACACTGCTTGATTTATTGCTTATCTTGTTAGATTAGATGCATTTGACAAGTAAAGAATTGATCAAGATCAGATAAATGGTGAACTGCAGTTAACAGTTTCAGAGTTTTGTGTTGCCTCTACTTTGGGTTGCCACCTGTCTGCTTTTGTCCCGGACAGCCCGTTTTTTTGAACAGCTGTTTGGGTCAAAATTGGCTGCCTGGTTTTCCAAATTAGGAAAACCGAAGTGGCAATTGGGTAATCGTCGATCGCCTCGTCATAGTCCCTCCCCTGATATCACAGTCATGCCCCTAAAAAAATCACGGCCCTGCCACGTCACAGCCCCCCCTGCTGCGTCACCCTGGAGTTTGTCAGGGGGGAAAGGTGGCAACCCTACCTCTATTACAAACTGCAGCACTTCTAAGCTGCCTAGTAAAGCGACACAGCTGTTGCAAATTGTTTACTATACCCTGTTTCAAAACAGAATAAAATTAATCTTTAATTGTGTTATTTCAAGATATGTTTTACAGTACAGTATGTTTGAAAGCTCCTCAATTTTATGTCATATACAGTAAATACTAAGAATCACTGGGTTTGTACTGGATAGTTTTACTCTTTCCGAATTCGTCAGAAATAATACAATATTGTTATATCCTTTACCCTCACAGTTGAGCTCAATATTTGACTATAAGGTTGTTTCTTCTTTATTTCTTTCTTCCATAAGGAGTTTGCCACTGAACAGAAGCTCTTTCCGAGCATTCTTTGGGGTCCCACCTGTTCAAATTTGGATGAAATAGTGAATGAAGTTTATCTTCCAGAGCTAGAAACAGCAGATTGGATCATATTTCAAAATATGGGAGCTTACTCTCTCTGCATGAGTACTTCATTTAATCAGTTTCCCCAACCAACTGTGTATTTTGTGCTAAGCAAAGGGCATGTGTGAACTTCTGGATAGGTACTGGCTTAGGGTAGAAAATGTGTAGCGTAATAAACTGCTATAGAATCAACATCAGGAACATATTGAGAAAAAAAAATTTAAATATCAAGTCACATCACATATACACTGAAATAGCTTCTACAAGGAAGTGCAAAAAAGTAGAAAATAAAAGAAATTAAAATTTTTAAGATTTCTATTTTATATGGCTGCTAGTTCATCTAGTCTTTTGCCTAATAACGCTCATAAAGTGTTAAAAGGGACTAATGAGAAACTACTATTTTCCTATACT
The DNA here is from genome assembly GCF_017654675.1 of Xenopus laevis. Taxonomy (NCBI): domain Eukaryota; kingdom Metazoa; phylum Chordata; class Amphibia; order Anura; family Pipidae; genus Xenopus; species Xenopus laevis. The sequence goes on from NC_054373.1 coordinate 94,060,478, forward strand.
ACTATATATTTCCATTTTTTTAAGTCCCAGTCTCATAGGCAGGCATATTGGGATTAAACAAGGCTAAACCAAGTTAAGTCTACTAAAACTCAGAATGGTCCTGCTCATCAATTTATTTCAGTACTGGAAACCTTCAAAAATAATTATTTTTAAGTGTAATTTATAACAAAAGTATGTGTGTAGAGACCCTAAGGATTAGCGTTTGCTCAGTCACTTTTCCCCTATATATTTGGACATGTAAGTGGTCCTTTGAGCTACCAAGGCAGTTATTGTCTTCTTTCCTTGGTCCATTGTAAATTGATCTGGTTATTAGTTGCCCAGTAGGTGTTAGTGTTTAAAAGTATAACATGGAGAGCACACATGCTCAGGGCTCCCTCTTTCTGGATCCCACCTTGTGGGGAGGTGGGTACACAAATGGGTCTGAGCAAGTGACAGGCCCTGGTAAGGGACAGTTCTGTTAAGTGCCAGAAGAATGTGTAATAGTTGCTCTAAAAGCGAAAGTTAGAAATTCAAAATCTAACCCCAACTACTCTCCGTTTTGGAGGCAGAAAGCTGATCACTAAATTCACAGCTTCTAACTTAGAAGCTGTGAATTTCGTGAGCAGCTTTCTGCCTCCAAAACGGAGAGTAGTTGGGGTTAGATTTGCCACCTGCCTGGATTTCACCTGGACAGCCTGGTATTTGGAAGGGCTGTCCAGGTGAAACCTTCCTGTCCGGATTTGCAAATTAGGAGTTCCGGACAGGACATTAAAGGTGATGACATGGCGATCAGCCAATCACTGATCGTCATGCCCCTGATGTCACCAGCCTGGAATAGAAACGGTGGCAACCCTGGTTAGGGTTAGCACCCTTGCGTGATTAAGCTACCAGATAGAGACACGAGTGGGTGGGCTCAGGAGCAGGGACAGTGGCAAGGAGCAAGATACCCTGTGGTATCCCGAGTGCTGGGGAAAAATCACCAAGACAGGCTGCACTACCCCCTAAGAGGAAACTACTAAAATATCTCAAACTGAAGGTTTTCCATTGAGTGCTGTGACTATATGTGAATATTTTATTGTCTGACTGCTGTGAGACAGATCCACTGCTACTGTTCAATAAATAAGTTATTTGTTTGAAGCAACTCTCTGGAGTGCTGTCACTGTCATCCTTGTCACCAGGCGACTCACAGGCAGCGATGGACTGGGGGGTCCAGGGCTGCTGTCTGAGGGCCCCCTGCTGGCAATCCCCATCCAGTACCCCGCTGCAGCCACAACCCCCCTCTAGCCCCCCCCCGTGCACATGCAGGGTGGTCGGGGACAGCAAGGGCAGGGAGTGGGTCTGGGCCTACGAGAGCCAGGGCCCTCCAGGCTTTTTCCCTGTGTCCCGCCAGCCCAGTCTGACTCTGCTCACAGGAATCACCGGAGGGTAAGGTGTTTAAAGGGGCACACACATACTTTAAGCCATTTTAAAAGTAGCCCAAAAATAGCCCAATATGTACACTGAACAATCAATATGACAACAGCATATAGAAGCAGTAACTGTAATTCTACTTGTATGGCACGTGATTATCACATACCAGATGCAGCAGGCTGCAGTCTGATTTACAGACAGGTTAGGGCTGCTGGGCAAGAACTACATCAAATAGAAACAGAAAAGGGAGTTGCTTTCTACTCCCTTTGCATTCTGGGTATTGTATATGAACATTGGCTGTAGGCATTGTAACCTTGGCTGTAGGCATTTGCTAAATAAAAACTATATTACCCAACATGCACTGGGATGGCACACTAGGGGGAAAAACTTTGGCTAGTATTCAAAATACAAACCAGACAAGGCTCCAAAAACTAGCCCAATTCCATACATTGATTAATTTGTACATTGAAAAACAGCCTGGTCTTGAAATTAGAAACCCAATTTGGCAGAAAAAACACCAACCTGGCAACCCTGCACTGGCAGCAAAGCACACCAATATCACACTCTCTGCATTATTATCAGGCCCATCTACAGGTGTGCTACATATGCAAATAAGCAATGATTGTGCTGCTGCTGCTGTTAATTTCCCTTTGTCTGATGTGAATGATGCATACAGCTCTGTAAAGTGTTGTGAAGTATATTGGTGCTATATAAACATTGAATAATAATACTCCTAATGACCCTTTTAATATTCTGTTTCTTACACCACAATAGCAGAAGAGGGCATTCTCTCTAGAAAGCACTAAATCTGAAACTTGTAAACTTATTCACTATTTTTTTCATTTAACTGTATGGAAGTTGATGCTGGCTTAGAACCCAGTGATGCTAAGTGACGGAATATTAAATTAAGGAAGAACACGAGTAGCTGTCACAAAAACAGACTGTGAAAAACAGGATCAGTCAAGTAGTTTGATTAATACAGCCAACATTTATTCAGTTGTCACCATTTTTTAAGGTCTCAGTCGGCTGTTTTGCGGCATCCCCTTCTGCAGCCCTTTATGTCATTACTTAGTCCAGCTTCTCCTCTTTATAATCCACCTTTGCATAATGTTCAGGATGATTTCTCATGTTCATTTATATTTCCATGTGACATTTTTCTACCCATTAAATAAACAAATACATTAAACATATGAATACATTTTTGGAATCCAGGAAAACAAATACTGTAAGTATTCGATCCTTGTTACACAGTAGCAGGCCTGGAATGGCAATCTGTGGATACTATGCTATAAGATGCCAAAGACAGTGGGCTGGTGGAAGGGCTGCTTGGGTCACTTTGTACTTAAAATACCAGGTCTGATTTCCTATCCCAGTCCAAGCTTACACAATAGTTGGCTTTCAAACTAGACTACCCCAGTCAGGCTAGACTTATATGTGAGTTTGAAAGTTTCCTCTGTCCAGAATAACAACAGAGGGTAAGAGCTGAGAACGGAGCACTAAAGTGTCCGTGTGCAGAAAGCATTCAGTGACTTCATATGGAGAGTGCAAGGTCACTTCTGGGATCAGGTGAGAATATGCAAAAACACCCCTATTTTTTAAGGAGTTACCTGATTTTTCACCCTCCCCCTGCTCTCCTGTCATCCCACCGCATGCTTTCTATTTGTAAGCATTCTCCTGATTTTTTAAAATCACTTTAAATTCCAAATGCTCACGTGCAGTAAGCATTTAGTGACTTTGTTTGGAGTGTTTGCCGTCTGTTTCAGGGGTGCACTAGAGTATGCAATATTACTTCGCTGTTTTCCATTGAAAATGTTCATCTGCCCACGCAACATGGATCCCACAGATGCCTCCTTTCTAAGGTCAACAGTTCTGCCATTGATATCCTGGCTTTGTTTTTATGAGTGACAACATTATGTATTTAATAATAAGTTGGAGTGGGGCATTAGAAACAATGTATTTGTGTTTGCTGATTACATACACATTTTGGAATTATTCATGCATCCTGGATGTATCATACTTGCCAGAGAATTTGTATAAATCAACAATAAGTTTGTTTAATCTGTAGGTGTAGATAAATGTAAGTTTATACCTTGGGTATTTACGAAACATGAACAGGCTACCAGGCAAATCCTTGATGGAAAAGGACATAGGATATCAAGATATCATTGTATACTGAACAGGGTAAGGATTCATGGAAGGTAGTGTAAATCTTTCCTGTATAAAGCATCTGTAATGCCCAATCTACAGTATACAGCATAGTTTTGGACTCCAGTACACAAGAGGAATATAACAGAAATATACAAAGTCTTGAGTATTGCAGTTAATCTAATAAAATGTATGGAGTGATTAAGTTATACTTTGGAGAACTTAATATGAAAAGAAAGAGTTAGATATATTTTAGCAAGTGAAAATAGGCTAAAAAAAGGTTACTGCGATATATACTAAGAGTGACAACACAATGCAGATCCAGGGACTAGCCTGATTGATGTTCTGAATTCAGAAATACTTTGTTTGCCCTTCTGTAAACTGGAGACAGCTAACGAGTTTCTTCCTTCTTTTGCATCAAATAACAGGAAGGAAACTTTTGAGCAAATATTTTTAACTTGGTGGAAGTCTGTCTATTTCACTCATTAACTAATTCTGTATCACGCATGCACTATATATGCTTATATAAAATTATACCAACTTCAGAGCATACTACCATAAAAGCAGTTTCACATGAAAGTACTAAAAAGCAACACAGTTTGCAGCAGTGTTGTTAAAGGAGAATTAAACCCTATTTGATAATGAAGCCGCTTCCTCAACTTGATGCTTTTAAAGGAATAGTTCAGTGTGAAAATAAAAACTTTGTAAATAGAAAGTCTGTGCAAAATAAAATATGTTTCTAATATAGTTAGCCAAAAATGTAATAGATAAAGGCTGGAGTGACTGGATGTCTAACATAATAGCCAGAACACTACTTCCTGCTTTTCAGCTCTATATAACTCTGAGCTAGTCAGCAACAGTGAGTTTGCAATTGATCCTCAGCATTCAGCTCAGATTCAAAAGCAACAGATATGACCCATGTGCCCCCCTCTCAAGTCTCTGATTGGTTACTGCCTGGTAGCCAGGGTGACCAGTCAGTGTAAACCAAGAGAGCTGAAAAGCAGGAAGTAGTGTTCTGGCTATTATGTTAAGACATCCAGTCACTCCAGCCTTTATACATTACATTTTTGGCTAACTATATTAGAAACATTTGTTATTTTGCACAGCCTATCTATTTATCCAGTTTTTATTTTTACACTGAACAATTCCTTTAAAGCTAGAATGTTGTACATTATGTTTTGCACTTCTATACCAGCCCAAGGCAAACACGGCCCTTTAGAAGTAAAGATATGTGCCGCTGATAATGCCCCAGTAGCTCCCCATATTCTTATCTGCACATGCTCTGTAATGCACAGCGGGATATATCAGCGCTATAGAAACGATCTGGGCAGAGAGAAATTTCAGTATCTAGAAAACGGTCCGACATCTGTCTACAAAGCGAAATTGTTACGCAGACCATATTCTACGTAAAAAGACATCGCCTAGTGGTTTGCTTCATTTCCGGTGCACACTAGCAGTGCTTCCATGTTACTGCCGGGCTGGTTACGTGCTTCCGTGTTTAAGGTCTTCACTGGTCACGTGCTGCAGCGTTCTCACCGCTGATAGGATAGCGTCAGAGTGCGGCTTAGGAAGTAGTTCTTGTGTAGAGGACGTCCGAAAGTTGTGCAGGTGAGAGCTTAAATTGGCAGCAGAATTCATACATTTCTGTTGCTTATTTAATACTGCGTGGCTACGTTTGTACTCAAGTGCTCGCTATTGCGAGAATATATGGATCTGTGATTGTGCTTTGTATATGCATGGCTTTCTCGCTAATGTATAGGGACAGAGGGCACCTTGTGTTTTACAGATCTTCTAATATGTCATGAACGTTTTTGTATTTGTAATTGCGCCGGAGAACTCTTTCTTGTATGGAACCATCGTTTGGCACTATATGACAATAGCATTATGTTATCAGTCATTTCAATTGGGGACTAGTAACATCGAAGAGCATAACTGTCCAGCCATCACACAGTATCTGCATATTTCAACATAAGCTCAAAGAATAGGGCATGTGCTGAACGTACTTTATGCAAAGGTTGTAGTTAAGAAATATCTGTGGTGATGTAGTTACTCCTGACACTATAAAAAAAGAATATGAAGCCAATTTCTCTTTAGTACTTCTTGCCACTTCTTGTCCCACAGAAAATCAAATGAGCTGTTAAAACAAATTACCAGTCCAGGAGAAGCCCCTGATAATGCTCAAGGTGTATGGCAGACACGGAGATTAGTCTGGACCAGAAACATTTTAAGCATACGGCAAATTCAATCTTGTAGAATCACTCACCAAAGTAGAAACGTGGCCCAGGTGCTCCAGGCCCTCAGCTCAAGGGAGCGGACAATGTGTATGCAAAGAGTAAATGTTGGTGCAGGGCACATTGGTGACACACGTATAGATCAGACCAAAGGTTTGTAGATAAAAAATGGATACTTTATTTAAACAATCATCTATTGCCTGACTTGTTTCATGTCACTAGGACACTTAATCATAGGCTTGATTAAGTGTAAGCCTATGAATAAGTGTCCTAGTGACGCGAAACGCATCAGGCAAGAGATGATTGTATAAATTAAGTATCCATTTTTTTATATACAAACCTTTGGTCTGATCTGTACATGAGTTACCAGTGTGCCCTGCACCAACATTTACTCTTTGCGGACATGGAGATTGTCATGCATGATAAATCTACTCTACTGTGGGTGATTGTTTGCCTGAAAACGAAAAACGCATATGTTTTCTCACCGGTAATCTACACTGTTGAGCAGATTTATCATGGTCTATTAATCTCCACATCTGTCATCAACACAAAAGATGATGCTTCGATAAGTATGGGCTTTGTTCAAAGGTAGATAGGGAGCCCTGAACAAATGTCTCTGTTTATAAGGAAGGGGGGCCTAAGTTCACTGATAAAAATCCCAACTTTCAAATGAGTGCTTCTTGATGACAAAAAAAAAAGGAAAACATGGATTTAAAAAAAAAAAAAAAACTATATGCAGAATGTAATTTTAACAGTAATCCTGTTTATAGTGCATATTTTTATCAAAGATGTTTTTAGATGTATACTGCCTAAGATAGGCAGCAGGGCCAGCTACACAATAATTCAGTTACACCTACATTTTAAAGTGGACCTGTCACCCAGACACAGAAATCTGTATTATAAAAGTCCTTTTCTAATTAAACAATTTCTATTTTTTATTAAAACATTCATCACTATTGTAAGCTCATTTAAAAATCTCAGCTGTCAATCAAATATTGTCTGCCCCACCTCTATGCCTTAGTCCCGTCGGATCAACACTGCGACACCATCCGACATTTGTATATCTTACCTTATTTCTGTTGCATCCGACTTGACGCCTGCGTTTTTCCGCAGCTCGTCGGATCGGGCAGAAAACACCTGTGTAGTCCTACACTAATTGTGTAACCAGGGCATGGGGGTGGACATCGGGTCCCCATTCTGGTGCATAAACAAGATTCTGAGATGATACAAGGCTTGCCTTAATAACAGTGTCCACAAAATGGCTCCTGCCTGCTTGATATGAATTAAGAATTCCCAGACTGAAGGAAACAAGATTCAAATAATTTATATAGTGTAATTAACGTTCATTTTGCTTGAGTTATGTGATAAAATAGGACTTATTATAATAATATATATATATATATATATATATATATATATATATATATATATATATATATATATATATATATATATATATATATATATATATATATGTATATATATATGTATATATATGTATATGTATATATATGTATATATATATATGTGTATATATATGTGTATATATATATATATATATATATATATATATATATATATATCTGGAAACAGGCGAGCACACACAGGTCTTAATTGAAAAACAAAAGGTGTTTATTAAACAAAAAACTGACGTTTCGGCTAGCACTCTAGCCTTTCTCAAAGTACAAATGCACACTAAAAACCAACCTTTTAAACCCCCAGTGGCGGGAAGGGAGGGAAAGTGATGTCATAGGTCAGGAATGTTAAGTGGATAAACAGTATGCAACAAAAGGGGCGTTGTTGCATACTGTTTATCGACTGTTTGCGACTTTTAATCCTCAATCGCTGGCGAACCTGTGGCGCTGGCGTCTATGGGGAATCGCTGCGTAAAAACACACGCGGCGATCTTTTTTCTATTGTCGCTCGAAATCGCCTATAGACGCCAGCGCCACAGGTTCGCCAGCGATTGAGGATTAAAAGTCGCGGCGAATAGTCGCGGCGAGTCAAATCGCCGCGCTATCGCTTAGTGTGGCCTTACCCTTACAGTCTGATAATCTGCAGCTGGGGGAAGGGAGGGGTTTTTTTATACAGAAGGCTTGCTTTGAAAAGGGAAAATTGGTATGCTTGTTGCCAATTTCAGTACTCGTGAGCTGTTCTCTTTTGTTAATGTTTCTGCCTTGCTGAAGTTATGGGGGTACCAGACAAAGCATTATGGAGACTATCCTAAATAGCACAGTGTCTTCCCTCTGACCCTCACCTAAGTTCAGCTGCTAGCATACTCTTTGAGACAATCTCTTGTCACCTAAAATATACAGGCAGAATTATAGAAGGCAAAGCCTACGGGTTTTCTTGTACCTGAAAGAGATTGGTTGCTTCATAAGCAAACAATCGCTGTAAGCCAAATGCAACATCAGTTTCCGACTTTGCAGGGCTGTGGAGTTGGTATGTAAATCCTTTGACTCCAACTCCTCAGTTTATACTCCTCTGTTTTTAATATACTGATGTATCTTCCATGTTGATGTGAAAGAACACAACATACAAGGCATTTCATCACTGCTAAAGCTCAGCAGTTTTAAAACCATGTGAAGATGGTGTCTCCTTTTGGGAACAAACCAAATAACTACTGTCCGAGAAGCTGATGCACTACCCTATAGCCCATCCAAGCCTGTCACTGCCAACATAGTTGAGAAAACTATAAATAAAAAAATAGTCCTTTAGATTTGTTCACTCCTGTCGATCCTTTCAAGTCTCTCAGCTGAACATGATAAAAAGGATCAGCGCTAGGGATGGGCAAATTTGACCCCTTTCGTTTTGCCAAAAATTCGCTGCCGGTGAAATGTCGCAGATGTCCATTAAAGTCTATTGGCGTCAAAAGAATTTTGTCGCGCAGAGAAATTGTTTTGACGCAGATATATATATTTTTTTTGACGCACGCCGCCATATAAGTCTGTGGGCGTCATTTTTTCGGCAAAACGAGGCGAAAAAATTCGCATCGCCCATCACTAATCAGCACTTATGGCAACAGAGAAAACAGACAACAAAGCGGAAATATGGTGTAGTACGTTCAAGTTATTCAAATGTCACCATGTGTTGGAAAAGAGAAATCTCTCTCCTGTTAGTTCCCCTTAAAAGAGTCTGTTACTCCTCCAAACTGGTGCAAATAAGCTTGTTCCTAAAGTGCCTACTTATAAGATGGTAGTTTTACGTATTGCGTGTAGTATCGAATAGTATTTTTCCCCTTCTCTGCACAGCTCCTTTATGCTCCAAGAAAGGAATACAAAGATTCCATAACATAATACTGTTTTATTTATACAATTAAAATTCACTAGCATTTATCTCCATGAGGATAGTCACCAGATTTCTAGCCGGTTTCCCCAATTCAGTTCCAAGAGAAAAAAAGAGGATTTTGCCGACGTCCTTCTCTCCCTCGTAGTTCACCCCTGCAGCTCACCGTGATGTCACCTCTGCCGGATGCGTTTCGCTGAAACAATCAGCTTGCCTCTGAGGAAGCGGATTGGTTCAGCAAAATTTTTTTTCACTAGTAAAATAACTACACACTGGGCTTTATTCTTACAGCAGAAACATATTTTATTATGACTATTATCAGGACATTGTAACATATGTTTTTTTTTTTCATTACACTATAAAACAATTTAGGAGTCGCAGCCAGTACAGTTTTGCAGACTCCAGGTACCCAAAATTGCTTCTGACTCCACAACTCCAACTTCACAGCTCTGATGACTTGTACACCAGTGTTCTATTTTCATATGGTCATCTTACAGTTCTACCCAGGGAGTTGGCATGAGGACCTTGTTACTGATAGCTGAATTTATAATACAGTAGCCTCTTTGTAATTGTTTTCCTGACAATAAGCTTTGTAGGACATTTCAACCTGCAACCCTATAGCCTATTATTCACTGTGTAGTGAACCTTCATGCAACATTTAAGGAACACCTAAAAGATCAAACCAGGAACATGAATAAACTGTTTTAGCTGACTCTTTTGCAAATTGTTCAATTTTGGTAAATTAGTTGCAAGTCTTTGTTTATATTTGCATAGACAGGGGCCGTATAGGATATTTAGCTAAAACTTCCGAGAAAATTCAATCGGGGGAATGTAATAAAAATCGCTAACGGAAAAACTATTCGCAATGCGAAAAGTTATGCCTTTGCGCGAACAAATTTTGCTTTGTGCGAATTTAATATAGCTTTTGCGAGCCCGGAAACTGTTTAGCGACCACTTCCGACAGTGAAAGACCGTTTGCGAATTTTATAGTTTGCGCCAATGCGCAGTCAATGTAATAAAACTTCTTACTGAAAAAGTCGTTATGTTTGCGCCAAAAGATTACGACACCTTCAAGCACTTCTTATGAGTGCGCAATCAAAATTCGCAATGCTCAATTAAAATTCGCAATGCAATAACAGTTTAAGGAACAATATTACATTGCGAGATGTGGATTTTTAGTCTTATTGGTGCGAATTGTTTTGCTCTTTGCGACTTTTATTACATTCCCCTGTATGTATCTTGCTGGATTGGAACTCTGTGAAAGTGAAATAAACAAATGTAATATGCAAGCCAAGAGACAGTATGTCTTTATTACAAATTTGCTGATTCCAACTGATCTTTCTCTATAGTCATGCCATTTATTGACATCCAGAGCAAAGTTGGAATCAACATAGATAAATGGCTGCTACTACAGAGCTCAAAGCAACCATATCGTTGGACGACTTCATGCCATGCCTTTGAGAAAGAGTGGGTAGAATGCTCCCATGGTATTGGGCAGATCCGAGCACAAAAAGAATGCAAGTTGGAATATGAAGACTTCTATGAGTGCATGCACAGAAACAAACTGGTGAGTAGACGTTAATAAAACTATTTGGGCTGTTGAACTTTAGCATTATGATATTGCTTTGACAGAGAAAACATAACTGTATGTTGAGATTTATTAATCTTTAGTATGCAAAAGGGGTAATAGATACAACAAATCGCTGGCAGGCATATTGGTTCCACAAGCATCTGCTTCACACAGACTTTAGGGCACATAATTGTGCTTACAGGACAAAAACACTGAAGTTGACAAAAAAAGGGACAAAAAACCCTGAAGTTGACAAAAAAGGGACAAAACATCATGTGCCATTTTCATTTTCCTTTAAAGTAGAAGGAAAGGCTTGGTGCTCTTGGGGGTGCCAAATGTCAGGCATCCCCAAGTGATTGTATTGACTTACCTGAAACCCCGGGCCAGTGCTCCTATCAGCAGAAAACGACACCGGCCCAGGGTTATACCAGTGAGCACCACGGAGGGATCTTCTTCCGTCTTCTTCCTTCTCCGCGTGGATGCGCATACACAGTAGGAAGAAAAGCCGAACTTTAACTAAAAATTAGGCTATTTCAGTCAACTGTGCGTGCGTTTGCCCGGGGAAATTTGAAGAAAGAAGACAAAAGTGAATCCCTCCGTGGTGCTCACTGGTATAACCCCGGGCCGGTGCAATTTTCTGCTGATAGGAGCACCAGTCTGGGTTTCAGGTAAGTCAATACAATCACTTGGGGGTGCCAACATTTGGCACCCCCAAGTGCACCAAGCCTTTCCTTCTCCTTTAAAGGGATACTGATCAAAAGCATTGACCTGTAATCTCCAGAACATTTTTTTCCTTTGGGATGATTTTTTTTCCAATTTGGAACTACAGTTACTTGAAATTCATTGCCCAAACCACTATAATCAGAAAGTTGTGTAGTTTCCACTTGTATTTGTTAAGGCAAGTGACTTGACATTGGCTTGACTTCCTGTATTTCTTTGTGAATCCTAGAATTTTAGGCACCATTCAGAATAGGTTATTTTGGGAAGTAAAGATATGTAACAACAACAATGAAACTGTAGCTTCATAGAGCACATTATTTTGCATGCTAGTCCGTGATGACCATTTGAAAGCTGCAAAGAGGCAGAAAAAAAGGCAAATAAGTTGAGGGGCACTATACCCTCTATATACCATATTTCATGATTAACATTATGGGGCAGATTTATTAAGGTTTGAATGGTAAATTTGAATTCAAATTTTGGAATAGTTTTTTTGGCCAAAACTCATATTTTGGGGTTAAAAAAAAACTCAAATTATTCGAACAGTCCTATTCATACTCGTATATTCAAGATTTATTATACCGTGACCTGGAAATAGCTTGCATCAGAGAATTCGCTACCTCGAACCAGTCGAGGTCAAATAGAAGTGAATGGCAGAGGCCCTCTGAGCAATTTGAAGATGTTAACAGCCTTCATGATGTTTGAGGGTTTTTTTGGAAGATTTTTACCAAGCTTTTTTCCTTTGAATTCGAGTTTTGCAATTCAATTCAAGTTTCGCAACTCGTCTTCGGTCATTCAAGTTTTTTTACATACAAGTTTTTTTCATTAATCGGATACTGTTCAAGTCATAAGTTTATTCAAGTTCTTTTGATGCTTTAAAAAGCTCACATAACTCTAAAACTCTACCTTTGATGAATATGCCCCTACGTGTAATCTTAAATTGTTCAAAATGAACATTGTTGCTGTGCTTACAAATAGTGCAACAATTCCTTTCATTCCTCCATGTACTCATGCCAGAATTGAACTGCTGCTTGTCAGTATTTAGCACAACTGCTGCCATGGCGCGTATCCTTACCTTGCCAGGAGCACTTATCAAAAGTTACATTTTTGACATCCAAAGAAATACTCAATTTCCCTGTGGTTTAATAATGAAATCTTTTATCTGGTTACCCGTTATCCAGAAGGAATTCAGTCTCCCATAGACTCCATTTTAATCCAATAGTTCACATTTTTAAAAATGATTCCCTTTTTCTCTAATAATAAAACAGTTCCTTGTACTTGATCATAACTAAGATATCATTAATTCTTATTGGAGGAAAAACATTTGGATCTTTGTACCTTTAGTCTGCTGAAAATCATTTAAATGTTGAATAAACCCAAAAGGAATGTTTTGATTCCAATATGGATTCATGCATCTTAGTTTGGATTAAATACAAGCTACTGTTGTATTATTACAGAGAAAATAAAAGATTATTTATAAAGTTTGAATTATTTGCTTTGATGGAGATGGCCATTCTGTAATTCTGAGCTTTCTGGATAAGGGATCTCACACGTGTACTATGTATTTGGCAGAAAGTTACATCATTTGTGCGATGTCACATTGAATTATTTTAAGTCTATTACTGTTTCCACTTTTAGTACATATAGACAAATACAAGAGTCCTCTGCACTCAACCCAGAATCAATATATTTAAGACCGAGACATTTTGTGCATACTGCTACTAAAAAATGCCTTACCCTTCAAACAAAACAGGGATTGTTTGTCCATATATTGCAATATATTTAAGCTGGCCAACTACGTCAAAGTCATCCCATATCTGGCCAGTCCTACGCTCAATTTTCATCTGATTCATTAAGAATTCTATTGCTTCATTATACATTTTACAAAGGGACTAAGTTTTACCTGCAACTTACTTGCAGATAAAACCTAGTCCCTTTGTAAAATGTATAATGAAGCAATAGAATTCTTAATGAATCAGATGAAAACTGAGCGTAGGACTGGCCAGATATGGGATGACTTTGACGTAGTTGGCCAGCTTAAATATATTGCAATATATGGACAAACAATCCCTGTTTTGTTAAAGGGTAAGTAGCAGTATGCACAAAATGTCTCTGTCTTAAATATATTGATAATGGGTTGAGTGCAGAGGACTCTTGTATTTGTCTATATGTATTTTGTGGTCACAGCCTCATTGCAACCTCGTCTAATGATTTTAAAAATTAGTGGTGAGCTCAACTTTCCCTTGTTTGTTCCACTTTTAGTACATACATATTTTAAAGAACATGTTGCCTTGCAATTTAAAGGGATTCTGGAAGTATTTCAAAAGTGTACTGCTGTATTAACTTCTACAACTATCTGGCTTAGACTTGGGTTGTTGCCATCTTCTATAGGGGATGTGGCCAGCAACCCAACTTTATAATTGACTCTGGGCAGAATTTTTTTTCCATTAGTGAACTGAAATAAATGTACTTTCTTGTAATGACACACATCTAGTATGATTTCATAACCTGATAAGAAGATAAGTATGCCTGGACTTTAAAAACCCTTTCATTTATTTTGTTTCACTAACAGAGACAGCGGTTGCAGGCAATTCAAGAACAGAAGAAGAAGCTGGAGAAGGAAGGAGTATATAAGGCACCAGATTTCACCAAAGATAGCAACACCCCTTAATCTGTTAACAAGTCATGAACCTTGTTCATGAGAGCACCAACAAGTTATACAGTACTTTACAATAATTATTTACTCTTGTTGTTGTGAATCCCAAGATTACATTTTGCAATTATTAAAATGGCCCATTCTAGTCCATGTGTTGTCTGTACTGTTTCAGTATTTGGGTAGTAAACAAAGAATTTTAATTCTTTCTGTCTACCCTGCGTTCAATAGCATTATATTATTTTACCACAGATTTTTGTATCAGCATGATTTAATTATAAAGGCCAACATAAATATAAGCGCCACAGTCTGTTCACAATTCTGGGAAACGTTTTACAGCCAAAAATATTGTTGGTGCCTTGTCTGTTTTTGGCATTAGACTGACTACAGACTGCAATAGTGTTGACTTGCGAGTCAAGAAAACGGTAACATTTTAAGCTCTTATCTATTTGGTTCATAGATCATCAGCATGATTAGGTACTTCTGAACTGTAATACAGCTCCATAAAAAAGCTTTGTGGCACAGCTGTCTAAGGGTCCCTTGTAGCTATCACTATACTCCCTCCTGAGTTATACAGTGTGGTTAGTATTACTGGCCCAGTTTTACCCACCCTATTTCAAAGCACAAATTAGAAGAGAATTTTACAAGTATAGTGTCTCTGTAATATACAATTTTGGACATATTTATTAACAAAGGCATGGATTCACACAAAAAGTGAATTTGCAAAAGAGAAGTAGAACGTCATATACAAGTGTAGTTAGACATGATTAGGCAGATTTTGGAGGAATTATCTATTAACATTTGATAAAACATTGTGTTCATTTGGAGCCACAGTATGTACAAAATCAATCTTTAGCATCTGTTAATAAGAGTAGGTTTGTTCAAAAGAAGTAGATGATTAGCATTTCTACAGTCTTTATACAGTTAAAAATGAAGATACAACTTTATTTGTTATCCAGAGATATTCTACAATACTTGGTGCAGTGGCAGTGCCCATGTTGTTCACCTTTGAGTTAACTTTTAGCATGATGTAGAGGGCGATATTCTGAGGCAATTTGGTTTTCATTTGTTATTATTTGTGGTTTTTGAGTTATTTAGCTTTTCATTCAATAGCTCTCCAGTTTCCAATTTTAGGAGTCTGTCACAATGGTCCAAATTACCCTAGCAACCATACACTGATTTGAATAAAAGACAGGAGTATGAATGTGAGCGTGCCTTAATAGAAAGATGAGTAATAAAAAGTATCAATAATAATACATTTGCATTTGTTTTTAGATGGGACCAGTGACCCCCCCCCATTTGAAAACTGGAAAGAATCAGAGGAAGAAGGCATGTAATAATAAAAACCATGAAAAATAATTAATGAAGACCAATTGAAAAGTTTCTATGGCATACCAAACTCAATGTAAAGGTGAACCATCCCTTTAAATAAGTCTCTTACAAAAGTCTGGCCTACATACATCCCAATGTCAGATATTCTTTCTGAACTAGCATATATGAATAGGGGGTAAACCGTTATGCATTCTCCCAAATAATGTTATTGAAGACGTTAAACATTATGACTAATATTTGTCTTTTCCATCAAAAAGTGTTTACGATACCACAGGCCCACTCTTCTCACTCTTTCCAGCTTTCAAATGCTCTGTAAGGCTACAAATGTATCGTCATTGATACTTTTTACTACTCATCTTTCTATTCAGTTCCTCTCCTATTCATATTCCAGTCTCTTATTCAAATTAATGCATGGTTGCTAGGATTATTTGGACTTTAGCAACCAGCTGCTGAATAAAAAGCTAAATAACTCAAAAACCACATATAATAAAAAATGAAAACCAATTGCAAATTTTCTCATAATATTCCTCTTTACATCATACTAAAAGTTAATCTAAAGGTGAACAACCCATTTAACCATCCTATAACATACATACAAGTTAGCATTAAGGTGAACCACCCCTTTAAATTACGTGGTTATAGCTTTACCATTGCTTGCAGAATTTCACATGGTCTCTGAAAGCAACATCCGAACAGTTTTTTTTTATGTGTGAGCAGCCCCAGATTCCTCAAATGGACTCTGGGGCAATAGAAATGTGTCCTCTGGAGTGATAAATATGCCATTCTTTGAAAAAAAGAGAAGAAAGCAGTCTTTATTAGTTTACACAAAATTCACCTCAAAGACAGGGGGAGGTATAAATTACTGATATCAATTGTTTAATAGAAGAAAAGAGAGTAAAAACCTCCACACTCGCTAACAATATTTAATTAGTGATTAAATTGCCTTATTTATTGCATTATATATTAAACACTCCTGACTTGTGTCTTTCATTTCTATGTGTCAATATTCAATGAATCAATTAACATGAAAAAGCGCCAGTGCTATATTCTGCAGCTAAGTTGCTTACTACTGAATAAATTAATTAATAACCAATTAGAACTCAATCAATTAATGAGATGTACAACATCCACCTTTAAGTTACTAAGGTAATAGCTATAAAGTGCTAGTCCCTACCAGGTTGCAGTCGCAGACTGATTAAAATTCCCAGGTGTGTTGATTTAATAAAGTGCTAGTGCTGGTTTTTAGAAAAATTATTAAGAAACCTTCAATACTTAATTCAGTATATTAATAAATTATAAAGTGCTGGTGCTAAAATGGTTGCAGTCTCAGACTGCCTCTAATATGCACTCAATTGAATATCATTACAGGTTAAATCAATTAAACTGTGCAGCATCCAAGTTGATCAAGTAGTGAATAGAATTCCAACCAGGTTGCAGTCACAGACTGCCTAGAACTCCCAGAGTTGTCAATTAGGAAAGCACTGGTACTGGTTCAACAAACAATTAGTTCTAAATTCTTAATTAAAATTGATTTTAAATTATAAAGTGCTAGTGCTATGGTGATAGCAGTCTCAGACTGCCTTAACCCTTTCCCTGCCAGCCGTTTTGTCCTAGATGCGAACATCTACTGCCAAGCAGTTTTTAGATATTTTGCACTCTTTCACTTTAAGGGCCTTTCCTGGGGTGGTCTTTTAGTTAACCCAGGAAAACAATGTATTGTTTTTTTCAGGACAACCTGAACTTTCACAATATGCAAGAATTTTGGTGTAATTCTACTTCTCTAATAAAATATTGGATTCTAAGTGTCAAATAAAATGAAAAAAATCATGTTGCACGAAGAACAATCACATATATCAGAAACATCATTCATTTTATGTACGAGAACACAGCCGATTTAGAAAGGTCTATGTCTCCTGAACGCGACAATACCAAATATATATAGTTTTATGGAGATTTCTCACTTGTATAGCTCAAAATCTACAAGCAGTACACAACCAAATTTCCAAAGCAACACTTCCCAAACGGCATACTTTTGATTTCAAGGCCAAACATTCCGCTAACAGTAGGTTTACCCTAGAAAACTACCCATTACTAGAAAGAACAGATTCTGGTGAATCAAAAATGGGTAGAAATATCTTTGTACTCCAAACCACCAAGTTGCAATTGTTTCCTAAAGTTATAATGTTTTATAGAAATTGGTGAATTTTTTGAAAAATGACCTCAAAGCTTCCACTCTACAGCAACATATCTCCCACACATCATTAGGTATCAATGTAAAACACCCCAAATATAAAATCCTGGGTCCACTGAACAGTTTGATGCCCAATATGAATAGATGTACCCAAGCACGTGGCATAGGAGGCCCCAAAAGGAAGACCCCCCATTTGTTCTGTCATTTCAGATACTGCAAAATCAACACATTTACATCGTTTTGGGGGGCGGCAAAGGTAGAAAAAAGTATGTTCACCCCAGAAAACCATATATTTTCGGAAAGTACACATTCCCCTGAATCCAAATTGGGTATGCATGTCTTTCTACACCAAAGTACCAAGCGGCAAACCATTACTAAAGTTGGTGATTTTGGCGACATTTCCAAAAATCACTTAAAAATTTCTACCCTGCAGCATCGTATTACCCACATACTTTTAGGTATCAAGACAAATCACCCCAAATATGAAAGCCTAGGGTCCTCTGAACAGTTTGATGCCCAATATGTATAGGTGTACCCAAGCAAGTGGCATATAGAGGCCTGAAAAGGAAGACCCCATATGGTCTGTCATTTCAGATACTGCAAAATCAACACATTTACATCGTTTTGGGGGGCGGCAAAGGTAGAAAAAAGTAAGTTCACCCCAGAAAACCATATATTTTCGGAAAGTACACATTGCCACGAATCTAAATTGGGTATGCATGTCTTTGTACTACAAAGTACCAAGCCGCAAATCATTCCTAAATTTGGTGATTTTGGTGACATTTCCAAAAATCACTTAAAAATGTCTACCCTGCAGCATCGTATTTCCCACATACTTTTAGGTATCAAGAGAAATCACCCCAAATATGAAAGCCTAGGGTCCTCTGAACAGTTTGATGCCCAATATATATAGGTGTACCCAAGCACGTGGCATATAGGGGCCCCAAAAGAAGACTCCCATATGGTCTGTCATTTGAGGTACTGCAAAATCAACACATTTACATCGTTTTGGGGGGGGGGGCAAAAGTAGAAAACAGTAAGTTCACCCCAGAAAACCATATATTTTCGGAAAGTACACATTCCAACGAATCCAAATTGGGTATGCATGTCTTTCTACGCCAAAGTACCAAGCCGCAAATCATTCCTAAATTTGGTGATTTAGGTGACATTTCCAAAAATCACCTCAAAATATCTACCCTGCAGCATCGTATTACCCACATACTTTTAGGTATCAAGACAAATCACCCCAAATATGAAAGCCTAGGGTCCTCTGAACAGTTTGATGCCCGATATGTATAGGTGTACCCAAGCACGTGGCATACAGGGGCCCCAAAAGGAAGACCCCCATATAGTCTGTCATTTCAGATACTGCAAAATCAACACATTTACATCGTTTTGGGGGGGGCAAAAGTAGAAAACAGTAAGTTCACCCCAGAAAACCATATATTTTCGGAAAGTACACATTCCAACGAATCCAAATTGGGTATGCATGTCTTTCTACGCCAAAGTACCAAGCCGCAAATCATTCCTAAATTTGGTGATTTAGGTGACATTTCCAAAAATCACCTCAAAATATCTACCCTGCAGCATCGTATTACCCACATACTTTTAGGTATCAAGACAAATCACCCCAAATATGAAAGCCTAGGGTCCTCTGAACAGTTTGATGCCCGATATGTATAGGTGTACCCAAGCACGTGGCATACAGGGGCCCCAAAAGGAAGACCCCATATAGTCTGTCATTTCAGGTACTGCAAAATCAACACATTTACATCGTTTTGGGGGGGGGGGCAAAAGTAGAAAACAGTAAGTTCACCCCAGAAAACCATATATTTTCGGAAAGTACACATTCCAACGAATCCAAATTGGGTATGCATGTCTTTCTACGCCAAAGTACCAAGCCGCAAATCATTCCTAAATTTGGTGATTTAGGTGACATTTCCAAAAATCACCTCAAAATATCTACCCTGCAGCATCGTATTACCCACATACTTTTAGGTATCAAGAGAAATCACCCCAAATATGAAAGCCTAGGGTCCTCTGAACAGTTTGATGCCCGATATGTATAGTTGTACCCAAGCACGTGGCATACAGGGGCCCCAAAAGGAAGACCCCATATAGTCTGTCATTTCAGGTACTGCAAAATCAACACATTTACATCGTTTTGGGGGGGGCAAAAGTAGAAAACAGTAAGTTCACCCCAGAAAACCATATATTTTCGGAAAGTACACATTCCAACGAATCCAAATTGGGTATGCATGTCTTTCTACGCCAAAGTACCAAGCCGCAAATCATTCCTAAATTTGGTGATTTAGGTGACATTTCCAAAAATCACCTCAAAATATCTACCCTGCAGCATCGTATTACCCACATACTTTTAGGTATCAAGAGAAATCACCCCAAATATGAAAGCCTAGGGTCCTCTGAACAGTTTGATGCCCGATATGTATAGGTGTACCCCAGCACGTGGCATACAGGGGCCCCAAAAGGAAGACCCCCATATAGTCTGTCATTTCAGGTACTGCAAAATCAACACATTTACATCGTTTTGGGGGGGGGGGCAAAAGTAGAAAACAGTAAGTTCACCCCAGAAAACCATATATTTTCGGAAAGTACACATTCCAACGAATCCAAATTGGGTATGCATGTCTTTCTACGCCAAAGTACCAAGCCGCAAATCATTCCTAAATCTGGTGATTTTGGTGACATTTCCAAAAATGACCTCAAAATATCTACTCTGCAGCATCGTATTACCCACATACTTTTAGGTAACAAGACAAATCACCCCAAATATGAAAGCCTAGGGTCCTCTGAACAGTTTGATGCCCGATATGTATAGGTGTACCCAAGCACGTGGCATATAGGGGCCCTAAAATGAAGACCCCTCCTTGTATGTTCTGTCATTTCAGGTACTGCAAAATCAACACATTTACATCGTTTTGGGGGGGGGCAAAGGTAGAAAAAAGTAAGTTCACCCCAGAAAACCATATATTTTCGGAAAGTACACATTCCCACGAATCTAAATTGGGTATGCATGTCTTTCTACTACAAAGTACCAAGCCGCAAACCATTCCTAAATTTGGTGATTTTGGGGACATTTCCAAAAATGACTTCAAAATTTCGACCCTGCAGCATCGTATTACCCACATACTTTTAGGTATCAAGACAAATCACCCCAAATATGAAAGCCTGGGGTCCTCTGAACAGTTTGATGCCCAATATGTATAGGTGTACCCAAGCACGTGGCGTATAGGGGCCGCAAAACGAAGACCCCCATATGGTCTGTCATTTCAGGTACTGCAAAATCAACACATTTACATTGTTTTGAGGGGGGCAAATGTAGAAAAAAGTAAGTTCACCCCAGAAAACCATATATTTTTGGAAAGTACACATTCCCACGAATTCAAATTGGGTATGCATGTCTTTCTACGCCAAAGTACCAAGCCGCAAATCATTCCTAAATTTGGTGATTTAGGTGACATTTCCAAAAATCACCTCAAAATATCTACCCTGAAGCATCGTATTACCCACATACTTTTAGGTATCAAGAGAAATCACCCCAAATATGAAAGCCTAGGGTGCTCTGAACAGTTTGATGCCCGATATGTATAGGTGTACCCAAGCACGTGGCATACAGGGGCCCCAAAAGGAAGACCCCCATATAGTTGTCATTTCAGGTACTGCAAAATCAACACATTTACATCGTTTTGGGGGGGGCAAAAGTAGAAAACAGTAAGTTCACCCCAGAAAACCATATATTTTCGGAAAGTACACATTCCAACGAATCCAAATTGGGTATGCATGTCTTTCTACGCCAAAGTACCAAGCCACAAATCATTCCTAAATTTGGTGATTTAGGTGACATTTCCAAAAATCACCTCAAAATATCTACCCTGCAGCATCGTATTACCCACATACTTTTAGGTATCAAGACAAATCACCCCAAATATGAAAGCCTAGGGTCCTCTGAACAGTTTGATGCCCAATATGTATAGATGTACCCAAGCACGTGGCATATAGGGGCCCCAAAAGGAAGACCCCCATATGGTCTGTCATTTCAGGTACTGCAAAATCAACACATATACATAGTTTTGGGGGGAGCAAAGGTAAAAAAAAGTGCATTCACCCCAGAAAACCATATATTTTCGGAAAGTACACATTCCCACGAATCCAAATTGGGTATGCATGTCCTTGTACTCCAAAGTACCAAGCCGCAAGCCTTTCCTAAATTTGGCGATAAAAGCAACAGTTTTTACATTTTTGAAAATTGCCTAAAAATATTGCAATTGGCCGCATTTATCTCACCCAATTTCTTACATACAATTCTAAAACACCATAAATACTGATGCCAAGGGTCAATTGAACCGTTTGATGCCCAATATGCATTGATATACCAAGGCAGCTGGCATGTGCGGACCCAAAATGAAAATAGTGCATATGATTTTTCTCTGCTGCCGATTCGCCTTCTGTGAACATAGACCCTTGACTTCATATTATATGCCTCAAGACCCTCCTAACAGCAAAGACCCCCCCAAAACCATATATTTTTGGAAAGTACACATTCTGACGAATCCAAAAAAGATAAAGACGTCTTTCTACACCAAACTGCAAAGCTTTTCTAAACGCAGAGGTTTTTACATTTCTGAAAATCGCCTAAAATTGTTGCAGTTTGCCGCATTTATCACACACACTGTTTTACGTATAAAGAAAAATCACCCTAAATATGGACGTCAGAGGTCTACTAAATAGTTTGATGCCCAATATGCATAGATTTACCAAAGTATGTGGCGTGTACAGACCCCAAATGAAAAACATGCCTATGAATTTTCACGCTAGCCAACTAAGCTGCAGAAAAGAGAGCCCCAACTGTGCGTTATGTGCCATAAGACCCCAAAACTGTAAAAAGACCCCCAGAAACCCATATATTTTTGGAAAGCATATATTCTGGCGAATCAAACTAAGTAAAATAAATCTTTCTATACCAAAGCACCAAACAGCAAAACTATACTAAAGATACATAAGGAACAATAATGCATGGATAAAATTGCAATAAAACCACAAAAATAGCGTAAATCAATGAAATAACAAAATAATTGATCCGGCAGCGTAATTAGTGGCCGAAATCGATTATCCAATAGTCACGCTGTCAAAATAACATGCTTTTAGGCAAAACAAACAGTACAATGAATAAGTAAAAAAAAAAAAAAAAAAACCCTGTTTGTGAGTTTTTGTGTATACATATTTGTGCACTAATAAAAGTTGTCTGAGTGTGCAAATACATGTAATTAAGTGTAAATAAGTGTACAAAATCGACTAAGTGTGCTAAAATAAAAAAATAAAAAATAAAAAAACACAAATTTTTACTAAAATGTTCATGTAAGTGTATAAATGTACTGTAGGTATGTGTAAGTGCAGGTAAGTGTGTAAAAAAAAGTGCACTTACCGTTTTTGTAGCAGGAGGATCGCTGGAACCGAAGGACGACTCCTGGCAGCGTGTCTGCAGAGTTACTGCGCAGCAGGAAGTGACTGGGCGCGTGGTGCGACGAGGAGGAGGTAAGCCAGCAGCAGCAGCGCTTACATTGCGCTTCTGCTACTTTGAAGTCGGATCTGCGACAATCGCGTCGCAGATCCGACTTGACAGCCCCCCAGCCACGTTGCCCAGGGGGCTGTCTACCCTCCTGACTCTCTGCAGAGGCGGCAAAAGCCGCCGATGCAGAGAGAAGGGCTCAGCTGCAAAAGAACGTACGAGGTACGTTCTTGGCAGCCTGAGCCCTGAACCGCCAGCACGTACGCCGTACGTGCTTGGCGGTTAAAGGGTTAAAATACGCAATCAATGATAATTCATGATATTAGTGCAGTTAGATATATTAGAGAGGTAAGTTCACTAATAAAGTTTTAAAAAAACACTCCAAATCCGTCATCTAAAGAATAACAGTAGGAAAAGGAAAAATAGTGAAGAGGTGGAGAAGTCCCAAAAACTACTAAATTGTTTATTTCTAGGCCCTGGGACCCCACACGGGGAGAAAGTAGTACACTGGGGACTGTGGTCACTTAGATTATCTTTCCTATCTCAATTTAAGAGCTAATCTTTCCTGTAAGAGCACAACTCCAGTGCCAAATAATCAAAAGAGAATGTAAGAAGTTAGATGCCGTTCTGAAGCAGGCTAGCAGTTTTTAAAATGGAAAATTTGTATCCAACAGATTAAAAAGGAGAGAATCAAGTTATCGATAAAATCAAAGAAGGCTGTGCCAATGCGTTTTGCTGAAAAGCTTTTTCAAGGCAATTAAAATGCGCTGCTATTAGCGTGTTATTTAAATACTTCCGTGTTCGGAGTTGCTTGCGAGATTTGCACGTAATTATGAGGCCTGCGCGCATATTTAATATATATTCCAATAAATGGTATAAGGCAATCAATTTAATCACTAATTAAATATTGTTAGAGAGTGTGGGGGTTTTTATTCTCTTCTCTTCTATCAAACAAATATGCCATTCTGACGGGAAAGTCTGGGTTTCTGAAATTCCAGGAGAAAATTACCTGGCAGAATGTGCAATGCTAATGTTTGATGGAGGGAACTTTAAGGGGTTGTTTACCTTCCAAAACTTTTTTTCAGTTCAGTAATTTTCAGATTGTTCACCAGACACTTTTCCAGTTGCTTTCTATTTTTTTTTTTTTAATTGACATTTAGGGGGTTATTTATCAAAATCCGCACTTTTTGATAAATTTTATATATTTTATATATTTTGATAATTTTTTCCAATGGGGCTGTACTCACACAGGCGCGTGTAGGCGCCGATCGCAGGTTGAGACGCAACATGCTGCACTTTTCCTGCGTTCGGCGCCTAGACGCGCCTGTGTGAGTACAGCCCCATTGGAAAAAATGTAATGCGTCTATTTCTGCGCAGGTAAAAACGCTCGTCTGTAAGAGCCCTTACGATTTGTTACATTTAGTTGATACATTTCTCAGCAGTATATGTGGAGTATTAGCAACTATTGTATCAATTCTAACAGCTGCCTGTAAATGAAACCAAAGATAAGAAATGTATCAACTAATGTATCAAGTTAAACCAGTTACAGAGTCGGTGACCCCCTTCCGAGCTGGTAAAAAAATGTAACTTTATACTTCAATATTAGTCACAAATAGAAATTAGTTGAAAATAAATTCTGAAAACAACTGAACTGAAAAAAGTGAGATGAACAACCCCTTTAGTGGTCTGGGGATGTGTTCTATGATTTGGTCTAGGACCTCTGAATCCAGTGAAATCTAAAGTTTATAATGACACTTATGACAATTCTGTGCTTCCAACTTTGTGGCAACAGTTTCGGGAAGTCCCTTTATACAATAATGCCTTCAAGCATAAACTTGACTGGCCTGCACCGAGTCTTAACCTCAACCCACCTGTGGGATGAATTTGAGCTCATACTGTAACTGTGGCTGAACGTAAGCAAATAGTTGCAGTTGTAAAGCTTATGGTGGGAGGCCCAGTATCGGTGGGCCTGTCAGCCATGGAAAATAACTTTTTTTTCTGTTAACAAAGGTTATGCTGCTTTATTGGACAGTTATATCCTGTGTGTGTGCAAAACAGTTCAGCCAAGTGCTGGAACTTACCTGCCAACTTTATAGAGGACCACCTCTCCTGAACTCCATTAGAGATTAATCACTGTTAGTCTGTTATTAATTATTATTACATGTTCTGGATTGTTAGTGCTGCAGGTTAGTTGGGTAAGTGTTATGTCAATGTATAACTTCAAAAAAGTTGCATGAAAAGCCGTATGAAAAGAAAAAGGCATTCCTGCCAGTTTTCAGAAACACTTACGGAAACAAAAGATTTTATTTCTTTCTCAAAAAACACCTAGAAGTCAGTGAACCAGAAAACAAGTTTAACGCGTTTTACAAATACGACACGAACCTCAACCATACCATGGGAAGCTACCTTTTGAAGTCCTAGTTTCAGAAGTGATTACAAAAAGATTTAAAGCTCTGGCAATAATGTTGTATACAGGAATAATAAGTTCAAAGCAAATATTCTTTTTTCCTTATGAGTGAATAGCACAAAGCAGTCATAGAAACAGCAGTAAACAAGTCTGACATGCTTCTACCTTTTAGCCTTTAATTGTATGTAAGACGGCATATGCACGCAAGCAACTTCAGAAGCATTTCTAGGAAGTGTATCAGTTTAAATAAATCCATGAAAAGGACCTGCATTCCAGCCCTGATTATTGGGTGCTAAGAGGTTGCCCCCAGGGGTGTAACTACAGAGGAAGCAGACCCTGCGGCTGCAGGCGGCCCAGGAGGAATAGGGGCCTCATGAAGTCTTAGTTCATATACAATTTTAATAAATATTGGTGAAACAGGTCAACCTCAAGACATGTTTGGGGCCTGAAATATCTAGTTAAAGGAGAAGCAAACCCAAAAGTTAAAAAAAACCTACTCTACATAGACCCCCTTTCTTCTCCCCTCAGCCAAAGTGTTACCCCGGGCAAATGCCCCTAACTTTTTACTTACCCCTCGGTGCAGATTTAGGCATCGGAGTTCACAGGCATCATCTTCAGCCGATTCGGAATGAGACCGGCGCTTCTGCAATTTTGTTTGACGAAATTTTTTGCTGCATGCGCAGTTGTCGCAAAACAGAAAATTACTCCAACTGCGCATGCGCTGCTCCGCTGGTCTCATTCCGAAGATTACCTAAGAAAAGAAAATGGTGCCCGTGAACTCCACTGGACAGAATCTGCACCCAGGGGTAAGTAAAGACTTAGGGGCATTTGCCCAGGGTAACACTTCGGCTGGGGGGAGGTTTTTTTTTAACATTTGGGTTTGCTTCTCCATTAAGCCACTGGCTGCCCCTGTTAAAAACCAACATATTGTAAACATCCAGAAGAGGATCTATTTGAGGATATGCTTGTATAAAGGGAATAATTTATTGCCCATTGTGAAGTATAGAATATTGGAAATCTTATTACCTTGTTTATTGGCATATTTGTGTGCCCCACTAATGATATGACAGTGGGAAAATTGCAAGCAGCACAGTGCAGTAACTAGGGAGAACTAGGGAGAACCTGTTAGTTAGAATTCTGAGAATATAAAAGACAGAATGCATTATGTTCTGGAAAAAAATTATTATACAATATGGCAAGAAAGCATGGAGTAAAATTTCTACAGTGTGTGGGACAGAAGTGTTAAGAATGGGTAGACTAGAATCAACAGTGTTACAGGAGGACCCAGTGCAAACTACTTTCTGTGCCTATGATAAACCACTTACCTTTTAAACTGTGGTGCCACCATCCCATTTCAGTGGTGCCTGCCTTAACAAAGGGGGAGAGTGATAGGTATGTTGGAAGTTGGACAGTTATAGGTGAGAAATTATGATACATGTTGTATAGGCCTG
The DNA here is from genome assembly GCF_017654675.1 of Xenopus laevis. Classification (NCBI taxonomy): domain Eukaryota; kingdom Metazoa; phylum Chordata; class Amphibia; order Anura; family Pipidae; genus Xenopus; species Xenopus laevis. The sequence goes on from NC_054373.1 coordinate 94,087,376, forward strand.
TGCAAATTCTCCAGAAACCACACTCCCTTTGGTGACTTTATTTGAACGTAGAAGCCTGCATATTGGTCATATTCTGCATTCCAATCTGTGTAGGAAAATCCAATAGAAATTACACCGTTTCTGCTTATTTGCAAGAACAAATCCTTGTGACGTACCCCAAACATCTTCAGGCAGGGTCACAAAGTAGCCCTCTCTATGTCCTGTGTGCATGCCCACCAGTAACAACTAGAGAGACTGTGTCCAACACTTACTGACAGCAGTGAAGAACAGCAGGGATTAAAGTTCACATTGTAAGTCATTAGGGCTGAGACTAAATGACGTATAATTTCTGTAAAATGCTGCAGGATTGGACAGCACTATATAAATATTGTTACTGCCAGGGGCGCGCCGCCAATGAGTCGAGCTGAGACGCTCACCTCAGGCGGCAATGCCAGAGAGGTTTCCAGGGGCGGCAAAAAGCCACTCCTGGTACCTTTAAGAGCCGAATTTCCGTTTTTCAAAAATTTGACTCAATCAGGGTCACCATGGGCCTTCCAAGATGGCAGAATACGCAAACACATAGAAGATGTCATACTACCAGAGGATATCACATCACTTGACAGGCTACAAGTGTACCAAATCCAGCATTTTCTAATAGCTAAACTGATCACAGACACTACTGGAGCACAGGATACTTTATTTGAACAATTCACAAGAACAGAACGCACCCCCCACAAAATTTCTGCAATGTATAAAATGCTAATAAGCAGTCCAGATGCAACATATGCGCTAGACTGCAGGAACATAAAACACAATGGTACAAAGTGGCAAGTAAACTATCTAAAATGTTCCCAAACATCCCAGATATTTGCTGGAGGTGTGGTCAAATAGATGGCAATCTTACCCACATCATGTGGCATTGCCTTAGTATTCAACCATATTGGACTCAAATTATACAAATGTTGCCTAGATTCACAGATATGGCTATAATATACCCAGCACCTTTTTTTCTGCTACATTACAGCGAGATGTCTCTAACACAAAATAAAAAAATCAATTATCTCAATCCTAATAACAGTGTCAAAGGCTTTGATACCACTTTTTTGGAAATCGAACATTGTTCCTACACTGAAAGACTGGGCACTTAAGGTGCACGAGATATTTCATGTTTGTTTAACATGATACAGTTCATTTAAACCGATATAGGGGTTTTAAACCCCAGAAAGCCTATACCATGACTGAAGAATAGATTTTATGTGATAAGCTATGTAACACAAGACAATACACCATGTTTATATGTGAATCACAATTGTATTTCTTTTACACTGTACAAACTAAAATAAAGAATAAAAAAAAAATTGTGAAGTTTTATAGAAATTTGCATTCTGTTGAATGAGCAGCTTTTTCGTCATTTCTATTATTATTTTTATTGCTGCTATACAAGCACCAGGACATGGGGAACACACAGACAAAAAAAAAATGTGTTTTTGTTTTTGTGCTGCTGAGAAGAATTTAATATATCAGCTATACAGTGCTAATATCTACTGGAACAGAAAATATGATATTATATATTTAACAGCCATACATATTTGTTCATCCTTATGTGTGGCCCCTATGTTCAGGGCTACTTTAAGGTACCAGTGGGCCCAAGGCACATCCAAGAATCTGTATTATTTTAAAGTTGTTGCTAAGGCCAAGGGCAGAAGAAGTGTTGGCTCAGCTTCTCTCAAAGTGGATGTATGGAGAAGCACGGACTCCTGCGACCACTAAGTTTGGATTTTTATTCCAAGGGTAAAAGGAAACATCCTGATACGAAACACGTCAGCACGTTTGCTTTTACCCTTGGAATAAAAATCTAATTTTTACAAACTTGGTGGTCGCAGGAGTGCGTGCTTCTCCACACATCCACTTTGACTTTCACCCCAAGCTACGGGTTCGGGGTGCTGCACCCGGGCCACCCCATATCATCGGTGAGTGCAAGCATTTACATTGATTGAGATACATGTGCTTTGGATTTTACGTTTTTTTAATATCTCACCCAAAGAGACGGACTTGGGGCATTGCACCCAAGTCAATTCAAATACCAGGTGAGTTTTCTTGGCCATTTAGCTCATAATTGCTATATAGGTGGAATTTAATTCATTTTGATAGAGCCGCAATCTAGTTTTCTTTTCTATCAGCTTCTCTCAGCCTGTGTATTTTTGTTCAGGCTGAGAGAAGTGCATCTGCTCAGTGCCCCATCTCTGTACAACTGAATAGCCTTTGCCTGAGTTCAGTCAGATGCAGTAGAGCAGAGGTCAGCCTGTAAATGCCTCATTGCCTGATTTTGTGTAGTGTATTTGGGGCAACCTCCACTCCGCTGCATCTGACTGCACGCAAGTGGAAGAGGTTCAGATGAATAGAACTGGGGCACAGAGCCCCATAGGCTGGAGTCCTGTTTTTATTTGTAATCAACAAGTGCCACAGTGTGTAATGGAATGGTTAGGGTTACAATATATCGCTGAGTGGGCAATCTGTGTTTGTATTAAAATGCAAGTGTATCTGATGCTGGTATTCCAACTGGGGGAAGTAGGTGTGTTTTTTGTCAAATGGGAGTGGTATTTGGGGAGTGGTAACAAAGGGAGTGTGGTCAACATTCCATTTTCTCCATGACTCTTTTTATGCTATAGATAGGGTTGCCACCTTTTTTGGAAAAAAATGCCGGCCTTCCTATATATTTAGATTTTTTCGCTATTAATAATATTGGGGTCAAGCATCATATTTTTCAATCAGGCCGATAAAATACTGGCCAGGTGGCAACCCTAGCTATAGGCTCCACTTACACCATGCCAGTGCTAGATATAAGTAGGGTTCCAGGGATCACTGGACATGGGCAGGGAGGAAGGGGGACTTTACAGGTACTTACCAGGACCCCTTTGTCTGCTCCCCACTAAATATGCCATTGCATACTAATGTGTAGGGTCTTTCCTATAATGGCTGACAGGTATGTTTGTATAAGAGCATCTCCTAAGTAGCATACGTTGTTTGTGCTTTGTTTTCAGTAATGAAATGCAACAACTGTCAATGCCAAAATATAGTGAATAAAGTACCCCCTCTTGTAAATTATAAGCATATTATAAGTTACCGAGGAGTTTCATGACCATATAATCACACGAGGCCGAAGGCTGAGTGTTTTTATACTGGTCATGGAACTCCGAGTTAACTTCTAATATCCTCATATTTTGCAACTGGGGGTACTTCACAAATTTCAGTGAGTCATGTGACAGAAATGACATCAGAACTCACCGTTTATAACTGATGACATCATAACTCATCGTTTATAAGGATATAATTTACAAGATATTCATGGCTTTTGTGTATTATAATAGGATACACATACACTCCAGTGCATCAACTAAGGTCCAACAGTAAAATCAATGGAGGGAATTAGAGATTTTGGTGCTTATCAGGGGCAGGGTGTGCTTTCTCTACATCCACTGACAGACACTAATAGAGTATTATACAGGTGAGGTACCGTCGGAGCGTCATTTTATGACTGCAGACAAAGTGTGCACGCGCAGTGTGACGTGTACGGACAATAGATGGGGATCTCCCGGTTGCCTGTAGCAGCTGCTCCAGCCCTCCTCCCACACAGTAACACGTAGACACATAGCGGACAGCGAAATGCTCAGTGCAGCTGATCTATTTGATGGGTACTGAGGGTGGAAAGGGCGCAAATAGGTGCGCGAGTTTGAATGACAATCGTACAGTTTAAGGAGCCGCAGACGTGGGTGAGGCTTCTTTGTAAGGCAGCTCCTCCCCATTGGGATCGGAGAACAGCATTACAGTGGGGAGGTCTCTCCGAATAGCCCTGGATGCGTTGTTAATTGGAAAGCCTGTGCTGTACCTGGATGTTTCCTATCTCTGGACGCCCTTTTCTTTTTCACCTTCCCCCTCTTTCTGGATTTCACTGGCAGGATCTGATTTCTCTCTTTGCAGATGATGGCCCTGCTTCTTCTCCAGCTGTCTCTTTCCTGGATTTGACCTCCTTTTCCCCGCTTACCCTTTTAATCTGGATATCTAGCCTTTAGATGGACCAATGTCCCTAATTTGACAGCCATAGATCAACAATTTCCTTGGCTATTTCCAGATGTGCTTCTGTCTCTGGCTTTATCTTTATATACTATTCCCAGTCTGTCCCTAGACCTTATGGTTCCCTGGATATTAGATTTGCTTGTCTCATTCTCTCTGTGTCTCATTTGCTGTTAGTGGATATAGCTTTGTCTCTTGGCTGTCTCGCTGGATGAGACATTGTTAATACTTGCTCTGGATGTGACGGTCCCCTTGCCTTTGGATGCACCTTATCTGAAATCTCAGCCCACAACATCCCCCACAGTTTCAGCCTCCTGTCACAAGGGGGTAAGTGACTTATGCCTGGTACCTTGTGAGAATTCTCCATATATCATTAAATGGCTGTGAACCAACTGTAGTCATGAAATCCATCACCTTCATTGGTTTCTCATATCACACCTTATGATTGTACCATGGTCTTGTCCACTCTACCAACATGAACACCATTCTCAATATCTAAGAACAGTGTCCTGTCTATGTGTCATGAGGGTGAAATCAGCATGAAACTGTTTGTCTATCTTTGTAACATTGTGACCCAGTGCCAGGTTATACCGACCCATTAACCATTAACTAACTGTCATTTATTCAATCTAATATGATTAATATACGATTTATAGCATGGAAACATTTTGCCACCTGCAATTTTTTCGTTTATTCTCAATGTATTCTAATGAAAACTATTCTGTGGTTCACCCACAACATAATAATTATCTTCTAACTGACTGAACCATTTATTGGCCTGCTTCACAGTACTATACATCTTTTAGGCACCATGATTTCATGTCCTCTGCTCACTATATGGCTTCCCAGTCCCTGCTCCACACCTCAGTATAGTACTGTTTGCTGTCATACATAGCTCACTTCTTTCTACTTACTTACTATATGTAAGTTGTTATATATATGACCATACAGGTTTTGCCTTTAGTTAACTGCAACCTATGCAAAATAGTGAAGTGTCTGCCTCTGCTGAAATGTTCATGGTGCACTAGTGGAAATTAATGGGATAATCCCCCCTTTAACAATTAAAAACTGTACAACGCCGATTTTGTTCCCTTCACAAAATTTTTTGAAATTGCCTTACATCTAAGGAGGATGCCGGCGCCATTGCTAACGTTGTTGCAATAAAAGGAGGTGCATCTGAAACATTGGTGATTCACTCCCTGTTAGACCACACAGATTGAACACTCCAAAAGTCGGCCATGCAACTATATATTTTACATGCAACACTCTGCATGACATAGTTATATAGTACATGAGGTTGAACAACCTTTTTTGACATACTGTAGTTCATTTACTACTGTACATTTACTTTTATACACCCTACACTAATAGTGTGATTATTCTATCTGGCTGCACACAGTATTTCGGGCCTAGCTACACTACTTCATCCCATTGCCATAACCCACCCATGCTTAGAAACCATTGTACTGTACATTTAATTTTGTCCCTAATCTAATTCAATTTACTGTGCACAAGTTCTCACTGTCTGCATTCTAACTGTATATAATTAATAGCTTGTTATTGCTTGTCACAGCTCCTAGCACTCTGTCTCACGTATCTGTGGCAAATTAGGGCTACCGATTACCCGGGGGTGAGCAGTACATGGGTTCCATTGGCCCACTTACCCACATTACCTAATATTAATCTACAAATGCAATATAATCAGCATAGAACTGATACTAACAAAAGCAAACCCTTCAACCCACAGGCAAATCAGAAAGGCCTTAATCTACCATTTATCTACATTACCCATTATTTCTTGATAGGACCCACCTATTATATACCTCAGTACATGTTCTCTAAAATCTCATCTGATAATGTGCTTCCTTTCAGGGGCGATCCTGACCCCTCCGCTGCCCCCCCTCCCCCGGAAATTCGCTCTTAAAGTACCAGGAGCAGCATTTTTGCTGCCCCTGGTACCTAGTGGGGCGCTGCCGCCTAAGGCGACAGCCTCAACTCGCCTCATTGGCAAAGCACCCCTGCTTCCTTTGCTAATACAACTGTACTGTATTTCACAAGCACAGCTCACATATGTGTATATAATCAAGTTTCTTACTGTAAATACAACACTCATAGCCAGCCATATATTTTACCCTTTGATCACCAGATTTCATGGATAACTTACACTTTGCTAGCTCTCGTACATCTCCAACAAGAACCCTGTTATAAATCTCAGAATACTTGTTGCAACTTTTACTACTTCTTAAGACTGTCCTTAAAAGTAGAAAACATTTAAAAAAAATCTCTGTGGTGTACCATTATTTAGAAACCCGCTGTTATTGAACTGCAGCTTCTTACATATAAAATGATTGAATGTCTTATTGCATTCCAATACAAAATAACCCCTAGATGCACCCACTTTGCAGAAAAGAATAATGTCACTGGGATGCAGTGGAGACTATTTACTTTCCATCTGCATACAACTGCTGCTGTCTCCCGGGAGCGCGGGGCACTCACCCCTTTCTTCAACCCCCTGTTGAAAGAGACAGAAATATATATATATATATATATATATATATATATATATATACATATATATATATATATATATACGAAGCAGAGAAGAAGGATATAGCCTATGGGCCTTGTGTCATCAGGGGCCCTGTAGCTTTTTTCCAATTGTTATTTCTATTTGCAGTGCTGGGACTGCTAGGAGAAGGCGGCTGGCAAGGTACTGTACGTGAGTGTGCCAAGATGTGTGCAGATCCAGTTATGTCAATGGCACATGATGAACCCGATGCACTGCAGAAAGCTTGGGTACACCCATGCCTGGATCTGCACACTTCTAGACCCGGCAGTAGCCTAGAAGGGGGCTTGTGCGCATGTAATTCCCGACTGTCTATTATTATTATTATTTGTCCATGCACTGATTTGCATGACACTGTCTGTGTTATGTAGTCATATGACATCACATAATTCCTTAGTAATGCTAAACCCTGTTTATTAAATGTATCCCATGATCATCACTTTTCAACATCCCCCCCTTCTCTTTTTATTCTGCTAACTAACCCCAGGGGTTATATTACCAGTGGTGTAGCAGGTGCATTTGCTCTGGGGAGCAGTCACGTTTAATGGTCTATAGTGATGGGCAAATAAATTTGGCAGACACTAATTTGCGTTGAATTTATGATTTTCAACGCAAGCAAATTCATTTGTGAAAATGTGGCAAAGATTCACTGGGGAAAAATCTGCCGCAAATTTTTTGCCGTTTCGCACAGATTCACCCATCAGTAATGGTCTATTCAGTTGCAAACATAAAAATACAGTATCAGTGAATAGTAATATATATTTAGCAGGGTTGAGGTTCAAAGGTATATCAGTACCTGTTTCTAGGTTTAAGTACCTCTGCTGGGTTTAGTATCAGTGCATTTTCCAAACTCACCCTTTTATCACTGTTAAATCACTTTCTCTTTGCTAAATGCATCCAATCCCCAGCCCACACCTTTATGTCTCACCACCCCCATTCCCATCTAATTGCCGCCCATCCCCTACACAGCTTGGTATATCTCTAATGTAGTGGAATATTGTACAGCTCTTGCCTGCACAGTTTCATCCCAGTGATCTCACCCTTACCTTAAATAATCTTATTCCTGAATCACCACTATATATGGTATGCTTCTCACAGTACATTTCTTATATACCTTTTAGATAATGCTTGGTGCCTGCTTATTGCTCTCTCTCTCTCTCTCTCTCTCTCTCTCTCTCTCTCTCTCTCTCTCTCTCTCTCTCTCTCTCTCTCTCTCTCTCTCATCTTCTTATTTTTAAATTTTTAAATTAAATTTTAAATTGCTCACCATTATTATGTTCTATGTTTATCACCTCCAGCTTCAGTGATGGCACAAAATGGCATGGCATTTTGGGATAGGAACATTTATTGATTTTGCTCCCACTTCACACCCACTGCTTTAACAGATAATGGATTAAAGGGGGAACTATCACAAAAATGAAAATTTAATATAAGCTTCAGCATACTGAAATAAGAAACTTTCTAAATACAATCAATTATATATTCAGTACTGTTTCAAAAATCAAAGTTTAATCAAGTTTTAATCAAGTTTATCTTCAACATCTCTCAACATTTGTTTCTCTTCATATTCTCTTCATGCAGGAGTTGGGTGTCAGATAATCATTGACAGATAGATCCAATATATCTTATATGGGGGCTCCTTTTAAATATCTGACACCCAACTGCTGCAAGAAGATAGAATGTCCTATTCTTGGTAAGTTTCGATTGGCTTTAATTTTTTTTTTAATATATTTATCAATCATTTGACTTTCTCTTCTGCCTCTTTCCAGTTTTGAAATTGAGGTCACTGACCCCTGCAGCCTAGAACTATTGATCTTTAAATTTACAGTTCAATTTTTTTCCTTGCATTTTATTACTTATGTTTCTATTCAGGTCCTTTCCCATTAATAGCCCTGTTTCTGCATGGTGGCTACCCCAGCAACCACGTAGAGGACCATAACAACCAGATAGCTGTTGAAATATCAAACTGGAGAGCTGCTGAACAAAGACCAAACTAATTAAAGGGATATTAAAAATTAAAAACAGTTGCAAATGATCTCACAACACTGCTGTCCACATCATACTTAAAGTTAACTTAAATGTAAAATCTGGAGTATGTTGGGTAACCTAACTTTCCAATATCTCATGCTGATATAATGCTTTTAGTTCCTGTTCAATATAAGAAGCTACATTTAACAAAATATACATTATTGTACATCTAAACCAGGTATCTAGGAAGACTTTGGCAATCATTGTATTTTTCAAACTCTACCACCCATTTAGTATAGCTTATTCCTTTGTCACTGTATCCTGCAAGACATACGGTAACCTTGCATTCTGTCCCTGACCACCAACTATATCCTATTCTACTCTGCATTCTATAGTTAGTAGACCATCCATTTGTTTACCAGGTTTCTTTCACAAGTTAATGAGACTGATATATTCAAATAAGTGTTCAAATGGACTAGTGCAACTGGCAATAGGAATCATTAAGGTATTTAGTTTTGTTTATTAATTTGTAGTCAACTGCTCAAATGTTGTTACAGGCAACAACACATACAATATAGCAAAGTGGTTTGTGATATGTTCACATGTGTGGAATTCTGGGTAGAACCTGGTTTCACTTACCTCCTGGCTGCTCACTGCTGCTTGGGGATCACTTTACATGTAACTTTAATTGTTCTTCATATATCATTAGGTCAAAATATCTTAGTCCCTGCCCACGTATGCACATCTCACCACTGCTTTCTGCATCTGGCCAGCTTCATTGAAAGTGTTTTTCAAATGCACTACTACACATGCCTGTTGGAAAATACAGAGATATGTTGTTGATGAGCTGGAAGGAAATGTTTAACTTTCCCAAGTGTAAAGTAAGAAAAGGTGCTAACAGTTCCACTAATATCAAACAATGGAGGCTTAAGGCCCCATTGCTCCATCTGTGCTCATATACTGATCAATGCAGCCTAACCTTTAGATAATGTTCCTTTACTAAGAGAGTTTTACATCCCATCCAATTCAGACAGTATAACTGCCTACTTTGTGGCTATATCCCCAATTAACAGATGTGGCTTACATTCATTACATTCAATGATCACCTTCTGCACATGCTAATGTCTGTAGTCTTGGTTTTACACACTGGATTTCTTTAAGGAAATCACCCTGCCACTGTCATCTCTCAATGCATAAAACTGTAACTGACTGCATCTCACTTCATTTGAAGTACTATTACTGGCATTTCTGGCAACAACAATTTGAATACCTAAGTACATAGTATCCTACTTAATCTCTCACCTTTTCCATTGTAACTGATCTTCCACTCACTAATTTCTCTCCTTTTTTTCACTTCAGCACAACTATTGCCCTTTACTTTAGCAATTTGTTCAATTTATTTAAAAATATGACTGCCTTCACACCTTAGATCATTTGATTTATGTTTGCTTATTCCTGTCCTAATTCCTTCTGTACCCATTCCAGTTGTCACTGCTGTATTTTCTGTTGTGTTTTACTTCTATACCTCCTTTCTCCACGATCATGATCTTCATTATTATATTACTGTAATAATACATTATTTATATTATTCTGGTACAGGTATGGGATCCGGTATCCAGAAACCCATTATCCAGAATGCTTAGAGGTTACAGAAAGGCCATCTCCCATAGACTCCATTTTATCCAAATATTCCAAAAATGTTTTAAATGATTACTTTTTTCTCTGTAATAAAACAGTAGCTTGTACTTGATCCCCAACTAAGATGTAATTAATCCTTACTGGAAGCAGAACCAGCCTATTGAGTTTATTAAATGTTTACATGATTTTCTAGAAGACTTATGGAATGAAGATCCAAATTACAGAAAGATTCATTATCCGGAAACTCCCAGGTCCTGAGCATTCTGGATAACCATACCTGAAATATTCTCTTCCTGCTAAGTGATTGAATAGATATTATAATTGGAAATACTAATGAAACATTAAGGGTCATTTATGACTGAAAGTGCAATTTGCAAAGTGCGATTTAGACAATCACCATGTGTTTTACCCATAATTACAGATTCCAGCATAAGTGTGGATGCATGGAGAGTAAGTTTCACCTACTGCAAATGCAATTGCATGTGCATTTGATAGCTAACACTGGCATAACTATAGAGGAAGCAGACCTTGCTGTCGTGGGGGGGCAGGTAAAAAGTGGGGCCTTGACTATGGGGTCTGCTCCCTCTAAAATTGCTAGAAAAGCCCCTTCCAGCTGCTCTCCTATTTACTGATGTGCAGGCTGAGCAGGTGGAGCATGCAGGCAGGCATGCTTAAGTTTAGTAGCAGTGTTCTGTACATGCAGGGCCCTCCAACGACTTTTTTTGCAGAGGGGCCTGAAGCCACTGGTAGCTAATATGAAGCTAATTGCAGCTAACATTTTGGCATTGTTTCACTTTGGTCGCATGTGTGCTGTGCCTATTGATGCAACCCACAGTTGGAATCACCTCCACGTTCAGGTTGGTGGTAGCTCCAGGGTTCCAGAGCATCAATAGGCACATTCAATCACAATGCAGTAGTAGAGGCAGGATGGACCCATTGTTGTTTGCCACAACTTAAAAAGAAATTAAATTAAATTAAAGAAAAGTGGATGTTTAAAAGTATCATACCATTTTAGCACGGGCACTTTGTATATCAGTACCGTATGTTACAGAGATGCATCGTTCCTCTCCCTTTTAAAGATCTATTCTTCTATATATCCATAGCGTGACATATACCATCACACAGAAACATGTCATCATCAGATGAAGAGACCCTCAGTGAAAGGTCATACCGCAGTGAAAGATCATGTCGCAGTGAGAGGTCTGGGAGTTTGTCCCCTTGCCCACCAGGGGACACTCTCCCTTGGAATTTACCACGCCACGAGCAAAAGAAGAGGAAGTGCAAGGACTCTGTGCTGGATCCTGCAGAAAGAGCAGTGGTCAGAGTTGCTGGTAAGAAAATGACTCATTGTAGGATGACTGTCTGTAACTTAAATCAGTCCCCTACATCGCATATACTGAATCTATTTTGTATTGCATTTAAATTCCACTCTGCAATCTATCATACAATTAATCCTGGAATTCGCTTTGTGATTTAAAGTGCACATAATAATTTTAGTTGAACCCAAATCCAATGGTGCAAACTTACCTTATACTTCATATTCAAATGCCCTGATCCATACCCAGAAATCTTATCACTGCATTTTAATTCTATTACTGGACAGCCTTAGGGATAACACTCTACTGTGCCAAGTATTGCAGTGGCCTCCCCTAGACAATATGAAAATCGGTGTTCAAAGGTGTACAAAGCATAGTGTTGCCTTGATATTCAATGGACAAAGCTGATTAAAATATATTGAGTGGCTATCAGGGCACTTAGCCCAGTGCACCTGGACCATCTAATCTACGTGGTGAGTGCTTTAGACGCTGATTCCTGTTCTCCTATTTGTTCTTTCATATTGATACAATATATTAAGTGTCTAAACTGGCCAATATAAAAACAAAAATATTAGTTTTGTGGTGTGTGTATATGGCTGGTTCGACCTACCCTCTTATTGTTGGTGCCCTGATATGTGGCTCTTCTGAAAAATATTCACATATATATATTTTTGTTATATATCTGCTAGTGTTCTTACATCAGCCTACATTAATGCAACAATATACATACAGGTAGACATTCTACTGTTCAGAGCTGTTGTTCATGCACTGTGTTATAACCACAGATGATGTAATCATGCTGCACCCTGGGCGAGGTTATATTAGGGTGTTTATACTAAAGAATGACTGGCTCACTAATGAGTCCCTACATGTGAGCCAGAAAATCACATGAAATTCATTACAGAACAATGGGATTACAAACACCCACACTTGGGGGGGTGGGCAGGAATATATATTATATATAATATGTAGCTTTAAAAAAAAAGTCAATACCTGTATGCACTTGAATAAATGTATATATGTTTGTCATAAAAGGAGTGTAATGCAGAACATTTAGCGGGGTTGCTGCCTACCTCCAGTCCATTAAGTTGCATACCTGGAAAAGGTGGGTCTGTCATTCCTCGGCTGCTGGTGCGTGATGCATGTTCCTTGTACTACAGTGTACAAGCTCAATGGGCCCTTATGCACCCACTACCTGAGTTGGACAATTTTTACATTTCAGCTCATGTAAATATGCAGCAGTCTGTTAAATGTTAATATAAATAATCTGTACATTGTTTAGGATGGTTAAATGCCCTTAAATGAGAAGAGTTTTTATACTAAATATCATTTAGTGTTAGTTTAAGATCTAAATGTATAAGGAGCAGTTTAGTTCAGTCATTTTTGTTTGATGCTGTAGTGAGGCTGATTTTGTATTATCTGTTTCTATGGTAACACAGGCTAAGCAGCCATTCTTTGGGTTACCATGGTTACAGAGCACTCCTCGTGGATTTATAATGGGGGAAGGGGTCTTCGTCTCTCCCCATCTAGTTGCCTTTGTTCTAAGGCTGCCAGCCAAGTGCATACTCGGTGTACTTCTCTTATGCTTGTCTGCCAATGTCCGTCCAAATTGTGTCCAAGGAAACCTTATCCCTTAATCCAAAGGGTGAATAATGTATGCTGAGCATTCCCCAGCTCTAAACTCTTTGCAAGCGGTTTGTTAGCAGTCCTGAAGCTCTTTGGAGTTCATTTATCATTCAGACCACCCAGTTTGTGTACCAACCTTTCCTTTAATCATGGGGTTCTTTGTTTCTGAAGTTGTAATTGAACATTTTCTGTCAGCTACACTTGTACATTGTGTTTTGTGTAGACAACTAGAGGAGAAATGTTGATCGTGGTTAATGCCCACAACCCTTGCAACTGTTTAAGCAAACTTTCTTTCTGAAAGTAAGTAAAACAAATTAATGTTTTCCCTTTTTATGCACATGTGAAAGCTTCACATTTTGCATATTTTGTTAGATAAGATGAACATGTTGCTGTATGAAATACATAATTCATTACATTGCCAGACAAAAGTAATGAGATACCCCTTAGAAAGCATTCTGTATGCCTGCAAGGTCCCCAGATGTAAAGGCCCAGAAGCAGCTGCAACCTGCATGCCCCTGGTCATTATGCAACTAAATACAATAACCTGACCCCTATATCTAATAAAAAGGACAACATTTTGCTAGGTACAGTAACCCATATCCAGGGACTAGGGGTAGGCCGAATAGGCACGTACCTAGGGTGCAACATTGGGGGGGGGGCGCTGGAGGGTCTCAGTAACCAACAAAATTAAAGATTCCCTGCACTTTGAGGGGCCCGCAACTTACACTCATCATCATATACATCATATACGTCAGCATATTTGTGCACACAAAAGTGTTTGCCTGGTGCACTTGTAGATTTGCTTTTAAACTGGTGACCAGTTAATGCTATCTGTTCATTTGTTGTTATTTACTAAGTGATTAGACCTGGAGCAAACCTTGCACCTTACATTATAGTTCCCCTAAATATTTACAAAAGGAAAATGCAGGGGTGCAACTACAGAGGAAGCAGACCCTGTGGCTGCAGGGGGGGCAGGAGTTATAGGGGCCCCATGAGGCAGTAAATCATATACAATTTCAATAAATATTGGTAAAAAAGGCAATCTCGACATTTTGGGAGCCTGAAAAATAATCTGAACATCCTACTTTCTAAATGTTATGAGTACATGACAGTTGTAGCTTTTATATCAAAGCCATCAAAATGTAAAATTATTTAGAAATGTTTTTCATGAAAAAGTACAGGTATTGAATCTCTATTCCAGAACCCAATATCCAGAAAACTGTGAATACGGCAAGGCCACCCCCCCATTCAGTCAATCTTAAGCAAATAATTTGAATGTTTTTAAATTATTTACTTTATTCTGTCATAATAAAACAGTGGCTTGATCCTTATGAATCTGCATGAACCCATATTGCATGCAAAACAATCCTATGGGGTATAGTAATTGTTTGGCTTTATTTTTGGTACACTTTAGGTATGGTGATCCAAATGGCATAAAAAGCCTTTATCTGGAAAACCTCAGGTTCCATGGGTTCCTGATAATAGATAACACGCCTGTATGAATTTATACAGTAAATCATAACTGTTCTTTAGAGCAATTACACACGAGGAGATTTGTTGCCTGCATTGAATCACCCTGAAAATGCTTTGCCATATGCTAACCTTGCAATTGCTGCAAGTAAATTAGATAACTTGCGGTGATTCAGATCACAGGAAAATGTGAGTAGGCATTTTTCCCTGCATTGAAGTCAAATGGCCCCAATTAATGTAATTTTTTTAAAAAAAAAATTCTTTATTTTCAATTTTAATGTGGTAGCAAATATTTAATGTGGTGACAAATCTCCCCTTGTTTGTCCCATGTTCCCTAAACACATATCTGCATAATTTTCCAGTTTCATTTAGCAGCTAAAACTGTCATGTTAAACTCTTGGTTTGTAACTTGTGTCGCATAAACATTGCGACTTCATCCGACAATGCATTCACTTACCTTATTTCCGTCGCATGCGTTTCGTCCCAGTGCGTCGGATCGTGCCGCAAACGTCCGCGTAGTCCTACCTATAGGAGGATGAATGCAAACAATCAATCACCTGTACAGACACTAGACACTATCTCCTGTGTGTAATAACACACAATGTTTTCCCAGGTGCAGTAACCCATTGCATTGAGCCCACGACTAAGCACCCTGAGGGGTGCGAAACGCGTAGGGTGGATGGAGATGCAGCTATATTTTTAACTTTTCTACCAATAAAATTATTTTTTAACTGAATATCTCTGGTCCTGTGGATCCGTTCGAGTGCGGCTCTGCTTCCATATTCTCTGCAGTAACCCATTGCAGCCAGTGAGATGTTTGCTTTTAAATATGTGGCTAGTAAATGCTACACGCTGAATGCTTGCTGTAGGTGATCAGAGCTGTAGCAAACAGTGAACCTTTAATTACTCAATATTTGTTAAATTCAGTAACTGTGACCGCTGAACTCGTGAGTCCTTAAAAGTTGTTTTAATTCTTACATCCATTAGTTATAGTGTAAGGAAAGATCAGGCTGTATTGAGAGGAAAACAAATAAACATATTACAATACACTGTATTTATACATTATAATACACTGAACATATACTGCTAATTAAGGTAAACATTGGGGGGAGAGCATCTTTTCTGTTTTGAATCTAAACATATTCCCAGTTGCAGACAATCTATTTGCCTGCATCTCCGCTGTTCTTGGTATACTTAACAGCTGGGTGTCATTCATCTTCTTTACTAAACAAAACCTAAATGTCATTGAGAGAGACAGAATAAAAGCGCTGTAGGAGCTTTCACAATCCACATTATTGGAGCAAGAGCACAAAATCAACACACTTACAGTATCATAGTATAAGAGAGTCTACTTGTAATAAGCACTTCTGGACATTTGCCTCTGAATGGCTCTTATGTTTCCCACCAATAACATCAGCACTTAATCTTACTCGCATGCACACCCTTCATAAACAAACCTTCCCTCCATTGTCTCACCCACAATGCAGGAATAGAGGTGTTGCCAATACAGGAATCTATAGCTAGTAGCATCTAATGACAAGTAAAAATAAAGGCAGGTCAACTTCATTTTTATTGTAATACAAGTGCTGTTATCCCTTCCTGAAACAACAGCTATTTGGGGATCCCCATGGCTGCCAGAAATAGCCTCAGATTTATGGCAAGGTTTGCTGTCATGAACAAGCTTATCATTAATTACAGACATGCAGTCAATTCATAAGTATATTGGACTCTTATATAACCTACTGAGATCATGGATGGAATACCATCTGGTCATTGGGAGGCACAACATGGGCAGCACATAAGCAAATAGTAATAATATAGCTAGCAAAGAGATTGTAACAACTTTTTAGAATATATGACTACTTTTTTCACCCAATTCACATGCCATAATCGGATATTTGGTGATTTTCTCTATTAAACCACAACTCCGTTTTAACAGGAACATTCCATGTACAATATGGATTCATTTAAAGCTGTTTTTTGGGGCAGAATTGGCCAAAATATGGTTATAAATACAAGATAAGACAGAAATAACTGTCACAAAAAAGTATTTTATCGCGCAATGGAACCACAGTTTGCCTCTTATCTGCACTATCCATTGTGCCCAGTATTATTCCTATAGTCTTAAAGCCACTATAGTAGTGCATATTGATTTTATTTGCCTGTCTTAAAGGGGTTGTTCACCTTTGATTTGACTTTAGTATGATGTAGAGGGTGAAATTCTGAGACAATTTGCAACTGTTTTTCATTTTTTATTATTTGTGGTCTTCAGTTTGAAAGTTCAGTAATCTAGTTGCTAGGGTCCAAATTTGCTTAGCAACCATGCAGTGATTTGAATAAGAGACTGGAATATAAATAGGAGAGGGCCTGAATAGAAAGATAAGAAATGAAAAGCAGCAATAACACTAAATATGTAACCTTACAGAGCATTTGGGGCCAGTGACCCCCATTTGAAAGCTGGAAAGAGTCAGAAGAAGAAGGCAAATAATTAAAAAAACTAAACATAATGAAGACCAATTAAAAAGTTGCTTAGTTGCTTAGGCCCTTCTATGTGAGGAACTCCATGGGCGATTTTGGCACAATCCGACGCGTTCCTCAAAAATGCAGGTGTCAAGTTGAATGTGACTGAAAAAAGGTAAGAGATGGAAATGAAGATGGAATGAAGTCGAAGCATTCATTCAACGCGACACGACTGTCGGAATGCAGATACAGCGTGCAGCGCCTGTATCCAACAGTCGTGTCACGTCGGATGAACGCTGCGACACCATCTGACGTTCTTGTTGCTTACCTAATTTCCGTTGCATCCGACTTGACGCCTGGCTTTTTGCCCACCACATTGGATCGCTTAGACATACTAAAAGTTAACTTTAAGGTGAAGCACCGCTTTCAACTGAGGCACCTTCAATATTGTCCATTCAGTCAGCTTAAAGGGCAAGTCAACCCCAAGATAAAAATTTGCCTAATAAAAGAAAAGATAATTCTGAGCAACTTTGCCACATACATTTGTTACAAATTTTCTATGGTTTTTAATGGGGATGCACCGAATCCACATTTTTGGATTTGGTCGAACCCGAATCCTTCGTGAAAGATTCGGCCAAGTACCGAACTGAATCCTAATTTGCATATGCAAATTAAGGCTGGGAAAGGGGAAAACATTTTTTACTTCCTTCTTTTGTGAGTAAAAGTCATGCGATTTCCTTCCCCTCCCCTAATTTGCATATATAAATTAGGGTTCGGATTTGGTTTGGCCGGGCACAAGGATTCGGCTGAATCAGAATCCTGCTAAAAAAGGTTGAATTCTGGCTGCATCCCGAACCCTAGTTTTTAACTTATTTGTACATGTATTGCTATAGAAAGCAGTGTTTGTTCCTTTCTATTCTCTGCCCTGATGGCTCAGACTGTTGATACAATGTAAGACAAGGCAGCTGATTAACAGATCTGACTTTGCTGGGGAACCAAGACTTTTGCAACATTGTTTAACAAGTAACAACCAGGAGTTAAGTCAAAGCTTTCAATAGCAATTGTTTTCACAAATAACTTTAAAGCACTGACATTTTTTAATTAATATATATCGGAAAGTTGCTTAGAATTATGTTTTCTTCAATAAGGCAGATTTTTATTTTGAGGTTGACTTGCCCTTTGATCTGTATCTGAAGCGTCAACTCGGCTTCTCCCTGTGGCCACTAGGTGTCAGTGACAATCCGCGCCTATGTACATGTAGTGCCTTTGATGACCGCACGGTGTCCGCCTTTCCCTCAGCCTCTCGCCATGCTGAGTTTTCCCTTCGGTTTAGCCGCACGGGGCGGGGACAGGAGCCGGAAGTTGGATCCAGAGACATCAGACTGACCGGCGGGCACCGGGCATACTGCGGGCATATCGGGCACCATGTCCGGGTACATCCCGGGGCAACTCCCAGCGGATCGGAATCAGGAGAATGAGTTTGTACGCGCGTATGAAGGAGTGCTGGAACGATACAAAGGTACCGAGAGGGAATTCTGGGTGTTCTGTGGAAGCGAATGCGGATGTTTGGGGTCCTTCTGGGTTGCCATAGTTGTCACCTGGCACGGCAGTGTGAGTGGGAGTGCTTGCGAGCCCTAACATACTTTGTATTTGCGGAATTCGCCGAGTCACCGAGTGCTGCATCCCTAGTCTTGTCCCACAGGCTCTGGGTCTGCGCGCTGCTCTACCTCAGGGACACTCTCAGCCCTAAGTCTAACCTACGGTGCCTCGGGGATAGTGACTAGTCCTCTGCCTGTGCCATAAGGGCTAGTCTGGTGTAGCAAGAGCCACAAGTGAGTCCCTGGGAAAGTACAAGATAATGTGACAGGGGGGAGCTCAGTGACAGTTCTGTGCTGCTGTTCCCAGTGCTCAGTCTTTTGGTGCAGTTGTGTTGCCTAATAGAGGAGATTGTTCTTGGCCTTGCACATAGTCTGTGCCTCCCAACAGTTCCACTGAGGAACACTCGGTAAAACTCTTTACTGTGCAGTTAGTGTGCAAGTTCTTTTACTGGCAATTGCTGCAGTATTTACCACTGAGCCTCCTAGTGATACTCGGGTAAGAAGTGAACCTTTTGGCTCTTTAGTTGTTCTTTAAAGTACAACCCACTGCTCCCATGAAAAGTTGACTGTTATAGTTCAGCAAAGGACCACAGGTATCCAAAGAGCCCCACCACCACTAATGATGGCCCTGGTGTAACAAATACTATATGTGACAGTTCTAGCTTATAGGTTTTTTTTTTCAAAACGAAGGGAAGGTAGGCATATAACATTGCAGTGTGGAATACAAAACGTAAGTAGAATGCGACTGCTGTGGGTCTCATTTAGGGTAGAACTACATGGATGTTTTCGGCGTGATCCAATGCACTGCGACAAAACGTCTGCGACAGAAATCAGGTAAGAGATAGAAATGTCGGATGAAGCCACATCGCTGATCTGACACGACTGTCGAATGCCGGTGCAGCGGATCAATGCTGCAACTTCATCCGACATTTTGGCGTTTTGTCGCAGCGTGTTGGATCGCGCCGAAAATGTCCACGTAGTCCTGCCCTTATGAATCAAGTGCAAAGTGCATGAACTCTCCCCTGCTTTTTAGCCACAATGCGGTTTGTTCCCAAAATTCCATTCTAGCTGTTGGTGTATTGTGCGCCACAACTTGACCGTGACTTGTAAATGTGGATACTAACATTCCCATTGTGTGCAATTTACCTTCATAATTTGCTTGCATCAGCACAGCAGGGCACTCCATTGTTTTGACACAGTGAACCTCAAGTCACCCGATTCTTCCAGTAAACCTTCTTCTCATGTGATTCTTTAGGTGGACATCAATTGTCCATGAAGATGCTACACG
Source organism: Xenopus laevis (assembly GCF_017654675.1). Taxonomy (NCBI): domain Eukaryota; kingdom Metazoa; phylum Chordata; class Amphibia; order Anura; family Pipidae; genus Xenopus; species Xenopus laevis. Next base: position 94,107,356 of record NC_054373.1, read on the forward strand.
CAAGCTGTCCCTGAAAGTAAAACTATCTCAAGACAAGTGTTAATTCAAGGGCTCCCTTGTGTCCTGTACCTTATAAAACAAAGCCAATGTCACTGGCAATTTAATGCAAGTGTACAGAATTGTGTATTGATGCACAAGCCCTTGGAAAGCATTTAGATGGCAACTGCACCTTTTGGTGTCTTTCCTGCTATTCATCAGGCAGAGGCTGGCAACCCTGCAGTGTTTCAGCAATGGGTGTCATCCATGATGATGGACTCTCCATGAAAGTAACAGAAACAGGTGACTGGTCTAGAAATTGTGTGTCAAACTAGGGAGACAAAATTTTTTTTAAAAGACATGGACAATTTATGCAAAAGTGAAAAATGACTATCCTGAATACATTTGCAAAATCAATTTTGAAAGTTGAGATACTCTTAGAAGAGACAGTAGAGAGATAATATCAAGGGTTAGGAGCAGTTTTAATCACAAAGTTTAATCACAAACTTGTTTTTTTAACAAAAAACATTCAAGATTTATAGTGGCCAAAAAGGTGCCATTGTATAGTGTAATGTTTTTTTTTCCAGAGATAATATTTTGAAATATATATAACAGTAGAGAGTAACATATAGGATAACTATTGAGGCAGGGCTGTTTCTAGCAGCAAGTAATGCAAGTATTCATTAATGATACCAGTTTTGCTGGATTGCATTTTGCAAGGCACGCTCAGACTTCTGATCAAGTAGTTAAAAAAAGGAATAAATTATGGTATAAGGGATGCCACTAACTGAAAAGATGAAGGTTGTCATACTTGGGTGGTAAATGGATTTGAATGAGCTTGAAAAAGCTTGAACATGGGGTCATGCTGTGACTTGAAATTTACATTTGTTATGAGCGAACATTTTGTGTGCACATCTATAAAAATAATTGGTATTTTTGCAGGAAGACATTTCCAAACAATCAGTTTCAACAATTGTTAAAGGTGTGGTCCACCTTTAAGTTTACTTTTAGTATGTTAAAGAATGGCTAACTCTACACAACTTTATTTTCATCTCATTTATAGTTTTTAATTATTGGCCTTTTACTTTAGACGTTTTCCACCTTTCAAATCAGGGTCACCAACATCAAAAAGCAAATGCTCTGTAAGGCTACAATTTATTGTTGTTTCTAGTTCTTGTTGTTCATTTGTCTATTCAGGACTCTCCCATACATATTACAGCCTCTCATCCAAATCAGTGCTTGGTTGCTATGGTAATTTGGACTATAGCAACCAGATATCTGCTACAGTTTTGGTTTAGAAAGCTGCTGAATAAAAAGATAAATAACTCAAAAACCACAAACAATAAAAAATGAAAACCTAAAAGTTAATTTAAAGGAACAATTCAGTTAAAAATAAAAACTGGGTAAATACTGTGCAATATAAAAAATTTTTCTAATATAGTTTGTTAAAATTGTAATGTATAAAGGCTGGAGTGACTGGATGTCTAACAGAACACTACTTCCTGATTTTCAGCTCTCTAACTCTGAGTTATTCAGCGACTTGAAGGTGGGCCATATGGGACATAAGTGTTCAGTGAGTTTGAAGCTCAAATTCAAAAGCAAACAGTTATGAACCATGTGGCCCCCCTCAAGTCACTGATTGATAACTGCCTGGTAACCAATCAGTTGAAACCAAGTGAGTTTCAAAGCAGGAAGTAGTGTTCTGTTCTGTTCTGTTAGACATCCAGTCACTCCAGCCTTTATTCATTACATTTTGGCTAACTAACTATATTGAAAACATTTTTTGTTTTGCACAGCCTATCTATTTACCCAGTTCTTATTTTTATACTGAACAATTCCTTTAAAGGTGAACAACCCTTTAAGAGAGGATACAGTTTTACGACTCCCTAATAAAACAGTCCCACTTGGGTTTTTAAGATTCCTTACTCAATAAGATATTTTGTGTTTTAAGGGGCAGGGGGCAACAGGGTTAAGATATAATGCTGTGTTTTGTTAGTTGTAAAGAGGAGAGTCAATAATTACTGGTGACTAAAATATAAGGAAAAATGTCTAGAAATATCAGCAAAGTGCTTCACAGAGTGTGAGAAACTTGCAGTCGGAATATGACTTTAAGGTGTAACCCAGGTGTGTCTACAACTGAAGAATGTCATAGTTCTGAGGCTGTTGTGATGAAAAGGATTATAAAATATGTGTACTGTATAAGTGTCACCATCAGATTTCCAGTTGACTATAGCTGTGGGTTGTTCCAGAGGCTTGCAACATAAAATGTGAATGGAACTAATAGTGGCCATAACAGCTATACATGGCTGTGTGCTTATGAGCTTGTTTAGCTGATAGGGAGAAGTCAAATATACTGTAATTGGTGGTAAAAATAGTGTAAAACTATGTATTTTGCAGAGAGAAAATTGTTTTAATGTCTTACTTTCACAAGCCTAGATGTGTCTGCCTGGAACATTGCAACCCAGTAGTGAAGGAGTGCTCTGCTCCAGGGTAGACGCTGCACGAACAGCAAGGTGTGCCCAGACATTTCCTTCCTACATCTCTTTAATGTGTAAGGATGCAGGGAGTGCCTAATGACTCCATAGTGGGAGCAGACTGAATAAAGTTTGATACAAATCTGTGGATTAGTCACCTGTTATTATATTTAAAGGGAAGTCAGATCCAAAATCCACATCTTACTGCAGAACTACAGCATGTCTAAATGTTGCTTTTCTTTACGCCAACATGGCTGACGAAGTATAATATATTTTGTAACGCATCGGCAGTTTGGTAATCCCAGGTACTTTAAAAGGAAAGCATTACAGAAGACAATTTACATGCAACTATGGGTTGCATTGCCTTATCCAAATGCTGACTTACATTTAACAAAAGAAGACATGTTTCCCCCCTTGTTATTGTTATATAGGACCATAGGCAACCTCAGGTCCTTCTAGAAATAATTTAAACTTTTGAAAGAATGACATTTGCTGTTGTAGCATATATGAGACAGCTAGCCTTTCTGGTCATGAAGAAATGCACTCCATGCAAACAAGGGAGTTTTTCATGTCTTTGATCCAAGCCATTTCAACCCACAGCTTTCCAGCTGTTGTTAAACTACATATTGCATGCCAAAAGCAATGGGTGCTTAAGGATGCTGGTATCATAATTCAGTATCTGCTGGAGAGCTGTATGTTCAAGAACACTGATAGCTGTGATGTGTGCAATTACATTAACTTTACTCTCATTTATTGTGTCACGGGTTTTGAAGTAACAAAGCATAAAGATCATTGTCCTGATAGAGTCTCAGGTTAATCCAGAAATGTTGACACAACAAGTTATTAAGTTCTTTAAGGGACTGTGAAACTCATATCAAGGGCATGACTTTGAAAGCTGTATCTATGTTCATCAATTAGATGGTTATACAACATTATAATACAACTTGGTATTTGAAATAAGTTACATTATTATCTAGGAATCCCAAGGCAACTCGCTTGTACATATTGTAACATTTGTGGCTTTATGAAAAATGTTGCAGGTGCTTTTAGATGCCATTTGTCCAGTATTTTGTTGTATTGTATTTTTATAGCACCATAAATGCCTGAAGTGATTTACAAGGAGTAAATACAAACAGGGTGAATAATAATAAATACTTTACCATCTAAGCTTACCATCTAAGTATGCTTAAAAAAAAAAAAGCACTGACAAATTATTTTCAGCAAGTGTAGATGAACCTCATATAAAGTGTTTTACATGCAACGATCCCTTTGGCATTACAAGGGATTTTAGGATGCTTTGTTGCCCATGGGAGAGGTGATCTCCCATACACAAACAGCTATGTCTGTTATTGCCTGTCTGTTATTGCCCTAAATAGTAAATATTATGTACTTTATGTTTGCTTATATAAATAAGACAAGCACATTATTATATAATAAATGCCATCAGCTTTCATCCATTTTGCACTTTATATCTAATATATGTGCATCTTACAAATTTTTATCTCAATTAGAATATTTACTGTGTATGAAGAGGTTCACAGCAAACAATATATTTGGATGTAGTTTGACATTTTACATAAAATAGTAGCACTGTCACTGAATTGAACATGAGTGTTTACTAACAGAGAAATGAAGGTAATACAAAAAGTTGATTTAAAACTTTGGAAAGTGAATAAGTACCTCTGAAAACTGATAAAGGGTCAAGAGGCTTACCCTGGATAGGGGATTTCTTTACTAAAACAGTCTAGGTTTTTGTGCTGCTGGAAATCTACCAAGTTGATTTCTGATTGTGAAATAAATAGGTCCCACACCCCACATTAGGAAAGGAAGAATCAAATGACTGTAAAGTGGGTCCCATAAATTACTGCACTAACTGGAATGGCGAGGGGTGGGCAGGTTTTGCAAGGTTGGCTGCTGGAGTGGAGTGATCTTACAGGTTGTAATGCGATATGGACTGAAGGGACTGGTTTGGCATGGTTAAGAAGGAATTGACTTTATTTAGAAGAACATTAAAGAACATGAATTGTTCTTAAAATTGGATTTATTAATTATAATAAAATAACTATTGATGAACACATTCCCTTTTTTGCTATGAAATGGCAATGGTGACATAATCTTATTTTTTTTTTTTTATTAAAGCTTGGACTAAAGGTATTGTTTTTAATTTAAAAAAAGTAACAGATTTACTAATATGGACTGAAGAGTATTAAATTGGGATTAGGGATAGTGAGGGACAAATTTGGGTGGAGTAGTGACAGGGCTGGGTAAAGGCGCTAAAATAACAAAAACTGAAAAGGATTCCTTTACTTTCACATAATTGTTATTTCTAAACAGTCCTTGTAAAAAATGTTTGTTATAGAGACAAAGTCTAGATTTTTATCTTTTGTGTCTTTGCTAATCTCCTGCTCTTAATACAGACATATTATTTTCTCGTGTACAGAACTATTCATCTGTCAGATCCTTTGAGGTATGTGCTTTTCAGAACTGATGTAAAGTTATGTACACATGGGGAATTTTACTAATAAAAATGTAGTTCTACACTAGTGCAGTGAAGTTTAACAGCCACCTTGTAATTAACATTACAAGAGCAAGTGGCACTTAATCTGATCAAAAAACATGTAAATGGGCTACTGCATCAATGCACAATTGCACCTGTGTTTGTGAATTCCCTCCCCCACCTTCCCAAAAACCCCTCAGTAACCCATGTTCTCTCAACCAATGTAAATACATTGATCCATTGCATAAAGGCAGCCATACATGGGGCTATCTTGTTGCTCTCTGACTGTTTAGGCAAATGGACTGAGAGTGTATGAGTGGCCACACACAGCATTCTGTTTCGCCCGAATGGTTCACATACAGCAGATAAGGAACCTTCCCTTTACTTCACCATCTGCCATGGCACCATGAGCTAGCCAATATGGTGCATCCACAGATGAAATTGTCTAACCTGTTCAGTTTCTGAACAAACCAATATCCATTGTACATGGATAATGGTCAGCATAGGTGGCCCAGCATCCACTGTTTGTTTTCATATTATCTGTGCTTCTATGGCCTACTTAAGGGTAAATCTTTCTATGTAATAAAGAAAACACTTGTAATAAAGAAAAAAAACATGTGGCACATTTATTAAGGTTTTAGTTGTTTTTTTGTGTCAAAACTCACATTTTAAAAAAAATCAAAAAAAAAATGAATTTTTCAAGATTTATTATACCCCATCTAAGGGCTCTTACTCACGAGCGTTTTTACCTGCGCTCCCCTGCGTTCCGTTTTTCGGAGTTCAGCCGCAGGGGAGCGCAGGAATAGACACATTTCATTTTTTCAAATGGGCCTGTACTCACACAGGCGCATGTAGGCGCCGAACGCAGGAAAAATGCAGCATGTTGCGTCTCAACCTGCGTTCGGTGCCTACATGTGCCTGTGTGAGTACAGCCCCATTTGAAATAATGAAATGCGTCTATTCCTGCGCTCCCCTGCGGCTGAACGCCAAAAAACGGAACGCAGGGGAGCGCAGGTAAAAACGCTCGTGAGTAAGAGCCCTAAAACCTATCAAGGTTAATGGAAGAAAACTCGAATAATTCATGCAAATCGTGTTTTTTTCCTGCGGAAAACTCGATTAATTTCAGGTTTTAGAACTCAGACTCGCAGAATCTGTTTTTTCCATTAGAGGTTTTTCTTAAATAAGATAACATTCAAGTTGCGAGTTCATTCGAGGTACTGTATAAAAACTCTAACACTTGACCTTTGATAAATAAACCCCTATATGAAGCATAACTGGGCCTGATAAGATTCACACTACTTGTGAGTACTTTCCTTTTTTTCCATTTTGATTACTGCTTTTCCTGAGAAAATCTCTGTGACAAATGTTTGTACTTCAGTGCAGATCCCTTCCCTTCATAGTCAGTGGGAAGTGTGTGAAGTATAGCGCGCGCACACACACACACACACACACACACACACACACACACACACACACACACACACACACACACACACACACACACACACACACACACACACACACACACACACACACACACACACACACACACACACACACACACACACACACACACACACACACACTTATAACACAGAAAACTCATGCCCCACTTCTCATGCTATAAATGTACCCGTTGGCTGGTATCAGTGCTTCTTGTTGCTTACAAAGGAAAGCAATTCATGGCACTTCCCCACATGTTGTTGCAGTTTTTGTCAAGAAACTGTCTCATGTGCTTACCTATACTGTATATGAAAAACATTATACACTTCCCTGAAACATGTGTTCCAAACTCTCAACTTTATTAACCTTTTTTTTTTTTTTTTTTTTTTTTACTTGGAGCATTGTAATCTACTGTGGCTAAATACAAACTAAAAACCACATCAGGAAGGGAGGAGCGCAATGATTCTTTTCTTTGGCTTCCTTATCACTAAACATAAGGGTCTGACCAGAAGTTTCCATTCAATTGTTCTAAACATAGCTTTGTTTGAGCCAATTAGTGAAAATGTAGCCCTTTAGGGTTAGGCTAAGGCCACACTAGGCGATAGCGCCGCGATTTGACTCGCGGCGACTTTTCGCCGCGACTTTTAAGCCGCAATCGCTGGGGAAACTTTTGCGCTGGCGTCTATGGGGAATCGCGAAAAATCGCCAGCGTAAAAACACACGCGGCGATCTTTTCTCTACTGTCGCTCGAAATTGCCTCGCTAGGCCAGACGAGGAGATTAGCCTAAGGCCAGACGAGGAGATTCAGGGAGACTTATCGTCACGTCTTTTGCGCGACTATCTCCCCGAACGGGAAAAGACGCTGAGGCAGTTTGGGGAGATAGTCGCGCAAAAGACGTGGCGATAAGTCGCCAGGCGACAAAATCTCCCCGAATCTCCTCGTCTGGCCTTTCCCTTAGGGTAGGACTCCACGACTGTTTTTTGTCGCAATCCGACGCGCTGCGACAAAACGCATTTGACAAAAATAAGGTAAGTAATAGAATTGTCGCATGATGTTGCAGCGTTGATCCGACGCAACATGACTGTCAGATGCAGACGCTGCACGCTGCGTCTGCATCCGACAGTCATGTCGCGTCGGATCAACGCTGTGACACCATGCGACAATTCTACTACTTACCTTATTTTTGTCTCGTGTTTTGTCGCAGCGCGTCGTGGAGTCCTACCCTTAAATCCCAGGCACACTCTTTCTGTGAAATTGCTGCATGTGATAGAGGTAACCAGTGATTGCTACTATTGAGCATGCTTGAAATATTTGTGTGTGTGCCCAGCTGTTTGTGATCTAAAAGCTTTCCTTTCTTTTGTTAGCAAAGAAAGTAAACAGCAGTTGATCAGAACACATTTGATGTGTACATATTTGTTTGCCCTAATAAACATACAAACATACCATGGGCCAGTGCAAGGGATTTTATGTGAAGCACCACACCATCATATTTTTCAGCCTCCCTGAAATATCCAGCCTAGAGGAGTGCATGCACAGTACAGAACATTTTTCTGATATCTGCAATGTGTATGCTCCTTTTTTAGAATCAGTGTATAAGATATCAGGGGGATCAAAAAAAGATTATGTGCTTAGCATAATGAATTCTAAACCAAGGGTTTTTGTGCCTTAAAAAACTTGCCACCCCACTCTTCCAGTGGATTTAGGTTTCCTTCTTCTTTGAAGGGGAATTGTTGCTGTTAAAGAACCCTCTAACTTGTACTGGATGTGTAATAATTCTGTTTCACAAAAAAAGTTAAAGTTTTCAGTAATAAATGGAATATAAGTGTGCTTCCTCAACCTAGCATTTTCCCTATGGAAAAGAACTCAACAATGCTGTCTTTCAGGAATGCATTGCAAATCATTGACTCATGCAGGAATCAGCCAGTTAGAGCAGGTGAAATCTGTCAGCATGAGTCTTGCAACTGCCAGCAAAAAAAGTTAGGTTGAGGAACTCACACTTAAATTGTTAAATATACTGCATAGTTGTATTAAACATGCACTACAGTGTAGAGGATTTCCGTAATTGTAAAAGTTGTTCACAGTTTTTTTAGACAAGTTAGCAGGGACAAAACATTCCTGTCCTTAAGGTGGCCATACATGGATAGATCCGCTCGTTTGGCGATGTCGCCAAACGAGCGGATCGCCCTCCGATATGCCCACCTTGAGGTGGGCAATATCGGGCAGATCCGATCGTGGGCACGATCGGATCCTAGCATTCGGCAAACGGGCAGTCGGATCGCGGGACCGCATCAACGAACAGATGCGGCCGCGATCCGACGGGATTTTCTGTCCCATCCGATCGAGATCTGGCCGACTTTCGGACAGATCTCGATCGAGGAAGCCCGTCGGGGGCCCCCATACACGGGCCAATAAGCTGCCGACACAGTCTGTCGGCAGCTTTTATCGGCCCGTGTATGGCCACCTTTAGAGTAGACAATGTGGGATGATGGATTTACGGCTCTGTTTTTAATTGCTAATTACACTAGTATGGGATAATCAAGAAGGTTTATTGATGGGTAAGAATTTGGTTAAACTTTAACTACCCCAGAAATTTTTTTTTTAGTCTAGAGCTTGCAATTCCTGCTTGCTGAAGGTAAAAGTAAGGGTTACATTGAACTGCAAAATGATGCAGATTAGTCATGACCAGGGAGTCATGGAACAGATTACTGCTGCTGTAGAATCAAGGGAAAGATTAGACTGTTTACGCTGAGTCAAGGGATAGATATTACACGGCCATGTTTTTAAAGCAGAAATGAGTTCAGAAACCTCTTTATTTGCAAAATTTAGCAGCAAAAGCAAAGCAAATCAAATCAGAATAGATATTTTTAATAAATAATATTACCCAAAGATCATTGTTGCTCATTATGGATCCTTTTGGTGCACTCTAACAGAACCTCTGAAGTTTGGGTGCTCTAGGCATCTTATTGATGACTGTTCTCACTGAATAAAAAGTTTGTAGTAATGTGATGCATCACTGGGTAAGAGACTGGTCTAAATCATACATTTATGGTATTAGACAGTCTAGGCTTTTGGGGAGAATTGTATTCTGGGATGGGTCAGGATTAACAGAAAGACTAGTCAGAAGACTGGCTTTACTGGTACAGCAGCTGGTTATTGGATTCCCAGCTGTTTTCTCTCTCCCCTAACAGGAATTTCTGGTGTCTATTAAATGTGCTATATTAACCCTTAGCATGTTGCAGGCCTGAACAACTGCACATAGTCTCTGTTTATTAAATCAATAGACAACAATGCCAGGATTTTTTGTTCCTACAGATTTTTGGCACCCTGTAGCAAGAATGAATACTTTCTTTTATTGGAAATGGAGGCACTTATCTACCTGAGAATCAGTATGAGAAAATTGTCTTTAAGTGAGGTATATTTTTCATAATATAGGTAATTATTCTTGAGTGTACAAATGAGATACAGAAAGGTATTTTGCTGTTTAGTTAGTATCATGATATCTGACCAGGATCAGCTTCCTGCGTTGCAAAAGTGTTGTGGGTCTGAAGGAAATGCATTCACCTAAGCAACAGGAAGAAAACAGTTTCACTCGTCTCCATGTGGTTCAAAGAGTGAGGCATTCTGCAAATGAACTGTATAAAAACAACAAATATATTGTGCTTGAGACCTGAAAAACAAGTCATAAAGACTGATATATTCACTGGTACGCTTAAATAACAAAGTAACATTTAATTGCAGTTTTGATATTACATCGGTTACAAACATTGTAGTTTGACCATTGCTGGGAAAACCTTGTAGATCATTTTCTATCGACTGTAGTTATGCCACAAATTAAACATAGCCTTTGATTGTTGTCCCAGAATGTTGGTGCTGTATGTGTGTATATATATATATATATATATATATATATATATATATATATATATATATATATATATATATATATATATATATATATATATATATATACTGTATATATGTATGTATATATGTATGTGTATATATATATATATATATATATATATATATATATATATATATATATGCTGTATATATGTATGTATATATGTATGTGTGTATATATATATATATATATATATATATATATATATATATATATAGTGCTAAATTGACATGGTAAATGGGCTTCTCACAGTGATTCCCTGAATTGTCAACAAAGACTATTTAAAGAGATTTCTGCTGTTGATTTTCCTATTAAAGAAGTGATGGTAGAATGTGCATTTTATTTCTGAAACAGCCTGCTATATAGTTGATTATTTTGGTTCTTCCAAAAGCATTTGTCGTGTGGGTATAGTATTCAAAACATTATGTTTAAGGTATTTTAAATGAAATTTCGGTATTGGCATATTTTTGGGAAATATTCTTTTGGTGTATGCATATTAGCAGTGGGTTGTTTCTGTTGTGAACATTTCTAATGTTCTGATATCAAAGTACATGTTAGTTGCCTATTGTTTTGTATGGAAACATGCATACATATAGAAACCATTTAGTACCGTATATGGCAAGTAGATTGATTAGTAGATATGACACCTAAGAATGGGAATTGTTATAATGAGATTCATTATTGTGTCACATGTTGTATTCTGCTTTGGAAAGCCTGCATTGTCATGTTCTACTAACTTGTAATGCTGCTTGCTTTGGATTGCTAGATGATGCTCTGTGCGGTCAGAGAGAGATGTAAGAGATTTGATTTGCCAATGGTAAAGGCAAATGCTTTGTATTTGTCTGGAGTTGAATTTTGCTAATTGCCAGTTCCTCAATTATAACTTAAGCTTTTTGAAAAGTGAACATAATGTTAAGCAATATATGTCAATTAAAAAATATGCAGACTTTTCATTATTTTTAATGGGTTGGAACATGTGGAGAAGGTGTTACAATTTATAACATCAGTGATTAGTCCCTCCTTCCCTGCCAGGATTTCAAATGATGCAAAAAGAGAACTGTAAACAGCCGGATTTCAGCATAGAAAATGACATTTCATTATACTTTTTGAAGATACATGTAACCAGTGGCGGGCCAAGCCAACCGGGCGCCCTAGGCGACCCGGGTGGCCACCGCTCTCCCCTCCACGCTCTCCTCCGAGATGGGGTAAAGTGCTTGAGGGGAGAGAGAGTGGGAGGAGCAGCGAACATGGACTAGGGGTAGGCAAAAGTCAGGTACCTGCCCAGCGCCCCCCTTTCGTTGCGCCCTAGGCAGGTGCCTCTTCGGCCTACCCCTAGTTCCGGCCCTGCATGTAACTGTAATGGGTATATTAGGGGTTTCTGTGTATCAAATTTTGGGTTGGAAGCCGGAGTTCCCCTTTAAAATTGTTTCTGCTCCCTTTTCTATATGCCCTAAACTATACTCCTTCAAATAACCTAAAGTTGCAACGTTAGGGATTTTTATCCTTCTGCAGCCATAAAAGAAAGCGCATTGGAATCTGGGTTGCCTGTAATATTGGTTTTGTGTTTAGGTCTTAATTAAGTCTCTTGTTGTTGAAGGGAGCAGTGAAATTAACTGGCACAGTGCAGCCTTATACGTTGTAATGGAGTGAGTGAGCTGATTGGACTGTGCTAATATTTATAATGGTTTTGGGATGCTATATTATCTCTTGTTGGTTTTGTGTTTTTGCAGAGCCTGCATTCTGCAAAGGGGATTCAGTGTTTAAATCCCTACATCACATATGTAGGTTATGTGGAGATTAGAGTGGAATAAAAACAGTGACAGTGTAAATGACATCTGGGTGTCTGTATGGTGAAACAGTTGATAAAGATTACAAACTCAAATTAATATTACTAAGCAAATTTTGTCTATGTTTGCCTCTATTATATAAGAAAGTGATTGGAGTCATTTTGGGTCGCAATGATGCTGTGATGTTTTTTCTTTGTGTTGGGGTTATGATTTGTTTTCATAAGGTTTGATGCTAATGCTGAGAGTGCAGTTGCCAGTAGAAACTAATTATGTGTGTTGTAGACTCTTCAAATGTAATTGCTGATTGGTTGCTATTGTCAATTGCACTTGTAAAATGTACTATTAAGGATGTCACACACATTTTTTTTCTGCTGCCAGAGAAGACACAAGTGACCCCCTCTGTGTGCCACTGTGCTGCCACTTAGAACCTATGTTCGTATATAAGCCCCAGTGGGCTCTGACAGACAGTTCTGCTTTAGACATGAAGCAGAGATAGATCCTTGCTTCAGGTGACACTTAAAAGGTGGTTAAAAAGTTCAACCTAGAGATATGAATTAATATTTTTTTACTAGAAAAACTACCACTGGAATCGTTCAATGTCTTACATGTTTTCTTTCTAAATTAATGTTCTTTCTAAGTTATTTTCTGTGCACATTTTCAGAGTGGTAGTGGCTTGTTCTCTTTGTTCTGAGCATTGCAGCACATGGGGTTGCCAAATGTTAGGCACTACAAGTGATTGTTTTGACTTACGCATGTGCAGTTGAATGAAATAGCTGACATTTTAGTTAAAGTTCGGCTTTTTGTTCTACTGTGCATGCACAGCCGCGCAAAGAAGGAGGAAGACGGAAGAAGATCGCTCCATGCTGCTCACTGGTATAACCCGGGCCGGTGCAGTTTTCTGCTGATAGGAGCACAGGCTTTCAGGTAAGTCAATACAATCACTTGGGGGTACCTAACATTTGGCACCCCAAGTGCTGCAAGCCTTTCCTTCTACTTTAAACAAGTACAAATTTTCTATTCTGAGCTGCAAACCTGCTAGGTTTCAGGTATGTCATGGAAAAAATGCTTATGTTTTATAAAAACATTGCAGAATGGGCTTGTGTTGCAGATTTGTAGTAGTGCGGGGGTTGCATAAAATTGCAGCAAAATGCTGAAGATACAGAGCAGAGTGGTACTTTGATACTGTGAGGCTACTGTAGCTAGGAGGAAGGATAATAATTGAATGCATGTATTGTATTGCTTTTACACTGTGGGTAAAGAATGTAAGTTGCTGAAAGTAAAATAATCAAAGTGTTTTTTATTACTGGGGGCTCCTGTAAAATATACAGGGGTTATATTTAAGTTGACTGTACCATGCTTTGTTGAAATCATGATATCCATATAAAGATCTCAGGTCTGCCAGCTGTCTAAGAACAGGTGATGAAACTCAATCCAGTATCCCCCTCCCATGTCAAGCTTAACATATGCAGCCCCTTTAAACACACAAGTTCATTTGGACCATTATCACCAAGCCTAGAGATGCTTAATAGCCAGGGAGCTGACTTGGTATAGTACACCGGAACTTTAGACATGTATGAAGCGTGAAGGTTTGCAAGGGTGAATGCAGAACAGCATAATCTTTCTGCAGTTTGTGCATATGCTTGTATTGGTAAATTACTTTATTACCCCATAGCTATGTATCTGTAGCTGAGAAATCCCTGGGGCCAGACACAATTATTAGCCTTTTTTGAGTAAAGGTCAGAAAGTAAGGAAGGAAAAACATCCTGTTTTATGATCAAGGAGAACCTGTCAGTGTAAGGTGTAGGTGTCACATTCTGTCGTAAATCTGTTTTTGCACACATAAATATCCCTAAAACAAGCAGAGTTCTGCTTTGCATCCTTATGTTTTGTGCGGTGTGTTTGTACAACAGTACAACAGGGGGAGGCTGCCTGTGCAAGGATCATTTACCTCTAGGTTACAGAGATACGAGCTGCTTTGTGACCTTCCATTGTTCAGTTCATTGAGGAGAGAATGAGCGTCTCCAACTACAAAAAGTTCCTACTGGACCTAAATAGTGTAAAAGGTATGTGGGTAGCCCTATATTTTGCAGGAAATGGTTGATGCCTGTGTTTGTGTGCACTTCCCAAATGTGTTTGTTATTCCACTTGAGGATTTCTTTTTTCATTTATCAATTAACCCCTGTATTTGTGTTAAAAGTCCTATGTACAAAATGTGTGTACCAAGCGGAATTCATTTATGATTATTTCTGTTTGTATGTGTGATGTGGTTTCTGTCTGTGTCTGTATATGCAAAAATTCCTATGTCTTTCACATGTCTGTTTACAGGTGAACTACCTTGTCTATATTCTCCATTCATACTGTTCATTTTCACTAACTGTATTTATGGGGGTTTAACATTTTACCCCAGTTTGCCAGTGGTTTCTCACCAAGGATATGGTATAATTTTCCTCTGTCTGTTTGGAAGATGCTTGTCAAGTCTTTTTAACCGCATTGTAGATAGTTTTTGAGAAATATATTTTAAAATGTTAAAAAAACATTTTTTAAAGGGATTGTTCGCCTTTAAATGAACTTTTAGTATGATGTAGAGTGATATTCTGACACAAGTTATAATTGGTTTTCAATTTTTATTATTTGTTTTTTTTAGATATCTCGCTTTTTATTTAGCAGCTCTCCTGTTTGCAATTTCAGCGATCTGGTTGATAGGATACAAACAACCTTGCATTGATTTGAATAAGATACTGGAATATGAACAGGAGAGGCCTGAATAGAAACAGTAATACAAAGTAACAATTATAATACATTTGTAGTCTTACAGAGCATTTGTTTTTAGATGCGGTCAGTGACCCCCATTTGAAAGCTGGAAAGAATCACCAAAAAGAGGCAAATAATTCCAAAACTATAAAAAATAAAGACCAATTGAAAAGTTGCTTAGAACTGGCCGTTCTATAACATGCTAAAAGTTAACTTGAAAGGTGAACCACCCCTTTCAGTCACTATACATTTTGAAGCATTCTAGTTATACATAGTTATCCACAATAATCTTTTCACGGTTGTGTCATGGCTTGTGTTTGCAAACGTGATATTCTTCAAGCTCATAGATTGGCTCAGAGGCCACAATGTCTTTACTACTTATTAGTAAGAGTATTATTCCCACTCAAATGTTTTCTTATTTTGACCTTGCCCTCTTCAAATCTGGATCTATGTTTATTTTCTTATGATACTATATCACTAGCTATACACATCACACTACCAGTTTTTATTTGCTAAAACTTGCCACTGCATGTGTTGTATGGGCATAACCGGACTGTTACCCAAACTGTACTGACATAAGCCTGTCCTTATTATGCTTATAGTGACTGTGATTTTATGTCTAGAATTAGGCTGCTACCCATGTTGAGTGGGCTTCGGCTAAGTTTGTGTGGGTATAACTAGCCTCCTTATGTTTTTACAGATGTAAGTCACTTTGGACCATGTCAAATGGTTATCACCATGTACATTTAGTAGGACCAAAGAGGCATTCTATGAATTTGGGACAAAGGTGGTTCCCTTTCCACTTCAATGGGCTTTTGCACAGGTTGGATTGAGTAAAAGAGTCCCAGCCCAGGTTGGATTGGCATAATCGGGATTTGTTGGATGAGTGGCTTCCCAGGACCAGTGCCTAGGATTATGGTTATGGGTATGGTTTAACCAGGCCTCTGCCCAGCCAGTCTATCTGTTGGAGACTTTCTCCAATTATATTGTTATTTATTATATAATTGCAAGCAGAGGTTGTGGTTTTAACCTGCTGTGTTGTTTTTAAGTTAACCAGTTGAACAGGTGTTTAATAGCACTTGAACACTATAGCAGTGCTGCCACCCAGCTGTGTATAGCAGTGTTGTCCAACAGTTGTGTATATCCTCTATGGAGTTTTTATGTGAACTTGTAACTTGTATTGAAATTCTTTGTAAGGAAGGGCTTTGCTAAGCATGCATTCTATTTACAACTGGCAGATAGATTTTTTCTCTTCATTTTACATCACATATTTGAAATTTCTAACCATTCAGCAATCTGCCCTAGATATATATATATATATATATATATATATATATATATATATATATATATATATATATATATATATATATATATATATATATATATATATTTTTTTTTTTTTTTTTTAAAACAACAAACAAAAACGCAGCTCATCCCTTTTCATTGGGTGCACATGGGTCAGGCTTGATATACATACTAAAGAAATTAACCTCAGCACTCCAACATATACCTGTAGTTCCCTGGGAGAACCTATTTTGCACAACTAAACTGTAACTCTAGTAAAAAAGACACTTTTAGTTACAAAGTTGTTACAAAGTATGCATAAGCTGACGCGCCCCGTCAAGGCAGTGTCCAAGCGTCAGTCCTTACTAAGTGAAAAAAGAAAGTGTTATCTTTGGGGGGGAGAAAGACCAAACCTGCTTTTCTCTTTATTTAGCATGGTCTCTTCCAAAGACATCATTAAGCGACAGGCATTGAGAAGAGAGCCACCTCCCCATATAATAAAATTAAAACAACAAAGATAACACTTTCTCTTTTTTCACATTTACTTTCTGGTAAACAGCACCAATACTGTCTGTTCAAGGTAGACATGCAACATCTACGCTAAAGAGCAGATTTAATTATGGGTCAAATTGAAAATTCGATTTTAGACTTCTTGAGTTTTTTATGGTCCAAAATGTCAAATTTAGGGGAGTTATTCAAATTCGATTTGAGTTTTTAAAAAAATTCTAATTAGATTTTTTGAGATTTATTATACTCTGGCCCTCGCGTTTGACTATTCACCACCAAACCTACCGAATTGCTGTTCAAGTCAATGGGAGATGTCCAGGTTATCATTTTTGAGTTGTTTGCAGCCTTCCTGACATTCCAATTTTTTTTGGAAAAAAAACTCGAATTGAGTTTTTAAAATTTAAATCGTCTTCGATTCGCGTTTTCGGGTCGATCCTATTCACCCGAGTTTCAAAAATTTGATTTTTATAATAATTTTCGAGTTCATGGGAGTTTATAGGAGTTTAGAAAAAACTCATGAATTAGAAACTCAACCTTTGATAAATGGGTCTCTAAGTGTAAGGGTAGAGACACACGTGGAAATTCGGGGAGATTTAGCCGCCCGGCGACATATCACCTCTTCTTTGGGCGACTAATCTCTCCGAACTGCCTTCCCGCCAGCTAGAATCTAAATCGCCGGCGGGCTGGCCTGATGACGAAACTTCGGTCAACTTCGGAAAACGAAGTGCTCCGAGTGCCATCCCACTGTTGATTTAGATTCTGTCCGGTGGTGTCACCCGAAGAAGAGGTGATTTCTCGCCCGGCAACAAATTTCCATGTGTGTCGCTGCCCTAAGAGACAGTACCACAATATAATGATGGATCAATTACCTTTTATCTGAAAGGCTCATTGAGTTACATCTGGCTTAGCAGAGGCAGAGTAAACAGAAACACTGAATTTTTAAACAATATAAAGATGAGAAATCTGAACCTCTAGTTTTATTTAAAAAAATATGTTCTTATTCATAAATCAAATTATACTACCATAGTAAAATGTTAATTGTATGGTATGATTAATTACTTTATGGCTATGTCTTATGGGGCATCAAAGGCTTGTCCTGCACTGATGCTTATCACGCTTATCAATCACCATGTATTTGAACCAAATATTTGTTCAGTTTACAACAATTTTACAGTTTATGTATATTGTAGACCCCTAGCCGGTTGGGGTTATATTATTTAGCAGTTGGCAACTGTAAATGTTTTGCAATTAGGATAAGCGCTGTAATATTGAGTGGATGTGCTCTGTTAGTAATGGGTCATGTCCAAATCAGCATTTTTCCCTTTGACAGATCAAGTGCAGTTAGAGTAATAAAAGCAGAAGTGTGATTGATAGGTATGGTATAATATAATTTATAGGTATGGTATGATATTATAATCCTCACATTGGTGTTTGGAAGTGCGTTCGCATTCTCTGGCTCTTTCTGCATTCCATTGCATAGGAAGGAGTTACTGTCACCAGTCTTGTCTACTGGACTGTACATATGGGAATGCACGGAAACACTGAACACAGATAAAACTAGACTTATACAGCTTCTTTTTGCTTTTAGCACTCAGGTGCATCCTGCCAATATAATTCATATAGACAATACCAGATTGTGTTCCTGTCAAGGGAACATAAAAAAAGCCACGTCATTGGAATACATATACCCCTTAAAGTTTGGGGAGGCCTGAGGAAGAAACACCGGGGATGTAAGAATCTTTAGAATCATGTACTTAACACTCGCCAGGTGAAATACTGGGGCTCCCTTGTGAGTGTTGCTCTCTGAATCTTTCACTAGATGTTCTAATAAAGGCACAATTTGCACCAGGGTGCAAATTGAGTGCTAGATGCAAGCACTATGAGTATTGCACATTCGTTGGCACACAACACTGTACCTAAAACTGTCTGGGAAACAAATACAGAAATAATGGCAGGAAAATATCCTCCATAAATTATGGCATCTCCTTAGTCAGATATTTAAATGGTAATATTTATTATATATTTTTTCAGTTTGCATCTGAAATAATCATGTTACAGGTATGGGGTCCGTTATCTGGAAACCCATTATCTAGAAAGCTCCAAGTTACAGAAATGCCATCTCCTATAGACTCCATTATAATAAAATAATTCTGTTTTTTAAAAATGATTTTCTCTTTCTCTGTAATAATAAAACCGTAGTTTGTGCTTGTACTCAACTAAGATATAATTAATCCTTATTAGAGGCATAACAATACTATTGGTTTTAAATAACATTTAAATGGTTTATTAGTAAACTTAAGGTATGGAGATCCAAGTTATGGAAAGATCCCTTATCCGGAATACCCCAGGTCCCAAGCATTCTGCATAACAGGTGCCATTCTTGTAGTAGAAGAATTATTGCTAGATAAAAGGAGTGCCTACATGTTCAGTTGGATGAGGCTTACTCTACCCTAAATACCCACGTAAATGATCTGGCACAAGCAGCCTCAGTCACCTACTGCTTCATTTCTGAAGTAATCTGATTGGTCTCCAACTGCCCAGTTCTATGTGTGCAGGAAGAGCCAATCGTAAGTAAGTATGATTGCAGCATAAAGTGTATTCTCTGGTCCAATAGGCTCCGGTTGCGCCATGAGAACAGTGCGGCCATCGACTTCAGAATTCCATAACTTGGTGTCATTGCTATACACACCCCTTAATATGATAATATGTGAATAATAAAGCTTGAAGAAGTAAAGCTGAGTTTGTAGTTTTTAAGGAAAAACATTCTTCCTGTTTTCCAGAGCAGGCAGCTGTTATAGGCAAGGCTATGCTATGAACTACAACAGTGTTCCAGCTCATTTAAAATAGCACATACTTTCAGATATCCTTTGTTGTTGCATTCTTTTTATTAAAACATTTGGAATGTTTTATATTTTGTCTCCACCCTTTGTGGTTTTTCTCTAATGTACCCTGCAGTGGTCTTTTGATCCCCAAAGGTTTGGGCCTGTACTGTACTTTTTGCATTTATGTAATCCCTTTGTATGCTTATTTGTGTGCTGTTTTTCCCTCTCAGTCCTCTATAACGGCCCCTTGGCGGGTTTCTCACGTGTTGTAGCAGGCCCTGCAATACAAGGTGTTCCTGTCTGATAAGCAGCAAACTCCTTTCACCACTCTCTACAAAGATTCTTTATAGCTTCTATTCCCGAGCCCTGACATTACCTCAGCTCTTACCTTATAGCCCTCGCTCTGTTATTTACTAAACCAAATATACATTCTCTCCCACTTCTCTTCCTCAGGCAGTACTGCATGCCCGAGTAATCTAGTCCCCTTAATTTCAATAACAGACATACAAATTATTAAAGGAACAGTAACATCAAAAATGAAATTGTTTTAAAGAAATAAAAATATAATTCAGTGTTGCACTGCATTTGTAAAACTGTTGTGTTTGCTTCAGAAATGATATTGTTTATATAAATAAGCTGCTGTGTAGCCATGGGGGCAGCTATTCAAAGGAGAAAAAGCTCACGTTACTCAGCAGATAAGCTCTGTAGAATATTATGTTATCTGGTATCCACTATTTATCCTGTGCCATATAGATTTTGTTTCAATTTCCGCCATTGCTACACAACAGCTTGATTATATGAACTATAGTAGTGTTTCTGAAGCAAATAGATCAGTTTTACCATTGCAGGGCATCACTACATGATATTTTCATTACTTTAAAACACTTTAATTTTTTGGTGTTACTGTTCCTTTAATACTGCCAGACAGCCATCCTTGCTGTTTATTTTGCAAATAAAATTTCAGCCTTGGACATTAGCCTCAACTGATGTCCATGTAACCTTGCAGTGCTGTAAGCATGTAGTATTCCTTCTCACCTTTTATATTGCCAGGGATTTCTATCCCTCTTTAAATTTACCAGTTGCTTTATTATAACATGACTTTGGCTTAGGTATACTGTGCAGTGAAATTGCAAGCCAGCCAGAGTTCAGAGAAGCCAGATTTTAAAAAAATGCAGGTTATTGAGAAACTTCCTAAATGACTTGGGGTGATGCCAAAGTTCCAAACTGAGTCCAAGATGCAGTACTTCCCTCTGTGCAGTGATTTATAAATCCGTATTAAACTGTAAATTCAACGTAGCATTGCAACAATATAATTACTGATGTTGGTAAACTGTGTATACATCCCTGAGGCCATGTTATGTATGTCACCAGAAGAGAGCTCTCTTGGCCAGAGCACATAATTACAGTCTCAACAATCTTTCTTTCAACCACTGTACCTAGACTGTATCTGCTCTCAAAACTTTAAGTGTCCTGCCGAAAACCAGGATGTTGGTATCTAGTATACACTAGAAGGAAACCCTTCTATTCCTGTAAATGAGTAACTCTTCAGTCAGCCATTTAAAGGGGTGGTTCACCTTTAAAGAGATACTGACACCAGAAAATAACCTTTTTTTATCATAATATTATCTTTGAATGCTGTTTATAATTTTGCCATAAAAGTATTTGCCCAATGCTTTTACATTACCTTTATTACCTTTTTTGCCCCTCTGTTTCTCTTTGAGGGGGCTGCCATATTTGTAAAGAGGTAGTCCGTTAGCATTAGAAACTCTTAACTGACAGGTTAAAGGGATACTGTCATGGGGAAATTCTTTTTTTCAAAATGAACCAGTTAATAGTGCTGCTCCAGCAGAATTCTGCACTGAAATCCATTTCTCAAAAGAGTAAACATTAAATTTTGAAATCTGACATGGGGCTAGACATATTGTCAATTTCCCAGCTGCCCCAAGTCATGTAACTTGTGCTCTTATAAACTTCAATCACTCTTTACTGCTGTACTGCAAGTTGGAGTGAAATCACCCCCCTCCCTTCCCCCCCCCCAGCAGCCAAACAAAGGAACAATGGGAAGGTAACTAGATAACAGCTCCCTAACACAAGATAACAGCTGCCTGGTAGATCTAAGAACAACACTCAATAGTAAAAACCCATGTCCCACTGAGACACATTCAGTACATTGAGAAGGAAAAACAGCAGCCCGCCAGAAAGCATTTCTCTCCTAAAGTGCAGGCAAAAGTCACATGACCAGGGGCAGCTGGGAAATTGACTAAATGTCTAGCCCCATGTCAGATTTCAGAATTGCATATAAAAAATCTGTTTCCTCTTTTGAGAAATGGATTTGAGTGCAGAATTCTGCTGGAGTAGCACTATTAACTGATGCGTTTTGAAAAAAACATGTTTTCTGATGACAGAATCCCTTTAAGGAGGGACAGTCGGGTTGGCAAAACAGTCACATATAGGAACTTCAACTAACAATTGCTTACAAAAGTAGAACTATCAGTGAAAAACGGTCAACATGACCTATAGGTAACTTTTAATGTAGATTCATATTTTGAAAAGAGAATTTTTAGTGTCAGTATCACTACTCACTAAGTTTATTGCTAATTCTAATCAGCTTTTCAATCGGCCTTCATTTTTTCTTTTTTATAGTTTTTGAATTATTTGCCGTCTTCTGACTCTTCACCAACCCCATCTAAAAAAAAGTTCTGTATTTTTAAAAAAAACAAAAAAACTCATCTTTCTGTTCAGGCCCTCTCCTATTCATATTCCAGTCTCTTATTCAGATCAGTGCATGGTTGCTAAGATAATTTGGACCCTAGCCACCTGGTTGCTGAAATTGCAAACTGGTGAGCTGCTGAATGAAAAGCTAAATAACTCAAAAACCAGAAATAATACAAATTAAAAAAAATTGCAAATTGCCTCAGAATATTACTCTCTACCAGGGCCGGAACTTCGGGAAAGCTCAAGAGGCACGTGACTAGGAAGCAGTGGAAGGAGGCGCCAGGTACATACCTCTTCTGCTAACTACCCCCGTTCCTGGCCTTGTCCCCTCACTGTTTGCTGCGTATTGTGTTTGTGGGCAATTGTCCTCACAAATGGGCATGAGTCGGGGTGCAGAGACCCTAAACAGCCCCCTCCCGAACCGACCTGGGCCCGCTCCTACCCTCTTTTTATAGACCTGAGCCCAACCAGCCCTGCAGTGACATTACAAAAGGGGCAGGGCTGAGGCAGGGGGAAGTCTATTAATTCTGGTGCTGGAAGCTGGTAGTACTAGGTCGCCTGCGACCCGAAGATTTTGTGCAGGAGACGGGCCAAACCCAACCGGCTAACCGGTTAACCCGCGGATTTCGTGTCTGCCCCCACATCACTACTTGCTTGGTTGCATAGGGTGCCCGGCTGCCTTGGCACGCCTCTGCATATATATATCAGGAATAATCAAGAAAGGAGATCAATCATGTACATTTAGATGGGATTTACTACAAGTAAAATAGCCAAACCCAGTAGTATATGCAGACTTAGTTTGCAGGATGTAATAAGCTGCTTTTTAGCAATATTTTTTGTTACAATGCTGGAAACGGAGGTCCAAAAGACATGTAAAGTATCCTCCACCACTTGCTTGTACTGTAGAATTATACACCCCTAATTCTGCCACTGAAAGCATTTTGTCCCCCTCCCATAGTGCTGCAAAATGCCCATTTGCCCTAAGGACAGTGGCACACAAGATTTGTCCCCTGTGGATATCTGTAGTACCCACAGGCAATGAGTCTCCTGTTAATACTTTGTCACCAGAATCCATTAGAATCAACACATGTAAAATACTTAGGCTTAGCAAATTCTTAGTCTGCTAAGGGATGCTATCAATCGACTAAGCCTAGAGAGCGACACACAAATTAGTGGGTAGAAGGTGGTTACATTTTTAAAACTATTTTTTTTTTTAAAAAAGGTTTTAAATAATATACGTAAAAGGTCAATCAAGCTTTAAACAATCAATTATCTGCTGCACATTGTTTTAGTAGCAAACAGCTAAAATATCTTATTTGCTTACTGCACTGCTTTCTGTGCAACCTTTCAATACATATCTAAACTTATTATTAATCTTCCCAGCACCATGTGATTTTTTTTAATAGGTTTAAGGAGTTAATATGTAGTCACCATTATGGTATGAAGCCCCAATATAGAAGTAAATACTGTCCCATTCTCACCAAGGGTGCATTGTGTAAGAAATAGTTAGTGAAGCTCCAACTTGGGCCCTTTTGTGTGATTTTGCAGAACACACAAAATATCAAACTACATTAATTCTAATTAAGCAAAGGTATGGAACACGTTTTGTCTGGAATCAGCAAGGAAGGGTTTTGGGACACTAAAATAGTCTTATATAAGTGTTTTGAAGGGATAAATGAAATCAGGTAGTACTAGCATTTCACAGCAAACACGTTTATAAACACCTGAAGTTACATACTACATATGTATACATACATTTTACCTGCCTCTAACTACATATTTGCTAGTTAATCTTTCTAAAACTGGAAACACCTTGTTCAACCCTTTTATCTAAGATTGCAGAGAAAACAGATGTTGCAGGAATTCATTAAATAATCACTGAACTATATGATGTATTATTATCTCTCCTAACTTTAGATCTTTTCACACACTTTAGATAGATCTAACACGGGGAGAGTTTCATTAAATTATTTCTTGCAAATAATATTGTAATATACACAGAGGCTTCTCACTGCTGATTTGTCTTAACTACCTGTAGAAACCAGGAAGTAGAATGTGAGTTTACTTTAGTCTCATATTTCAGAAGTTACAAAAAAATAAACATTTAAAAAAAAAACAAATTGTCATAAAGTATGTCCCGCACAAGCACTGTTCATTGCAATCATGATGAAAAAGGGGTGGTATACAGCCCCTTTATGTTTTAAAAAGTAATTTGTTTCATATACCCAATATTATGTTGCCATAAGCAGGGTCCATATGTTGGCAGCTCTGTAAATTGTTACAAGTAGATATATTAGCTGATTTTCAGTAGATGTGTAGAAGTATCAACTGATGTAACAAACTGAAACACTTGGGAAGATCAGAGACCTAGTTTACAGAATTTATGCTATAGGAAGGAAAATGAAACATGAATTTTTAAAACCAAAATTGTAGCAAAATGGCAAAGAATATTCAACAATGAAAGAAATATTTGTGCAGTTTTAGGTACCTGGAGTCAGTCAGCAAAAATGTACAATTTAAATTGTAATTGAATAAAATACAGTATGTGACCATGTGCTATTTCACAGATAATAGTCATAAATAAAGTTTTTTCTGCTGTAAGAATAAAGCCCAGTGCATAGTTGTTTCACTAGTGTGAAGACTAGCTGAGCCATTATAGTTTGTTAATGTCAGTGGCACATGGGAATATTTGTTGGCCGAAATTTTTTATGTGCAGCTGCGGGTGGCAAATATCTTGAAAATGCAACTCCATTGCCAATTATTGAAATCGCTGGTGGTATGCCCAACTCATCACTAAATCAAACAAAGTTGCCTGTTTAGTTCTCCTTTAACCACTGATCCTTGTATATTGGGATTAATAGTCTGGTAGTGTCGGGATGGGGAAACGTTGTTACTAAATGTTTGTCTCTGACTGTATATTGTATATTTAATTTACATTTAGGGGTTGCTGAATTCAGATGTTTTTTAAGGCTATCTTTTTGCAATGTGGCTGCTTATAGTGCAGTGTCACTGACTGAACCATGGGGCGAGTCAGCATGATTACCCAGAATTTCAAATGTATTTTAAGTACACAAAGATCCAAATAATTCCACAAAGGTACAATGTGTAGAATTGGTCTGTGCAGGGGCGTTTCTGCCATGAGGCGAGTACCTTGCCTAGGTGGCATCTCCCCAGAAGTTACCAGGGGCGGCAAAAAGCCACTCCTGGTAACTTTAAAGGAACAGTTCAGTGTGAAAATAAAAACTGTGTAAGTAGATAAAACATGTTTCTAATATGGTTAGTTAGGCAAAAATGCAATGTATAAAGGCTGGAATGACTGGATGTATAACATAATAATCAGAACACTACTTCCTGATTTTCAGTTCTATAACTCTGAGTCAGCGACTTGAAGGGGAGCCACATGGTACATATCTGTTCAGTGAGTTTGCAATTGATCCTCAGCATTCAGCTCAGATTCAAAAGCAACAGATATGACCCATGTGGCCACCCCTCAAGTCTCTGGTTACTTCCTGGTAACCAGGGTATCCAGTCAGTGTAAACCAAGAGAGCTGAAAAGCAGGAAGTAGTGTTCTGGCTATTATGTTAGACATCCAGTCACTCCAGCCTTTATACATTACATTTTTGCCTAACTAACTATATTAGAAACATTATTTATTTAGCACAACCTATCTATTTACCCAGTTTTTATTTTTACATTGAACAATTCCTTTAAGGGTAAGGCCAGACGAGGAGATTCGGGGAGATTTTGTTGCCTGGCGACTTATCGCCACGTCTTTTGCGCGACTATCTCCCCGAACTGCCTCAGCGTCTTTTCCCCATAGGCTACAGCGCAAAATCGCCTGCGCTAATGCACACGCGGCAATGCGTTTTTAATAGTCGCCCAAAGTTATTGAAAACGCATTGCCGCGTGTGCATTAGCGCAGGCGAATTTGCGCTGTAGCCTATGGGGAAAAGACGCTGAAGCAGTTCGGGGAGATAGTCGCAAAAGACGTGGCGATAAGTCGCCAGGCGACAAAATCTCCCCGAATCTCCTCGTCTGGCCTTACCCTAAGAGTCAAATTTCCGTTTTTTAAACCGGAAATTCAGGTTTTCTAGAGCAGAGAGCTCAATTTCGCTCTCTGCGCTAGCGTTGCGGACCCCCGTCGGTGATTTTAAGGTAAGTGCGATGGGCGGGGGCAGCATTGTCAGCGCTGCCTCAGGCGCCGTTATAGGCTGGAGCGCGGCTGGGTCTGTGGCAGTTTACAGTAGCCCCTCCTCATTTGCCACAGTTTCTAGATTGGTAGCACAGGCCAGAGTTGGTGGTAAAGTCACTGGTAAATGTAAGTTTAACTGTGAGCTCTATGCAACAAGGATTAGCGATTTGAATGCTTGTTAAAAAGTTATTAAATGGGTGGTTCATCTATAATTTAACTTAGTATGTTATATAACAGCTAATTCTTTTTAATCGTTCTTCATTTTATTTTAAAGTTTTTGAATTACTTGCCTTCTTTTTCCAAATCTTTCCAGCTTTCAAATGGGTGGTCACTGACCCTATCTTAAAAACAAATGCTCTGTAAGGCTACACATTTATTGTTATTGCTGCTTTTTATTTACTATTTACTCATCCTTTTATTCAGGGCATCTCCTATTTATATACTACTCTCTTATTCATATCAATGCATGGTTGCTATGGTAATTTGGACACTAGCACCCAGACTGCTGAAATTGCAAACTGCAGAGCTGCTAAATAAAAAGCTAAATAACTCAAAAAACACAAATAATAAAAAATAAAAACCAAATGTCTCAGAATATAACTCTCTACATCATACTAAAAGTTAACTCAAAGATGAACAACTTTTTACAGCTTCTGTAGTATTTTTATCATCATATTTTTATGTTAGAAGGCACTGTGTGGCATTTATATATGTCTGCATCTAAAGTGTTAAGGTGGCCATATACATAGAGATCTGCTCGGTGATTTCGCTTCAAGGTGGACGATAACGGCCTGATCTGATCATGGGCCCTAGGGCCTAACTCTCGGATCATAATTAAAGTAATCGGGTGGTCGGATCGGTCAATATGGTCAATACGGGCAATACAGATGAGAGCCTACATGATTTTTACCCCTGCCCAAGTGACAGCTGGTCGACTTTCGCCCAGATATCGATTGAGGAAGCGCATTGGAGGGTCCCACACACGCAGCAATAAGCTGCCAACTCGGCCCGTGTATGGCCAGCTTAAGACACAAATCAAGTAGCCCATACTGCAGCTAGGCTGCCATTCTGAAGTTGTGTATGAAATAGGGAGTAGGGTGGATATTCTGTTTGGCAAAAGGGAGTCATCTGCTCAGTGTCTCCGACACTTCTAAATGTCGGATTGATTGTCCGAATGCTGAATGTTTGACCTGATTCAAATAATGGATTTTGATAAGGAGGAAAAAATGATCCTGGTTGATTTCTATAGTAGCAATGCATCTATTTAATTACTATGTATAAGTATGGAAGAATGTCACAGTGAAGTCACAGAAGGAAACAATATTGCACTACTTTGCCAGTTCTGATCAATGACATAAGGATGCATGACTGTTGTGTCCTTGTGTGGAATTTCAGCTTGTGATAAGCTGGACACAAGATTGCAGCACGCAGCCTCCTTCTCCCACCCCCTACAGCACCTTCCCATGTAAAAGTGCCAGTGTTCATTCCTTTCTCAGCACTTTATTGGAGTGTATTCCTTGCCTGGAAGAACTGAGATGTATGGGAGGGCATTGCTAAGGTGGGCTTCTTGACATGTCCCAGCTGAGGAAAAGGGCGGGTGCATACCTGAAGATGATGTGGAGTTCAGTTTGCCTCAGGCTGAAACTGCTTACTGAATTTGAGAGCATCGTTCTCAGGATGAGATCACCTATTTCCATCCAGGTCTTGAACAGAATCACTGTACCCTAAAAGCCAGATTTACGTTTGGGTTCACTCGTGAACTGCCTGCAGGATGTGGGAGGAGGCTGACTTTCTGCTGCCGGATCCCGTGGTGACTGTCAACCTGACAGGAAGCCAGGTGCAGGGGCTGTCTGCCATGTGGAAACCCAGGAGGCAGAATTTATCCAGCTCCCACATAGTGTGTCTGATGTGTTGCATGGGTCAGTATGTCATCAAGGTGTATGAAAGGTGGGAAGAGATGTAATTGTGAGTTGTCGAGAAGAATATTGTGTAATAATAGCTGCACTGCTTGTCTCTTACTTCCTCCAATGTCTCAGCTCGGTATATTTAGCAATAATCCTTTAGCTGCATTCACATTCACAGGATAAAGTTGTGTGTGCGTGTGACATGATGAGGGAGATTTTCGGATCTGACAAGTGGAATCTGCTTCTTAGTAACTCTTGTTGTTCAAGTGTAATAACATTTAACTACATTTTGTGTACTCTTCCTTCCCATCTCCCTGAATACATAATCTTACTCTTTTCTCTATTCTAACCTTAAATTGCTTCTTTGGATTATAGTGACTGTTTATTAATCTTTGCAGGGATTGGGCTGCACCAGATTATAGTAATCTGCGTCAGTAAAGTGTACAGTGTTACTGTTACTAAGTCATTACTCAGTTCTGCGCAGAATAAATTATTTTTCCGGTATGAACATTTAAATTTCCTTTTCTTTTTGTTTTTTTATTTCAGATGAACGTGATAGGGTCCAGAAGAAAACATTTACCAAATGGATTAACAAACATCTCATCAAGGTGCGTCTGGAATAGATGAGCTATTCTAGAGAGTGGGAGCTGACATGTTAATCAGCTGAGCAGATTTATTCTTCAATGTTTTCTGAAAAACAGCACTGTTCTTTCATACAGTATGGATGTTCATTTGGTCGATATGTGAATACAGCAGTTCACACTAATATGTGCAAATACCATGAATTCAAAGCTACAATTATTGTTGTGTGTGTGGTGGCCAACCAATCCTTCTCAATATCAATTTACTATGGATATTGATTGTTTTGGTATTGGTTTGGTTTAGTTTAAAAATTTCACCAATTTCATCAAAGGTAGTTTAGGTTTTCATGGCGTAGAAGTATGCACTCTGGGGCTGGAGAGAATTTTGGTAGAAGCAAATATGGCAGAGATGCTATACTACAAAGTACTGGCAAAGTCTGTTTTTTTAACCTTCCCATCAATAGTAATAATTACACAGCACCTTGTACTAAAAGTAGAGAGTTATGTTCACTATATGGGACAGTGGTTTAGAAAAGGTGTTGCCATCCCTAATAAACTGTCTACTTTTTCAGAATAAGCAGAGCAAAGAATATAACTTCCTCCAATTTGTAAAGAAAATTAAAATGTATTGGACAGTTATATACTATTACATTTTCTTTTAGTATAAAAAAACCCCTGGTTTTAAATTGGGCACCCCCTTTAAAAGTTAAACATCAACACCATCATTAATAAGTGTTTCTTTTTGTCCGATAATAATTTATACCAGTAAATTTGTAAAACCAGCTCTGGTTGTTATTTTACTGGTTAGAGTTAGACCATTGAAATAGTGGCCAGGTGGCAACCTTAACAAGGACTGATGTAAATCATATCTAATCTCTGTAAAGTGCTGCAGAATATGTAGGCGCTATATAATGAAAGGACAATAATAAGTTGCACATGTGCAGTTGCCAATAAAAAACTATCCGCAATTTTTTTTTAGTCTTCGAAGGATAAGGGCACACATCATTTTAATGGACTTTGTCATCCAACACAAAACAACGGCAGTCAAATTGTTCCTGTCTACATGTCTCTTCTCATAGGGGCCTATTTATTATGCTGTGTAAAAAGGGCATACCATTGATGTTGCCCAGAGCAACCAATCAACAATTAGATTTCTACATTTAGAAAACAAAAGCAAAGTTTTGATTGGTTGCTATGAGCAATAGTACAGGGTTCACTCCACTTTTCACACAACATGATTAATAGACCCCATAATGTTATTTAATAAAACTTATCTTGTCTGGGGCACATGGAGTGTCATTGCTCATTGGGTGCTTTTCCTTTCATAATTTTACAACTGCATGACAGACACACAGGGATGATTTGACTGTTGCTGTTTTGTGTCAGGTGTCAGCAACTGTGCTTTAAAGAAAATTAATGCAGATATCTTTTTTTATAGTTTTGAATTATCTGCTTCCTCCTGACTCTTTCCAGCTTTTAAATGGGGGTCACTGACCCCATCTAAAAACAAATGCTCTGTAAAGCTATACATGTATTGCTATTGCTACTTTTTATTACTCATCTTTTATGGTGCCCTCTCCTATTCATATTCTAGTGTCAAATCAATTCAAATCAATTCATGGTTGCTAGAATAATTTGGACCCTAGCAACCAGATTGCTGAAATTGAAAACTGGAGAGCTGCTGATTAAAAAGCTAAATAGCATCAAAAACCACAAATAATAAAAAATGAACACCAATTGCAAATTGGCTCAGAATATCATTCTTTACATCATACTAATATTAAAGGAATTGTTCAGTATAAAAATAAAAACTGGTTAAATAGATAGACTGTGCAAAATAAAAAATGGTTTCGATATAGTTAGTTAGCCAAAAATTTAATCTATAAAGGCTGGAGTGACTGGATGTCTAACAATTACCAGAACACTACTTCCTGCTTTGCAGCTCTCTTAGTTTCCAATGATTGGTTGCCAGGCAGTAACCAATCATTGACTTGAGAGAGGCACATGGGTCTTAACCGTTTGCTTTTGAATCTGAGCTGCATGCTGAGGATCAATTACAACCTCGCTGAACAGTTGTGTCCCATGTGGCCCCCCTTCAAGTCGCTGACTAACTCAGAGCTAGAGAGTTGAAAAGCAGGAAGTTGTGTTCTGGCTATTATGTTAGACATCCAGTCACTCCAGCCTTTATACATTACATATTTGGCTAACTAACTATATTAGAAACATCTTTTGCACAGCCTAACTATTTATCCAGTTTTTAGTTTTGCACAGAACTGTTCCTTTAAAGGGGTTGGTCACCTTAAAATTAAATACTTCCTATAGTTTTATTGATAGTGAACCTCTTTCTTAAAAAAACAAAACACTTTATATTCTTTGTTAAATTCCGTTTCCGAATAGTTTCTGCTCTTTTGGAAAATATTACCCCTTGCAATATTTAATGTTCCCTTACTTTTTCTGCCTGTAACATAGGTTCGGAAACATATCAATGATTTGTATGAGGATCTCCGGGATGGACATAATCTCATCTCCCTCCTGGAGGTGTTGTCTGGGATCAAACTGGTAAGCATTACCTACTTTTTAACAGTGCTACTCTTTCCATGTCAACCCCCACATTTCTCATAGTGTCATTGCCATGTCCATCAGAACAAGGACCCAGAGGCTCCTCGGAGCCTGCGACTTTCTCGCCTGCCATCTCGCCGTCTGCTGTTGATGGGGGAGGATATGGAGGAAGACCCTGATGATGCTGTATGTCCCCAAAGCTGTCAACTGTGTCAGATAACCCAGAGGGGCTCCTATCTGCACAGTGTAATGGGGAGCCACGCAATGGGTCATCTGTCTGCAGGCCCAGCTGTGTGCTGTGTTATTTTAGCATGAAGGGGACACTGTTATCTATTCTATATGAGTGTATGAGCACCCCATTCAAACTTATCTCACTGCATGTGGTAAAATACTGTATATTCCACATCATTCCCTTAATATGAAACATGAGGTGGGGATGTTTTATTAACTCACAAGATGTTGCACCAAAAGTTTTCAGTTGTCTGGTAACAGTGACCTAAATATTTGACTGACTCTTATTATTCATTCTGAATATCTCCTCATATCATCACTTATCTACTTATCCTTTCTTGCCATCTTTTGCATTTATGGACACAGCTTCACTTACATCATACCACTTTCCTTTATATTCCTAACAAAGGTCATAGGCACATCCTATTATTATCGCTTCTCTCTGTGCCCCTCTGTTCTTAGTTTTCATTACTTTGCTGACTATGCTCTTGTCTTGCAGCCTAGAGAGAAAGGCAGGATGCGTTTCCATCGGCTACAGAATGTTCAGATTGCCCTGGATTTTCTTAAGCAACGACAGGTAACAATATCTAGAACTGTTTGGATGGGTAACTTCCTGTCATTGAAATAGGTTGATGTGCTGATCTTTGTTTTCTTTTTAGGTAAAGCTAGTGAATATTAGAAATGATGACATCACTGATGGAAATCCAAAATTGACACTGGGCTTGATATGGACCATAATCCTTCACTTCCAGGTACAGATCTTAATTTATTTATTTAGAGCGCACATTGTACTAATTCTATATGTAGGATTATACATACATGATGTTGGTATTCAGTTTTCTATTAAAGTTAAATTATAAGGTGCCACACAGCAATTTAATATCTCTAAATGTTTTTGGTCATGTAGTTATTTAATGCTGAGATTAAATATTACACTACTTGTCTTCATGTCATGCCTTCCTCTGTGTGACTATCCTATTCTAATAGTTAAAAATGGTGACTTATGCCTTATGAGTTTATTCTATAGTGTAGGCTTTAAAAAAATGTGCTAAGGCCTAAGTAATATCAACCAAGTTGAATGTATGGATTTTTAAAATTTAACAAACTCTGAACAGTGGAACCCCAGTTAAATGAAGTGGTTCACCTTTAAGTTAACTTTTAATATGTTATAGAATGTCCTATTACTATCGTCTTTGCCATTCGTTTTTATTTATTTATTTTCATTTCTAAATGACTCCATCTAAAAACAAATGTTTTGCACAGCTAAACATTATTGTTAATGCTACTTTTTATTACTCATCTTTCTATGCAGGGCCTCTCCTATTCATGTTTCAGTCTCTTATTTAAGTCTTTGCAAGGTTTCTAAGTTAATTTGAACCCCAGCCCAGATTGCTGAAACTGCAAACTGGAGAACTGCTGAATAAAATGAAAATTACCCTAGCAACCAGATTGCTGAAATTTAAAACCAGAGAGCTGTTGAATAAAAAGCTAAACTATTCAAAAACCTCAAATGAAAATGAAAACCAATTGCAATTTGTTTTTAGAATATTACTCACTACTTCATACTAAAAGTGAATTTAAAGGTGAACAACCCCTTAAATTATTATTATTATATAATAATAATCATCATATATTATTATTCTGATGTTCCTCAATAATTAGCTACAGTAAATGGTGCTTTCCCTTCACTAACTATGGATTGGTGCTTTGTATGTACTGGTTTGAAACCTTGCTGTTGGAGGACAAAAAAGGAAACATCAAATATAGATCTGAGATATGGACTGTTATTGGAAGATAGAAGTTAGTGATGGAAAGTTACAAAGCCTACTGTTTTTACATAGTACAACACAAATAACTTATTTTTATAGCATTTTATTTTGTACTGGTCTAAAATGTAAAGGGGTATAACCCACAGTTTGCCTATACCCCAGCCATATCCCCCCAGCCATATCAACCCAACTATGAAAAAGTTAACAGTTGCCTAGTACCTAATGGTAAATGCAGAGTAGTGCAGAGGGTTTGGTGGCTGCCATGTTCTGGTCCTAGGCGATTGACAAGCATGCACACTGGAAGCCGACCTTGCCCAGGCTTACAGTTCCAATTAAATCACTGCCATGATATTTGGCCATGTCACTAATGTTCCAAGGCTTAACAGTGGCCAAGCAGGAGCATGGGCATCGGAAGTCAGGACAAGATTGGTTGCCAGTCATAGAGTCTGCATTGGTGCTTTTTGGAGTAAATGGAGTGTTGGCCACTACATGCCTGGGCTGGTATGCAAAATGGATATGTTTTTTCATTTGCACTTTTCCTGGAGCCCTGCTTATGTTTACTGTTTAACATGCAGCGGAAAACTGGAAGTCATATGTGCAATGGCACAATTGCCTGATATGCACAAATGTTTACCTGCAAGACAGGGAAGGATAGAAAATCCTCTAGGTATGTAGCATGCAAATGGCAGGTAACCACTTTGCACCCCAAGTCCAAAACATCCAGTATTTCCCCATGGCTGTAGCAGGAGCCACCTCTGTCCACAATTCCTGCGGGGACAACTGGGGACAATATCTGGTATTTTATTTAAAAATTTGAGTTGTCACTTACGAAAAGAAGGAAGTATGTAGAGTGCACAAAATGGGCACAGTTTTATTGCACATGACACAGCACCTTCTGGCTTTTAAAGGAGAACTAAAGCCTATCTAAAGAAGTAGGCTAGAAATATTGTACATTATGTGTTGGGCTTCTGTATTAGCCCAAGGCAACCATAGCCCTTTAGCAGTAAAGATTTGTGCCATGATGATGCCCCAGTAGCTCCCCATCTTCTTTTCTGCTGATTCACTGCACATGCTCTGTGCTGCTGTCACATACTGAGCTTAGGGACCCACTCCCAATATACAGTACAGAATGTCACAGTATTATGATTAGTAATTAATACAGATTACTACATGGCAGCACAGCAACCAGTGCAATTAGCATTAGAATATAATAATCAGCCATGTAAAATCAGCTATATTACAGGCCAACCTATTACAGAAGCTTTCCAAGATGGTGACCTCCTGTGACAACTTTGAAGTCCTGGATCATTGCTGCTGTTGAGAAGCTGAAACTTTAGACTGGTGCAATATGTTTAGTATATAAAATATGCAATTTCTAGCCATATTTGCACTCCATTTTGGAGCACAGAGACCTGCAGCTATCCCCCATGAATATGGTGTTGCCTGTCTTTAGCAGCACTGCATCTATGGTGGGTGTGGGAAGGCACATAAGCATTACCTCCTGCCCACTATTTTAATGTAAGTTAAGGAGGGGCAGTGAACGCAGGCTGCAAGGGGTCCCTGTACTTAGCGCTAGCCCTGTGACTTATGGAAATGACAGGGCTGGCCTGTGTGCATCCATTGCAAATTGTTCCATATAAAACATCCATCACAAGAGTGCTGCCAATTCCAAATGCAGAAATGTACTGTGCATGAGCACTAAAGGGTACTCTTTGCATTTATGCCTTGGGGAGTAATAAATGATCCCCCTGGTGATTAGACAAGAGCAGCTTCTTGGCTTAATGGGTAATGCTATTGCAAACAGTCAAGGATGTAGGATGAATTGCAGCAGCATAAATGTTGAAGGACAAGCTGTCCTTAACTGGTGTCACAGTTCACGTTTTTAAATTTGTAAACCTAATTGCAAATAGCAGTAAATGAAGTAGCAGTGGAGAAATTAATGTTGCAGGGGAATTATTAAAATAATATTTTACACTGAACACCAAAATTACTTCCTACAAACCAAGTTATTTTTAAGAACACAGCCCCACAGTTAAGGCTGCTTGGCTTGTCTCCTGCTTAAGTCTCTCTGTTCTGCCTTTAAACTCCCCCCTCCTTCCCATCTCCCCCCTCCCGTGCTCATTCTGGGAAGGGCTTAGCTGCCTCGCTTATACAGACAAAGCTGCATCCAATCAGCTGATGGTTTGGTGTAAGGTGCTGTGATCAGTGCACTGCAGAGAGATGCAGGGAGATGGCTCAGTCTGTAAGATGTCTGTCTGTGGCAAGCTCCAGATGCTGGGAAGAGAGGGGGATGTGTGATGCTTCCCCTGGGTTCATGTCTGTTGTACTCGCTTAACATGTAATGACCCTAGTCTGTGACGGATGCCTACACCATCACCATTGCATCGGTGCACTGAAATTATGGGGAATTCTGTAAGCTGTGTTCGAAAGCCCAAAGAGCGCAGACATGGGAAAGGGAACGAGCCCCATCCTGGAAAGAAAAGAAGACGGTTCAAGAGAAGGAGTAAGGGCTACAAGGGTGAGGGGCAAGACACAGGTGACTCAGAGAAGGAAAGCAGATTAGAGCCACAGGACATGGTTAATGTGTGTGAAAGATTAGCGTCTCCTGGGCAGTTCCCTAGTACAGTACCAGCAGAGGAGGGGCAGTTGTTACAGGTGAGAGAGACACTGCATGGAGAGGTGAGGAGAGCTCTTCTGCTTGATCCAATACCTATAGCAAAATCCTTACCATCCGGAACTACAGTTATAGCACGCATTGTGGAAAACCCAGCAGCGAGCCAACAAAGAACACTGAGCACTGTAGTGGAGCTTGACCGGACTGGCAATAGCCGAGCAATATTGTTGCCTGTGAAGGCAGAAATTATGGGTGATGATCTCAGCCTTTCGATCAGCCCTGGTGCAGACTCTGACTTTAAATTATCATCACCCATTGTACAGTCAGTTGAACTGTTAGATAAGCCCAACCCAGGGAGAAATATGTCCGTCACATGGTCCTGGGGACCAGATCTGTCTTCCTCAGGGTACTGTAGTGACCCATCCACACAACCAGCAAAGGTGGGTCTTTGCAGATAATAACTTGTTTGTGAAGTCATTCTCATTTTATACTTATCTCATATGTTTTCATTTGGGGATTTCCTTAAATGCAAGTATGTTATTTATGTATATTCTTATTTATGCAGCGCTTGTATACACTCATGTACATTAACAAAGCTTTTACAGAATAGGCGGAACAGTAGTAAAATAGAATAGAAATTAATATGGATGCAATTGCATTGTTACTGCTGAGTGCTAAGAGGTAAGGAGGTCCCTGCCCTGTGAAGTAGTAATATATTGTGCATTGTAGATGTACTTGCTGTTATTCACATCCAATTGTCAGTAGATGTTAGACGCGCTGTTTATAAACTATAAAACACATTCAGATCAACTGAGCTAAACCTCATACATGCTAAACCTCATACATTAATGCAGTGTGAGGAGAGGTGGTGTGGCCTACTAAGTAAGTTTTGATTTGGCCTCTAAATTTTAATTTTGCAGATTTCTGATATTTATGTGAGTGGTGAATCAGGGGATATGTCAGCCAAAGAAAAACTGCTCCTATGGACGCAAAAGGTGACAGCTGGATATGCTGGCATAAAATGCACTAATTTCTCCTCTTGCTGGAGTGATGGCAAGATGTTCAATGCAATAATCCACCGGTACAGGTAGGTTGTTCTTCTCTGCTTATGTCTGATTGCACCTTAATATGAATTAGTTAAATATTAGTTGCTTGTTGTCTACTTTAGACCGGATTTGGTGGACATGCAAAGAGTTGAATTGCAGGGTAACCGGGAAAACCTTGAGCAGGCATTTGAGATTGCAGAGAGTCTGGGGGTAACAAGGTTATTGGATGCTGAAGGTGAGTAATATTGTAAGCATTTGGTTTTTACACCCTATTATCTGAAAATGTATTTTCTTATTTATACATAACACTCTCTCTGCAGA
The DNA here is from genome assembly GCF_017654675.1 of Xenopus laevis. NCBI lineage: Eukaryota > Metazoa > Chordata > Amphibia > Anura > Pipidae > Xenopus > Xenopus laevis. The sequence continues at coordinate 94,144,738 of NC_054373.1, forward strand.
TGTAGATGTAAATTCTCCTGATGAAAAGTCTGTGATCACATATGTGTCTTCTATATATGATGCCTTCCCTAAAGTCCCAGAGGGAGCAGAGGGGATTAGCGCTACAGTAAGTTTGTATCAAGGAAATATTTTAGATGGCATAGACTTTCTCGGCAGCCCATTCATATTGCCATGTTTTGACAGGAGGTGGATTCACGCTGGCTGGAGTACCAAGAGAGGGTAGTCTGTCTTACACAGTGGATCCGACAAAATGTGTTACTGATGTCTAACAAATCCTTCCCACAGAATCCTGTCGAATTAAAAGTAAGGGCCCATATTTTGCATTGTTCATATTTTATACTAAAACAGAAGTTGACCCTCAAAGTTTTAGAATTTTTTTACAGTATAAGCAGCTTTTCAGTTAGTCTTCTTTTTTATGGTTTTCCAACAATAGCCCTTCCTATTCTGCTTTGTCTAGCATGAAACTAAAATATTGTTTGGGGTCATTGATCCCGGCAAAAAAAACCCAAAAACTGTGAGGTTTCAATTTTATTATTTTATGGGTTTTTTTCATTGTTTATCTTTCCATACAACTGTAATCTCATAAACTACATGTTACTTAAGGTTATTAAGCTCTAGTAACTATATAGCATTTGTGATTCCAAGACAGCTGCACAACAAAAAAAACAAGAAACACACAACAAAAAAACAAACGCACAACAAAAAAACAAGAAACGCACAACAAAAAAAACAAGAAACACACAACAATACAAACTGAAGGCCAGCTGCAAATTGTCTTAGAAAAATACTGTTTACCTCATATTAAAAGTAAATTTTAAGGCCAACTACCCGTTTAACTCATTGGTAAAAAATATCCATGAATTGTGTTTTTAGGCACTTTATAATCAGTATGTACATGTGAAGGAAACTGAAATTCCAGCAAAGGAACAAGAAAAGGAACAAATCCAAAAGTTATATCAGATGTTACAGGTATGTCAGATTTGCTTGTAGCTCTCTCTCACTGGTACAACGTTTTACATTTTGCAGTTTTCCCCCCCATGATCTATATACTTTTAAGAATAACATTTATTTGCTTTAAATTGAATCCATTTAATATTCTCTCTCTTACATCGCATGTTCTTTCTGTCTGCTCCCTTTTATGTTTATTTGCAAACCCTCTGTCAGTGTTTTTGAATATTTAACGTTGCTTGTTTATATTAGATTTAGTCATTTTTGCTATGAATTTCCATTCTGTTTCTTGCTAGAGAAGAGCATTTCTTCATCCCCTGTCCCATTTATTTCAGAACTGGATAGAATTTGGCCGTGTCAAACTTCTTCCATCATTGCACCCAAATGATGTTGAGGAGCAGTGGGGCAAACTGATTCTCTTTATGTTGGAAAGAGAGAAAATCCTACGACCAGCTGTAGAACGGTGAGTGAGAACAATTCTTACCTGAAGTGGCTAGTATATTTTAAACCAGGCTTTTTATTGACAGTGTTCTCTTGTCATACCATAGACTTGAATTGCTACTACAGATTGCAAACCGGATTCAGAATGGCTGTCTGAGTTGTGAGGAGAAACTGACATTAGCCAGGAATACACTACAGTCTGTAAGTTATAGCGCCATCCTTCTGGAAGCAATGTTTTCACCTAATTGCAGCATGTATAGAAACTAACAGTAATACTATGCTGTGATATTTCTGATTTCTCAGTGATTGTGATGACTGTTGTAAGTATTAATGCACTTAGGATACATACTTTTTAAAGTTGTTTTGCTGCTTCAGTAGAATCAAGATCTTTAAACATCTTTCCAGATGGAGACCTGTTGGTCAGATGCAGCCATCCAAGGCATTTTTAGGAACCCAGCATACTAAATGGTTCTTTAGACTTCTTATATTAAATGATCATGGAAACAGTTGAACAGCATTGATTAAAAGTCAATGTATTTTCGAAGTGCCATGAGAAAGGTCCCAGTGGGTACCAAAGAGTCAGTTGTACCTAGGAAACTGTATCTGAAAATACATTGACTTTCTGAATTTCAAAATCTTGAGATCCAATTTATTAAACCTCGATTTTTTTTCTGGTCTAGTTTTCATAGAGGAAAACTTGAAGTTTTTGAGAAAAAAAACCCATTATTTAGAGATTTATTATACCCCAAAGCTGCTAAAAATCAAAATTCGAACATACTCCAGCTAAACCTGTCTAAGTCTGTCTAGGACAATTTGAAGATGTTGTGATCTGCGCTGGTTTCTTATGATAATCAGAAAAAGTAGGGGTTTTCGGGCGACAACTTTAAAAAACTGTTGGATTTGGTCGCCAAACTCGAAAAATTAGTTCAATTCGAATTGTTGCATGATTTTGTCAAGACTTTTCCCACATCTGATTTTTTGATGTATGAGTTAAATTCGTGGATGGGAGTTACGTTGACTTTGTTTTAATAAAAAAATTAGATACATTTGAGTTTTAGTAAATATTCCGCCTTGTGCTGCTTTCCTTTTATTTTTGTATATTACTTTATTTTTTTGTGAGAAGCTATTATGTAGGTTTTTGTAAGTTTATAATATACAGGTATGGGATTAGTATCCGGAAATCCGTTATCCAGAAAGATCAGAATTATGGGAAGGCCATCTCCCAATTTTTAACAAATATTTAAATTTTTTAACAATTATTTTCCTTTATCTATGTAGTAATGAAGCAGTACCTTATATTTGATTCCAACTAATATAATTCAATGTTATTGGAGGCAAAACAATCCTATTGAGTTTATTTACGTTTTAAATAATTTTTTAGTAGATTTAAGTTATGGAGAAGAAACACCCAGGTCCCGAGAATTATGGATAACAGGTCCCGTGCCTTTACATTTACTTGCTATAGACCTGGGTTAAAATTAAAGAATAGTATAGTGAGAAAAATGTCAGCACTCACATGATATTGCTTTAAGAGTTTGCTTTAACACAGTACCAAATAATATAGACCTGGGTTCATTGTGTAGTTACATCACTGTTTCAACCCAGGAGGGAAAATATTGTGCCTGATGGGATCTCTGTGGGGAACCAAAACGTTCCATACAAAACCCACTTTGTACCCTGGTTTTAGAAAGGATTGACAGTTGACTGAGGAGAAAAATAAAGAAGTCTGCAATAAGCAGCTGAATTATTAAGCTAAATGCATCAAATGTGTTTAGAAAAAATAGCTATTCATTAAAAAATAGATATTCGTGAAAAAATTAATTAAAAATATTTTTTTTTTCCTTGTGAAAAGCACATTATGATGAATCTTGTGATGAATGTTTCTTGTGTAGCCTTATAATGTGTTTTTTAACTACCCATATCTATAAATTTTCACAAAGTCATTGGGAACAAAACATGCAGAAGCTGATTTTGGGACTTAGCATTGCTGTTTTGTAGAAATTGTAAATTCAAGCATTTAACAAATTTCTGGTTTATTAAAAACTCTGTGTGTTTAGGCTTGTTTGAAAATATCATATAGCTCAGTATTTTGCCTTGTAGGATGCAGCTAATATTGAGTGTGGACAGACTTTTCAACAGGAGAGCGAAGTTGTGCAGTTTCTGCAAGAAAGTGAAGGCCTTCTTCGTCAGCTTCAGTCAGATGTGCAAATTCTGCGTGATGAAAAGTACTTCCAGGTTGAGGAACTGGCATTCAGGTACTGCTTTGTAATAGTTTTTACTAGGAGGCAGCTCACTTAAGAAGTGAAGTTGTTTCTTCAAGTGCAAAATTATTAACAATTTTGCAATTTGTCTGGTTGGTTGTTTTTCAGAGTTCTACGCATTCAGGATGAGCTTCTTAATCTTAAAATGGAATGTTCAAATCTGTATAGGAGGGGCAACCTTATCACCTCAGACCTACAGCCCACTGTGTCACTAAGCAACACTCACCAGCATAGCCTTCATACCTCTCCCTCTTCCTCTTCATGGCGGAAGCCAATGAGTCGGTCTGAACTAGTTTTATTATCATCATCTGAAGATGAAGGCAGTCTGAGATTTGTGTATGAACTACTTGCCTGGGTTGAGGAAATTCAGGTATGCAGTGATATATATAATAGCCTCATTAAACAGATTGCCTAGGGAGAGAGAACTTTTGTTGTTGGTTTTAACCAAGAAATTCCTTGAGTGTACACCCATGAGGGGAACGAGGTTATTGCAAAGTGAAATAAAAAAGAGAGTAAGAGCAGACAATATTTGTGAAAAAGTAACCTGACATATATTATATGACATTAATATTATTGTTGTTTTATTATTATAATTATTATTATTGCCACATATTAATAAAACACTAGCACAGTATCACTTGTGCTTGCTATAAATCTAAAAAGGAAAAAGTGGGATGTATTTTCTCCTTACTGATTGACGCTTGGTTTTCAGATGAAGTTGGAGCTATCCGAATGGGGCAGTGATCTACCCAGTGTGGAGGCTCAGCTAGAAAGTCAGCGTATTGTGCACACTAGTGTAGAGGAGCTGGTATCAAGCCTGAGAGAAGCCAGGAGCTATGAGGTAATATTTGCTCATATATTATGGTGTCTTAAATCCATGTTAGCGTGAAAATTATAAATACTTCTTTAGCTACAGATATGGAAGCTTGCCTATGCCCAATGTTCTCTCTAAATTGTTTTTGACTGTGTGTCTGAAAAATTTCTTTTGATTCCACTTTTAAACTATGTGCGCAAAGAATTCAGCAGATTAGCACAGCTCTCAAAATTTGCATGCCTTAGAGGGAACATTGTCCGTGCTGCACATGCGCAATACTTAACCATTTCAGCCTACAAATAATTTGGTAGAGTATACTAGTTATCTTCAGAACAGACATAGTTAATTTAAAAAGTAATGTCCTCAGCTCATGTGTGTGTACTGAACTGAAGACAAATATTTTTGTCTTTCATTATTCTATAATATTTATGCTTAGAATGTACTTTTCTCTTTGACCGAAGGCATTAACTAAGTTCCTGAAGCATTGTTTTGTAATTGCGTTTTATGTTTGTCAAAATAAGCTATCTAAAGTAGTCATGATCTGTCTTGATACACTTGCTGTTGGATAAAGAGAATATAGATTTTTTTACTTTATGTAGTTAAGCATGGCTGTTGCCAAATAGTCTTACAAATAATATAATTAAATCGTGAACTTAACACCAAAAAATGTTGTAAACAAGACATCTGCCATTGACTTTTACATGATTTTGACAGGTTTTAGCTGGAGTATTTTCATATTTGGAATTGTCCCAGTTTTGTCTCAAAATAAATCCTGGAAAAGTTGAGTTTTTCCCCCCCAGACTGTTGTAGATTTTTTGGCGTCAAAGAGTCTGACTCAAAAAAGTTGTGGCCCCTAAGTGTATGGTACCAGTGCTGTTTCTGATGAATAAACTTCTGATGTATACTTCGTTATATTGCCTATCATAATTATTAGGGATGCACCAAACCCGGTATTCTCCCAGGATTTGGCCTTTTACAGCAGCATATTTTTCAAGTGTATTTAAAGTGCATGAACAGCTGTTCATGCACTTTAAATACACTTGAAAATTTTTGTCACTAAATAATCATAGGTGGTGCTGGTCTTTTTTAAAGTATAAAAACCTTTTACCTTGTACCCAAGGCAAAATATTTTGTCGGTGTGCGGCCCTACGGGATATATATATATATATATATATATATATATATATATATATATATATATCTATATATATATATCTATATATATATCTCTATATATATATATATATATATATATATATATATATATATATATATATATATATATATATATATATATATATGCGCAACTTCTGCATCTACAAATCTGACAATTTTCATATTCTATAAATTAAATATACTGTAAATAAGGTTATACTGCTTAAATGGTAGAGGGATACTTATGACATTTTTTGAAGGTGGAGCATACCCTTGCTTAGTGCATTTTTATATCAGAAATAGTGCCATGTTTCAGTAGTAAAGGTAGCCGGTACATCCCTCTAATATTTTTATGCTGCACATTTGGAATAAATGTAAATGTGTTTTGCAGTTTGCATTGGCTTCTATAGAGCTATGCAGCACGCTGGCAACTCTTTCCTTTATGTTTATGCATTATATCGAATACAGGTCTTCATGCATTTCAGCACAACCTGGCAAACTCCAGAAACTTCCAGAGAAACTGAAGGGTGACTGTCAGTACTGATTGGAATTCAGCATAACCTTATATAACGTATTTTTTTATGTAATCTGAATGATGGAGGCTGCTGTAAAAATTCTCTTCATAGCGTGGCCCCAAAAAAATAAATTATCCTTTTAATTAAAGATTGGAGAGCTCTAGTAGAACAGATGTTTATTCTTCTGAATTCCCACCCTAACTGGCCTACTTATTCTTTTTGTTGACAGGTAAAAATGTCTCCTAATTTTCGAAGCAGCTATGGTGAAACTCTGAGCAAGCTTGAAACGCAGTATTGCAAATTAAGGGTAAGTAACTTTAAAGGAGCATTGTGTGTAGGTCAGATATATAGGAGAGACTAAATTTTTTGTATAAGTGCTGGATACCTTCTGTTTTTTTTTATATATTAGGCTACTGCATGGGAAGACTATTTCTTCTGTGGATATTTGAATTTAAATGGATACTGTCATGGGAAAATATTTTTTTTTCAAAATGCATCAGTTAATAGTGCTGCTTCAGCAGATTTCTAATTTCAGACACTGAAATCCATTTTTTAAAAGAGCAAACTGATTTTTTTATATTTAATTTTGAAATCTTACATGCGGCTAGACATATTGTCAATTTCCCAGGTGCCCCAGTCATATGACTTGTGCTTTGATAAACTTCAGTCACTCTTTACTGCAAGTTGGAGTGATATCATTCCCCTCCCTTTCCCCCAGCAGCCTAACAACACAATAATGGGAATGTAACCAGATAGCAGCTACCTAACACAAAATAACAGCTGCCTGATAGATCTTAGAACAGCACTTAATTGTAAAATGCAGGTTCCACTGCGACACATTCAGTTACATTGAGTTGGAGAAACAGCCTGCCAGAAAGCAGTTCCATCCTTGTGATGGCTCTTTCTGAAAGCACATGCCTAGGCAAAATGACCTGAGATGTCTACACACCAATATTACAACTAAAAAAATACACTTACTGGTTCAGGAATGCAATTTTATATTTTAGAGTGATTTATTGGTAATGTAAACAGTGTCATTTAGAAATAAAAACTACATCATAAAAATCACGACAGAATCCCTTTAAATATAATAACAGGGCTGATATAATCCACAGATTACAGTAAACCTCCTGTAATTTTTGGAAACAAGTTGATATTATGCTATTGTGGTGTGTGGTGAATGTTTACGCATTTGTAAAATGTAGTTTCTTGTCCTGTGCATCAATTACTTAAAACATTAAAACACAAAATGATGCATATTTTTTTGGTTCTGGGCAGGAAACATCCAGTTCCCGGCTTCGCAATTTGCAGAGCCTGCATGACTTTGTTTCTCAAACAACAGCACAAATTATTTGGTTGAATCAGAAGGAGGAGGAAGAGTTAGCTTATGACTGGAGTGATGGAAATCTCAATATTGCAGCCAAGAAGGATTACTTTACAGTAAGTATTCCAAACTGACTGGTAGCATATATTGAGATGCTGGAAGAAGGAGAGTGATTTGTAGGTGACAATGTTTTTTTTTACTTTTCAAACTTGTCAGGAACTGATGCAGGAGTTAGAAGAGAAACAGGATGTGATTCAGTCCCTGCAGGAAACAGCTGAGCTATTGTCACTTGAAAATCATCCCGCAAAACAAACAGTAGAGGTAATAGATTGTTGACTGTGGTTCAGCGATTCCGTGTATTTTGTGTAATTCATGTCGGCCATATGTGCTATTACAGGAGAGCACATGCTAGATCCAACATCTGGACTGACATAGAGCTCATGTATGGCATGGGATTAATTAAAAGCGAGATAGATTGCATTTCAGCCTTTATTAGTATGTTGCATTTGCATATATGCATATACGAGTATATAACATCAAAGTTTTGTTGCTTAACTCAAGAAGCATTATTTAACATAAGCCAGATAGGTAGGGCTTGTATTAAAAATATGTTTGCCTATTGTTATTTATTTAAATTTTGCATTTTCTTTTTATATTTAAACCACTAACTGGTCATTGTCTTGTCATATATTAATACCACCACTCTCTTCCCAAGAAATCTTAATAATTACATCAGGCATACATCACACTATGCATTTTACAGTAGTGGTCTAATTGTAGATACATTTAATGATCAACTGCTCTGTTTGCCTATAAATAGTGCTGCTGAGTTGGTTACATAACAAATCTTAAGGCTCATCTGTGAACCAGCAACATTTTGCATTTGCTTAAATATTATTAACAAAGGTATTTATGCATATGAATGCACCATACAACTTGCACATAGTGCCAATATGTCAGTTCAGCATTCCCAGAGGAATTGTATGAGTGATGCATATGGTAGGGTGCATGGACACAGGTCATCTGCCTTTAACTGCATGCAATCACCCACTATATGGTTTGAATGATGGAGAAAATGATACATTGTGATAGAAAAATGGCAAACAGTGACTTTTTCCTCCACTAACTGTCCTTTTATTTTTGGTTGCTCTATATTTTGTAACATAATACTGTTACCCAGTTGCGTCCTGTCTCATAATGTTTGATGTTTTCTAGGCATATAGTGCTGCAGTTATCTCCCAGTGGCAGTGGGTTAAGCAACTCTGTCTTTGCGTCGAGCAACATTTAAAGGAAAACTCTGCATATTTACAGGTAATGGCTGTTTTCTGTTACTAATTATTTGCTATCTTAATAAACCTTTCCTTATCAATGTATAATTTTCTTTTGTTTTAACTATGCCATATTATTTTTTGTATAGTTTTTCAATGATGTGCGAGAGTCAGAAGTTTATTTAAGCAACCTGCAGGATTCGATCAAGAGGAAATATTCCTGTGACCGTAGCACCAGCATCAGTCGATTAGAGGACATATTGCAAGACTCCATGGTGCGCCCTATTTATATACTTTTGAGTTTATTTACACACACATACATACAGTTAAATGTACCTCACTTTTCTCTAGGATGAGAAGGAACAGCTTATCCAGTCTAGGAGTTCAGTTGCCAGCCTTGTGGGCAGATCAAAGAACATTGTCCAGCTGAAGCCCAGAAACCCAGAGCACTGTCTAACCAGTACACTTCCCATTAGAGCTATTTGTGACTACCGCCAGATAGAGGTAGGATTTCTGGTATGGCAGCAAAAGCTACCAACTATTTAAAATTTTCTAACTAATATGCTTTTCACAGGTTATGTAAGAACCACTGCTTTTTTTTCTAGATTACAATTAGTAGAAACGAAGAATGTGTGTTGGAAGATAACACCCAAAGGACAAAGTGGAAGGTGATAAGCACTACTGGCAATGAGGCCATGGTCCCGTCTGTGTGTTTCCTTATTCCTCCACCTAATCAGGAAGCAATGGAAATGGCCAGCAGGTAAACAAATGATGCCTGGAATAATGATATCAACAAAATTCTAAGCTCCATTAAAAAAAAAAAAAAAAAAAAATATATATATATATATATATATATATATATATATATATATATATATATATATATATATAAAGTCCCAAAGGTGCACACCGTTTACTTGGAAAATACCTGGGTGCCCACAAAATTAGGGTAAACATATATGCAAAGAATAGCACCACTCACAGGGTTTTTGTATGCAAAAGTAATCTTCGACAGGGATCTTTGAACATTGAGTTCATTACATATATTTTTATTTTGCATAAAATGTGTCCGTTTTTCATTTCCCAGGAACATCTGAGTGCTGGGTGTTTTCTGAACAAATATTTTTAGTGTAGCAGTAATAATTTGTATGAAATTTAATCAAATGTGAAAAACTGGCTGTGCAAAAATTTGGGTACTCTTGTAATTTTGCTAATTTGAATGCATTTAACTGGTATTGGCCAATTTCAAGTTGTGCTTCTGTTTGACTGTCCTCTGAAGAGTGACAACATGGGATCCTCAAAGCAACGCTCAAAAGATCTGAAAACAAAGATTGTTCAGAATCATGGTTTAGGGGAAGGCTACAAAAAGAGGTTTAAACTGTCAGTTTCAACTGTAAGGAATGAAATCAGGAAATGGAAGGCCACAGGCACAGTTGCTGTAAAACCCAGGTCAGGCAGGCCAAGAAAAATACAGGAGCGGCATATGTGGAGGATTGTGAGAATGGTTACAGACAACCGAAAGATCACCTCCAAAGACCTGCAAGAACATCTTGCCGCAGATGAAGTATCTGTATATTGTTCTACAATTCAGCGCAATTTGCACAAATAACATCTGTATAGCAGGGTGATGAGAAAGAGGCCCTTTCTGTACTCACGCCACAAACAGTCGCTTGTTCTATGCAAAAGCTCATTTATACAAGCCACAGTCATTTTGGAACAAAGTGCTTTGGACTGATGAGACAAAAATTTAGTTATTTGGTCATAACAAAAAGTGCTTTGAATGGCGGAAGAAGAACACTGCATTCTAAGAAAAACACCTGTTACATACTGTCAAATTTGGTGGAAGTTCCATCATGCTGTGGGGATGTGTGGATAGTTAAAGGGACTGGGGCACTTGTTAAAGTTGAGGGTCAGATGAATTCAACCCAGTATCAACTAATTTTTCAGGATAATGTTCAAGCATCAGTCACAAAGTTGAAGTTACGCAGGTGTTGTATATTTCAACAGGACAATGACCCTAAACGCACTTCGACATCTAAAAAGTCATTTCTGCAGAGCGAGAAGTACAATAATCTGGAATGGCCATCACAGTCCCCAAACTTGAATATCATATAAAATCTTTGGGATGATTTGAAGCAGGCTGTCCATGCTTGGCAGCTATCAAATTTAATTGAACTGGAGAGATTTTGTATGGAGGAATGCAGTGGTGTAACTAGATATTACTGGGTTGTTACGTTTCCAAATGGAGGCTCAACTAAGTTTTTATGTAAAATCTCTGTTGGGATGCCCAAATGTATGCACCTGTCTAATTTTGTTATGATGCATATTGCATATTTTCTGTTAATCCAATAAACTTCATGTCACTGCTGAAATAATACTGTTTCCATAAGGCGTATTATATTTTAAAAGGATGTTGCTACTTTGAAAGCTCAGCCAATGATAAACAAAACACCAAAGAATTAATGCATTCCCAAACTTTTTCATATGACTCTATCGGGGGAATGTAATAAAAATGTAATAAAAATCGCTAACGGAAAAACTATTCGCAATGCGAAAAGTTATGCCTTTGCACGAACAAATTTTGCTTTGTGTGAATTTAATATAGCTTTTGCGAGCCCGGAAACTGTTTAGCGACCACTTCCGACAGTGAAAGACCGTTTGCGAATTTTATAGTTTGCGCCAATGCGCAGTCAATCTAATAAAACTTCTTACTGAAAATGTCGTTATGTTTGCTCCAAAAGATTACGACACCTTCAAGCACTTCTTATGAGTGCGCAATTAAAATTCGCAATGCGCAATTAAAATTCGCAATGCAATAACAGTTTAAGGAACAATATTACATTGCGAGATGTGGATTTTTAGTCTTATTGGTGTGAATTGTTTTGCTCTTTGCGACTTTTATTACATTCCCCTATATCTATCTATCTAGAGAGAGCATCATAAAACTGATCTGAGATTTTTTCTTTGTAGGGTTGAACAGCTTTATCAGAAGGTTATGTCCTTGTGGCATGAGTTACATGTAAACACTAAGAGTGTGATTTCTTGGAATTACCTTCGTAAGGATGTGGAAGTGGTCCAAAGTTGGAATTCTGAAAAGGTATGCATTTGCTCAAATATCTAATTGCCAAACATCTACCGCACCCAAATCATGCACAGACCCAAGTATCTGTCTGGTTTAATAAAATAACTATCTTCTATTTTTTAGCTTAGAGCCCTACCTCTGGCAGAGTGCCTGGAGACTCTTTCAAACTTAAGTGCCAGCTTAAAGTGCCATTTAGATGAATTTCTGGAAGACAGCAAAGACTCCCAGATCTTCTTAATGGCAGATAGGCTAAATATGGAGCAGGAGGTGGATTCTTGCAGAGACCAGTGCAGAAAGCTGGTGGACCTAATAGTGACTGGTGAGTTACATTTTCAAGAGGCCATTCAAGAGTTTATGGTGATGTGGACATTTATTAAATAAATTGTTTATGCTGTCATTCTTTATACAAAGGAAGCTGCCTTCTTTGTGACATAGCATGGTGTCACTGAAATACCACCATGAAATGCAAGTGACTCTAGGTGTGGCTCTAATGGGTTACATGCTCAGTCTCTTACCCTTCTTACATGTGTTAGACTAACATAATGATTCCAAAGACAGACAAACACCCACAAAATTCACTGCCACCATCTACCTTGAACAAAATTAACAAAGTATACAATAGAAACCTAAGATTATTGTTACCCTTCTCTCTTTAACAGATACTACTTAACTCTACACAAATGCATCAAACACTCTGTCACCACAGTCAGGGTTCGTTTCTATTAAACAAACACCCCAGCAAAGGGTTAAATCAGATTTAAACATACTTTCTTCCTGCTAGAGGTCAACTGGTTAATTAGCATAGTACAGAGGGCTGGAATTTGGTTGGTCTGAATCTGACATGTGAACAGTGCAGGTGCCAGTTAATCTCAATACTGATTACTTTTAAGGCTGATTCTCAGCCTGTGGATAAATTCATTTTGGCACCAAAATCCCCACCATGTGCCTGCACCCGGGTCAATGCAATGTCTCTGGGGGCAGACATAGAACAGCGCTGATTTAAGAATCAGTCCAGTGTAGCTTTAGCCGGACTTTTGTCCCTTGTTGGGACGTTTCTCCCCATTTCCTTATGTGCGAGGTATGATTACTCAGAAATGTGTAATTTACAGTCCCCTGTAAATAAATGTTGATTCTAGGCCAGTATTTGTTATATAATGTTGACACTTGCAAGTACCAACTATTATTCTGCAAAAAATGGCATTCTTTGGATACTGGACTACTACTGCTCTGGTATGACACGTGGCAACAAAGACAAATGTTTTCTGTACCTATGTGAAAACCTCAGTTGATCACTAACTGCATCTTATTATATTAATAGTGTTGCTTCCTTATATGACTTTTGGTTGTTTTTGTCCATAGTGTTTATTTTATTTTTTTTTATTTTCAATTTGTGTATTTGCAGAAGACAAAGAGGAGTCTGAAGCAAGGACTTACTTATCAGAGCTATATAATATAGAATTACAAGTGGGGCAATGTGAGCAGCGGCTTGTGAAGAGAATCCAGAGTCCTGCTGGCACTGATGCTGATGCTGTACATGAGATCACTATTCATATATCAGAGCAAGAGGTCAAATCTGTTTAATTAAGGGATTGAAATTGTTGGCATAATTTCTTGCATATTTATGTGTTTCTTTTTGTTTTGCACTTTAGAGGATGCAGGAGGAGCTGAAGTGTTTAAAATCTGAGTTATATGTGGTTTCTGAACGCTGTGATGACTTCTTGCACAAATCTTGTTCTGGCTCTAGCACTCCTAATCTCCGCTCGCAACTTGATCTGTTGGTTAAAAGGATGGACCAAGTATATGGACTATCATCAGTCTTCTTGGAAAAGTGAGTAGCGGCGTGGAACATGGTAATATAAGAGGGAAAAAACTTAAAAAAGGAAATAGTCTGTTCTCCTAGAGATTGCCTTACATGACAAGAAATCATTGATTTTCATTTAATACTGTGCAGCTTTAGCATATTAGGGAATTTGAAAAAAAGCAGTTGTTGAACATAATAGGAAAGCACCTTAAAAATAGTCTTTTTACTTCTGGTGTACTGTCTGCAAACACATGAACTGTACAAAATATGTTTCAGGTGAATGACCCCTTTAATACATACAAATATCTACAACGTTCGCTTTGAAAAGTTTCTTTTAGCCACAGGACTCGTGTAAATGCCTTGACTCACGGGTCAGCCAAATATTGTTTTGAAATGCAGAAGTGAACGTTTCCAAGCATTAACTGAGTGCACTGACAGGGTTCAGACAATTAATATTCAGGTCACAAGAGGAGCAGTCACAACTATTTCCCAACAAATTTCCCAGTGCATTTGTTTTTCCAGTAAACACAAGACCTTAGTGAAGTTGACATTTCTACAGAACATTGTCGAAAGAGATATTCAATCTTTTTGTTGATTTGATTATTAAACAAGTACAAGACTTCTGGGTGCTTTAATGTTTTTAAGCCAAGAGCCCTTGAACACACAATACAATTCTCTATTGCTTTTTGGCAGGCTGAAGACAGTAGATGTGGTTATCCGGAGTCTGCAGGAGGCAGAAGGAATGGTGAAAGGGTTTGAAATTAAGCTGAGCCAGGAGGCCTCTTTGTCTGCAGATACTGCTTTTATTCATTCTCAACAAAACTTGCTGCAGGTGAAGTGATATATGCATTTATTATATAGTAAAATGGACCTGTGTCTTTTGCATTCATTCATTCGACATCCATAATTGTTTCTAATGCTATTATTGTCATATATTAACTAAATTATATAACACCCGAAAGACTGCTCCAATATTTTCCACTGTGACTGTGTCTAAACTAGCTCAAAATAATGGCATTTATACAATATTTATACAATTCCAATGAGCACATCTTTCATTATGGGCAATTATCAACCCTCCTATAGGCATATAGGTGCTTATGTTTGAATTTAAAGGTGGTCATGCACAGTAAGATTTTCTGCCTCCAAAAATGTAATTATTGTTACATAGATATTGTACAAGCTATCGTTGATTTTGCAATCAGTTCAGAATTATTAACCTGAAAATCAATATTTTAAAAATTAAAGCTAAGAAACAACAATATCTGTCCCTGTAACAGACTTTATTGATAATGGCCATTTAACAATCTTTCTGTTCACATATACTCTGTAGCATGGCTGGTGCTAAAGGGAGGTTTCTTAGACACCAGTTGGACAGTAAATGTGTGATCTTTCAAAAAATACATAACAAAGAACTAGATCATGTAGTACAAATGATTATAAATTGATATGATTGGTCACCTAATAATGACAAAATCTTCCTCTGAAGTACCAACTCAGGCATAATGACACTTAACCATTTACCAAGAAATTGTCTCAATTCCTTTAATAAACTACTCTATACTACTCCCCTCAGTCCCCTTTGATGAAGTAAGTGAGTTTATGGTATATTCCTTAATGGTTCTTGAAATGTAAAAATGTAAAACTACTGAAGTGCTGGCAAGGGATTCTGACATGCTGACATGCATATTTTAATCAATTAGCAATGGCTCGCAGAGGCTGCAGATAAAGACTGCATAATCTCTGCTCTGGAAAATGATATTGCAAAGTCAAAGGATGTTAGGGAGCGTCTCCATGAGAAGACCCAAGAACGGAGCATGGATGTAGAGCACTACCAGGAAAGGGCAGGCAAACTGCGGGAGCGATGGAATGCAGTTCATTCTCAGCTTGAGACACGGTTTGTTTTCTGTAACTCTTGAATCTGATTTTATGTGTTTTTGCACAATAAATAATGGAAAAATTATAGTTTTTTATGTTTAATTTTTCAGTCAATCTGAACTACTTGGGATTCAGGAGGCTCTAAGGAACTATAGAGGGCTTCATGATAACCTGATCCAGTGGATAGAGGAAACCAAATCACAGCAAGAGAAGATGAAGCCTGGACAGTCTGAAGATAGGAGAGTCCTGTCAGAACAGCTCAGCCAGCAGACGGTATTGTCTAGGAATTATGAAATGTTTGGGCCTAGACATTTGCAAATATTAATTTTAATCTCATATTTTGATTTAAATTTTTCTAGAAATTGTTGTAAGCTGTGAGTTAACATCTGTAGGCAGCTTGTCTGATAGAACTGATTATAGCATATAGTAAAGAATAATAAAATTATTCTATTATTAAAAAAAGTTAAAAGGTTGAACTTGATGGACGTGTGCCTTTTTTCAACCTAACTTACTATGTTACTATTATAAAATAATGGGTACTTTTGCAGTGATGTTGGCCATGTTCTAGTGACAAGCTCAAAGACATGGATTGTTATTTTAAAAAACTGCGGCATGTGAATAGACACACATACAAAATCTACCGGTATTTCTTTTCTATTTTTTTGCTTTTCATGCTGGAAAAAATTAATTTACATGAAAATACTGGTTTTACTTGAATTGGCTCAGAAAAAAACCTCAGCCATTGCTCAATCTACCCCTTTGTGTCAAATACTGTTAATCTCATGAGAATTTATTTGAGCAATTTGACTTGCCATCGGCCAGTGGCCTTGTGAAATCAGAGGACCTGGACTGTTGCAAAGGGGGTGTGGCTTCCGGCAAAAGTGGTGGTGTTTAGGAGGATTGATGGCACAGTTTGGAACAGTGTTAGAGATGGCTGTATTGTGCCCCCACCCTTTCTAATACCAATCTATTTCTGGAAAATACCTTATATTAGGCCTTTGTGCAGCTACTAGTGCCTCTATTATATGCATTTTAGTTCCTTACAGAAAACCCTGGCAGTAATGGAACTGTAGCAGCATTGCTGGCTGATTAATAATTTTCTTCTTCAAGAGCTGCT
This sequence comes from Xenopus laevis, assembly GCF_017654675.1. Taxonomy (NCBI): domain Eukaryota; kingdom Metazoa; phylum Chordata; class Amphibia; order Anura; family Pipidae; genus Xenopus; species Xenopus laevis. The sequence goes on from NC_054373.1 coordinate 94,161,342, forward strand.
GTCTTTTTGTCTTTTTCAAGGCACTGGTTGCTGAAATTGAAAAGAATCAGACTTGTCTGGACGAGTGTCAGACCATCTCCCAACAGTATTCGAACCTTGTAAAAGTGAGTAGTTACAACATTTTTGCGTGCTGCAAAAGAGTTTTGTACCCATTCCTGTGTCTGTAAATGAATCTCTCTATAAAAAGAAGACATAGAGCACTGTATTCATGGTTGAGCTTTATTTACATCTTATGAGCACTATATTAATTCATTCATCTGTAGGAATATGAGCTGCAGTTGATGACATACAGGGCATGTGTAGAGTCCCAGCAAAAGTCTCCAATGAAGCGAAGACGACTGTTCTCCTCTTCTGATATTATCACTCAAGAGGTATCTTCAGCCCCTGGTTGTCTTAATGCTTTTATCAGGCTTATAAATGCACCCCCAGAATATATTTTTCTTTCTTACAGTTTATGGACCTTCGCACAAGATATACAGCTCTAGTGACATTAACTACACAACATGTGAAGTATATCAGCGATGCACTGAGGAGGCTTGAAGAGGAAGAGGTAAACATCTTGTACAGTAGTGGGCTAGTTAAATGATTGTAGTTCAGTTTACCAATGCAATACTGAGCATGTTTTGCTTTCCAATGCTGCACTGTTTTCTGTTCCAGGTGTAGTTTTCTTACCCTGACTAGTTTCTCTTCTAAACTTGTAGCTTTCACATACCAAACTTGCATCTCTTCTTTGTTTTTCACTTTTCTCCTCTGCCTTTATTTCTTATTTGTATCCTTATGATATTGCAGTGGCATATGAATCTTTCCATCTGCTCTTTCTTCTAAATCTGTAAAAGAACAAGAATGAATAAATATAGAAGCACAGACTTCATGTTAGAGGGACTCTTTTATTTTAGATAGAAATAAAACATTTTTGCTCTGTCTAAACAGAAAGTTCTTGAAGAGGAGAAGGAAAAACATGTTGAGGAGTTAAAGCGCCTCACTGGATGGGTGTCTGGCCTGTCGCAGGAAACGTCCCTTCAAGGTGCCGACCACACTGATCTGAATAGATCTATATCGGAGCAAAAGGTACACCGCAATGAACAATTCAGTTTTCAGTCTCAGTGCTGTTCTTATTGGTGTGTAGCTTTCACTAAGTCTTTCAATAATGTTTGCTGACATCCTTATTTTATTTATTCTTATATTATTTTTGACTCTAATACAAGCATAATAATAATCTTGAAGTGTGGAAAATACATGGAAAAATGTGATTTCTTTCTTTGTAACTCAGGCTTTAAGTGAAGAACTCTTGTCACAAAAAGAACGAATTTCAGAAGCTGTGAAATCCATGCAGATCTTCCTGGCTAAAAACAGTGACAGGTGAAGGCTTGTGTATTTGTTATTAGGAAAAGTATGTATTGAAAATATAATTGAAGCAGTATGTTACCAGGATGATTATTATAACAATAAGCTTCAATTTTATAATCCTTTATGCTTAGTAGCTATTTGGCATGACATTTTTTAAAACGTAATATTCCTATCAGTTTTCTAAATTCTTTTTTCCCATGTGCAGGTTGTCAACTCAGGAAAAAGAGGAACTCTTATCACAGATTCAGGAGCTTAATGGGAAATACAATCACCTTTCTGAGAAATGTGATAGCCAAGTACAGCAGCTTCACACTAAGCTTGCACGGGAGGCAGAGCAAAAGGTACACAACCCCTACATGTATCTATGCATTTATGTATTTCTATATATGTGCTTTTATATTTATATGTGTATATTTATGCATATATATATATTAATTAACAATGTGGATAAGGTATTTTGAGAAGGATCAATCTACTGGAATTGTATTGTTGAATAGCTGTGAATATGTTAATTGCATGTTAGAAGAAAGATAACCTAAGTGTACTGACTGCTAATATAGCATATGTAGTTCTATACTTAATACCTATATAATTATCTACATTATTTAATCCAGGGCTGAAAAATTAAAGACGGAACCTTAGACATTGTGTGTGAAGCCTGGGGCCCCCAACTTGACGTAAATAATGGCTTTCCAAATTACTGCCTACAGATGCTATTCATTTTCAAATCTGAGCATTTTCTAACATTTTCTAGTTATCAGTGTATGTTAGGAGTTGCAGGACCACACAAATTATGTCCAAATTATATCACTTAAATTAATTATACTGTATATAATTTGTATTTTTACCAAGGGCTTAGTCAGATTGATGGCCATTCTGAGACTGGAGACTCAGGGCAAATGCTCTTTGTGCTGTGTCCTGAAACTGCCCCAGGCTTTCCTCCTAAAAAAGAAAAGTAGTTTCTTTCAGTTATTGTAGTACCTTGTGGTTTAACTCACTGGTTTAACATGAGTGTCTAGCTAGTTTTGTAGGTTGCATTGCCAATAGATGTACAGTTGTGGGTACCACATCTCCTTAGCTCATGTTTCTCATTTCTAAAAACTGTCTTTATTCTAAATGGTCTCTGTTTTTAATTAATAACTTGTTATGCTTTTGTGTTTCTGTGTGGACCTTGTTATTCACATGTTCTAACTACACTTGTCTCTATGTTTTAGTACCATTAACGCTTGCACGCGAATGCCTCTGTAGGCAACTCTATCAAAACGCTTGTTATATTGAGCATTGTTTTGTTTTGCTTTAACAAAGAATTGTGCACTATTAACCATTTATCCAGAAAGTTCTATTCATATGGTCTGAGCACAATGTGTCCTCTTTATGTTTAAACAAATTTAACCGGCATATCTGCTTATGAGTTTGACTAACCATCCAGAGCAAAAAACTTAAAAACTTGTGTAAAAAAGGAATGGAAGATCCTCACGTGTGTGGTGTCCCCTGTTGCAAACAAAGCTGGCATGCTGGATGCTAACACCAAGCTTTTCCTTTGTGTTGTACACCTACATATAAGGCACTGTTGTTTCTCACATTTCCGTGCTATTCGCCTCAGCTCTGGTAAGTAAAAACCTTTATTCTTTTGTATACCCTAAAAAGTGTACTCCTCTCATTTTGGGAAGAACAGACAGATCTGCTGCATGTGGGCAAAAACTCACACTAAACTAGACCCAGATAAATTAATATTAGAATAAAGTAACAAAATAACCCACGATAAAATAATTGCTACCAATCAATTTCAGGTGGTGGAAGCAGCATGGCTGCTATAGCTGATCTCCTGGTGGTGGGAATTATTATTTTGCTGTACAAAGCTTTAGCAGAAAATGTCATCCCATAGGAAACATTTTTGAGCTTTCACACAAACTGTTTTTTTGGGTTCTTTTTGCCTGAAGTTTTCACATGTTCCCCTAACCACTCACAAAGAAAGCTACTTTAGTTGGTGTTAAAATGTGACATTGCAAATATACTTCTTCTCTTGGCATATATACTAAAGCACATATACTTGAATATCAAGTGCTGTAATGATGCACATAATAGGTGTAAAAAATTTTTTTACTCTTTTACATTAATTTGCATGGAATCACCAAATCAAAGTAGAGCTCCAAGTGATGGGTGCATTTCCAGTTTGGCATAAACCTAAATTAAGTTTTCACATGTTCCCCTAACCACTTCTTCTCTTGGTATATATACTAAAGCACATATACCTGAATATTAAGTGCTGTAATTATGCACATAATAGGTGTACATTTTTTTTACTCCTTTGCATTCATTTCCATGGAATAGCCAAATCAAAGTAGAGCTCCCAGTGATGGGTGCATTTCCAGTTTGGCATAAACCTTAATGGGTATGAGATGACAGTATCCTTTAACGAAGCCCATCCTTTTTGTATCTTTACTTATTTTGAACTATGTTTATGTAGCTCTGTGTTCCTTCCTCTCACTGATTTTTTTAATCATCATATATTTACCCCCACTTTACTAATTGCAGCTTCGCTCTTGACTCTGCATATTGCTTGTTTAATTATGTTCCATTGTAGTTGTGGCATGATAAATGTGGACTGTTGCATAACTGTAGTTTTGCTTTTTTTTCTTGCTACTGATTGCTTCTGAAAATTGTATGTTAACTGTGTTCTTATTCCTTTTCCCATATACTTCATGCATATAAAGTTGTCATTTATATTTTTGTCTTTCTAGATGAATCATGCAGTAGGTGGAGTCATAGATCTAGGCTCAATGGAAATCTTTCCCATCTTCTGGTCAATGCAAAGAGGGCTTATTGACCAAGATACTGGCCTTTTTCTTCTGGAAGCCCAGATTGTTTTATCTGGTTTGATTGTTCCTGCGACTAATGAGAGACTCAATTTAGAGGAAGCATTAAATCGTAATTTAGTCGATCGGAGATTGTTCGAATGTCTTCAGGTTTTAAGGGATGCTAATAAATTGGTGGCTGGTGGTAAATCTGGAAAGCAGAAACTTTTATCTGTTATTGCAGCAATGGAAGACAAGATCATCAGTGAGTTTGATGGGCTGAAAATATTAAGCATCCATTTTGCTATGGAAGGCTTCCAGCTAACATCTGATGTGACAGATCTTGAGCAAGCTTCACAGGCAGGGCTTATCAGTAGGCTCCTGTGCCAAAAACTGAAGGCATCTTCTAAAAATCTTGTTGACCCAAATACAGCCAAAAGAATGAGCCTTGCAGAGATTATGCAAACATGCATTATTCATGAATCTACAGGGTTAAGACTTCTTCCTGTAAAACAACCAGCTGGTGGTATGGTATGTCTCAAATCAGGAAAGAAGGTCAGCATATTCAGGGCAGTTCAGGAGGGACTAATTGACAGACAAGTAGCTGTTAGGCTGCTTGAGGCTCAGTTATGCGCTGGAGGGATCAAGGATACCAAAACTGGACACCAACTGACTGTTGATGAAGCCGTGAGACATAATTTGATTGATCAGGATGTGGCACGTGCACTTCTCACGAGGCAACTGGAGAATGGGGGAATAATAGCCTCAGTAACGGGGCAAAAAATTACTTTGGATGAAGCAGTTAAAGAAAATCTTGTTGCCCCCAAACTAGCTCTGCTTGTCCTTGAATCTTTGGGTTCATTCAAAGGTGTTCTGTGGCCTGAATCTGGTGAAATTCTGAATGTTGCAGATGCCCTTCAGTTGGGTATGATTTCTACTGAAACTGCTCTTAATATTCTTGAAAGCAGGCAAAGAATCCAAGGCCTGTACATGTCGGAAGGCAAAAGAGTCCTGTCTTGGGACGATGCAGTGATGTCTGTTACTGTGAATGAAAATATTGCCAAAATGTTGCAGTCAGCAATAATTCCTGATACAATAAGCAATTTGTCAGTAGGATACGAGTGTATGCCAGAACTTGGACTTTATCCAGGATCTCTATCTGGAAATAGCAGCCCACATTCTGTTGAGAGCAGTGAATTGAAGAGGGGAGCTCGGCCAGAGGACAACAAAGAGCTAATATCACATTTAATTAATGTCAGCTACATAAATGTTCACAGTGGACAGAGGTTGCTGCTTACTAACAATAAAGAAAACATTGTAGCCAAACTATTTCCTAGTGCATCTTTAGATAATTCTGTTGGTATCAGTCAGGACAATGAAAAAGGCATTAATCAATATAATGTTGAGAAGAAATTGGAAAAACCAGAACATCTGAAAGCTTTCACATCTGAAAACACAGAAGCTGTTACTAAACTAGAAACAAATCTGTGTTTGCTACCAGAAGAGGGCAAATTGCCCTTGGGAACTCATCATGCAAAACCAGATGAGACAATACCATCACTACAAAATAACCACGCAAGCCAACTTAAACTGGCAACTGATCATGGTGGTGCTAAGTACATTTTTAAAAATCCAGAAATAGCAGCTTTCAGTATCAAGCAACTGACCATTGATCATGATGATGCTGAGGAGAACATTTTTAAAAATCCAGAAATAGCAGCTTTCAGTACTGAGCAATTACTGTTACCTGATATTACTGAAAATTCATTAAGTGAAATGAAAGATGGTAAAATTGAGAGTTCCCCTAAAAACAAAGGTTTGGTTGATACCCAAGTGCAGACTTTAGCAATTAATGGAAAAATACCAGAAACCCAAGAACAAGCAAAAACAATGAAGTCTTGTGAAATGTCATTTGATCCTGAAAAACAACTTAGAAGTACATTAGATTTAGAAACAGAAAATATGGATGTTTTAAAGGATATCCCTAAACAGCAGGTAGCTTCAGAGACATGTTTGACTGTTAACTCTGCATATCCTGAAAATATATACTCTGAAGGAAAGGTGGAAGGGGCAGGTTTGTTGCTGGATAATATGAATGTTCCTTGTGGGATTTCTTCATCAGTACATCTTAATGATGCATATGTCATTGAAGAAGAGGATGCTTTAAATATGTTATCTGAGCAGTTAATGAATGGGGGAATAATAGTTCCAAACTCCAGTGAAAAGCTGCTTCTAAATGAAGCTGCATCTCAGGGTATTATCTCAAGCCACACAGCCTTAAAACTAATGGAAAAAGTTGGCTTATTTGCTGGTTTCTTTGATTCCAAAACATGTGACAAACTAACCATTCATGATGTGATAGATGAAGGTCTGATGGATGAAACTCTTCTGCAGCAGGTCCTCAGTTCTGACAAAACAATTAGTGGTATTGTTGACACACAAAATAAAATCCTGTATTCTTTACAGGATGCATTGAATGTTGGACTTGTGAATGAGGAAATGGCTAAACAAATTTTAGAAGTCCAAGTTATTACAGGAGGCATATATGATATGAAAAGAGGTAAAAGGATATCTGTTACACTGGCTTCTAGTCTAAATTTGATGCAACCTTCCAGCAAAGATGACCTTATCAAGCTGGAAAAGGCTTCTAAAGGGAAAAAAACTGACCAAGCTTCTATGAAAAAATTGACTAGCCTGCAGATTGAAACAAGTGGCATTACAGATCCATTGTCTAAGAAAGTATTGCCTGTTACACAGGCTGTCGAGCAAGGCTTCATTAACAGACAAGAAGCAATTAAACTCTTGACCAAACAAATAGCAGATGGAGGAATTATCCACCACTTATCAGGCATGAGATTATCGGTTTTAGATGCTTTAAAACACCGACTTATTGATCATACTTTGTTTGATGATCTAAAAGAGTTTGAGTATCTACATCAGTCTGGGCCACACAAATCTTGTGAAGTTGACTGCAATGTGTCTGTACAGTGTGAATGTTCAACTACTCATGATACAAATTCTATATCTCAAGCATCTACAAAGCAAGATAACAAAATACCATATACAGATGTGTTAAAGAATTGTGCATTTGATGTTCTTACTGGGCAAAGATATCTTGACCTTAACAAGCATAAGTGTAAAATCTCACCTGACACACACAAAAACAAAATCGAAAGTTTGGATATCTTACAGTCAGAAACTCAGAATACACAAGATAATATTTATGATTTAGAACATGCTAGGAGTAAAACATGTTCACCTGCAGGGCTGTGTGATAAGGGAGCTGCTGTCATTGAAAAACTTCTGGATGGTACAGAAGTCGGGATGAATCAGATGTCCTTATTTAGTAGTATGAGGGATATAGGTTATTCATTGGAAGTTGAATCTGAAGGCACTCAACCACAAGATCAACCACAAAACTCAATCGATGATAGTGATTCTACTTTGTTTTGTAGGCACGTTAATACAGACATTTTTCTAGTTGACAAAGTAAAATTGGGCAAGAATGGTGCTCCTGGTGTTTGTCTTGAATATGAAACAAGACCTATCATTCAAGTGGAAAAAAATGTATGTTTTGAAATGGAACACAACACTGAATCATTTACAGGAGTCCAAATTACTCAGGCTACAGAGCGTGACATCAGATTTAAAGATGGGGACTTAATGGAGCAGACACAGAAAGATATAACTTTCATTGATGATTCTAGGGTTCAGTGTAAACCATCTGCAACAGAAGGAGAAGACCTTTTTGAATTGAAGCACTGTGATACTAATATTTATGGGGAGGAGTCCAGTTTACATGGAACATCTGGCAAAGTTAATTTAGAATTGCAGTCTAGTGAATCTAAAAGCACAGATGGTTCTGTACCATGCATTGATCAGAATTTTGACAAACAAGAGATAGATCCTGAGGTAAACTGTGGATCTATATTTAAAAATCAAAAAGTTAAAAATGTGCTACCCGACACTGCATTGTTTTTGCAAGTTCCAGAAAATGAACATTTCACTGACAGTCTGGGAAATAATCATTCTGAGAAAATCACAATGAGTGAAAATTTTTCAAAATACTTGCAAAAATTGCAGAAACCCTTAAGTCAATGTGGTTTCAACATGGTGTCAGTTCAAAAGCCTTTTACTGCAAGTAACTATGTACTGTCAGAGAATTTGTCGTTTAGTCATGATCTAAGCCAGTCTGACATGTCAAGTGTAAGCAGGATTTTGCAAAAATCAGGCAATGCAGAATTTCACAGAGAGGAAGGTACAATGTCCTTTTCTAGTCCGCAATATATGAAAGAATGTGATGACAACATCCAGCAAAAATGCAGGGATACAGACTCAATCACAGGGCATGAACAGCACATAGAGGGTTCTTGCCTAACCAAAGATCTATATTTATTGCCCTTAACCAAAAGTTCTATTCATTCAGGTATCAAAAGTCAACAGGAGTGTGACATAATTAAGTCTTCTGAAGATGTTACAGTGGGAAAACCAGTCAATGATGTAACAGATGGAATACCTCAAGTAGACACAGTTAAGTCAGCCAAAGAAGGAAATTCTAAAAAAGTTAAAGTTAAGCCTGAAAGAGATCTTATTGCAAGAACACTCGAGGAAGGCAGAATTAAGACAAATATGGATCTTAAATCAGGACAAATTACAGTGGGAAAACCAGTCAATGATGTAACAGATGGAATACCTCAAGTAGACACAGTTACGTCAGCCAAAGAAGGAAATTCTAAAAAAGTTAAAGTTAAGCCTGAAAGAGATCTTATTGCAAGAACACTCAAGGAAGGCAGAATTAAGACAAATATGGATCTTAAATCAGGACAAATTACAGTGGGAAAACCAGTCAATGATGTAACAGATGGAATACCTCAAGTAGACACAGTTAAGTCAGCCAAAGAAGGAAATTCTAAAAAAGTTAAAGTTAAGCCTGAAAGAGATCTTATTGCAAGAACACTCGAGGAAGGCAGAATTAAGACAAATATGGATCTTAAATCAGGACAAAGTAAGGAAGATGTAGTTAATCCAGCAGATTTTAAAACAGAAAGACCAACAAAAGGCACAGCCAAGCCACAAGTTATTAAAGACATTAGTCCTACAGGAGACACTGTTAAGCCAGTCAAAACTCTTACAGATGAAAGATTTAAGGAAGACGTGATTAAGCCAACCGGACAACTTGCACTGGTTAAAGCTAAGGAAGACATATTTAAACCAGTAAGAAGGCCCAAGGAAGATCCAGTTAAAGCAGACCAGTCTCTTCTAGAAGCAAAGTCTAAATATGACACTGTAAATAAAAACAATGATCCTAATGAGGGTCCCTCTAAAGAAAAAGAGACCCAACTTGACAGAAATCTTACAGATGCAAGACCCTTTGAGCCAGACAAAGACATTACACAAGCAAAACCTAAGGTAACCACACCTAAAATAGATTACAGTTCTCAAAATATTAGAATCTTGTTTAAGGTTAAATCAGTTTCTTTACAAAATTACTCAGGAAACAGATTTTTATCATTACATATTTCTCAAACCACTTTTTAAATATAATTTTTAAGTAATTTATAACTCCCTATATTATTTACTATAACTTATCATACATAGAAATTGTGTTCCCATTCAAAGATATAGCTCAGAACTCAAAATACTGTGATTACTTTAAATGGTTCCCCATGAATAAAAGGGGGGAACCCCATATTGCCCATATGAATTTTATTTTTCAGATACTAATTAGTGTATTCATTTAAGTATTCGCACAAATGCAACAATTGTGTATTCAGTGCACCCTTCATATTGATAATTAACCATTAGATTCTACAAAGTAGCAAAATGCCATTGATCCTTTGAAAGATTGAGTAGAATTGTTTGCTGCAGTGCAAAATTTATCTTTATTTATAAAAATAGACTATAAGAGAAAAAAAGGAGTTTACAACAGTATAATATTTTTAGATAATAAGATTGTAGAATATTGATGTTTCGTAGTTTCTTACAGCAAAGTTATATCAAGCTGCTTTCAATCTTCATATCAGAAACTAAATATTTAACATGACCAATCTTGTTTAGGATTCTTATACAATAAGTATGAAGCAGGCTTGTTTGGAGCACGAGGAAAACCTTGTATCATACCTGTCAATGCTTCGAGACATAGAAGTGAGGCTGGGACCTGCCCAGCCTGTACCACCATGTATAAAAGAGGTACAAGAGCAGCTGAAACAAGCAGAGGTAAGAGAGTCTATATTTGTAAATGTATGTATGCCTATTTTTAGTTGTTTAGTGCTCCTTGTATACATAGCACTTTACATTTAAACATTACAATTGAGGATATAAGACTATTTTAATATGGCCCTTATTGACTCCCTACTACTATTATGGAGCACCAGTACATAGTACCATGTTCTAATTTAATTACTTTTTTGCAGTATCAAATATAATATAAAGTAAAGAAAATAATAATCTTTGTCTGTTAATAACTAAGTTTGTACTTCCAGACTAATGAGTGGGTATATTTGATTCTGAAGCTTGACTCATGAGCATTTCAAATGCTTATCATAATAACCTATATATCATATTGGTTGCAGGGATTAACAAAGTGATGTTCAGTTTATGGCACTTGTTAAACTATAACTTCCACATTAGTGCAAGCTAGTGAAGGCAAGAAACAGTAAAGTTTTTTTTAAACTGAAGGTTTTAAAAGAAGGACTGTGAAATATCATGTATACTGAGTATACTTTTGCTTCTGTTGTATTTTCTTTTTTTACAAATCATATTTTTAAATTGCTTTTTAAATTCATTGTTTAGGTGCTGGATCTGGAATTAAGACAACTTATGTCTCCTGTGAGTCAGGAATTGGATTTTGTAAAGCAGATTATTTCAAAACGGCCCCTAGAGGTCCCAGTGCAGCTACTCAGAGTATTAGAAAAAGATGCGAAAAACTTGGAGAAGTCTCTTACATCTATCAAAGGCAATTCTGAATTGCGGGTTAAGCAGCTTCAGGATGCTCTGGAGACTGTAAAGGTAGGTTTCACTGAAATTCCATTTTGATGCAGTGCTTTATAAGCGATAACTCTAAATCAGATAGATTTCAATATAATAATGAAAAGTAGTTCCTGATTGGAAAAAAGTAGTGCTAAGATGATAAAATGGCATGGGGTAAAGTCACTATAGAGATAATTGTCATCATTTTTCAAATAATCTTTTATGCCCTATTTGCAATTGCTTAAAAATAATAATAATAATAAGTTGGGATAAATAATTCTCTGGTGGTGGTGGTGGGGGGTAACTGTATAGCAACAATTAATAATACATGTTATTTAATTTTAAATTTCTTCTATGAAGGGTGAAATCCTGGTGGAGCATAAAGAGCTGGAAAGCAAACTTCATTCTCTTCTACAGTGGGTGAAACAAACCACAGACTCACTGGATAGTGCAAAAACAAATGATGATCTGAGACTGGATGCTGAAAAGCTGCAACAAGAGCTAAACCATGCAGAGGTAATTTCAATATCATTGTGCTTAAATGATTTGTTCCTCAGTAACTCCTGTTTGTACTGGTCTTCTGCTTTGTCATACTGTATCACTGCACATAGCAGAGGCTGTAAAAGAATAATATTAGTTACAAAACAACTCTTCACATGGGTTTAATTGGATTAAATTGTATATAATTAATTTCTCTTCCAACATTATTGCAGGTAATATTGCTGTAGTACAGGGAAATTCAGAGAAATGTGGCTTCTTACCTGGGACCTGTGGTGGCCAGGTATACATAAAAAATAGACCTTTCTGTGCAGAGGAAAACATTTTAGGCACCTGGGTTGATGGGGGGGGGGAGATCAAGAAATGTATTGTACTTCGGCCAAGTAATTGGGAGTAACAAGGGGTTTCTGACATGAACAAGATTACTTAATGGAACCATGTTAAATAGTATTGACAGGACTAGAGCTTTTTTTATTGAAAAATAAAAGGATTTTTTTCAATTGCTTTCTGTTTTATTTTTGACCATTTTCCAGAATTAAAGTTTAAACTTTAATATTCCTGCTTCTGGTGTTTGAGTCTGGCAGCTCAGTGTTCCAGGTGCAGACTCTAAACTGTTACAATTTGCTAGAATAGTAGAAACATTTCCCAGCAGCATGTGGAATATTAGCAACTATTATCAATGGTAATAGTAACGATTATTACTAGTATCAATTATAACAGCTGCCTTTAAAGAGGAACTCCACTAAAACATAACAAGCTTTTTGAAAAATAAACAAAATTTCAAGCAACTTTGCAATATTCATAGATTAAAAATACGCAGACTATTAATGATTTTTAATGGTATCTGACACTCCCTTAAGCCTAGCCCCCCTGCTCTTCTGCTGACTACTTTGCTGAGCTGCCTGGCTACTGTTACTTTGTATCAACAGCCAGCTGTCCTTAGACTGCATCCTCCAAACCCCACAATTTCCTGCACACGTGATTTCAATAAGGAACAGAACATCATAGTGCAATGCACTGTGGGTTATGTAGTTCCTGAATGCTGTCAGTAAGCTTTGGAGTAGGTGTTACAATATGTAACATCAGTGTTTAGTCCCTCCTTCCCTGACAGAATTTCAAATGATGCAGAAAGAGGAAAACTGTTAAACAGCTTGATTTCAACATACAAAATGGCATTTATTCATACTTTTTGAAGAAACAGGTAACTGTGATGGGTATATTAGGGGTTTCTGTGTTATGTTGTCCTCTTTATCAAATTTTGGTTTGGAAGCCAGAGTTCCCCTTTAATGAAACTCAAATTTAGGTATATTGCTCAGTTGGGCCAAAGATACGAAATGTATCAACTCATGTATCAATTTAAAACAGTGTACTGAGTTGGTGACCTCCTTGAGAAATGGTCACACATAGAAAATAGAAATCAATTGAAAAGTATTTATTTCTTGTGAACACAACTGAAAAAAGTGTTGAAAGATGAACAACCCTTTTAAGAACTATTATTCCTTTAGGCTTTGATGTGTTTTCTTTACCCACTAGTTTAATGTAACCCTTTTTTTCTTACAGTCCTTGAGGCAACCGCTAACAGACACCAGACAGAAGCTAGACAGTATTGCCTTTGATATACAGTTCTTTATTTCTGAACAAGCTCAAGACTTGACTCCCCAACAAAGCCGTACACTTCTTCGCCTCCTAAATGATTTACAGAGATCCTTCCGCGAGCTGTCAGAGAGACTAGTGGCATGGGAAGAGGTTCTGCAGTTATGTCAGAAGCAGACAAAATACAACACAGAACTTAAGGTCAGAGTGCTTTTTAAAATTGTTGGTCTCATACCTACTGAGGACCAGGGCCAGAACTAGGGGTAGGCAAAGGAGGCACCTGCCTAGGGTGCAACAATGATGGGGCACTGGGCAGGTACCTGTTGAAAGGTCCTCTGTCTAGCCCAAGTCTGGGTTTGAGTGCTCCCTGGTTACCAGGGTTGCCTCTCTCACATCTTTTATGCATGTCCTCCTCCGCGTGTAATGTCACTGCTCGCATGGAGGGGAGCACAGTTGCCTAGAGCGCCTGGCCAGCCTGGCCCACCCCTGCTGAGGACTTAAACAAGCTTAACAGTTGCTATAATAAGCAAAAAACTGAACTCCTATGCATGCCAAGCTTACACAGCACATCATATTGCAAAAAGCTTTATTAATACTTACAAAGTTTGAATACTTACTTGATTTGAAGTTAGAACAGGTACGATCAGTGGCAAATTAACCTTTGAATGACTCTGCCACTTAATTGTCTTTTGTAAATTTTTACCTGTCCCTTCATTGTTATTCTGTTAATATGTATGTATTAACCATCTTTGTTACCTTCCTGTTGTCTCTGTGTTTAACCATTTGTCTGCTTTGCTTTTTTAGGTCTGTCTCCTTTAACTGAAGGATTTCTCTCACAGGCCAAGATGATCAGCCTCAGCAGGCGCTTGCTCTGATACCAGCAATAAAGCAGTCAGCACATGCAAATGATAGGCGGTTTTATTAAAGGGACACATTGTGCTCAGCTATGAGGCAGGGACTGTGTATGACAGATGAGTAGGTGCTGCAGAATATAGGCTTCCTACAATAATATATATTAACTGAGCTTAATATATTTGGTCTTACTCTAAATTATACAATTTTATTTTTTAAAACAAAGGCCTAATATTCTAGTGTTTATTTGCAGCATCCTCTTGTCAGTCCATCTTGTGTTGCTGTGTTTTTCTCTGCAGCAGGCTTTATGCTGTTCTTTTCTTTTTAGATAATTCAAGAACGGCAAGCTGCCTGTAGTCATGAATTTGAAGAATTGGCATTATGGGCTGAACTAACAGAGAAAGCTTTGCCAAGTCACCAAACCTCCCATGACCTCTCCTCGCTTAAGGAACAGCACAATGCTGTGCAGGTAATACTCATTATTTTTTCTGAAAAATATATTTAATTAACTACTGGACATATGATAAGCTGCATCGTGAGGCATCTTCAGACTACTGTGGAAATCATAGGCTGTACTTCCCACCAGCGATTAAAATTAATGCATGGGGAAGAGGAACATAAATACCATGTGCCTGTGCCCTTATAGTCCAAAAAACAGGTGTGGTACAAAACAATAAAACTTATATAATAATAATAGTAGTAGTAAAAGTTACATAATATGAGCTTAAACATGTATTGGCATTTGTTAAATGTGTAGTATATTCCTGTATACTTGAGGTTTGTATATCTACACTTTGCCAGATGACATGACTCTAATAGCTCCTGGGAGTATTATACACTCATACATGCTGATGTTTGGGAAGAGTGCCAGGACTGGATTAATAGATCACATGAAACTATTTTTGTACTTCCTAGATTTTAGGGTCATGCCACAAGCCTTGTGTACTGTGTTGGCGTAAACCAAAAGTCTCAGTTGTAACAATCATAGGGGCGTCATTAATAAGTTATTTCTTTTCAGAACTCAGTTTGGTTAAATCTTGTACTGGTTAAAACTGGCACTGCAACTAATCTTTTATATTATATTCCAATAATGTGTAACGGCAATAACTTTGAACAAATCATTTCCCAGATATAACATTAATTATAATTTGTATAAGACAGTTTAATTTGAGTTTTTGGTTTGCATTAGGCTCTTCATAAAGATGTACAGTCTCGAGGAAAGCAGTTTTCCAACATTATCAAAGCAGCAGAAGATTTCCTGGCTGAGAACAAGACAAAAATGAATCCAGTAGAACTAGAATCTTTTCAGAAAAAACTGCAGCAAGCAAAAGAGCAATATCATGCTGTTCTTGAAAAAACAGCAGACACTGAGAAACAGCTAGAACGTGCTTTGAGCACAGCTGTGCTTGAAGAAACCAAGAAGGTATGATGATTTATATTTAACCAGGATTCGGTTCGGGATTCTGCATTTTTCCAAATCCTTATGCATATGCAAATTAGGGTGGTGAGGGAAATTGCGTGACTTTTTGTCAGAAAACAAAGAAGTAAAAAATGGCTTCCCCTTTCCACCCATAATTTGCATATGCAAATTCGGTACAGTATTCCGCTTTCACAAAGGATTCGGGGGTTGGGCCGAATCCAAAAAGGAGATTTTGTGTACTCACCGTTAAATCTCTTTCTTTTCAGTCGCTTGGGGGACAAAGGAGACAGTGGGGTATAGCTAGTATAACTAGGAGGAAGGACACAACAAGAAAAATAACTTGCTCCTCCTCCACTGGTTATACCCCTCTAGTGGGCAGAGCCTAATCAGTTTGTACCAAAGGAGGTTGAATATGAACTAATTCAACAAGTTTAAACCAAAACTCTTGTCAATACCAAAACCATGTCTAAAAGAAGAAGCGAGAGCCTCCTCTTAGGGAATGAAGTCCTGCGTCCCCCAAGCGACTGAAGAGAAAGAGATTTAACGATGAGTACACAAAATCTCCTTTTCTTCAGGAGACAGTGGGGACATACCAAAGCTGTCCCCGATATATGGGTGGGAAGAGGCCCTATGCAGTAGAAACAACTGCCGCTTGAAGAACCTTCCTGCCGAAGCGTGTCAGGTGCCGCAAAAGTATCAAAGTGATAAAATTTGGTGGAGTGGATAGATGTCCACGTAGCTGCCTTGCACAATTGTTTTGCAGAAGCTTGATTCCCTAATGCCCAGGACATGCACATCCCCCTTAGTGGAGCGGGCTTTAATCCTGATGAGGTGGTTTCTGTCCCTGGGCAGAGTAGGCTTTCTGGATAGCCTGTTTTATCCATCTTGAAATGGAAGCTTTTGAAGCCGCCGAGCCTCATCGTGGTCCTGAGGGAAGAACAAATAGTGCGTCTGACTTGCGGATGTCTTGAATTCTGTGCAGATAGAGCTTGAGAGCTCTAACTGGATCCAAGGAATGTAGTGCTACTTCCAGGCCCGGATTTGTGGGAAGGCCACCTAGGCCTGGGCCTAGGTTGGCAGGATTTTAGGGGGGCGGCATGCTGCCCAACTACACCCACATTGGTTCAAAAACACTGGGGATGCACAGGAGATACAATCTCCATGAAAATTTGCACTAATAAAGGGGAGGGGACAGGGGCGACAAATGGCAGTGGGCCTAGGGGCGTCCGCTATGTAAATCCGGCCCTGGCTACTTCCTTTGCGTTAGCTGGTAAAGGACAAAATGTTGGAATGGTAATCTCTTGATTCAGATGGAAAGAGGAAACCACCTTAGGTAGGAAGGATGGTCCTGCTCGAAGTACCACTCAATCATGGTGGACGGTGAGGAAGGGGGGCGACCTGCATGATAATGCACTGCGTTCTGAAACTTGTCCAACTGATGCAATCGCTAATAGAAAAACCGTCTTCCAAGTAATCCACTGTAGGGAGACTGATGCCATGCGTTCGAATGTCGGTCGTTGAAGAGCCTTTATAACGTAGGTTAAGTCCCAAGTTGCTACTGGAGCACGGAATGGAGGTGCCACATGAGCCACCCCTTGTATAAATGTTTCAACACCCAGTAAAAGGGCTAACCGTTTTTGAAAAAGTACTGACAAAGCGGACAATTGTAATTTTAATAAACCCAGAAAGAGACCTTTGCAGAGACCCTCCTGTAGAAATTCTAGTAGGTTAGATACTGAGAACACTTCAAACTCTGTTTCTCGATCACTGCACAACTGATGGTAGGTAGACCATACTCAATGATATGTCTTTGCAGAAACCAACTTTCTTGCTTTCATTGTGCCCACCACTGCATAAGAAAACCCCTTTTTTTTTAGGATTT
The DNA here is from genome assembly GCF_017654675.1 of Xenopus laevis. Taxonomy (NCBI): domain Eukaryota; kingdom Metazoa; phylum Chordata; class Amphibia; order Anura; family Pipidae; genus Xenopus; species Xenopus laevis. Next base: position 94,178,698 of record NC_054373.1, read on the forward strand.
GGGTCTCAAGAGCCACGCAGTCAAGTCGAGCCTGGCTAGATTGGGATATAGAACTAGCCATTGGTGCAGAAGATCTGGTCGTGCTTGGGGTGTCCACGGCTTCGCTATTGACAGGTTGAGAAAATCTGAAAATCAGGTTCATCTGGGCCACTTTGGAGCTATCAGAATGAGAGTGGTTTGTTCCATCTGAAGCTTCTTGATTGTTCTGGGCACCAAGGGTAGCGGAGGAAAAGCGTACGCTAGATGGAAATTCCAGGCAGATGTCAGTGCAGCCGCGGTCCTTGCCAGAGGATCTCGGTAACGAGCAAAGAAAGCCTGCACTTTTCGGTTGTGCCTCGTTGCCATGAGGTCTACCTCTGGCACGCCCCACATTTCTGTTATCTGGTCGAAGACTTTCTCTACCAGTGACCATTCTCCTGGATCCAATGTTTGTCGACTGAGAAAATCTGCTTCCCAGTTCTGTAAGCCCAGAATGTAGATGGCGGACAGCTGAGTGTGATTTGCTTCTGCCCATTTGAATAATAATTTTACCTCGTTCAGGGCAGCTCTGCTTCTTGTGCCGCCCTGGTGGTTTATATACGCCATCACTGTGGAGTTGTCTGACTGAATCTTTACTGCTCGACCCGACAGGTCTCTTTGCTAATGTCGAAGGCACAATCGGTTTGCTCGTATTTCAAGAAGATTGAGCTGCAAGAGACTTTCCTCCTCATTCCTCTGGCCTTGTGCTGTGCGACCTTCTAGTACTGCTCCCCAACCGAACAGACTCGCATCTGTCGACATCAGTCACCAATGATGTTCCCCCAGATAACGCCTTTTGGAGAGATGTTGAGTCTGTAACCACCATAAAAAAAAAGATCGGGTTTTGTGTTATAACCAAATCTTTTGAAATAGTGATTTCCGTTTCCAGGCTGCTAGAATGTTCCATTGAAGCTCTCTAAGATGGTGCTGTGCAAATGGAACTGCTTCTATTGAGGACACCTTGACACCCAGAACCTTCATACAAAACCTGGCTGAATGACTCTTTTTCGTCAGCAAGGCTTTGACCAATGATTGTAGGTTCCAGATTTTCGCTTGATGAAGAGATGTTCTCTGAGTTAGGGTATCGAACTGCATCCCTAGAAAAACCATGGATTGGCTGGGACAAAGCAATGATTTCTCCAAATTGAGACACCAACCTAGTTCCTTTAGCTGGGACATGGTCAAGTCCAGTACTGAACGGACTGATCCGTCTTTTTTGGGTACCACAAACAGATTTGAATAATATCCCTTGAAAGGTTCGGTGGAAGGAACGGGGGTGATCACCTGCTGCTGAAGGAGAGATGTAACTACTTCCTGAAAAGCCCTGCGTTTTGCCGGTTCCTGAGGAAGTCTTGACATAAAAAAGCATCTGGGAGGGATGGAAGAAAATTCCAGATGATCCCTGTGTGACGACTTCGTGAACCCATGAGTGTGGTTGAAAGCCAAACCTCCGCAAAGTGCCTCAGTCGTCTTCCCAGAGGCACAAGGCCTGGCAGCCAGCATGCCCCGTCATGCTGAAGTGGACTTGTCTGTTGGTCTGGAGTAAGGCTTACGGTTCTGCCAGGAAGACTTAGTCTTGCTCCCTAACCGTCCACTTCCTGAGGAAGATTGTATAGGTGGAGACCTGTTGCCTTTTTTTTGTGAGGGACGAAAAAATATTCCCCTGCAAAATGTTGTGCGTGTTTTCGGTTGTGGGAGCAAAGTGCTCTTGCCCCTAGTAGCCTGCCTAATGATTTTGTCTAGATCTGGACCAAAGAGTAACTTGCCCTTAAACAGAAGTGAGGTCAACAACTTTTTTGAGGATGGGTCAGCGGACCACAGTCTCATCCAAAGAGCCCTGCTAATGCTGATGATCTACTGATCACTTGAGCTGCGTCTAGAGAAGCTTCACATATATAGTAGTTTGCATCTTTAATTTGGGATGCCCATTGGGACAGTTCATGGTATGTAGCTCCTGAGAGAATTGCTTGAAGGAGCTACTCTGACCACGATTGAGCCGCCCGGCTTACCCAGGCTGTGGCTAAGATCAGGCAAAACGAAGTCCCCGATGCTGAAAACATGGAGCGGAGAAGTCCCTCCATCTTTTTATCTATTTGATCCTTAAAATAAGAAGCATCTGGAACTGGTAATGCCGTGTTCTTTGAAAGGCAAGAAACTGGAGCATCCACAGATGGTGGTGTTGATCATTTCTCAGTGAGATCTGTAGAAAAAGAATACAGCTTTGAAAATCTGTGGTTCACTTGAAACAGCCTCTCAGGTTTATCCCATTCCTGTTAGATTATCTGATCCAGCTGCGAATGAGAGGGAAACACTGGTGAAGACCTGCTATTACGCTTGAAAAGAATCTTTGGAGTGTCAGAGCTTCCTCCTGGCTCTAGTAGATTAAGCGTTTCTAAAACTGATAAAATCAATGAATCCAATTGAGGCCCCGGAGTAGTTGGGTCTCCCTGTGTGAATGGGGTTTAAAGGAGAAAGAAAGGTTAAAACTAAGTAAGCCTTATCAGAAAGGTCCATCTAAATATACCAGTAAACCCCCAAAGTAATGTTGCTCTGAGTCCCCTGTCAAAAGAAACACTGCATTTCTTTCCTTCTATTGTGTACACATGGGCTTCTGTATCAGACTTCCTGCCTTCAGCTTAAACCTCATTGCCCTGGGCAAGAGCATGCTCAGTTTGCTCCTCTCCCCCCCCCCCTCCCTTCTCTACTGTAATCTGAGCCCAGAGCAGGAAATGATGTCACACCACATTAATACTGCAGCCTATCCTAAACAAACAGAGAGTTTCTAAAGCTTTTTACTCAGGTATGGTAAAACATTCTACAGAATAAATATAGCATTCTAGCTTGCACTATTGCAGCTAATCTATTGGCAATAAAATGCCTCCGTAGCTTTCCTTCTCCTTTAAGGGGGTAAGAACTCTGCTGAGACCTGGCCCATACTCACCCTCAGGGGAGACCATCTCCTATGTGTCTCCTGACTATGCCTCTCTCTCTCTTCTTACTTAAGGGAAGAAGAGATTTCAGGCTGGATGGTCCGTGCTATTAGCACCACGGACCCAAGGGACAATTCCCACGTTGGGAGATGTCAATAGACCACCTACTCAGTGTTAGAATCTTGACTTTCTCCTGGAAAAACAAAAAAGAAGAAGAAAATACGTCCTACCTCCTGAGGACACAACAAAAACTGATTAGAGGGGTATAGCCAGTGGAGGGGGACCGAGTTATTTTTCTTGTTGTGTCCTGCCTCCTAGTTATACAAGCTAAACCCCTTTGTCTCCTGTGTCCCACAAGCAGACAATGGAGAAATAGTGGATTCGTGCATCCCTAATGTTGATGATTTAAATGTGGTCCGTAGGCATTTTATGAGCAAACCAGACAGAGAAGCTTAGTCATCAATAATGGCAGGGTTTTTTCTTATTACCATAATTCAAAATATTAACATTTTTTTTAACTAGAAAAAAACGAAGAAGACATATTTATCTTAGGGCCTGAGATATATGTATATTCTATAGCTAAATAAGCATGAGAAAAATTAGTTGGTTACAATGTCATCTTTCTGTTTTATTTAACAGTCTGAAACTGCAGAAGAATTGAAAGTAAATTTGGGGAAAATCGAATCCCTACTTAGTCAGGTACGCCCAAGTAATGCTCTTCTGAAAACTGTACCTGATGGAAGTAACCAGAGCATTCAGAATAGGTGTCTCCCTCCAGATAAAACCGCATCTATGGTTAATGACTTATATGAGAGGAAGAAGGTAAGAATAGCAATATTTACTTTCTATTTATATTTAACAACACATTAGCATAACATTTTTAGCTTTTTTATTTATTCATAATCAAAGAAGAAAGTTAATAAAATTGCATGCTTGCTCTGTGAATCTATAAATAGATTTAAAAAAAAAATAATATATATATATATATATATGTATATATATATATATGTATATATGTATATATATATATATATATATATATATATATATATATATATATATATATATATATATATATGCCTTTAGGTACTCTGCAGCCTACACTACTACTCTGCAGTACTATTCATGAATATCTTCATCTGCCTTTTTTATTTTTTCAGGCACAACACCAAGAGATGTTGGAACAGCAGCAAAATTTTATATTGACAATACAGTCAGCTCAGGATTTCTTAGATAAACATGGCAATACATTGTGCCCAGAAGAACGACAACAGCTACAAAATCAACTGGCCCAGCTGAAAGAAGAATACTCAGCTTCCATGTCCCAGGCACAATTACAGCTAAAGAATGCACAGATCCTGCGAGATGAGATGCAGAACTTCATATATGACCATGGAGAGTTTGAACTTTGGCTTGTCCGTAGTGAGGAGGAGTTAGACAACATGCGCAAGGGGAAAAAAGATTGTGAAGGTCTGAAGCATTTGCTAAAGCAGCAAATGGATATTTCTGAAGACATCATATCTCACAAAGGAGACCTGCGGTATATAAATTTATCTGGCCAAAAGGCTATTGAAGCTGAGAAAGCAACTGCTGAACAGTGCAAGGAGGATTTTGAGATGGTGGCAGGAACAATGGTGAAAAGTAAACTGGAAGAGGCTTCAAAAAGATTCAGCACTTTGCAGTCCAAGGTAGTTTTAGAAATCATGCTTTGAAGCATTGGGTTAACTTCCTTGTAGTACGAGGTAGTTACTTTCAGAGATAGCTGACAACTTCACCTCAACCCTTTTGCAGAAGTTTCATGTTTTGCCTGGACTAGGCTTTGTTTTATTTTAATGATTTTACTTTAATTTACACTAAAAAAAAGTGTAGTTTACATCTTCATGGGCAGACATTACATTACCATCACGCTTCTTGTGATCAAAGATAAAATGCAGACTACACCTATCCTCTCTGACAAGCATTTTTCCCCAAATAAGAAAGCCATCACATTACATGTCCACAAAATTGCCTCTCCGATCAATGTTTTTGTGATTGTATTTAATCCTTGTAGAATGTTTAAGCTCCACAACTATTTTTATCCTATAGCTATTCATACTCAGATGTTAGTGAGAACATAATATATATGTAGCTATGTGTTAGCAATTTCTGTAATTGGAAGGAGGTCCCTGCAGATTTACAGTTTACACTGTAATATTGTAATATATTATCTAGTTTATTAATAAAGGAGGAGAGACAGTAACAGAAGTAAAAAGTAAGTTCAAAATGGAGCTGTGTAGTTTATATGGAAAGCTATCAATATTGTAAAGTTTTTCATCACTATAGTAGTATCCATTTAAGAGAAAAAATGTCTTCTTGCTTTTAATATATGATGGTGTTTTGGACTGTTACAGTGTTCTAAGCTGGGCTCTCACCTGAACATTGTGCTGGATAGATACCAGCAGTTACAGGAAGGGTCAGACACTGCTGTAACATGGCTGCAAGTTACAGAGTTGGAGGTGGACCACATCCTGTCTGAGCCGGTGGCCTCTGATCCAGAAGTATTACAGACCCAGCTTGCAAAAGCTAAGGTAACATATTTGGTCTTTTTGTTTTATCTTTACTTCTGTGGATACCATGTTGTGGATACTATTCCTGATTACTACAAATCTGTTTATGGGTAATGTAAAAGTACAATTGTAAAAGTACAATTGTAAAAGCTCTGCTATGCAGCTCTATAGTTGCCTGCTTGATTTGTACAATGCAACTGTGGGGAAAATATAGTGACCAGTTTCCATGCAAATTTTTGCCAAAGCCCATAGCACTTTGGTGTATGCAGTGGTAATAATCACCCCCGCTGTAATTTAAGCTTCCACTACACAACACATCTGGTAGAATGAGAGACATTTTAAGTTTTGATTATATCAGGCCAAGTACACTTATTCACAGTACTAAGCTCTCTCTCTAAAATGATGGTATACACCGTGAAAGAATATAATAAAGCATTTTAGTAAAATGTTTTCAGTTATTCTATTACTTAGGGGGTTATTTACTAAAACTCTAATTTATCTCATATTTTTATTAAACCAAACCAAATTATTTTATTAATAAATAAGATAAAATCGTGGATGGGAGATCCACGATTTTATCTTATTTATTAATAAAATAACTCAGAAAAGTTGGGTCGGGAAAAGACTCAATAAAATCAAGCAAAAACTCAAACCATACAATTTTTTTGGTTTTGACACCCGAATCTCTTTATTTTTTCGGGTTATTGCCCAAAAACCCTGAAGTTTTGGTATTATCTTATGAAACACAGCGCAGATCACAATATGTTCGAATTGTAAATGGGACATCTGCCATTGACTTGTTCATGACCTCAGCAGGTTTGAGATGGCTGATTTTCAGATTCTGACTTTTAGCAGCTTCGGGGTACAATAAATCTCGAAAAATTTGAGGTTTTGAGATGTCCGCTAAAGATTTCTGTTTTTGCCCAAAAAACCTCGACGAGAAAAAAAAATCCTTATACCCTTATGTTATAACAGTTCACAACTTTGCTGAACCTCATACTCTTCTAACAACTTACTCATGAACACCTCACTCAAGTGAGCTCATTTACAGAGTGCTGAGGGCAAAAAATTGATTCAGACTGTCATGTTATTTTGCACCTTGGCACAGACCTTTGCACTCCAGAATGAAGCACAAGGAACTGTACTTCCATGAATACTGTACTACATACGTTTGTTGGTAATGTATTCATGGGGGTGGGGGGAGGCTGTGGTGGCACATAGTTGACCCTATTCAACCCCCTACCCACCCGTTTAACTTGCATCTCTAAAGGATGACAGAAGGCAGGTATCTGTATTCCAGCTTCACAGCTATGTCTTTTATTTCTATAGAGCATGCAGTCAAACCTTGTTGAACACCAAGTGCAGGTAGAAAAAGTACATAAAGCTCTGCGGATGCTGTTAGAAATTCAAGATGAACCTTCACCTGACTGCAGAAGCATGCAAGATATTGCTGGTGAGCAATGGTTTTCATCACTTTGTACAAAATTCTGTTTTAAAAAGTTTTGCTTAGCTACAAAGGACTGAGTAATGGTGTTGTTTTTTTTTTTTTTTTTTTTTACAGAATCCATAGATCGTCGTTTTCAAAATATCTCAAATCAAATGTCTTTCCACTCTGATTTACTACAAAAGACAGTTGCACAGTCCCAGAATGTACAGGATGCCATAGAAAACCTTCTGCAGTGGTTGGAGGAAATGGAAAATACTTTGGCAGAGCAAAAACACACACGGATGTCCTCCACGTCAGTAGAGGAAGCTCTTGCTATGAGCATGGTGAGAGACTCTCTTACTTAATTCCTATTGCTTTAAGTTATACTATTTAGGTGAAATACAGTCTAACATTTGCACAATAGCTTGCAGTTTAATGATATAAATGTTTTTTCCCATAAATCTACATTGACAGTTACCTTTAAACATCCTTGTATTCCCTACTCTAGAAACTAAAACAGGATATCTCCAGCAGAAGGGGAAGTATGGATGCCACAGGAGAGATGGTTGGGAAATTCATGGAGACAGCTGACAGTGCTGCTGCCTCTGCACTTCAGAGGAAGCTCTCTGAGGTCACTTCACGGTTTAATGAGGTCTGCATGCAACAGAGATTGCAAGAGACTGCCTTGAAAGAGATACTGCCAAAAGTGGAAAAATATGAGCAATTATCAAATGAGCTGCATGATTTCACAGTAACCAGGTCTCGACTCCTGGCCTCTGGAAACCAACCAGAGAGGGATATCACTCAGTTTTCTGAACAAATCAAGGTTTGCATTTAATTGCTTTTTAAATAAAAATAAAATATATTGGAACTATCACATAAACAACTATAAAAGGCATCTAGTTTTTTATTTGTGAATAGGTAAAATCTAAATCTATTGTAATTCTTATAAGAAAAGCGAATAAGTAGTGAACATTTCTGGATGTGGATGCAATGAATGAGAAAAGGATGGAATTGAAAATATTTCATTTTAGAGGGTTAAATGGGTCATGTAATTTAAAAGAGTGTTTTTGTAAGGTGTGTAGTAACAGAGAGCATCTTCTTAAATAGAAGTTTTGAGAATAGGAATGTTGGTGGTGATAGGAAAGAATAATTCAGTTGATTTGTGGTCACAAAATTATGGTAAATTTCAGAGAATGGAACAAAATTATACCGTTAGAGCAGGGCTATCCAACTGGAGGACCCCAAGCTAGTTAAGGCACTCCATGCTATTTCAATGGCCCCTTACTACCTATGACTCCTGAGTATGATATAATTTTGAGTAGCAGGGGAGATGAGTTGTAAAAGAAAAGTTGTTTGGGCATGTGTTGTGTCATCTTATTGTGGTTTGGTAAAGGGTCTTTGTGAAAGTCAGTTATTGAAAAGTTATTAAATTGCTTTTATAAGTTGGTAGTAGTTGAAATGGGGCTACATACATGAATTTTGCTAATTAATTTTGTTTATATTGATATAGCATAGTATATTGGATGGCATACTTTAAGTATAAGTTCATAAACTGTAAAAGATATTTTTGGGCAGAGCTGTAAGCAAAGATACATTTTGGTACTTGTTTGAAATGCCCATAGCAGTCATAAGAATGTTCAGGCCTGTTGATATGTATAAAATATGTTACACACATACACATGTATTAAATAAAATGTGGATCCTTATTCAGCCTACACAATACCGTATGTGCCATTGATTAGGACTGGTAACTTTTCTTTTTCAATGTCTTATTATTTACCTTAGTAAGTAAATTAATTTGTTCGCTCATGCAACAGTACTTTGTCTGTCTGCCTGTCTTTCTATGCACACACACGCATATACCTTGTCTTTGTAATTGTTGTCATTCTGGGTTTTTTTTTGGTAGGAACTAAATGCAGAGATAAAGCAGCAAGAGGAACACCTTGTTATGGTAGAACAGCTGGCCAGAGAACTAAGTACAAGCCCTATCCTTACGGATGCATCTGGGCATTTACAGAAGCTTGAAACTTTAAAGAAAGATTTTACAGAGCTCCGGGAGGCAGCATTGGAGAGGTACAGTCAGAAGCAGGAATCAAGGTTTTGGTTAATGTCATAGTGAAACTTGTCCATAAATCTTTTTTTTTTTTTTTTTCACAGGGAAAGTGAAACTTTGTCCTGTCAGGAATCTTTAGAACAATTCCAGAAGCTGGTTGGGGTAATGAGGAAATGGCTGAAGGAAAAAGAAGATAGTGTCCCTTCAGCAGAAGACTCTCTTAAGACATGTGAAATGCTGTCAAGGTTACAGCAAGTTAAGGTATTGGGCAAGATCTGTAAACTTGAAAATATTTTGTAACCAATATTTGAACTTACCCTATAGGTATTTTGCGCTATGTGTGTACCAGCATTGCACATCATCTGTAATGAGTTTGACCAATTCTTCCAAGGAGAGTTGTTCTTGGTTTTTCAGATTAACTGGATGGCATGTGTGTACCTCTATATTGAAATATTGATTGATATAAGGGTTTTGACTGGACAATTCTTTAAAATCTTTTTGTTTGTGTAATTCAAATGCTACTTAGGCTTTACGATCATAAAACAATGTCACTTTTAAGAAAATTATATAATAAAACTATATAATAATATATATAATATAATAAATGTATTTTCAGTACAGTGTTTTGAAATCAAAATACTACAAATACTACAAATTTTCAATATTGGTCAAACATCTGAATGCTTTTCCAAGGCACTGTGTTCGGCTCTCTCTGTTTCCCCCCATTTCAGACATCATTAGCTCATTCAATTCTTTTTTTCCAGGATCACCTGAGTGACTGGGAAATGAAAGGCCCCAAAATGGCAGAGATAACAAAGCAGGGCTCAGAACTTGAGTGCCGCATAATGGAAATTACAGCATCTGAGGGTCAGCGCAGAGGAGGTAAGAAGTAGTTCAGGAATAGCTTTAGAGGGTCATTCCATCTCTTCTCACAGTTTCACATTTGCACTTTCCAGAAGGCTGAATGTTTAATTCTTGCAATACCTATTTTCTTATAAACCCATTTCAACACACATTTTGTCTGTTCCTTTCTAATTTAATATTCAATTTTAATCGTCTTCTCCTTCCACCCACGTTTATTTATATTGCCAAACTATATCCAGTGTTTTAAGTATAATTATTAAATTATGCCTGTCCCTTTCATTAGTCTGAGTGCTTCCTGCTGCAGGATTTTCCTGTGGGTTACTGGATACTAGCATGCAATGTTTATATATGGATGTGTTTTCTAGATTTGTGTTCTGTTTATAGAATGTGCATTATATGAATAACAACACAATTTAGAAATGTAAGATGCAACTAAATGAGGGTACACTGTCATGTTGGGATTGCTTTCTCTGGAAAAAAAGACACTTGAGAGGGAACATGATTACTCTTTACAAGTACATTAGAGGGCATTATAGACAGATAGTTCAGGGTCATTTTTCCCATAAAAAGGATCACCTCGCCAGAGGCCACTTCTTCACAGCGAGGTTGTGGAATGCCCTGTCAGATGTGATGGCTAATTCTGTTAATGCATTTAAGAAGGGCTTGGATGATTTCTCAGACAAGCATAAGATCATAGGCTATTGTGAAACTGAAATCTACAGTTAGTATAAATATTGGTATATAGTTTATTAGAGTACATGGAGGGGTTGGTGTGAATGTGTGTAGGTATGTGCACTGGGTTTTTATTTTGAGAGGTTGAACTTAATTGACACGTAACTATGTAACTATGTAAATAATACCTGAAATAAATGGAAAGATGTGTAACCACTGTCTTGTCCAGATAATTATTTTCCTCTGTGTCTGTAACATACTGTGGTTGTAATGAGCCTGCTTTGCCTCCTTGTCCTGTTCAGGTTCTGTGCTGATGGCCACAGGGAGCTCTTCAGGGAATGTTAATGGATACCATACTTGCCAAGGTGAGCATGTCTATGTGTTTTATTGTTTTCCTAATCACAACTTTTATAACTTTTATAAATTGGGGCGGAATGAATCATAAGTAACCAATAGCTTGCAAATAACATTTTCTTAATCAGATCTCACAGGCATACAATGTGACGTCTCTGAGACCAGCCAGAAATATGAAAATTTGGGGCTACTTTTGAATAAACGAGAGGAGCAGTTATCTACAATGTTGGAAAATTTTGAGAAAATCAAGCATGAAACGAATCATATGCTGACATGGTTGGAATCTAAAGAGAAAACAATGGCTGCTGTAAATGTGTCTCCAACAAAATCTGAAGTAGTGAAAGCCCAAGCAAAACAGAACAAGGTTGGTAACCCTAGAAATAATTAAGCAGTTATATGCAAAGATGTAATTAATCCTTTTTGTACTGATGATTGTTTTATTTGAGGAGTTGATGGAAGAGAATTCAAAAACTTCGGTCATACAAAGAATATAGTTTTCTTTGTAGCCAGTGCCCTGGTTTTTATTCTAGTGTGTTTGTTTTTCTATTCTCTAACTGCATAATGTTATGTTGTACACACAGTAGGGATGCACCGAATCCAGGACAATCCGAATCCTAATTTGCATATGCAAATTAGGGGTGGGGAGGGAAATCGAGTGCCTTTTTGTCACAAAACAAGGAAGTAAAAAATGTTTCCCCTTCCCACCCCTAATTAGCATATGCTAATTAGGGTTCAGATTCACAAAGGATTCGGGGGTTCGGCCGAATCCAAAATAGTGGATTCAGTGAATCCCTAACACACAGTCTCAGCCACTGCTTTCAAATTAGTTATAGCTCAGTTAATGTAAGTGAAAAGTAAATCTTTTGCTTTGTAGAGCCAAAGCATTTACAAAAGTGTAAACCGAATGTGTTTTTTGTAAAAATACATTGGCATCAGAAGTTATTGATCATTTACTTTAACGATAAAGTAAATGAACTTATAGCATTTAATTTCTTCTGCAAGGAAAACGTATCTATTTCCTACTGCTGTTTTTTACAAGGAAAACTGTGCTTATGAATTAGATGGAGCAGAAATTACCCTTGTTGTAAAAAAAAAAGGGAAACAATAGATAATATACTTCCATTATGAAGTAGCCCAAAGGTGTGTCACTACAGTATAACAGAAGGTTTATCAGTGGAATACTGGCTGCATAGCCTGAATTACAAGGTTTGAACAATACTATTAGATTTGTTGTGCAGTCCCCTACAATATATTTAGCAATACATAAGAAAAGTTTTTGTCCTTTAAAGAGAAAATACTGTTACATTTTAAAACTGCTTTAGAAGATTCCCTTGTCTTTTAAAATATGGTTATATAGTTAAAAATAACCCTAGAAATGCTTATTAGAAATATCTTCAATTAGAGCTCAGAACCTAGATCCTTTCTCTTTCATATCTGTGTTGGCAGAAGTTTAGGAAATTAATAATACTGAAGCAGTACAGAAGGTAAATACTTCCAGCAAACTTGGTCTCTTTTATTAGATGCTTAATGTGATGGTACAAACTTATTTTGGATCCTAAATTTCCCGTTTGACAAATGTTATTGAATAAAGGATTTCTTTCATTTGTTTGTCTCATTTAAAATAGCTGTCTGTTTCTTGGCAATAAATCTCTATTGTTTTTTGGTATGATCTCAACTGGCTATAACCATAATTTTTCCCCTCTCTCAGGAGTTCCTTTCTGAACTTGAGCAGAGCACTGAAAAAGTAGAAAGTTTAAAGGCTACACTGAGAGATTTGCTGGAAAAGCATCCGAACTCTCCTGAGGCAGAGAACTGGAAGACAATGCTGGAAAATCTTAGTAAGAGTTTTCATAGAGGAATGGCTCGCAGACTTTGCTCTCTGTTGCTTAAAGTGGCAGTATACACCAGCAATAAAATAATAATAATAATAAATGCAGAATTTGTGTAAAAATTTATTTTTCAAATTTAAGTTTATGTGTATGTATATGTGCTATATTTTACTGTCTTCACATTTAGATTGGGAAGGGTGTGTTTCCATGAAGAAAAATTGAAGCCAGACTTTTGATTCCTGATTGTAGTTCAGATCTTTATATAAATATATGTGTCAATGTGTTCTCACATAGACCAGCAGTGGGGCAGAGTCAATCAAGTCACAGCAGAGCGCCAACACAAACTGGAGGAGTCAGCCAACCAACTAGCAACTTTCCAAGTAGCAGGCTCCCAGCTTTGCCCATGGCTGAAAGAGAAGGAGTTAATGATGAGCGTTTTGGGCCCTCTCTCTGTTGATCCTAATATGTTAAATGCTCAAAAGCAGCAAGTTCAGGTAAGATGTTCAACAAGCCTACCATTATAAGTTCAGGTTCCAATGCGCTAAAAATAGAATTTTATGTCGTATTTACCAGTCCCTAAAAGAGAAGGATAAGCTAGATAGTGTGTTATCTTTTCAGAACATGGCTGTGTTCAGAATTGAATCTACTCACAATGGGAACAATTGATCAGGGTTGGACTGGGCCGGCGGGACACCAGGAAAAAAAAACGATGGGCCCCCAGCTCTTGTGGGCCCCGCCGGCCCAGATCCGCACCCAGGTTTGCGATACTGAGCCAGCCACATTCAGCGCTGGAAGTCTCTTAGCAGAACCCCAGTTTGAATGATTCTCCGGGACAGGCTGGCTCATTGTAATTGTCCAGGCATAACTGGTGAGCCGCAACTACATTCTAGAGCGCTCCAGTTTTACTTAGCTGACTAACATGCTGACTAACTCAGCTAACGAACATGCTACTGGTCATGTGACACCCTGCTTCCACTCGCTTTCCCTACAGCATAGGCAAATCAGATACCTCAGCACGTAACTCATGCAACTTCATGTACATTTCTACTAACACTACAGTCTGGAACTAATAGTCCCCCTGCCCCCAGTGCACATATTTGTTGCTTATCTTGTTAAGCGGCACATTCACCACACATTGTGCTGTTGTTCAAAGTTGATAAAGTGAGGGGGGAGCACAGTTTGCTGCCTACACCATCAGCCCATGTAGGATCATGTTTATTAGGCCTTAAAGGGACAATATATACCTACAGGTAAGTTCGATATGACCAAAAATGTCAGTTGTTGCTTTGTGTAATTAGGCATCTCTCCTTAGGGTTGAACTCCATGGCCAGGGTCAGCCCAGATCTGCACCCAGGTTTGCGATTCAGAAGCTTCTTAATGCCGCAACCTCCCTTTGTCGGGCTGTCGCGGCAAAACCATTGCGTGCATAGCGGGGGGCCCTGGGGCAGTAGCCCCGTTGGCCTCAGGCCCCCCAGTCCGTCTCTGCGCTTGATCGAGAGTATATTGTGAAAATATTGCTTCCCCAACGTGTCTCGTTTGCAATGTATTTTCTGAAAATCAAAAGCGCATATAGTGAGGTATCATCAGGATTTTTTGCATGGACCCCGTGAGTGGTTGCACTTACTGAGCCGTATGTATATAACGTTCACAGTGATAATCTGGCAGTTTTATAGAGGCAATCTCCAAAGGAGGTTTTCTGTTGGCGGTAGGGATGCACCAAATCCAGGATTTGTTTCGGGATTCGGCCAGGATTCAGCCTTTTTCAGCGGGATTCAGATCCTGCCCGGCCGAACCGAATCTCGCAGAAGTTTTGGGGGTTTGGCCAACTCCAAAACAGTGGATTTGGTGCACCCCTAGTTGGCGGTTCTTGCTTTACCATTTGCGGGTCTCAGTAGAACTTCCGGTAGGCACTTCAGTCCTCGTGGCAACCGTTAACTTCTCCGGTGTTCTATATGTGCATTGAGTGATGCAGCGGTTGGTTTTTTTAAAAGCATACATGCTCGTACTCCAAAAATCCTTTCAACTGGATGATTTATATTTAAAACAATGCTTTTATTAAGCAGTTATTAGCCCTAATAACCGCTTAATAGAGTAGATCCAATTCTGAACGCAGCCATTTTTGAAAAGTTAACACACTATCCTTCTCTTTTAGGGACCTGTGAATATGGCATACAATTCTATTTTTATCACACTGAAACCTGAACTTATATAGACTCTAAACGTGGACAAATGGATCCTCTATTTTGTCAGTGCTGCTTTATTTATTTATTTTTCCAATTGGACTGGGCGCAGAGTTTTTACCAGAAATTTCATAAGCCTACCATTGTTACTCAATACCAGTCTTTTTTACAAATATTTTATAGTTGCCTATTAAGTGGGTGAGGCTGGGCCACTCAGACCTCTTTTCTACCATTTTTATTTAAAATAAAGTTAACGAATGGTACTGCAAAATCTTTTTTGGGGCCACCACCTTATAATGATCTTTTCATTATTTTCTACGCACTTTTATTAAAATTGGCAGGGCCTTTCAGACCTCTTGGAGGGTCCATCAGTCACTTAGTCTGCAATCTGGGGTTGACACATTCATCATGTCAGGGTGGGGAAAGATGGTATAGGGGTAATAGATTCCTATCTGTTTTGACCACTTTTTAGAAGAATATAGAGAAGAATATGGTAGAATATGGAGAACCAGCATCATTTTATTTTTTGATTCATTGATTTATATGCTCTGTGTGTAAATGCATATTTTCAAATCATTTTTTATGTTGCAGTTTATGTTAAAAGAATTTGAAGCACGGAAAGCTCAGTATGAAGAACTGAAACTTGCAGCCTATGGGATCCTGACAGGTCCTGGAGAGGAGTCTCCATCTACCTGTCAAGTAGAGGAAGAATTCCATAACATAAGTGGAAAATGGATTGAATTAACCAGTCGTTTGAATTCCAGGGCTGATCAGATAGACCAGGCAACCATCAAGAGTAGTCATTATAAAGAGGTTCTGCAAAGATTGACAGACAAAATAAAGCAAGTTGGCAAAAACTTGGCGTCGCAACCGGCTGTTAGCACTCAACCTGATGCAGTAAAGCAGCAGCTGCAGGAAACTAGTGGAATCCGTTCTGAACTAGAACAACTTGCCAAGGAAGTTACAGATGCCCAGGAATTGTGCAATGAGTTATCTGCACTTGTCATGGAACCTTACTTCAAAGATGAGCTTCAAAAGCGTCTTGATACTGTTGCTCTTCCACTCAAAGGAATGGAAGATTTGGCATGTGAGTTATTGCTCCCATAATGTTCTGCGATTACTGATAACAGAATTTATATATTAAATTTCATGGATATACAAAATTTTGAAAACTCCCTGTTATAGATATATATTTGTATTTTAGATTATTTTAAGAGTTTGAACACTGAATGATAAAGTGTTGAATTACTTATATGTGCCCATTGTTAATCTTTTAACATACACTTAGAAATGTAACTAGTAATGTTACTGAATCATGACTTTACGAATTTTGTTTGATTTATTCTAAATGTATTGTTCATAATAAATAGGACATTGCAATGGAATTGTTCATTTTTGCCTCTTGCAGCGGATCGGGTGAATCGCCTTCAGATGGCTCTTTCTAGTTCTCAGCAGTTCCAGCAGATGTTTGATGAATTAAGGAGTTGCTTGGATGAAAAACAGATGCAACATGTGAAAAGCCCTCCAGTGTCTGCAAAGCTGGAAAAGTTGCAAACTCTGCTACATGAGCAAGAGGAATTCCAAAAGAGTCTCAACCAATACAGTGGCTCTTATGAAATGATTGTCACAGAAGGTGAGTCTCTGCTTATGTCTGCTCATTCTGGAGAAGAAAGGACCTCTCTCCAAAATCACCTAATGAATTTAAAAAGTAAATGGAATGAACTAGGAAAGCAATCATCAGAAAGACATGTAAAGCTAAAGGACTGTTTGCAAAAGGCTCAGAAGTATGTTCGACATGTGGAAGATCTTGTGCCTTGGCTAGAAGATTGTGAGATACATGTGAAAGAGATGGAAATGACACTTGACCCTGTACAACTTGAAGCACAGCTTCTTAGAGCAAAGGCTCTTCAGACTGATACAGACAAAAAACGTTCTCTACTTGAAATGATGAATAGTGCAGCTGACCTTTTGATTGAGGCAGCTGAAGTAGATGACAGAGACATTTTGGAAGATAGAGCCAAAATCAACCAAAGAATGGATACCATCACAGAAGAGTTACACAACAAATCTGGGTCATTTGAAGAAATGTCATTAAGACTTAAAGAACTGAAGGGCAGTTTCAGTAACATTGATAAGAAACTGGAAGGAGCCAGGCATCTCCTGGAAATCTTTACAGGTCTTGGCCCTCAAGCTTGTAGTAGTAAAAACCTTGAAAGCATGAGATCCCAGCAGGACATGCTTCTTGCTTTGGAAGCCCAAATCCTATACCTGAGGAATCTTATTCAAGGACTGATGGCAGATGCTCCACAAGGCTCTGATGTTTCCCATCTTGTTTATCAGGCACAGCAAGTCCAGCATGATTTTGAGATGGTAAAAGAGGATGTTAATGAATGCTGTGAGAATATGGAGACAAAACTGCAGGGAATTGGCCAGTTTCACACTCATGTTCGAGAGATGTTTTCAGAACTAGCAGATCTGGACGATGAGTTAGACAATATGGGTCCTGTGGGACGAGACATAGATAGTCTTAAGTCACAGGCAGAAGTTATCCAAACATTTCTGGAGACACTTCAAAGCCTGAAATCCAGTATTGAGTCCTCAGAGAGTAAATGTAGAGACATGTTGGAGAAAGAAGGTGGCCCTGACCTTATTGTACTTATGAGAGAACTTGGAAGTTTAAACAAACAATGTTCTAAACTGACTGAACGAGGTAAAAATCGTCAGGGACAATTAGTCTCAACATTAAGCCGTGTGGAGGAATTCACCATGAAACTAAAGGAGCTGAACAACCAGATTATGACAGCGGAGGGCAGCAGTGCTCTTCAGGGTGTTGTTGGCACAGAAGTAGATACCATCAAGCAGCAGTTAAATTATTTTAAGGTAAGAAACATGTTTGTGTGTTTTGAAAAAGTGTCCTAATTGATTTTTTTGTGGATTACTTTGCGTTGAGAATTTTTTTCAGTGACAAAGGAAAGCTGTGTACTGACTGACCTATTTCCTGATTTGTAAATGCTGATTTGAAAGACGAATTTTCTTCTGGTAGAATTTCCATTAAAAATAGCAAATATCTTGTCAGAGGGCCATGGTAGTTGCAGTTGTCCACAGTAAGGACCACCAGGTGCCAACTACATGCATTCAGTTGATACTTTTCTCTGGAAAGAAATGGTAAAGCACACCACCGTAAAAGGGCTTACAACCATTTTTATAAATGAACAGTTGTGTTTGAGTACAATGTTTAATTTATAAATAAACTATATCTTGCCATTAGGATCTAAGGCATAATATTAATAAATTGAGTGTATGAGTGTATATATATATATATATATATATATATATATATATATGTATATATGTGTATATATATATATATATATATATATATATATACACATTTTAGTTTTTGTTTTTTTAAAATTTTTCTATTTTACTTTTTTTTTTGTTTCTATTCATTTAAATTGCCAAGTGTTTACCCTTTTTGCTTCTGGCAGTGGGGGTAGGAAGGTCTGTGAGCTCATGGGAAATGCAGACAATACCAGGAAAAGATTGAGGTTGAACATTAGCTGAACACAAGCCAGGCTATGACAAAGAGGACGTACTGATACAGAGATGTTTTAGGGGAATCTCCTTGGCAAGAGGTGTTTATATGGTGCCAGGAAGGTATTATTTCATTTGTAAATAAAGGAAGTTATAATTCCTTTAAACTAGCCAATGCACATAATAAATCTCTTCTCATGTGTTGGACATGGTTGTATACTGTATGTATCAGGAAGAACACACTGATCAATGCACTGCATAAAAAGGCAGAGTTAATGTAAAATCTGTTAGACTATGTGCACCAAATGTATCATAGTCAACTTGAAAATAAAAAATGCTAGTCTGTCATGTATTTATTAGTTGCAAGGCAGCTTGCTACTTGGTTGACAATCACATGAAAATAAAGTGTTTGTTTTCCTGAAAACAATGTATATGGTTTAGTGCGGGGGTCCCCAACAGCCGGGCCGCGGCCAATTAACGTGTCGCGCCTGAATTGGGCGCTGTTGCGCCAGAATTGAATGCCAACCCCTCCTGACCCCCATGCCGACTCCCCCGACCTCCCTCGGTCCTTGCAAAATAATTTGCCTCTACACCGGTCCCCCGCCCAAAAAAGGTTGGGGACTGCTGGTTTAGTGAATAAGATTGGGGTTGGAAAATTTCGATTTTTTGATCTCATAAAAATCCTTAACTGGAATTAGTGAGTTTAATAAATAGGTATAATTGTTTTCTTATAGTTCTCTGCTTAATTAATGTGAGTTCCTCAAGCAAAGATTGTCAGTAACCCATAGTGTTGTAACCAGCTTTTGTGGCCATTATGGTTAAGGGTATTCCTGCTGTTTTGCCACTGCCTTATGATTCATTTCCTGTTTTACCTCTTCCTGTCTAAGCTGAGAGAAAGTGTGGAGCAGGGCTGTGTTACCTGCCATGTTCTAATAAATGTATAAAGTTCTTGTACTGGTCTGACTGCTTCACCTGAACTAACACAGCATGATCATTTAACCCACTGCTAGCCAAGCAGTTTATTGCACATAGCAACCAATCAGTGCTTCGCTTTTTTCAGCTGCAGGTAAAATAGTAATACATGGTAACAACCATGGTGTATTCAGTGTAGGCTTGCAAAAATAAAACATTTTAATTTTCATAGTACCCTTAAAATAATAAAGTGTCATTTTATTTAGAATTTGTTGCCACTGATTTCCCAGTAACATTAGTCAAAATGAAAATATTGTCATGTGATAAGAAAAGACTGCCCCTGCATAGTTGTTGGCCTCTACTACTTCTTTGTAGTAGATTCCCTTCCTTTAAACACTGGAAAATTGTATATTTAACAAGGTGATTCTTGTTACCTCTTTTGTGCCTCTTTTATTTAAGTGAGCCCTTGAACCATTTTGCACATGACAATAGCACTGATAATATATCTTCTGGTTCCCTAGTGGAAGACATTTTCTTTACAGTATGCTGACTTCTAGCCATATATTTATTCAAGGAATAGAAAGTAATATTGGTAAATGAAGGACCCTCCTTTCCTCAAACTCTTGACACACTGATGAGTAAGCCATCCTTTGGTCCCAATTTTTTTTCAGCTGGAAGGACACTGAGGAAGTTGGCACTATAAATCATGAAAACATTTAGACTTGCTTGTCAAAGGAATGAAAAATGTACTTACTGAAAGGAAAACTATACTTAATATACTTTTGTAATATTAAATATTTATATAAAGTTCTACTAACACATTTTAATTTATTTTCCTTTGTAAATTGATATATATGTTTTTTTAACGACTTGACCAGGAGGTAAAGGAAATGAGAACTAAAGGCAAATAGAGGGTTTTGGGAAGGTTGACTTGATATGACCACATGAACCAAGAAATGATTCATAGATGAATTAGCAACTGTTGCAGTGGAAAGAATCCATTGCTCCTAACACTTAAACTCTTTATTAAGTGCTCCAATAGCCAAATAAGTATGCGTTTTAAATTTCCAATAGAGCATTGACCTTAAATGATTTGAATGATCAGGTCAGTGGCAATGATGCCACCCAGTGATTTTTTACATTTTTTTTGTAGTCGTCGTATTGAGGAAAACAGGAAACAGAGTTTACCAGTGGGCTAATCCCCGTATCTCTATTTAGTTTTTTATGGGGCAAATTCACTAAGGCGCAAAGCGCCGAACGCTAGCGTTAATTCGCTAGCATTTGGCATTTTCACTACTGCGCAAATTCACGAACGAACGCTGGCGTAGTTTCACGAACGAACGCTGGCGTAGTTTCGCTAGTGTTACTTCGCAACCTTACGCCAGGCGAATCTTCGCTAGCGACGAAACTACGCAAATTCACTAACTTGCGCAGTGTACTGAACGCTACCTTTTACGCTAGACTTCCTTCGCCACCTCAGACCTGGCGAAGCGCAATAGAGTAGATAGGGATTGTTTAAAAAAAAGTAAATTTTTTTTCTAAGTCCCAAAAAACACTGGCGTGTTTTCTACATGATGGGTGATAGTCTGATAAAGATCGAAAAAATTTTGGGGCTCCCCTTCCTCCCCCCTACATTTCCTGACTCATGGCAACTTACCTAGACAGTGGGCACATGTGTAGGGCAAAATAAAAATTTTATTTGCTGATTTGAAGGTTTTCTAGGCATTTGTAGTGCAGATACGTGTTCCTCCATTGAAATTTGAATTTCGCGCCGTATGCAAATTAGCCTTCGCTAGCGCAACTTCGCTTTATATAGCGAATCAACGCTAGCGCAACTTCGCTTTATATAGCGAATCAACGCTAGCGCAACTTCGCAACCTTACGCTACCCCTGTGCGCAACTTCGGATTTTAGTGAATTTGCGGAGCCCTGGCGAAACTACGCCTGGCGAAGTGCGGCGAAGTTGCGCCTGGCGTAACTTCGCATCTAAGTGAATTTGCCCCTATGACTTTAAGGGACTTAATTATTGAAGGGTGAAAACAATGGATGTTCTATTTTCAACCTATCTATTTTGCTCCTACTATCCTCCTATCCTTAGAAAATAGAGAGCTGTAAAATGTCAGTTCGAGGAACTGTGGAACTCTTCTGCCCTTTTTAGACACCACGGCAAATTAGTCTGCATACATTTGATGGGCACTACCATATTAGGTGCTTAAATGTGCCATTCTTCTCTGCCTCTCATGCATTTGGTGTTCACTTTGCTTACCATTTTAAACCTGTTTTATGCAGTAGGGTAGTGTATCTTTTGACTATTATAAAACTGGGCCTTTCTTTAGTAAGAGCCAGCTGAATTACGTTACAATCATAAAATTGCCAAACCACCATACCACGTCAAGGTAAAACCAATATGGTGATCCTGACTATTAAGGACTATCACAGGGCTTGATCCTCCCTGCTCTTAACATTCATTGGAGAGAGATTGCCAATACCAAAGCATTGGTTTCCCAATCTTAATCCGCCTTGCAGCTTTTAAAGGAACAGTTCAGTGTGTTTTTACCAACACCCATTTTTAAAGGCATGTTAAAAGAACAGGCACTTTAAACACATACAAGTTTGGTTATTGTTCTTGCAGAGTAACTCTGCTAAAGTACAGAAATACAAATAAAGTGGGGTTGTGGGAGTACTCCGATCTAACTAAAATATTCAAGTACAATATAAGTGCAACTGATCTGACCAAATTAGCTACAAGCATAAAAAAAGAGAGTGAATGGGTGATGGATCTTTAGATAACTGTGTAAGAGAAGTTCTGTCAACTTCTTTTGTTGTTTAATTTGATAATTTTAAATAAAGACCTTGTTTTATAGGTGTTTGAGTTTTCATATTTCTGGTCTAATATTTAATAATTGTCAGATGCTGACTGTTCACAGGATCTATTAAATGAAAGTGGTTTGTCATGAAATTATATAACATTACCGTCATCTGCAGTACATACATTTTGCTCTTGCAGATCCTTCAATGGGCTGTAGAGTGCATTGCACATGCCAAAGCAAGACAAATTCAGGAGTGTTCTTTTGCCAACTGCAAGGCCAGGGCTTATTAGAAACCCTCTTCATTAACACCCCCCCCCCTTTCCCCAGCAGTAGCCTGCTATGAGATAAGGAGCAGTCCATTATACAAAGGCTTCTCAGTAGACTGGTGATTTGTTTTACCAGTAGGCAATAGACACATATTTATATATGCAAAATAGGGACAGAACGTAGAATGACTTTACTATTATTTTCATATTTTAGTGTGCTTACTGCAAAAAGAAATACAGCAATGTGGCCCTACTTGCCTTAGGCGGCAACAGACCCTATACTACCCTGTTACTTTAGATATTTCTTAATTAAACAATAGGTAAAAGTATGTTCAGCACAAGTCCTATTCATTCAACTAATATTCCCCTTTAAAGACGTTCCTTGCTGAGCTGCAGTGATAAGAGTAATATATATATATATTACACCACCACGCATTTTAGCATGTGTTTCTGTTCATTTGCTTTATCCTTTTAAGAATGATGAGTGAAAGGATATTCTGCCATTAATTGCTACTGTATCACTGTTCGGAATTTCTGACACACCCAGGTCTGCACTGCTGTGTTGCCAGTTGGTGGTTTAGATCCTGTAGACCAAGACAGCTGGGACTGTGACACTTTAGTTTAGCATCTTGAAAAATCTGGCACACATATTTACTGTGGGGTGCATTAGTCTAGTTATCTTCACAATCTTTGAGTCTTTGCAATTGTAATATATTTTGTAAATTGATAATTACCACCACACATGATGATGCCTAAGGATTATCACTTTACAGTTACATGGGGTCATAATTGTGTCTCCACCTGTTTTGTTATTTATTCTCACATAAGGTTATCTATTAAATGTTCCTAGACTAGAGCACTTAGAGAAACTGGAGGTTATGAGATAACTTAAAGGGATCCTGTCATCGGAAAACATGTTTTTTTCAAAACGCATCAGTTAATAGTGCTGCTCCAGCAGAATTCTGCACTGAAATACATTTCTCAAAAGAGCAAACAGATTTTTTATATTCAATTTTGAAATCTGACATGGGGCTAGACATTTTGTCAATTTCCCAGCTGCCCCTGGTCATGTGACTTGTGCCTGCACTTTAGGAGGGAAATGCTTTCTGGCAGGCTGCTTTTTTTCTTTTCAATGTAACTGAATGTGTCTCAGTGAGACATGGGTTTTTACTATTGAGTGTTGTTCTTAGATCTACCAGGCAGCTGTTATATGGTTACCTTCCCATTGTTCCTTTGTTTGGCTGCTGGGGCAAAAAGGGAGGGGGTGATATCATTCCAACTTGCAGTAAAGAGTGGTTGAAAATTATCAGAGTACAAGTCACATAACTTGGGGCAGCTGGGAAATTGACAATATGTCTAGCCCCATGTCAGATTTCAAAATTGAATATAAAAAAAATCTGTTTGCTCTTTTGAGAAATGGATTTCAGTGCAGAATTCTGCAGGAGCAGCACTATTAACTGATTTATTTGGAAAAAAAAAAAATTTTTCCCATGACAGTATCCCTTTAAAAGAGGAAACCATAAAAAGAAAAGATTCAGAAAAATGAGAGAAAGCACCAATGGCAATATTTGTGGGGGATCTTGCCAAGATATGGATTGGGAAGTACAGAATCTGTACTTGGATTAAGCAGCTGTATTGTAATCTCCAGGCTAAATGAGATACTTTCGACAGCACTTACAGGGCTGTCCCTTGCCACCATTACTTTTTGCCCTAGTAATTGTACAGTTGGCCATACAAATCCGGGCATCACTGGTGATCGAGGGACTGAAACTATACCCTATTGAAGAAAAGATTTCTTTATACGCAGATAATATTCTCATTTACCTTGCAAATTCCAAAAGCCCTGACAGAATTACTGCGGGTGGTCTCAGTCTTTGGATCATTTTCAATCCTCCAAAGAAATAAGGGGAAATAAATTATCTTCCCAATAGGAAGTTTCAGGTGGTGGCTAAATTCAAATATCTTGGAATAACAATTAACAAAGATTTTATGCAATATGAGGCTCCTGATCTTACTCCAATAGTGCAGTCTCTGGTCTCCAGAATTCCGATGTGGCAGGATCTCCCACTAACCCTGCCCATTAGGATTCATTTACTCAAGATGATATTTCTCCCTAAATTCAACTCCCCAGTCATTCCTAGGGCCCAATGGTTCAGTTACTTTAATAAATTAATACGGGGGGGTTCTTGGGCGGGTTGCACACCCACGCCTCAGCATGGCAATTCTACAAGTGCCCTGCACCAAAGGGGGGGGTGGCATTACCTGACTTCAACCTATACTTTGAGCAAGCCAATTCGTTTTTGCCCACTGGTGGTTCACACTGTATTCCAGAAAGCCCTCCACCTGTCACAGGGGCCCGTGAACACCTCTTTGGGGGAACCCTGCACTCTCCCACTTCTCAACGATACCGGATATCAGTCAATGGGCAGACAGGTATAAAAATAGTATGGGACATAATAACAGATGGAGATTTAAAATACTTTGCGACTCTTCGAGAAGAGTTTGGGCTGCCCCCGCCATGTACTTTCGCTATTTACTTAGTTCCCCTCTAGACCCTGCAGGTATCCGAAACCTCCCTGGAAGTTTACCTTTATAGGCAGGACTTTAAACAAAACAAAAAAACACTGTTGTGGTTCTATACACTGCTGTGGCAAGCCAACCCTGATCCATTGGCTAAGATTAAAGGGAAGTGGCAGAGTGAACTATCAGACCTTGAGGATGAAATGTGGGTAGATGCCTTAAAGCAGGTCCCAGATATTACAATGTCAATCAGGGACAGGCTTATCCCAATTAAATTCATTAAGCGGGCCTACCTAACACCTCACAAGCTGGCTAAACTGTACCCCCAAGTACCAGATACATGCCCTAAATGTTGTGGTTTTGTCTGGCAGCTCAGTAATTGAGGCGCAAACTGTAAACTGTTTACATTTAGTTGATACATTTCTCAGCAGCATCTCTGATGTATTAGCGACTATTGTATCAATTATAACAGCTGCCTTTGATGAAATCCAGAGATTCTACTCAGCAGGGACAAAGATAACAAATGTATCAATTAAATTTATCAATTTAGATCAGTTTACAGGGTTGCGAGCCCCCTCCCCCCCGAGCTGCTTTAGAAGGTGAAAAATGAAACTTTACACTTCGATATTAGAAAAATGGTCACACATAGAAAATAAAAAGTAATTTGAAAAAGTCTTTATTTATGGTGAACTATCTGAAACCAATCCTGCCCTATCTACTGTGTTCCATTAAAAGCTACAATATCTCCATAGTTTAGGTCACAAATCAGCAAGCAGCTTGCCTATAATTTGTGTTTAGTATAGCTCAAAAAGTTAGGCACAGGTGGGTAGAGATGAGAGCTGGGATTTTCCCACCCTAGTCTTTAGGAAAACTATCTTGTACAGCTCTGTAGGGTGTTCTGTTTCTAAGCACAACGCAGTTGCCGTGCAGAAACCCTGGTGATGTATGAATCACCATGTTCTCTTTCTCCCCCAGCTTCCTGTAAACTAATACTATCAAGCTCAGTTTTCATCCAGAAATTCTATGTATTGCTTTTTCACCTCAGACCAGCCACTCTTTTCTTGAATGTGTGTTCCCTCATGGTGGTGGTTATTCACTTTTGTATTTCTATATTTAGAAACCGTGAATGAAAATTGTAGCCATAGTAACAAGCGCACACCAACTTGCGCTATATATATATATATATTTATATATATATATATATATATATATATATATATATATATATATATACACACACAATATCAGAAACATTGGTCAGCATTCCTTTCATATATCCAGTTTATACATATATATCCCATTTATAACCCACCTATTTCTTGGCCTAAACAATTTGGTATCCTAGTCAGTGGAGGTTAGATATCAATGTTCAGTAAAATTTACCAAGCAGGAATGAGAGTTACAACACTATCCCGGCATAGTAAGAGCCAGGAATCACAGCTCACAAAGGACATTATTTCAGAATGGGGTAAACATGAAGGACAAATGCTCAACACAAAAAATTATACCTTGATATATTTATGTGTGGCTCAAATGCGCAAATTCACAATCCATTGTCTTCTATAAAAATTGCTGGAAATAATTTTTTTTCCAAAATTCATTGTTTTCGTCACCATTCTCTGGTCCAGAAATGCTTATATGTAAGTTTAGGATTTTGTGAGAGAGTTTTTTTCAACCCAAATACCTACAAAAGTTTGCTGTTGGGGGCATTATTTTGATAAAAAGCTTCACAAGATCATGAAGACAGGTTAAAGGTCACGTGGAATTAGCAGAGACTAGAGTTTTTTTTCTTTGCCTCAGAGCTATTGAGCTGTTTATAAACTGCTAAAATAATAGAATGACCTGTTTCTTCCAACTCTACAGAAGAGGAGAATATGTTCAGAAGGAAAACAGAAAATGATTCTGATGTTCTGCACAGGACCAGAAGCCTTAGCTGACCTTTCTCCTGTCTTTCCTGAGCAGAGCAACATCAGAAGAGTTCTCCATTTCAGAACTTGTCCCCCCCCCCAGACTAGACAGAAGAACTAGTGGTGCTGTTGTTACAAAACTACTCATATAAGCAGTTTATAAACTATAGCTCTAAAATTAAGTTTGCATATCTTTTAGGCATTTAGCACAGCAATCCTATAAATTCATGCAGCAGACTTGTGCGGAGTTACAAGTCAAAAATGATACAGTGCTATACTGTTTAAGGCTGTGAGTATTACAAATGTAATTGAGTATACGTTACGCCGAATAATCATTGAATATGTATGTAACTTATTAAATAATTTTTTCTATGCTTTCTGGAGAAACATAGACTGTTGAAGCATTTTTTTTTCTGTGAATCCAACAGGACCAGAATTACTAAGAGATTGATTAAGCAGAAGAGTGTTTCATTTTTAGAAACCTCCTACGGTAAATCTTTCCATGTTGTAGATCTTAAACCCCTAGAGCTGGACTCTGTGTCACTGAGATAAGAATAATTTTAACAGCTTTATTTTAATCATCTTTTTTTTTTATTAAAAAATGTGATTTGGTAGACATAGGGAAGCTTTTACAGATCAGTGGCTCTTGATATTGGTTTAATATATGTAGATGACATGGAGAATGGGTGATGGCACATGCTGCTACTTGGGGAGATTGTTGCCCAGCGACAAATCACCTCTTCTTCAACTTCAGACGACTTCGGAAAACAAAGCGTTCCAAGTGCCATCCCAAGTGCTGATTTACATTCCAGACGGTGGGAAGGCATTTAGGGGAGATTAGTCGCCAAAAGAAAAGACGATTTGTTGCTGGGCGACTAACCTCCCCGAGTAGCCACGTCTGCCACCACCCTGAGATGCATTCATTAAAGTATTTGTTTCTTTGTAGTCTGTAGTTTGTTAAAGGGGAACCTCACAAAAACATAATAAGGTGGGGGAAGGAATCTGGACTTGATTTGGCATTAATGTCTGCTTTCTGTTTTTAATATTCTTGACACACATCAGTGCGACATACCAATATTTTTTGTATTTCTGATCATTTAATCAAATTAGGTTGGGTGGCCTGGGCAATTTTTGAAAACCCCTAACCAGTGGCGGAACTACCGGGGGAGCAGTGCGAGTGGACCAGGGCCTGCACCATCTCAGGGCTCCCGGCAGCTGGCGCACCACTGAAGCTTCGGTGAAAATCGCATACGGAGGGGGATGGGGGGCCCAGCTACATGTCCCGCACCCGGGCCCACCCCCCACTAGTTACATTACTGCCCCTAACCAGTCTAAGGACAGTTGGCTGTTGATACAAAGTAACAGTAGTCAGCCAGCTTAGCAAAGTAGTCAGACAGATCAGCAGGGGGCTAGGCTTAGTGAACTGTCAGAAACCATTAAAAATCATGAAAAGTCTGCATATTTTTTAATTGATGTATATTGCAAAGTTACTTGAAATTATGTTTACTTTTCAAAAAGCTTAAGTTATGTTATGTCATTCCCTATTTCTATGAGAACAAAGTGGCTAAATAGATGGAAAAATAGATTATAGTATGTAAAGAAAAGAGACTAGGAGAATAAAGGTTGAGCGAGGAGAGGAAGAAAAATAGTACTAAGAGTGAGCCCCTGGTCTAAGATTAATTGGTGGGCCCCTGGTCAAAGGTTTTTGGGTGGGCCCCTGGTGTCCCAGTCCGACACCGTGTGTATATATATATATATATATATATATATATATATATATATATATATGTATATACGGTATATATGTATATACGGTGTGTATATATATATATATATATATATATATATATATATATATATATATATGTATCTTATGAAGTGTAGTAGAAAGGTGGGAGTTGGCAGGAGTCCGTTATGGGCAGGTTAATTAGTTATTCGCTGTGGCATGATAAACATTTATGGCATAATTAGAATGTGTATAACTTTATAATGGTTTGTTGTTGGCGCGGATATGCAGAGGGCATACCTCCCAACATTTTGGAAGTAAAAAGAGGGACAAAATTTTTTTTCCCGCACGTAGCGCAGCAATTTTTTGTCCTCACCACTTTCTGTGGCCACACCCCCTAATTACCATGTTTGTTTTACAAAATTTGGCAGGTTATGAAAGTTTGAAAATATTTCTCCTTATCTAAACTGTGTTTTTGTGTCTCAAAATTGTTACAAAGTATCTTATTTGCACCTGTTGGCTGTTCTGGGCTCTCTGCTAAAAGCCAATTAAGTGAGAAACTTTGTTTCTTTTTCTGGCTGTTCAGTGCAGAGAAAAGAGGGACTTTCCAGTACAAATGAGGGACTGCGGGTTGAGCTGTCAAAAGAGGGGCTGTCCCTCCGAAAAAGGGACAGTTGGGAGGTATGAGAGGGTATTTGCTGCTAGTTTGGCGAGAGAAGCTATCAACGTTGCTTATACTGTTTTGTTTTTTTTCTCTGAAACAATAATTCGCCTGCGTGGCCTGGATTGCTGTCAGTGAATGATGTGCTGGCAACTGCTGCAGAAGTTTAGAGACTAGCGAGCTGGATTGTGTTGGGAGAAGACGACTGTTTTGGTGATGTGGGAGCTGGAAGTGAATTCCTGACATTCCCAGTATGTGGGACTGAGCAGTAAACCTGTCCAGCTCCCCTCCCCGTTTCCATAAGGCCAGTGTTTTTTCAGCTGCATGTGGCTACATTCCTAGGTAACCTACCTGCGCCTCATTGTGTGTTTGTGACTCTCCCTTTCCCACCAGCAGCCACAATGCTTTGTTACTGTCACCCCTTTCTCTCCGCGTTCTCCCCTTCTGTACAACCTGAGAGCAGCTCTTTGTGCGCCTTCACACACGCCGCGAGCCATATTCGGCAAATGAGTGCGCATTTCTCTAGTTCCTGCAAACCTTCAACTTGTGCGCTCGCCTGGCTATCATTCCCTCCTTTCACTAAACAAGGACTATAGGCAGCAATGAGCGATGCCATCGCCGGGGGCGGTACCAGGTGGCGGAGGCGGAGCCAGTTTAGGAGGGTGGATTTTCATTGCCGATGCCCGCATCCTTTCTCAGCCGAGCTGTGTTTGGAGATTGTAGCGGGTTTGAGGAATAAAGAGGAACGTTAAAGTAAGCGAACACACCTCCCTGTAGCTGCACGCTATCCCCTACGCCGGAGTGAGCGCAGCCGCGGAGCAAACTCTTTTGTTCCCAGAAGTTTTTTTTTTTCCTGAGCGCTTCATCCAGAAGAGGAGGAGGAGGGAAGCGGTGCACCGAGTGTCACACACAGAGAGAGGCAGAGAAGTCGCATAGACAAAGGCCACTGGAAATTGAAAGCAGCCTTATACATTGCTGTTGATGTTGCACTTGTAGCATGGGAGTTGGCTTCCCAGCCTTATTCCGCACTCGGGGGGCTTGCACTGTTTTACACAAGGAATTGTGTCACTGCACAATATAGACACTAAAGCAGGAAAGAAGTGCAGGAGTTGGACTACTTGCACTTTTCAACGCAGAGCAGCGAGAGTGTGTGAGAGCCACGGGTGTTTTTCCTCCAGGACAAAATGCCATGATGTGCTTCCCACAGGAAGCCGCAGCGTTAGACTCTATTAAAGAACTTCCTGTCTGTGAACTTCCAGGAATATCCGCTCACAGGCTCATTTCAAATCATAACACCCACCTCTCTAAGCTCCCTGCAGCTGGTCCAGGGCAGAGAGCAAGAGACAGACAAGCAAGATGCTGTTCTCACACTGGGGACGGATTACAAGCACCTTTTCCTCACTTATTGCAGATGCTCATAAACTAAGGACCACACATTCTACATCTATATTTGGCCTTCTTCAATCCTGCTGATTGTCTGGATATCATTTAATCCATTGCACATTTCTCCATGTGTTTGGGACCATAAGCGATTTCCTGTGGACATGACCTTGTACAGCATCAGATAACGATGAGAATGTGAGCATGTTATAGTACTACCTATGCCTGACTCTCTTTTTGAGTGTTTTCTTTGTTTATATTTATAAAGATATATTTTTGCAAAGCACTATTTGGGAAGTATGGGGAAACCGCTCAGCCGCCCAGATTGTTTACGACAAAACCCAGCATGTTTGGGAAAAGGAGAGGAGGAGGATGGCTATATTGAAGATTGTTATGTCCCTCAGAGGTCCATATATGATACAATGAGGATAAATGAACAGATTGATCAGGGCTGCAAACTTAGTCAGCAGTCCAAAAGTACAGTGGATCAAGGGGAAAGTGGCACTTTATCAAGTAATGGAACTTTGGGAACTTCCAACATTTATGATGCCAAATCCCAGGAAACAAGAAAGCTGGACGAGAGAGTTATATTTGATGCACTTAAACTAAGCAGTGATACATTAAAATCTGCTCCAGCACCCCCGCGGCGCAGGCAGACCACAGAACGCAAGGAAAATGTAAATCGCAGGTCTTGGAAAGCATTTATGCCACCAAATTTTCCAGAGTTTGCAGAACGCATTGAAGCTTCTTTGAGCGAGGTTTCAGAAGCTGGCACCTCCAACCAGTCTTTGCATGACAAAACAGAATTTAGTCAATTACTGCCGGAGAGCTCCAAACACTCTTTCTCTGAGCATAGTACTTCTATATCTTCCACAGTTGAACACAACAGAACACCTCTGCTTGCATCTGTTGTATCAGGTAACCCTAGCTTTGAACACCATGCAGACCAGGCTTTTCCACATATTCAGAGTTTTGATTCATATAATGACAGTGAATATGAACAAGATCCTTTGCTAGTGCAGCAAAACACAAATACTCGAGCAAAAACTGGACACATATTTCCTAGTGCCACATGGCCAAGGGCTTTAAAAAGTTTTATCAAGGGAAGTCTTATCGATGGGCACCATAAAACATCCGACTTTGCCTATGAGGAATGTATTATAGAAACTTTGCCTTTGTCTCCCTGTTTAAGTGATGAGGTTTTGGATGAATCAGTAAATGTTCTGATGGTGCCTAATTTAAGAGAGAAAACAGAATCAGAGCTTAGATTTGAGGAAGATGAGCAAACAATATTAATGGAAGCAGGAGAGTGGGAGGATATCATAGAATCTGGAATGGAAAACTATTCCAGTCCAACCAAAGACATTCAGGGTACACTTCTGGGAGACGTAAAGGAAGAAGGTGAAATAGAGGCTGATGGGGGGTCACCAAATCATAGTAGTCCTGTTAGTAACTTGGGAGCATTGTTTTCCACTACTGGCGATGCTGGGATTACTGAGCCTAACCAATGGCATGTTTACCAAGAAACAAATCAGAAGTACAGCTGCTTCTCAGCTGTCAGCATTGAACGAAAACCAACAAAGCGTTGCAGTAAAGTAGGCAGCTATTCAGATTCTGATACAGATTCTGACCAGTTGTTCCTGGAGTTGGAAAAGCAGTGTATAAATGAGTTGGAAGATGACTTGGTTGAATCTCAGAATGCCTGTTCAAACACCAATATCAATACACTAGACTCTGTGAGTTTTCCATTTGTAGCATCAGACTGTGTAGAGAGCACTGAGTATGTCAGTGATGACCACATGTCTTTGGAGGCTAATGTCATAGATCTACCCAGCAGTCCGATATTTAGCCTTGGTAATCCCAACACTAATTGTACGTTAACTGTAGATTCTGCAGATGAATACAGTGGGCAGGCTGTAATTTCTAATATGACTGATAAAACATTACAAAGTCCAACTGTTGAGCAGCTTCTAACTTTTAAAAAACAAAATAATACAAATGAGGGCTTATTGAGACAAGCAGATCAATGCAAAACAGCAATTTCAGTATCCGATATAGCAGTGGCCATAAGTGAAACATTTGCTTCAAATACTGACATTTTCCAGGATCCTCTGCATTTTCCAGAACTTCCTGAAATTCTACTTAGTGCACAGCCTTATCAACATTTATCAGCTGATAATCAAGTTTTAAGTTTAAGTGAGGAAACAGGACCATTAGAACACCCACCCAAAGCACATTACCTAACAAATTCACAAACCAAACCTGAATATGCTACAGAAGGATATATTCATGTTGTATCTGAAAAAACATCTGCATTCAATATAGAATCCCCCTCACCCATGTTAGATGCTTTTATTGGATCATGTTATGGAAATATAGATGTTTCTGGTGTTGCTGATATGTTTGAGGTCTCCTTTCAGAGCGAGGATATTGCTAAAGGGGAGACCTTTAGTGGGCTAATTAGTAAATCTGAAGGCGGGTTTCAGCAGACTTCAGTTTCTAGGACAGAGGAATATGTGAAATTGTTGAATATATCCCAGTTGATAGAAGATAGCAATGCAGTGAACAAGCAACAGAGCTGCATGTGTGCAGGTGAATTACTAGATAACGATAACTATGAGAAACCTGGAAAGATTACTCTTGGTATTCTTAGTGCAGCCTCTTACAAGAATAGTATGCTTGGAAGTGAAGTTCATTTTGCTAACAACATTGTAAGCAAGGATACTGAATGTAACACTGTCTCTGCTATCGAATTAAATACAGAAAGCTATTCTTCCTTCAAAAAGGCAGAAGAGATGCCTAGCAACAAATATGATAATGTAAATATGCCTGCCTTTGCAGACCATAACCCTGCCAGTATGGAACAAGACAATTTGTTAGAAATCTTTGTAGAATGTAATAAGTATACTGGCACTGGGTCTGCTTCAGAAGTGGGTCCAGATGGGAACACAAATTGCTCAGTTTCAGCTCCTTATAAAATAAAAGAGAGTTCACTTTTTGAAGAAGTAGATTTATATGTACCAGGCCTCATGGAGCCTCAGTTATGTTTAGAAAAACAGTCCCACGAAGAAGATACGACACAACTTCAAGAAACACTGGGAAATTCTGACCTTCTTAGTTTTGGAACAGAGAAGTCAATCTCAGAGACAAACCTGATTGGGTCAACAAGCGATTTCAGTTTCACCAGTAGCCAAGATCTCATTAGCCCAGATAAAAATCCAGCGCAATATTCTGTTGCAGAATCTATTGGAGGCTCACCAGTATTATTGCTACAGTCGCCTGTATTTGAATGCAATATCCATGTACCTACAGGATCTAGCACAGTGGCTTATTTATTATCAGAAACAAAATCTGTCTCTCCTTCCACTGTACCAGACTTAAACACCAACAGCAATATATCCACTGAAACATTTTGTGAGAGCCTTGTGACTTCAGTGCTTGCTAAAAACGTGGAATTTTGCCAGGTTCATATAGAGTTAGGGCAACATCCCTCACCTAGCAATATTAAAGACACAGTTGCACAGAAGTGCACACCTGAAGAAATTGTAGGTGTTTCTGCTGGCAGCTCTTTATTTGGAGTCAGCACAGAAAATAACTTGGTCTCATTCACTCAAGAAGTTAATATTTCTGACAATACACAATGTACAAGGGACATTTGCTGTTCTCCAGCTTGTGAAGATGTGGGCACTATGACTCCTAATTCATCATGTCATGAACAGACGGTAAGATCTACTCCATTTCATGCAGAACACATTTTACTTACTTTACTTTATTTCAAATATCTGCTCTTTGCTGTCTGTGCTCTGTGTCTTGGCCCTTTGTTGATGTTCTCACTTTCCTGCTCCCAGAGTGTTACATGCATTTCCATTTCTGGAAAATACTTTTAGGCGGGTCTGTCTTGCAGACCATTTCTTTCCTGTTGATAATCAAGTTACGTCTGAGGAGTTCGTATAATAAAATAATGTTTTTTGGGGATATATATAAGAAGGGCTGAGACCTTGCAATTACATAACTGCAGAAATGACTGCATTCCAGATTAGCATAGTTTGCTCACCCAGTGGTTAATTATAGATCACCAGTGCACAGCGCTTTTCATAGTTAGTTGTAGGCGGACGGCTCCAGGACAGCAAGTGCAGAAAAATCTGCTGCAAAGAATTCCTAGTAGAAAGCAGTGGACTTTTCTTCATGACAAAAATATAAAATACAGAAATGTATTCTTTACTAGAAAATATAGAAAGGTATCTATTAAGTGAATATTTCCTGTAACGTTAGACATCTAAAATCAGAGGTCTTGTTACCCCCTTTTTTGTTGCACTGTGGTCCTTTCTCATTAGAATGCACTGGGCTGTAATGTGAGCTGACTTTCTTTTCCAGCTTTGGTATTTCTTAAACGTCTGTTCTGTTATGGACCAAGGCCAATAGCTTGAATAAGTGCTTACTGTTCAGTGTGGTTTTCTAGCATGAATGAACTGTAATCGCTGTGAAACCCTGAATATTAGCATAGTAATGCATCCACGCCTGTGGTTATAAACCCAGATACATAGAAAATTGCATATGACCACTTGCACCTGTACACAGAGCTAGCAGCCACTCAAATAGGGATATCAGGGAGCAGCTTGTAATATAGCCAGGCTATGGAATGCACAAACATAAATGAATGTGTTTTTTTTAATAAATCTGATTGTATATATTTCTGTTCTGCATACAGTAGAATCCCCATTTTATGTTTTTCAGGGGACCAGAAATAAATGGTGTAAAATCCAGGAAAATGTAAAATCAGAGAAATGTATTATACATAATATATAGATGGGACCACAAAACAACAATGTAAAATGAGAGAAAACTTAAAATCAGGGGATGTAAAATTGAAGCTCTACTGTATTTCTTTAATCAAGTCAGGGCAGCCCTCCACCTGAGAATTTTTATGTGTACATTTTTACCTGGACATGTACATTTAGGTCTTACCTTTATGTTACTAAACCTGCTTTTAAACCTCTAGTTAAATGTTAATGTTAACGTTTATATGGTGTAGTAGTGGTTTATGGTATCACCCCTCAGAGCTTTATTTACTCACATTTGGCACACATGAGTTAAAATTCTTGTAAATCATGCTTTTGTCAACCATTGAACAGTCTTCAACAATTACTATTGAAATGTGCCTTTTCAATGAAACAGTGTATGCAAATCCATTCACAGAAAGAGAGAGTTCTCTGTGACACTTTTCAGCTCATTGCAGACTATATTTAGAAGATTCTATCCAGCTCTGCAGGCCACAAGTGTGCTAAAACATAAGAAATGGACTCAAAGCTGGGGGAGGAGGAGCAGCATGGCATAGGCTTATAATAAAGGCTTACATGACATTTGTTTGAAGAAAACTGAGTGACCCTAATAAGGATTATATCCTAGGGGTGAAATACAATATAGTATGGAAGGTTCAGCACTATTCAAGTGTGGTGTTATAGGAGAGGCTGTAACAAGAGATGATGTTTACAGGTAATCTATTGTAGTGTAACATTAAGAAGTAATCTTATGTAGAATAGATGTTGACTGCATGGAATGGGTTTCCAGAACAACTGGCAGGGCAGGAAATTTAATAAGCCTTAGGCATGGTGTTTTGGTTAGCATGCATTTATGTAAAATATAATTTGTCTGTTTTTTTCACTTATAGCCTGTGTACAGAACAAATATTCCATACAGCTCATAATGCTTTTATTTTCTATCTCATCGTTGTTATAACAGTGAGATTTTGTTTTACAGTACAGCTGCTGGAGGTAAGGAGGGGCTTCCCTTTAGATAACAAAACATCTAGAAATTATTATTTTTTTTAAATATATCAACCAACTGAATCTATCTATAACCTGGCTTGTTATTTGATTGTAGGCACTTGTCACTGTTCAAATAGATCAAGGCCAGTGTTTACAAACCACATGACAGAATTGCTATTATTTGATACATACCTGGACTAGTACCAAGTTTTAGGTTGTGTTACTAAAGTAGTTACATATTTATACATTGGGCAATTTTCCTTTTTTTTTTTTTTTTTTTACTTAAAATGCTTTTCAAGGACTTTTTGGATGCATATATTAAAGGGGATGCCCAAAACAGTTTTTTTTGCAAAATGAAAGAAAAGAATGTTTATATCAGGTGTTCATCCCAGCCACACTCTTCGTATTGCTGAGGTTTCTGACTCTAAAAAGGATCTGTAGAGTACCTGCTATTTTCAGAAACCACCATAATAGAATGGAAATTGCAGGAGTGTTGAGTCCTCTGAGTACATTTACATTCATTTTCTGTTTCAGTTTAGATCTTCTTTAAAAAATTTCAGTGATTTAAAAGTTATTTGTAAATGCAATGGCTATTGAAGGCAGTATCTGTTTGTCCTGTTCTACTCTCTGCACTGCTGGTTCTGACTCTGTAAACAGTGTAGCAAAAGTCTTTTGTAGACCTCAAGGAGCTGCTGTATTGTTTGCATAAGCGTCAGAACCAGCAGAGAACAGAATGGAAAAATACTACTTTCAGTTGCATTTACAAAACATAAAAAAGGTATCAGAATGAGAAATATAGCCATATTACTGTAAAGAATATTACCCATTGCTTGTTCAACTCCACTTCCAAATGGTGGGATGCAGTTCATCAACAGAATATGCTGTAGGTTCTTAGACTTGAGAGTTGTCTATGTTGCTAGCAAGGTAAGCTCTTTAGTACCTCGATAATGATAATAAACTTCTACTGAATAGTAATAAAGTATCATTCATGATGCCCAATATAACATTAACTATCACTTTAAGTATCCCCATCCAGGTTGCAAAAAAGAAGATAACAGGGCATGTCTGTATTATCTAGTCAGGAATGTAACATCTTTCATCCTTCTTGTTTCAGACATTTAGGGCAGCAGTACAGGGCAAAATTCAGAGCATTGAATAGCAGGGCATCCAACAAAATGCAGTCTTTTTAAACTAATTTTCATTGTTTATTTATTCATTATATTTTATTTTTAAATGTATCAATTTGGGATGCACCAAATCCACTATTTAAGATTTGGCCGTACCCCCGAATCCTTTGCGAAAAATTCGGCCAAATACGAATTTTCATACGCAAATAAGGGGGAAAACATTTTTTACTTCCTTGTTTTGTGAAAAAAAGTCATGTGATTTCCCTCTCCGCATATGCAAATCAGGATTTGGTTCAGCCGGTCAGAAGGCTTTGGCTGAATCCTGCTGAAAAAGGCCGAATCCCAAACCAAATTCTGGATTCGGTGCATCCCTAATATCAATTGACAATTGTAGTTGCTGGGCCTGATGGATAATGTAGGCTAACTTTCTTCTCAGTTGGGAAACTTGGTTGGCTTATTTTAAGGTTTTTTGAATTAGGAAAAAATAAATATTCCAGTTACGAACAATTCAACTTAATGCAGTGTTTTGCTTAGCTAGTTCAAGTGTTGTTTTATTAAGCTAGGTTAGTTCTCCTTTAAATTAGGTTAGGTTTGCTCACTAGGTAACGCCTGCATTTCCTCTCATCACGCCGGAATACACAGAAAAGCACTGTATAGTACTACCCTTAGAGATGTGTAAATCTGCTAATATGCATTCTAGAAGTTTGTTTCAGTATTGTTTAGATTTGGTTATTTGGGAGGCTGCAAAATGTTTCTGCTTTTGTCCCGTGCTCTGTTCATATCATAAACTCATTGCTTATAGAGGTGAGTTTGTTATAGGACATGTAGAAATTATATTTGTACCCCAGGATGTATCCTGTCTACTAATGGGTAGAGCTCTAAGACAAGATTGTTGAAAACGACAGTGAAAAAGCCTGCCCATACTGTTTTACAACATCATCTCGGAGAAACAGTGAACTGTGAATCCTCATGTAATTTGTGTGCGTTGGGTTGTCATTCAAAACAAAGCTCTAAATTAACTGGGACTTGAGAAGTTGGTGTCATAAAACAAAAAAAAGGTACTAATTAAGATTATGGTTGTATTTCATGACTTAAATAAGTTTGAACTTTAATGAATTATTCTCTGGTATGTTATGGCATAGGTACATCATGTTTTTAAGGCAAAAGAAGGATTATGTGTCAGGCTTAAATGTATTTATATCATGGGCACAGTGATTGAATAAGATGATGCCTGTACCAGGCTGAGCAAATTGTTTCATTTTCTGTACTACTGTCCCAATTGTAAACTCGTCCCTCTAACAACCACTTACTGAGAATTTGTCTCTTGCCGGGAGATATGCCTGTGTAGCTGAGCCTTATAACAGCACAAGCTGTAGTCTTCTGAATTATTACATACATTTTATTATTTTTAATATTATTTATTATATTTATATATCATCAGTTTTTTTCACACATTTAACACAGTGAAGTAACAATAAAGCAAGTACAGTGTACTACAATGTTTATTTGAAGCTCATGTGCATAAAGCAGCCTTTCTTTGGGGCATGGATACTTAATGTAAGTTTGTTCAGCATGCTGGTTGTGGAAATCATATAGCATTGCCATTTTGGCCACTTTGTCTCAACAGGGCCAGATTTACATAGTGGGCTCCCCTAGGCCCACTGCCGTTTGTCACCCCTGTCCCCTCCTCTTTATTTGTGCAAATTTTTATCATCTGGACTGGAGCAATGGGGATTGGCGCACGGAAAATGTAAAAAATTATTGTATCTCCAGCGCATCCCCAGTGTTTTTGAACCAATGTGGGTGTGGTTGGGCAGCATGCCGCCCCCCTAAAATCCTGCTGCCCTAGGCCCGGGCCTAGATGGCCTTTCCACAAATCCGGGCCTGTGTCTCAACCCAAATAAAAGCATGCATAATGCTGGAGCAGTGCTGAGACATTGTTTTCCACCACAAACTACAAAACATGACATGATGGACTTTCTCATTAATAATTGAACCTTTGGAACCGAAGCACTTTTTCTTTCTTAAGTCTTCTTTATTAAGACATAATAAGGTTCATAAATTAAAGGGGGACTATCATTAAAATGAATTTAATATTAGCTTCAGCACATTCTGAAATAATCAAGTTTTTCTTCACTATTACTCTCTCAGCATCTGTTTTTCTTCATTCTGTCTTCATTCAGGAGTTGGGTTTCCGATGAATAAGCCAATATATCTCATAGGGGGGGGGGCTCCTTTTGCTTAGAAGATGTATTAGAGCTCCTGTCTCTCTACATGCAGAATTTGTGCAAAATGCAGTTATTTTGTTAGATTTTGTTTGTACTGGAATCAGTTATCTGAGTGAGCTCTAATACATCTGCTAGGAAAGGGAGCCCCCCCCTATAAGATTCACCT
The DNA here is from genome assembly GCF_017654675.1 of Xenopus laevis. Taxonomy (NCBI): domain Eukaryota; kingdom Metazoa; phylum Chordata; class Amphibia; order Anura; family Pipidae; genus Xenopus; species Xenopus laevis. The sequence goes on from NC_054373.1 coordinate 94,218,574, forward strand.
GACACCCAACTGCTGCTAGAAGACAGAATGGAGAAAAAAAGATGCTGAAAGAGGAATACTGAATATTTAATTGATTGTATTTAGAAAGTTTCTTATTTCAGTAAGATGAAGCTTATATTACATTTTTATTTTCTCAATAGTTCCCCTTTAAGTGTTAGTAAAAGCAGTTACTATAATCCTTTGCTTAAAACTTCCATTGATTCCAGCATAGCTTCACTTATTTTGCTCATAGCACCACTTGATATAACCCTGCTCATACAGCTGTATGCCTTATGAGTCTCAGTTAATCGTGCATGAAAAGCCAGTGCTGTACATTGGGTTGATTTTTCTGTATACCATGTGCTTAGTGGAATGGATCAAAATAAGGTGGTTACACACCATAGTCTGGGGAGCACTTGTTCAGGCAGGGCGCCAAAATAATCCCCTTGGAGGCCACATCCGTCCTTTGTCCTCCAGCTGGACGTTGCATTTTCATGCTCTTTCTGATATAGAGCTTTACAGATGCAAAGCTCAACTTTTGCTTACATGAATACCTATATGTTTTAAAAGGGTTGTTCATTAACTTTTAATATGATGTAGATAGGGGTATTGTGAGACAATTTGCAGTCGGTTTCAGATTTTACTATTTGTTGTATTTGAGTTTTTTTTTTTTCAGCAGCTCTTCACTTTGTAATTTCTGCAATCTGGTTGATAGGGTCCAAATTACCATGCAACCATGCATTGGTTTGAAATAGAGACTGGAATATAAATCGGAGAGGGTCTGAATAGAAATTTGAGTAATACAATGTAGCAATAACGAAAAAGAAATTGTAGCCTTACAGAGTATTTGTTTTTTTAGATGGGGTCAGTAACCGCTCCCCCCCATTTGAAAGTTGGAAAAAGTCAGAAGAAGGCAAATAATTCAAAAACTATAAAAAAAAAAGACAAAATGAAGGCCAATTAAAATGTTGCTTAGAATTAGTCATTCTATGATATACTAAAAGTTAACTTAAATGGGTTGTAGAGAGTGATATTCTGAGATTTGCTAATTTTGTAGTGTTGTTTAGTTTTAATTTTTTATTATTTGTGGTTTTTGAGTTATTTAGCTTTTTATTCAGTAACTCTCTAGGTTGCAGTTTTGGCAGTCTGGTTGCTAGGGTCCAACTTACCCTAGCAACCATGCACAGAATTGAAAAAGAGCCTGGAATATGAATAGGAGAGAGCCTGAATATTTAGATATATATTCAGAATAGTCAATTCTAAGCAACTTTTCAATTGGTCTTCATTAGTTTTTTTTAATTATTTAATATCCCTCTCTACATCATAATTAATTAACCCTCGATATTCGACCGTCTAAGTAAAAATCCTTTGAATGTCGAAATCGAAGGATTTACCGATATTCGTTCGTTCGAATGATCGTAGGAAAAATCGTTCGCTGGAACGATTAAATCCTTCGAATCAAACTATTAGAAGGATTTTAATTCATCGATCGAACGATTTTCATTTGATCAAAAAAACCTAGGAAAGCCAATGGGGACCTTCTCCATAGGCTGACATTGATGTTCGGTAGGTTTTAGTTGGCGAAGGAGGGGGTTGAAGTTTTTTTTTTAAAGAGACAGTACTTTGACTATCGAATAGTTGAACGGTTTTTAGTTCAAATCGTTTGATTCCAAGTCGTGGTCGAAGTAGACAATTAGATGGTCGAAGTAGCCCAAAAAAACCGTTCAAAAGTATTTTTTATTCTATTCATTCACTCGAGCTAAGTAAATGTGCCCCTTAGTATGTTAACGAATGGCCAAGTCTAAGCAACCTTTCAATTGGTATTCATTATTTATTGTTTATAGTTTTTGAATTGTTTGCCTTTTTTCTTCTGAGTTCTGACTCTTCAGCTTTCAAATGGGGGTCACTTACCCCATCTAAAAACAAATGCTCTGTAAGGCTACACATTTATTGTTATTGATACCTTTTATTATGTGTTGTGTTTTTCTATTCAGTTGCCACCTGGCCAGTAAAAATGATGGTTGATCCCAATGTTATTAAGATTATATATATAGAAAAAAAGATAAATATATAGGGAGGCAGGTATTTTTTTCCTTGCAACCTTATCTCCTATTCATACTCCAGTCTCTAATTTATATCAGTGCATGGTTGCTAGGATAATTTGGACCTTAGAAACCAAATTGTTGAAATTACAAACCAGAGAGCCGGTGAATAAAAAGATAGTTTAAAAGGAACAAATAATAAAAAATTAAAAGCAATTGCAAATTGTCAGAATATAAAAGTACATCATACTAAATTTATTTTAAAGGTGAACCACCCCTTTAAGAAGAAAGCAAGTTGACATTTCAGGAAGATTTGGACAAAGATGTCCATGCAAATAATGTTTTTGCAGCCAAATCATTTTCTTAGTTGTAGCTCAAATGCAGGATGATAGTAGGTTTAAGTTCTGCCAGAAACATATTGGTTTGTATCTATATCTTGTTTTTTTATTGCTTGCTGTCAGTGCTAGACCCTGGTGGCCTGCTGCAAAATGGTTTCATTCCATAGGTCAGGGGTACAGTTTTAGAAGTTACTGGGTAACGCAGATGAATTAGTAAACCGGTACAGCATTTTCTGATATAATCAGGAATTAGGTCAAAGGTCCATGCATGTTAGAGGATATGATTTATATATATAAATAAATGAGCATTTAACTGACAGAATATGCTAGTATTGGACACACAGCAGCATGTGATGGTATTTCATTGCTCACCTGGCCATAGCATGTAAAGCACAAAGGGAGTTCATTGTATCCCCAGGAACAAATGAGTGTCACTAGAGAAATACTGCCTCTACAGCAGTTTCAGCTACTAGTGGCCCATCTGCTCTGAGATTTTTGCATGCAAAATGCAAAGCAAATGCTGATTAACTGTTAATTGATTACCGTTTACCCCTTAATAAGCTTGTATCACAACAATGTCTCTTCCCAAAGGAAGTAGGTACTAATGGAATGAATGATGGCTTTTATTCCCAACAAATAAGTGTCACATCTCATTTATTTACTGTTTTTTAAGATCCACTTAAGATAATGTTTAGATGATTCCCCTGCCTCATCTGAGCATTGCTAATGTGAGCGCTTTGCAAAATGTTTCTTTTAACCTAATGATTTATTATACACTAAATACATCTCAGGCAGATGCTAAGATGATCATGAAAATAAGCATAGATCTGTTCGTGTCCGTGAATTCTGTCAAATAGTCTATATATATGTATATATATACATATATATATACATTTTTGCAAGACCATGCACATGTTCAGTGTGGTCTGGACTTCATTTTGAAGGCTAAGCAAATTAGTCAAATAATATCTGCCAGAAGCTGATACAGCAAGACTGATTAATAATCAGAATATGCAGACTGCACTGGCCTGTGGATACAAACCTGTACACGGTCGCTGGCTGCTCTACAGGGAAACAATCAAAGTTGCTCAAGTTCTAGAAAGTAAGGTGGGAGGGCTCCCCCTGCTGTTTGAAAGTAGGCTCCCCCTGCTATTTGAAAGTATGATCCTTTTCCTGCAGAGCAGTTAAGAACCGTCTGAAGTTTCCTATCCATAGCTGTGACAGCAAGTAAAACGAAAGGGAAATTTCACTGCATACAGTAAGGTTTATTATAAAAATGGTATGCATTTTTTAATTACAGCATATTGTATTGATGTACTTTAATTAAATGGGATTTTATTTTTTTGGCTTTACATCCCCTTTAATGGGGCAAATTTAGTAAAGGGCGAAGTGACTAACGCTAGTGAAAATTCACCAGCGTGACGTCATTTTAGTACTTCGCCAATTTACTAACGGGCGCAGACGTAACTTCGCTAGTGAAAGAGAGTGATGCTGGCGCTCATTTGCACTCAATCGCCAGGCGAAGTTGCGCTCTGGCGAAGGGACATATCTACGCAAATTCACTAAGATGCAGATTTTACTGAACGTTACCTCTTGCACCAGACCTGCCTTCACCACCGTAGACCATGCAAAGTGCAATAGAGTAGATAGGACGTCTTAAAAAATTAGTTAAAAATTCCCAAAAAATGCTGGTGTCTTTTCCTTTTTTCAGGGTGATAGGCTGGCGGTAACCGCTTCCCCCCTACATTTCCTAACATATGGCACATAAACTATACACTGGGCTCATTTGTAGGGCAATATAACAACTCTATTTTCTTTTATTAAGGTTTCCCAGGCTTAATGTAATGTATTGGCTGCAACATATACGTCCATTCAACTTTAACTTCTCACCATATGCTAATTAGCCAACGCTAGCGCAATTTCGCTCTGCTTGCCGAACGCTAGCGCAACTTCGCACGTTACTGAATTAGCCTTGCCTGAGTGAATTTTCTCCTGGCGAAGTGTTGTGCTGCCTGCGAAGCCGTCGCTGGCGCATTTTTGCCACTTACTATATTTGCCCCAATGTGTGCATATATTTTATATTTTTCTTTGGCTCTGTACATTAAGGGGCAGATGTATGAAGGGTCGAATATCGAGGGTTAATTAACCCTCGATATTCGACTAGGAACTAAAATCGTTCGACTTCGAATATCGAAGTTGAACGATTTAGCGCAAATCCTGCGATCGAAGGATTATTCGTTCGATCGAACGATTAAATCCTTCGAATCGAACGATTCGAAGGATTTTAATACAACGATCGAAGGAATATCCTTCGATCAAAAAATCTCAGGCAAGCCTATGGGGACCTTCCCCATAGGCTAACATTGACTTCGGTAGCTTTTAGCTGCCGAAGTAGGGGGTCGAAGTTTTTCTTAAAGAGACAGTACTTCGACTATCGAATGGTCGAATAGTCGAACGATTTTTAGTTCGAATCGTTCGATTCGAAGTAGTAGTCGAAGGTCGAAGTAGCCCATTCGATGGTCGAAGTAGCCCAAAAAACACTTCGAAATTCGAAGTTTTTTTAATTCGAATCCTTCACTCGAGCTTTGTAAATGTGCCCCTAAGTAGTTCAGGTTCAGTAAGCTTCCACCTTTAGATTTAAAGCCAGTGGCACATGGGGCATTTCTGTCCACCATTGTCATTGGGTGAAAAAAGTGATACTATTCCAAGATGGTTTTCTAGAAAATGCTCTGCCAATGACAGACCTGGATGTGACAGATGGACCACCTCTTAAGTTAGTGTTTCTAAGCAGTGGTTCGCTTGTCATCGCCACATGTGCTATATGCAGAGCATTTCCTATACATAGGGACTTCTGCCCGAGCATAACACTGTTCAAAATACTAACACAAAAAGTTATATTTCTGTGTCACTATTGTATTGTTATCTGAGGATGGGATTGGCTGCTGCCATCAACTGGAGGTACTGCACCTAACAGTGGTCTTTAAGCTACAATAACTTTCAATTCACCAGAAAAAATACATATTATTTACCTGGCAGTTTAAGCTTTTTGCTATCTCATATACTTCTAACCTGAAAATAAGCTTGCCTTCAGGCAAGACAGCAAATATTATGAATTATTGTGCAGTGAAGATCAAATCAAATTTAACTGTGCCATTTGAAACACCAGGTCATTGAATGGGAATGAGGTCCTACACCTGCTTTTTCTTCCCCTGATAACCCCTGAATCCAGCAACTGTATAGGCTAGTATATTCATTTTCAATGGATATTTTTGCTGTCAAGGCAGTGGGTTCTGTGCATTTATTAAATATTTCAAAGGGGTTATTTTTTTTTTAAATGTATGTTTATTGCTTTTAAAATGAATCCCAATTTTTAATATACTCATACACATAAAGAGAAAGTGTTGCTATTTATGGAATAGGTTGCAATGTCATTTACTGTTTATGAAAGCATTTGTCTTACATCATTCTAATAATTAAGTTATGTAGAATGAATAGCATTATTATATTTCCAAGCGTTAGAGATTTATTGTATCCTTTTACGTAGTTGCCTCTTTCTGTTGTAGGTGTTCCAAAAAGAACAAGTGGATTCTCTTCAAGCAAAGTTGCACCAAGTGAATGGAATTGGGCAGGGTTTGATACAAAGTGCTGATAAAAACTGTGATGTTCATGGCCTGGAACACGACACTGAAGAGCTGAACATAAAATGGAACACCCTGAACAAGAAGGTGGGAATGTCCCTGTTTCAGGTCATTTCTTTTTGAGGTGGCTTAAATGGTTGTGCAGAATCACGGCAATTAATTGGGTGCAAGAAAATATTTTTTTTCAGAATTCTGACAACACATCTTACAGAAACAACTAACACCTTGTATTGCACAGAAATGTGGTGGGAGGATTTAGATTTAATTTTCCTGTAAGAGAGAGACAGTGTGTGGGTGTAGAGATGAGACCATCTGACTCGTACAGGCTGGAATTATTTTTCCAAGCTGAATGTGTAATTCAGTTCAGAATTGAATGCTGCCAACACCCCCCCCCCACTGGTAATACCTGCAGGGCTAACAATTTACTTGTGTCACAGGTGGCCGAGCGTGTGACACAGTTGCAGGAGGCTTTGCTGCATTGTGGGAAATTTCAAGATGCTTTGGAACCTTTGCTCAGCTGGCTGACTGACACAGAGGATTTGATTGCCAACCAAAAGCCTCCATCGGCAGAATACAAAGTGGTGAAAGCTCAAATTCAGGAACAGAAGGTATACTATAGAATAAAATACACTATCCGCTCTAATTCAAGCCTCCAGCTGTTATTTGGTGGTTGGGGTCTGGTTGGTTGCTTGTCTTCCTTTTCAAGCCCTCCCCTATCGATCATCCATTTTGCCTTTCATACTTCTGTTTTGTTGCTTGGATTATTTTGTCCTAGCAACCAGATATCAAGTTAAATGCCTAGCCTGAGAGCTGCAGATCAAAACAGTGACCCCCAATGACCCCCACTTGAAAACTGAAGTCAGAAGAAGGAAAATAATTAAAACATTTTTTTTTTTTTTTTTTAAAAAAGGCCAATTTAAAAGTTGTTTAGAACTACCCATTTAATAGCATCAACAAAATAAATAAAGTTAAAAAAAAAATCTTTGCCACAAATGTGCTGAAATCTGCCAAAATGAACCATCATGTTAGTCATGAGCTTAGTTGTTCATAATTGTTTCTATAGAAATTAAGGCCTATATGTAATAAAAACACATTTATTACATTGTGGGTTTTTATTGTGCATTTTTAAGACCAGCTTAAAGTTGGCTTCATTCTATTGAATGCTTTTTTAGTAAAATATAAGACAAAACAAGAAATTGCGTTTTTGTGAGTTGTCTCAATGTGTTTGCAAAATAGTAGTAGGAAAATTATTTGAATGCACTTATTTCCGCCACAAAACCTAGAGGTAGGTCAAAATTGTACACCATTTTTCTGTGAATTGTTTATGTTCTACTTTGTTCAAACAGCTTCTCCAGCGTCTCCTGGATGATCGCAGAACCACGGTGGAAATGATTCAGGCAGAAGGGATAAGAATTGCTGAGGGAGCAGATCCTGCAGATGGAGAAAAAATAAGACACCAGTTGGAGATTCTAGCAGAGAGGTGGTCTTTGCTTTTACAGAAGGCTCAGTTAAGGTAGGACTTGTTTGTGGGAATCTGTATTATTCAATAGTCATTCTTCAACTCTGTGTGACCATGGAGTTTAACAGATTCAGTTATCACTGGCAACATCTCTGCATTTCATAATTTATTGCAACCTGCAAATCTCTACTGTAAACATCTTGCCCACTTCTATTTGAGTATCAATAAATATTTGTGTAAAACAGCATAATATTGCCTTAAGCATCAGATGGCCAAACACCCCAATAATTTTGTATTAAAATTAATTTTTAATTACTTCACGTAATTACTGAATATTGGGCTAATTAATGAGCTAAACTGTCAATCTCTCCATTTTTTTGTATGTTTGTTTTTAAATGGTGCTGTTTTTGAAGACCATACTTAAATGGTTCTGTTTTTGAAGACCATAGCAAAACAGGAAATAAAATGTTACTGCTCAATCATGGTGTACCTGTTCTGCTTACCAGTTACATGAGGTTTAAAAAGTTGTGAAAAGTGAAATACTGCATACAATTTTGTCCCATGGAGGAATATTATTTTTAACCCTTCAGTTGTTCATTTATTGATCACCACCAAACTACTACTAGAGACATAGGCAAGAAGTTGATATTTATCAACAGATGAAGGACAGTTGTTGAACATCATTGATCTATGTGTAACTTATTTTCAATTGGATTTCACCCATTATTTGCCAAACTGTAAATATTAAATTTATTAAATGCTGGGTAAAGGCAACCTGAACATCTTCAAATGTCCTAAAGAAATCATAAAACTGTTTACATATATGGTTCCCCTACCTAAGGATAAATGGGTCTATTAGCTCAATAATCCATTCAGTGTAAATTGTATTTGGCAATGTATAGATGGGTATTTTCAAAGATTGGCTTTATTTTATAAAGCGGACATCATTTCAAAATGTATAAACACTTGTTTCTCTGATCTCATATACACATATCTCTCTGATGTGCTGTGTGAAACAAATGTACTGTGTTCTGCTTTCTACAGGCAAAAACAGCTTGAAGACATATTGGTAATTGCCAAACAATTTCACGAGACCACTGAACCAATATTTGACTGGCTTTCTGCCACAGAAAAGAAGTTGGCTAATTCTGAGCCGATTGGCACACAGACTGGGAAGATCCAGCAGCAGATCCAACGTCACAAGGTAAAGATGATCTTCCTTACAAGAGTCTGTAGCTTGCTACTACAAGGTACAGAATGTATGGAGTCTTTCTATAACAAATAAAAGGCAAATGTATCTGTGACAGGTTTTAATTTGATTTTACTTTATGCATTTGTATTTTCATTTTTTGTTGACATTTCACTCCTTGGTTCTTTTTTATTAATTTTGTTTTCATTTATTTTGTTCCTTTTATCTTCGATGTGTCCTATGTGGGATTTGCAGAGCTTAGAGGGTGATATAACAGTCCATGAGACTGAAGTGCATCAGGCAAACAAGCTTGGTGGCTCCCTTGCTGCCCTCTGCTCCAAAGCTGAGCAAGAGAGACTGTCACAGAAACTAGAGTTTCTGCAGGCTCGGTACAGTGATGTGCAGGATCTATGTAGCAGGAAGGGTACCCTTCTTGGGCAGGCTTTGATCAATGCCAGGCTGTTTGGAGAAGATGAGGTGGAAGTTCTGAACTGGCTGGGCGAGGTAGAAGACAGACTGAATTCAGTCTGTGTGAAGGATTACAAGCTGGAAGTTCTGCAGAATCAACACAAACAACATATGGTACACATTCTACATCTTTATTTTTATTTATAATATTGTTATGATTTGCTTATTTTATTTTTATTTGTTCATTATTCATTGCTGTGATGTAAACAAGTACTACATTTAAGCCTTAGATGTGCAATAGGTTATACTTAAACATTTCAGCAGAAGGCTCTTTTAAGATTACCAATTTTAATATCTGTATCTGTACAATTGGAGAATCATTAGGAAATATATATATACCAGCAATGTATCCTACATTCTCTAGGCACTTAATGAAGACATTATAAATAGAAAGAAGAATGTGGACCAAGCCATCAAAAATGGACAAGCACTGCTGAAGCAGACAACAGGTAATTCATGCTGATAAGAAGCATTTTAATGGAGAAAATTCGAACACTTTCTATAGCTGTTTTCAGGATTGCTATTACAATATCACGAGGTTCTATGACAATATGATGGCATACATATATAGCATTGCTGCTTTACAATGCAGAGCTCTAGCTTCAATTTAAGTAAGGGCACCATCTGCAAGGGGTCTCAAATTCTTCCTGTGCCTATGTGGATTACCTCTGGGTTTCCTCCCAAATGCAAAAAACGTACCGGGCTCCCAGGTCTGGAATGGAATTCAAAATAGGCCCTGGCATTTAAATTACACAGAGGCCTAAACAGCCTCCACAGTCCAACTAACAGTGACTGTCTATGGCATCTTACAACAGCTCCTCTAGCATTTGCCAGAATGCACAGATTGCCAGTTCGGGCATGCTGGCTCCTTTAAAATTTGATCAGTGTAGTTTGTGAATGTAATAGGGATCTTAGACTCTACATAAGAACTGATGTACATGATGAATATTTTTTGTGAAGAGCTACTTGGTATGTTGCCACCATATAAATAAAGGATGATAATAAAAGGATAATTAGAGAACATTTTACCAAATGTTTATTCAAGATGTGACTAATTATTTAACATTACATTTAATTCTTCAGGGGAAGAGGTCCTCCTCATTCAAGAGAAGTTGGACGGTATTAAAACTCGTTACTCAGAGATAACATCATCAAGTGGAAAGGCACTTAAAACATTAGAACAAGCCTTACAGCTCGCTAGCAAGTTTCAGGCTACTCACGATGAACTAAATGGCTGGTTAAGACGAGTAGAGGATGAGCTGGCTCAGAGTTGTGGACAGCCTCCCTCTGGAGACATGATTTCTCAATTCCAACAGCAACAAAAGGTATGAATGGCTTATCACCATTACTGAAATTGGTTGAAACCATGTTATTTATATATATATATATATATATATATATCCATGGAGAAGTCAGCACTCACGTAACAAGGTATAAGCGTGCCTGGGTGCAGTGTCCAAAATATTTAGAATTACAATTCAACAAAGAAGGTCCGCACTCTCAGGTCTTAAAAATCAAAAATGGTTTATTATAAAAGACTAACGTTTCGGCCTCTCCGAGGCCTTTCTCAAAGTACAGATCGGTATACAATGATTGGATATGGTTTTTATTTCCTTATTCAGTAGAATTGGGGTTTTTAATATAAAAGTGTTTTGAATTTGAATGTGTTTTATATGTGTATTTTCACAACTCTAGTACTTGACGCTTAGTGATGATGATGATGATGATGAGAATGATGTCAGCTAATTGGCCTTTCCCGCCAGCTAGGGTGTTTAAGGCTTTCATTGTATACCGATCTGTACTTTGAGAAAGGCCTCGGAGAGGCCGAAACGTTAGTCTTTTATAATAAACCATTTTTGATTTTTAAGACCTGAGAGTGCGGACCTTCTTTGTTGAATTATATATATATATATATATATATATATATATATATATATATATATATATATATATACACACACACATATATATGTATACACACACATATACACACATACATACATACATATTTATGTCTTGTTTTCCAGGAGTTAAAGAAGGAGGCCATGGAATACCGCATTGTTCTTGATACTATAAATGAAGTTGGCAGTGCCCTGTTGGAGCTGGTACCCTGGCGGGCCAGGGAAGGATTAGATAAACTAGTTGCAGATGACAATGAGCAATACAGATCTGTTAGTGACACTATTGGGCAGAGAGTGGACCAAATAGATGCTGCAATTCAAAGGTCACAACAGGTACTTTATTCAAAAAAAATGAAATCCTGCTTCTAGTTTGATTGTGGAGTACTTTATTAACGGAAACTGTTTGAAGACATGCTGTGAGATCAGGGCCAAAATACACAGTATTCTGTAAACTTAGCCTTCTTCAGAATTGTTCTTTACATTGTGCAAATGTCAATTTTATTTTAGAACGAAGTTAAGATTGTAGAACTGCAAAAGGAAACTGTTCTGTTCTGCTACAGGAGAGCTGCTATCAAAAACTAGATTGCCAGTCATGGCCTTGTAGTTTGCTTCAAAGAGACTTCTGTCTAAACTCACTGCAATATGCTAACTTTTTGTTGCTTAAATGCAGCCAGTGGCCAACAATGGAAAGAGCATCTCTGCTTTTCACCAGTGACAGCTAGGACTAGGGAATTGTCTTAAGCTGTCTGTTGGTCTTGTAATTGCACATTGCTACAACCATTGGGGGCCTTTCCGAGAATTCTTAAAACTGTTAGTCAGCCATTTGACCATAGAATTTAAATATGTTAGATTTATAATTAGTTTTCAGTGTCTTCTTCATTATAGGGGTTGTTCATCTTCAAACCCTTATTTTCAGTTCAGTTGCTTTCACCAGAAATAAAAACTTTTTTTTCAACTTTTCATTTTCTATTTATGATTGTTTTTCTAATAACTGAAGTTTAAAGGAGACATATAGGATAAATTAAAAAAACAAAACAAAAAAAAAACGTATTTTGTAGACCATGATGTATATTATATGCGGCTGGTTTTACTTTTGGGTGTAAATTAATATTAATATTGTCTTTAAAGTGGAGCCTTTACTGGAGCTCCCTATAGATGGTCACTGGTCGCTGTAGGTGTTTCAAATGAGGGGTGGGCATGTCCTAATGGTCCCTGAAAGAAGCACAGTAGGAAGGGGACATCCAATCACAGCCCTGCAGTCACACAAGCAAAGATAGGCTTCAGTTCCCTAGCTGCTGATTGGTTCCTATCCTACAGTGAAGTGTTCTTAGTGCCGCTGGCTCCCCTGCACAGCCTGGGAAAAGGGGCAGCAGGAAGTGGAACAGATGAACGGGACTAGTAGAGATTTTGCAGAAATTTTCAATGAAGTAATCCAAAACAAATAATTTTAAAGCACATTACTTCTATATGTAGAGTTTAATGCACTGGCACATTCTTGTTTTTTTACATAATATGTCTCCTTTAAAGTTTTATTTTTCACCTTATTGTGTCTTTCTGAAGCATATTTGGAAGGGGCATCACCAACTCTATAAATTGTTCTAAACTGATACATAAGTGGGGAGATTTCTTATCTTTTTTCCTGCTGAGCAGAATCCCTGAGTTTCATTAAAGGTAGCTGTTATAATTGATACAATAGTTGCTAATATTACACAAATGCTATTGAGAAATGTATCAACTAATGTAGCAAATTGTAACAGTTCAGAATCTGCACCTGGGTTACTGAGCTGCCAGACTGAAATACAAGAGACAGAAACATTCAACTGTAAGCAGTCATTTTGGGACACTGTAAAATTTAATTTAATGGAAAACAAATTAAAAAAGTCTCTTTCTGGTGAACAATATTTTAACAACTAAACTGGAAAAAGTGTTTTAAAAACTTCTTTATAAATGTAAACAATGTCCATGATTCTGTGAGAAGCACAGCACAAATATTTTACAGTAGCATATTTGTACTGGGTCCTGATAAAAAGTAATCCATTCTTTACAATGATAATCCATATCCGCTTTTTCATGAATCATTTTTGGTGCTGTGTGTAGCCAACATATTAAAGAATTCTAAATGAGAAAATGGCTTTTAACCCAAAAGTTTGTACTTCATGTATTCATCAGATGATGGATTATAATTCACTGATATTATCAAACACAGTTTCATACACAATTTGTGCTAGTAAGTGCTTCATAATATTGTGCTTCATGTTTACTGTTAGGTCAAGTCTCTGTGGCTTGGCACTTGCTTTTTGTTTGCAGAGTGAGTGCATATTCTTTAGAGGATATCAAGAAAATAGTCTTTAGGTACCATCTAAAGCAGTATTTTTTGGACATTTATGCTTCAAGCCTCTCTCCGTTAAACATCTGGTCGGGCCCATATACATAAATTTGATACTTTATTATATCAGTGAAAAAACTCGTAGGAGCGCAAATAGGTATTTATACCAGTTCTTACCCTGACTCACCATCAGTCTGTGTTTTAAGAATATCTGAAACAAATAACTGTCATCCACTTCATATGTCATCCTGCCAGGCCTTAATGTTTGGCCCTCAGGGAGGTTTAAATACAAGAACCTCTGAGTTATATAGATGCAAAGTACTTTTAGGTAGGTTAATAGATTGCCCTTCTTGTTTAACATGTTGTTCTTATAGTAGAATTATTTGGAAAAATCATTTAGTCCAAGAATTTCAGATTTGGGTTTTTTGGAGCCTCATATGCTTAGTTCACTGCTCCTAGCCCCCTTCTTTCATTTTAAATTAAATGCAGCCCCTGATGTTTTAAACTCTGGGGTCAGGACCACTGTATCAGATTCGCAAACTGCACAAGTAGATAGGTTATTAATTGATATTTAAATATATCTGTCCGCATAACAATAAAAGTTAATTTCAATATAGAGCTTTTTGTTGGCATTATGGAAGCTGGTCTAATGTAGATCTTAGAGGAGGACTGACTTTTTTTTTTAAAGTAGTACATGGAGTTATGAGGTTATGCAGAGGGATATTATTATACTTTACTGACAGTGAGCCAACATATTCCATAGCTACAAGGATCTTCAGATGCTCTTGCTATATGTGCACTGCTCATAGTGCACACATTTCTTTATACTTCAAAGAGCTTTGATCAAACTGTAAGGGTAGATATAAATGAAGTTAGAGAGCAAGTAAGCAGGTATTAACTTTTTAATTGGTTATACAGTACATACAGTCAAGTGCTATGAGGAAGATAGAACATAATGCTTGTTTGACATACTGTATATACACCAAGTGAATTGCAAAGTCATGTGCATTGTGTGCTTGGTTGATTGATGATTAGTTGAGTGTTGTGTAGGCATTCACCACTGCAATGGCATGTGAATGGTGCTTTTTTGTGGATATTCTTGCTATATATGTTTAACATTTTAGCACTAAATGAGCAATAGTCTGCTTTGTATGTGCTTCATTGTCCTGCTCCGTCTCTGCTCCTTTTCTGCTAGTATGAGCAAGCTGCTGATGCAGAGTTAGCCTGGGTGGCTGAAACCAAGAGAAAACTTCTGGCACTGGGTCCTATCTGTCTGGAACAAGACCAGACCACAGCCCAGCTACAAGTGCAGAAGGTATGATTACCAACAACACATTGCCAGAGAGGTAAACCAAGCATGGGGTGTTTAGAGGGAGTGGCATGTCTGGGGCAGATATGCAAGACGAAGTCTTTATGCTGTATAAGAATTAATTAAGCATAATATAACATGTAAGACTAAGTGTATTAATTAGAATGTGTTTGCCAGTGTGCCATCATACCTTCACTGACAGGCAGGATGTAACTTATATTGTTTTTATGCAGGCTTTCGCTGTAGATATTATTCGCCACAAAGATTCCATTGATGAACTGATTCGCACTGAAGAAGAGATCCTGGCAACCTGTGGAGATGAGCAGAAATCTCTATTACAAGTAAATAGTATTTTTATTTTTTCTTGTGCTTTAATTTAATGGGATTTGGGTATTGTTACATGCTCATTATACAAATATTTTCATCTGTTTTTTATCATTCGTAACAGGAGAAAACTAAGACTCTGGTGCAGCAGTATGAAGATATAAGCCACCTACATTCTGAGAGATATGCTCGGCTTGAACGAGCTCAGGTTCTTGTTGGCCAGTTCTGGGAGACCTATGAAGAATTAATTCCATGGATTGAAGAAATGCAGGTTCTCCTTTCCCAGCTGCCTCCTCCTGCAGTAGATCAAGAAATGCTAAGGCAACAGCAGGAAGAAATGAGGGTATGACTGCAGGGTCATGTAGCACTCTACAAAATGGAAGCTATTTATAAAACAGTCCAAATCACTCCCTGATTTCCCAAGGCACAGAAGAGAAATGAGACAGCTAATTTCTTTAACATGAAAACAAGGTGGAATAATTTTGCCCCAGATTATGTTTGAGTGAACTGTCATGGGTGTATAGAAACAAAATATATATATATATATATATATATATATATATATATATATATTTATTTATTTGAGTTTTGTTTATCATTGCCTGAGCTTTCAAAGTAGCAACTTCCTTTTAATATATAACATGCCTTATGGAAACAGTAGTATTTCAGCAGTGACATAAAATGTATTGGATTACCAGCAAATATTCAATATGCATCATAACAAAATTAGACAGATGCATAAGTTTGGGCACCCCAACAGAGATATTACATCAATACTTAGTTGATCCTCCTTTTGAAAATGTAACAGCCTCTAGATGCCTCCTATAGCCTTTGATGAGTGTCTGGATGGTGGTATTTTTAAACATTCATCCATACAAAGTCTCTCCAGTTCAGTTAAATTTGATGGCTGACGAGCATGGACAGCCTCCTTCCAATCATCCCATAGATTTTCGATGCTATTCAAGTCGCGGTACTGTACTTGTACGTCTCCCTCTGCATAAATGTCTTTGTAGATTTCCAAGTGTGTTTAGGGTCATTGTCTTGTTGGAATATCCAACCCCTGCATAACTTCAATTTTGTGACTGATGCTTGAACATTATCCTGAAGAATTTGTTGATATTGGGTTGAATTCATCCGACCCTCGACTTTAACA
Source organism: Xenopus laevis (assembly GCF_017654675.1). Lineage (NCBI taxonomy): Eukaryota > Metazoa > Chordata > Amphibia > Anura > Pipidae > Xenopus > Xenopus laevis. The sequence continues at coordinate 94,234,700 of NC_054373.1, forward strand.
AGCGCCCCAGTCGCTGAACTAGCTACACAGCCCCACAGCATGATGGAACCTCTGCCAAATTTGACAGTAGGCAGCAGGTGTTTTTCTTGGAATGCAGTGTTCTTCTTCCGCCATGCAAAGCGATTTTTGTTATGACCAAATAACTCAATTTTGAGTTGCAGAAAGGGCTTCTTTCTCATCACCCTGCCATACAGATGTTCTTTGTGCAAATTGCGCTGAATTGTAGAACGATGTACAGATACAGGTCTTTTGAGGTGATCTTTGGGTTGTCTGTAACCATTCTCACAATCCTCCACATATGCTTCTCCTGTATTTTTCTTGGCCTGCCAGACCTGGGTTTTACAGCAACTGTGCCTGTGGCCTTCTATTTCCTGATTACATTCCTTACAGTTAAACGGGCAGTTTAAACCTCTGAAATAGTTTTTTGTAGCCTTTCCCTAAACCATGATACTCAACAATAATTGTTTTCAGATCTTTTGAGAGTTGCTTTGAGGATCCCATGCTGTCACTCTTCAGAGGAGAGTCAAACAGCAAATCTTGTAATTGGCCACCTTAAATACCCTTTCTCATGATTGGACACACCTGCCTATGAAATTCAAGGCTTAATGTGCTAATTCAACCAATTGTTGGCAGTAATCAGCATTGAGCAGTTACATGCTTTTAAATTAGCAAAATTACAAGGGTACCCACATTTTTTGCACAGACAGTTTTTCACATTTGATTTAATTCCATATAACTGAATACTGCTTCACTAAAAATGTTTGATCAGAGAACACCCCAGTACTCAGATGTTAGGCTGGGAGGGGTTTTTCATATGACTGTGTGTGTGTGTGTGTATGTATGTATGTATGTATGTATGTATGTATGTATGTATGTATGTATGTATATATATATATATTTTTTTTTTTATTATTTATTTTATTTTTTTTGGTCCACCTATATATAACCAGAGTGTGGGACCCTTGGGGGGGGGGGTTTGTGTACATGTATAAACTTTACAAATGTTAACATATTTTTTCTCTCTCTCTTTTTTTTTTTGTAGCAATTAAGGGAGTCCGTTGCTGAGCATAAGCCTCACATTGATAAGCTCCTGAAAATTGGTCCTCACCTATCTGAACTGAACCCTGAAGAAGGCATAACAGTTCAGGAGAAGTACCACAGTGCAGAAGAGCTCTATGTTGGAATAAAGGAGGAAGTGCGCAAGCGAGCCATGGTGCTGGATGATGCTGTAGCACAGGCAGCACAGGTATAAGGCATTATACGATGCTAAGCATTTACCAGAATGCTTTGCTACTAAAATGACCCCTGCTAATTAATACTAACACAGGAGTGCAGTGCTGGCATGCAAGAGTTCTATCCTGGTATTTTAATTCTTCCCATGAATATGATGATCTGATTATAGAAATCTTAAATTATCCTTATTCCTCTTGCTTATTATTGTGGGACAGGTGTGATAGACAGTAAATAACGAAAGAAGAGTTAATTCTAAGCAAGCAGAATTGCTACTTCCACTTGCAGAAATAGCAATATGCAGGAAAGTAATGTTCCATGTAGAACATATTTTTAAATACCATTATAAACTTGTACTGTCCCGTAAAAATGTCAGACAGAAGCAATGAGGTTTATTGATATTATAAAGGCAACCTCTCTCTTTATGTCACTGCTACGTCCATTATTTCTAGGTTTTAAATGTTTGTGTTTCACCATTTGCATGTTTGGTCATATGTTTTTCATGTTTTCATTGTTGATTTGCTGTGGTTCATGCTTCTCTAACCCCCCATCTCTCCTTTCATCTCACATCACCCTCCCTTTCCTTGTGGAATGTCTTAATTTTCTATGTTCTGCCATGGTAACATATCCTTGTCCGGCTGACTCTGCATTTCAGATTGGAGAGGTAAGTTTCACCCTGCTTTCATTTGTTTTTGCATCAAGTTACCACTCACCACTTGTGTGCTACAGTAATTTTATAAGCAACTCTTTGCAACCTCCTTATTGCACTTTACCCATCACAGTTCCATGACAAGATTGGTCCAATGTTGGAAACTCTTGAAAGCATGGCTTCTCGCCTCCGCATTCCCCCTCTTATTCCAGCCGAAGTGGAGAAGATTCGGGAGTGTATTAGTGATAACAAGAATGCTGTCATGGAACTTGAAAAATTGCAGCCTGCATTTCTGGCTCTGAAACATCGTGGGGAAGAACTGATCAGTCGCTCACAGGGACCAGACATAGACCCAGCAGTCAAAGGTTTGTAAACTCCCTAAAATAAAAAAATGTCTTGAATCAGTTTGTACTAAGAAAAATACAAGACAGTAACAACAAAAACCCTTGTTGTTTTTGCTGATTTAACTCTTACAGACAAGTGCTTTCTCTGCACTTCTCTTCCACTCAACTTCCCTCACATGACTTATCATCTGGCAGACCAAAATGACAAATTCATGGGCAAATACATGATGATGGAACATATCTTTTAATGCATAGAAATGTGTCTAGGTACATTTTAATGTGGTTAGTGTTAAACCTTCAGCATCATGTGTATTACCAATTACCTAAAAAAATGGATACACTTTTAACTGGCTGAAGTCCAGAGGGCATAAACAAAATGTAATGGAAGATGAATGGAGAGTGCCATGAAAGTGTTTCTATGTAAATGACCTGAAAAAATGTTTTTTTCTTAAATTAATGATTAATCCTACATCAGAGCATGACTCCATCCACTCATACAAGTAAGACACACAATACAATTATAATGTGCATTAATAAATAAGGTCGCCTGTACACATTAATCTATGCCAATATGCTTGAACATTAACAGAAATAAGTAAATGTGAAGCCACTGATAAAGTGCATGCAAATTCCCTTTAATTATGTTTTTGCCAGTAGGATAAATTGTAATCCTGAGAAAGGGAATACAGTTACATTGAGTTGATCAAACAATAGCTTATCTGAAAGCAGTTCCACCATGAAATGCTAGCTCTTTCTGAGAGCACAGGATCAGGCAAAATGACCAGAGGTGAATGCCAATATTACAACTAAAAAAATACACTTGTTGTTACAGGAATACAATTATATATGGTATAGAGAATTATTTACAGTGTAAATAATGTACAAATCATGAATAAAAAAAATACACCATACAAATCATGACCTTTAACATCTCCACATGCTGAGAATTGCAGTACATTTTCTGTATTTACAACATGTCCTTGTTTACTAGTTAGTGCAGTGTATATTGATTATTGGCTCCAACAACTGTAGAGCTGATATCAAGTCAGCAAATAGGATATGGAGCACACGGTGGTTTCGGAAAAGTCAAACCTTCTTTATTGAAAAAATAGTTGTAAAAACATCAACTTCAGTACATATGTGGATATGACCTCCCCCACACTTGACGCGTTTCGTGGCGTCTCGCCACTTCCTCAGAAGCATGTAGAGCTGATTTTTCATAATAATGTAAGTAATATTAGTGCATGTAAGTAAATTCTTTTCCTCTACAACCCTTGCAGATATCCAGGATAAACTGGACCAGATGGTGTTTTTTTGGGAGGACATCAAATCTCGGGCAGATGAACGTGAAAGTAAATTCCTTGATGTACTTGAATTGGCGGAAAAGTTCTGGTTGGATATGAGCACCCTTTTAACCACCATTAAGGACACACACGAAATTGTCCATGATCTGGAAAGTCCTGGCATTGACCCATCAATGATCAAGCAGCAAATTGAAGCAGCAGATGTAAGCACATATACAATTTTAGGTACATTTATTTCTCTTAGCTCAAGACGTCATTGAACAATTTATACATGTATTCTTCAGAGTATTAAAGAGGAGACAGATGGACTTCATGAAGAACTGGAATTCATTAGAATCCTAGGAGCAGATTTAATATTCGCTTGTGGCGAGACTGAGAAACCAGAAGTCAAAAAGAGTATTGATGAGGTGAGTTGTCTGTTTGCCCCATGTAGTCTGTCTGTGCTATTGGACATATATCTGCTGCCTATATCTGGCTGATGCACCCCTTTTACATTTTTCTCTTTCTTTAAAACATGTACCATGTTCCCATTTTAAAGCAAGTTTTTTTATCGTAATCAGATGAACACTGCTTGGGAAAATTTGAAGAGAACATGGACAGAACGCCTTGAAAAACTCAGAGATGCAATGTCTAATGCTGTGCAGTACCAGGATACCCTGCAGGTGACCACCTGTAGCCCTAAGTTTAGAGTAGTAAAACCCTGATAATTGCTATTAAGTGCTGCAGTGATCATAATAACTGTACAACCTGCATAGGCTGAGAGTTTGTGTGTGGCCTTACTCTTGATTATCCCTTTACAATATCCTGTTTGACATTGTCTTAAAAATTAATTAGAGTTAAAGCAATGTTATGCACACAGTCTAGTTGTGGAATTGTGTTCTCTTAATAAACTATCAAGCTTTGTAACAGAGCTATGCATGTTAGAACACGCATGGTATAGGATCACTCTAAACGTGGGTTACAACAAACGCTTATCATGGAACCACTACGTTTAAAGTATTAATGTACCTCCTGAAGTGGTCCCCTGTAAACATTATGGGGTTTATTATACTGTACATACGTATATCAATAATATTGCTATTATATGTGTTTCAGTCTGATAATTTTGCCATATTAAATAATTTATTTTTATTTGTTATAGGCAATGTTTGATTGGCTGGATAATGCTGTTATTAAACTTTGTGACATGCATCCTGTTGGAACTGAGCTCAATACTGTAAAAGAACAGATTGAGGAGATGAAGGTAAATCAGCAGACTAGTAGTTAGCACGACTTCCACTTTCTTCCTTAGCTGGGTGTACGTTCTCCAATGGCCACTTTCCACTGGTAATACTGGTAAGGAAGTTAGTCCACACCCACAATTTTGCATAAAACAGCTGTAATGCCCTTGCACCAATAAAGTCTGTTTTATGCAAAATTGTTGGTGCTGGACTAACTTCCTTACCAGAGATGAAGGTAAATACACATTTGTGCCCACACACTTTTATTTTGCACATTTATTTTTGCAGGGGACGTGAATGTAGCACATTGTGAAAATAATATTTTTCCGACTGTCACAAAGTAGATTCAGTATGTGTTCTGCAGTGTTAGACCAACAAATAATTTGATATTCCTATGTTCTTTTGAACTTCACAGGAGTTTAAGGTGGAGGTTTACCAACAGCAGATAGAAATGGAGAAATTAAACCACCAAGGAGAGTTGATGCTCAAAAAAGCCATCGATGACACAGACAGAGATATCATCAAAGGACCTCTAACTGAATTGAAGCATCTGTGGGAAAATTTAGGAGAAAAGATTGCACACAGACAGGTATGTCTCGTGTGAAGGGGTGGGGGTTCCCTAGTGTGTTATGGCCCAGGGCCATTTTTGACTCTTCAAACTATTTATTCCACAGCAAAAACTTGAGGATGCTTTGCTGGCTCTTGGGCAGTTCCAGCATGCTCTGGCCGAATTGATGTCCTGGCTGACTCACACAAATGAACTGCTGAATGCCCAGAGAGCGATCTGTGGAGACCCAAAAGTTATCGAAGTGGAGCTTGCAAAACATCATGTGAGTTTGGATCCAAAGCTTTACAGATTCCTTGTCCTGCTTTTAAAGCCCTTGGCACTTGAATGACTTTCATTTGATTTCATGCTATTATGTTATCTGTTTAGCAGTGATCTTATTTAAGTGATAAGTGGTCTTATTTTTTATGCAGCCATTAAATTGCATGTTCATAATTTAAATTACAAATGCTTCAGTGAACAATAATAAACTAGAGATTGTACAAAAAAGTTTTACTATCATATTCGTATTTAGTATTTTAATGTTTGTATACATGGCTGTCTTTTGATTTATCCAGTCCTTGTTGATTTGTTCCCCTTTATATTTGTAATTTATGTTCATTTTTACATGCCTGTTCTAAAGGTTGATATGGGTAATGCATTTCATAGATTTTAGCTATAGAGCCTGCAGGCTCTAGGCTGCTGCACTTTGGTGAGGATGGTGCAGTGTTTTCACTGCTGATTGCCAAATATTAAGGAGATAAGAGGTTTTGCTTATACTATCTTACTTCACATATAAATATTATATTATACTATGCATAGTGGATTTCTTTGCTGGTTCCATCATCTTCAGTATAGTCTTTTTTTCTTTAATATGAGTATTTTTGTTATTGAAGGTGCTGAAGAATGATGTGCTCGCCCACCAAAGCACTGTACAGACTGTAAATAAGGCTGGTAATGAGCTACTGGAATCCAGTGCGAGAGACGATGCCAACAGCCTAAGAACTCGGCTTGAAACTCTGACCCAGCTATGGGAAACTGTGCTTCAGAAAACGGAGGAGAGAGAACAGCAGCTGGAAATGGCACTGCAGCAGGTTTGTTTTTCAGTTAACACATACTTAGGACCACTATATCTCCATATTGTACAAAAGGCACATTTCAATCAATGTAACACTTCCTCAACCTAACTTTTTTTCATACTGAAAATAATCCATTTATGCTGTTTCTCATTAGACTATTGCAAATTGCAATGTCATCCAGGAATAAGCCTATTGCATCAAGTAAAATCTGTGAGTGACTAACAGCATTAGGCCAATGACACACTAGTCATTTTCTCTGCTGATGTAGATCCCATCATTGGAGCCGAAATTGTGGGTGACTACTGAGGAAGCCCTGTATCCCTGGGGTCTGCTTCCTCCATAGTTATGTCACTGTGTAACTCAGTGGTTAAGCCACTGTCCCTGTCTCTCGGCTATCAAGAAACACCACATGACCAGTATTAGATGCTTGCTATGTATACAGAAACTGGAGGGTTTTTATGGTTCCATTTTTTAGCATCACAAGCAGTTCTCAGACACATTTTCGCAGCTCCTTGAGTCAGTAGAGAAGTTCAAGCCTAGTCCAAACACCCTTGGATTGCATCCTGTCAGGTGCACTTTTCCAAGAGCAGCATAGTAAGAGCACCCTCTTACCCAAGAGCAAATCACGCTTTTTCGTATGTTGAGAAAAATGTTTTCAACCCAAGGTATCCAGAAAGAATCTACACAGTCATCTTCCAATTGAGGCAAGTTTGCATGCAAACTGGCCCACAAAACAATCAGACAGGTTTAACTGCATCATTATCATGACAACCTAGTCACACACCAGCAGCAGGTACATAGAGGCTACTGTTTCCTACCCATGTTAACTCACCACTAAATCCTTTTCTCTTCATTCTCTTGGTGGATACAGGACTTCCCTCCCTCGGAATTGGCACCCTCATAATGCCTTCAGGTGTCATATAAGTTTATAGTCATATATGTTTATAGTTACAGTTCAGAACTATAGTTACAGTTCAGTACTTAAGGTTCTTGGGTAATATTTTGGCTGGAGTGGGATTAGTTCTCTTCTTAGCTCCATGCCTCCTAGAAGTACAAGCAATACCAGGAGTTCCTGTGTCACCAAAGAGACTATAGAAATAATGATTTAATGATGAGTAGCACAGTAACACCCCTTTTCTCAAATCTTATCTATCTGCTATTTTCTCCTTGTGGCAATGCAAGGAGCGTGAGAAGTAAGTTATTTCTTTAATTTTTTTTTTAACCAACCAGGCTCAAGGTTTGTCTGGTGAAATTGAGGATTTCATTCAGTGGCAGACCAATATAGAAAGCCAGCTTTTGGCAGCCAAGCCAACCGGTGGACTACCTGAGACAGCACGGGAGCAGCTTCAGGCTCACATGGTAAGTTTGTATTTCATGTGTGGGAGGCATCACAGCTTGTTTGGAAATAATAGTATTTAAATTATATTTTAGTAATACTGTCAAACAGAGCCATGTTGCCAGCCACTGACTTTGGAATGAAGACTTGCCTAATTCAGATGCAACTAACATAATAAATATATACAACTTTCATCGCACATATATCATCGGTTGTAGTGAGATACATGTGGGGATAGAACAAGACTTGATTCAGCCTCCCCACTGCAAGAGAAGGGTTGGGATGTGCTATTACCATGTTACTGTGTGTAGGTCATGGAAAAAATAAATTACATTTAACATTATAATGCTGATAGTGTTTTACTTTTTTTATCTGTTGAAGAAACCATGGTCATAGTATATAAAATCTGAAAAGGTGTAATAAAATGCTTGCATGATAGGGGCATTGATATTTGTGAGATTTTTTTATATTTGTATAAAATGTTGCATTTTGGCAGTTATGATTTTTTTTTCTGTTTGACATTTTGGTTTTTATTGCACAGGAGCTTTATGCAGAAATCAAGGCAAATGAGGATCTGTACAGACATCTTCTAGATAAAGGGCAGCTAATGCTTATAAGCCGAGACGATGCAACAGGCTCCATCACAGAGCAGAATGTGGCTATTCTGAAAAGAAAGTGGCAGACAGTTAGCAACAAAATTGAAGAGAGGAAGGTAATTGTATGATGGATATGTGGCAAAAAGAGCCTCCTTTCTTTTAAGTAACCTGAATAGTTAGAAAAAAAATGCTTCCCAAATTTGTTAGTGCCATACTATTTTCCTAAACATGTTTTTCTTAAAAAAAATAGCCTTTTGTTAAATAACTTGTATTTCGTTGTTCTATGGTATTTGAGTGAATGTGGATTATGTTTAGTGTTATATTGAGCGTGGTAAACTTCCACATCTATTTATACATAAAAGTTGACTTTATAATTATACTACTGTGGTGAAATCCATATAATAGACCAGGGCTGTCCAACTGGACCCCCCCCCCCCCTTGTGTGCCCCCCCCCCCCACTTACCTGCTGTGTTTGCTTACCATATGTAAACTTGAAATGGTATCACTAAAGAGATTAATTTGCCCCTGCATTGTTTAAACCTCAAATTCAGACTAATTCCCTGTATTGTTCACACCTGTGACCCCCCCCTGCATTGTTCATACTTGTGACACCTTTATTGTTCACATACTAAAGCCCTGTACTGTTCACACCTGAGACCCAGACTGAAACTGCCCATATTGTTCACCTGTTCACACCTTATTCAAAATGCTAATGGGGCACCAGCACTGTGTGTAGTACATTTTAGAGTGGTCCTGATGGGTTTCCCTGTCTCCTGCTCTGTTCTGCCTTCCCTATGCTCCCTGTGTGTGCCATACTCTGCCCGTGTGTCACATACTCTGCCCGTGTGTCACATACTCTGCCCGTGTGTGCCCTGCTCTGCCTGTCTGTGCCCCACTCTGCCTGTGTGTGCCATACTCTGCCTATGTGTGCCCTGCTCTGCCTGTGTGTGCCATACTCTGCCTATGTGTGCCCTGCTCTGCCTGTGTGTGCCATACTCTGCCTGTGTGTGCCATACTCTGCCTGTGTGTGCCATACTCTGCCTGTGTGTGCCATACTCTGCCCATGTGTGACATACTCTGCCCGTGTGTGACATACTCTGCCCATGTGTGCCATACTCTGCCTGTGTGTGCCCTGCTCTGCCTGTGTGTGCCCCGCTCTGCCTGTGTGTGCCCTGCTCCACTTGTGTGTGCCCTTCTCTGCTTGTGTGCCCTTCTCTGCCTGTGTGTGCCCTGCTCTGCCTGTGTGTGACATACTCTGCCTGTGTGTGCCCTGCTCTGCCTGTGTGTGCCCTGCCTGTGTGTGCCCTTATCTGCCTGTTTGTGACATACTCTGCCTGTGTGTGACATACTCTGCCTGTGTGTGACATACTCTGCCTATGTGTGCCCTACTCTACCTGTGTGACATACTCTGCCTGTGTGTGCCCCGCTCTGCCTGTATTTGACATCCTCTACTTGTGTGTTCCCTGCTCTTTCTGTGTGTTCCCTGCTCCTCATGTGTGTTCCCTGCTCTGCCTGTGTGTTCCCTGCTCTGCCTGTGTGTGCCCTGCTCTGCCTGTGTGTGCCCTGCTCTGCCTGTGTGTGACATACTCTGCCTGTGTGTGCCCTGCTCTGCCTGTGTGTGCCCTGCTCTGCCTGTGTGTGCCATTCTCTACCTGTGTGTGCCCTAATCTGCCTGTGTGTGCCCTGCTCTGCCTGTGTGTGACATACTCTGCCTATGTGTGCCCTGCTCTGCCTGCTTGTGCCCTTATCTGCCTGTTTATGACATACTCTGCCTGTGTGTGCCCTACTCTGCCTGTGTGTGACATACTCTGCCTTTGTGTGACATACTCTGCCTTTGTGTGACATACTCTGCCTGTGGAACATAAGCCTTGTTTTTGTTCTGGTGGTTTGTTAGCATTTGAAAATAAATTATTGTTAGGGGCCCCTAAGGTGTTTAATCATGTGCTGGGGGTGCTGTGTTATCCACAGGGGATGAGGAGGTATATGGATTTAAGGGTATTTCTTAATATGACAACTTTTTTCACATATGAGTGATAAGTGATATCCCTGCAGTAAGCACCAACCATTTGTTTTTTTGGTGTGCTACCACAATTAATGTGGACATGGTCTTGTGGTAACATGGGTGTAGTTTAAAGTGGGTGTGGTTTAAATACAGGGAGCGATCAACATGGCTTCTATTATCGGCCCTCCACCATGTAGGCCAGCATTGGAGCTGTTCCTGTCTTTGTTATGATGGCTCTGTGCCAGGACTAGTTGCTTCAGTTCTGGTAAAAACCTTACTAACACAAAGTATGCTTTTACCCTTGAAACATTAAGACTTGTGCAGTATTAAGACTTACAGGAGGACTGTAAAAGTGAGAAGGAGTGTTACTGGTCAATATGTTATTTAGTCAAGTCTAACACAAAAAGATGTGTTTAAATTCTTTTAAATAATCATGGGAAAGCCCTGCAATTGGATTAAAGTTTGTTTGGGTGGGGGTAGGGGGTCATACTGCTCTAATGATTTTTAATAGACTAAAAAATATGCCAGGTGTAAAAAGATGTATTAATCAATATAGGGCCAAATATATACTTGTCAACGTCTATTTACCCTTCTCCTTTTTCCTTTTAATTTAGACAAAACTGGAGGAAGCTCTTACTCTAGCTACCGATTTCCAAAATTCATTACAAGATTTTATTAACTGGTTGACTCAAGCTGAGCAGAGTTTGAACATTGCACCATCCCCAAGTTTGATCCTAGACACTGTTCTCTTCCAAATCGACGAACACAAGGTGATTTTGCTGATTTATAGTATTTATTTACTATTCTTAAATCTATTGATGCATAGATATTTTAAAACAGAATGAATTAGCAGCACTGATAATTTCTTGTAACCAGTACCCATGATTCATTATTTGTTTCTAATTGTGTGTTCCTTGTTTTGGTCTTAGGTGTTTGTAAATGAGGTAAATATCCACCGAGAACACATAATTGAACTGGACAAAATTGGAAACCAACTGAAGTTTCTTAGCCAAAAACAAGATGTAGTTCTTATAAAGAATCTTCTTCTCAGTGTTCAATCTCGCTGGGAAAAGGTTGTTCAGCGCTCTATAGAGCGAGGTCGATCCCTAGATGATGCTAGAAAGCGAGCCAAACAGGTAAGTGGTATATGTAGGAGCAATAATAATGATAACAAAAATAATAATAAAAAAAACAGTACTGCCTAGTACAATGTACATGACAGTGTTATCGTATATGTATGTTGGTGGATTATGAGGCACTATCTGGATAAGAGATGTCTGTCTATTAATACATCTTTTCTAAGCCTGCCTGTCCTGTATTTTAGTTCCATGAAGCATGGAAGAAGCTAATTGACTGGCTTGAGGAAGCTGAAAACCATCTTGACTCTGACCTGGAAATCTCAAATGATCCTGACAAGATCAAACTGCAGCTCACTAAGCACAAGGTTAGGGCTTGTCATATTTCGTTCCTTCTGCTCTGCTGTCTGAAATATCAGAACAAAATACAGTATATTGTCTTTACATATATGTATCTTTACATATATGTATCTTTACTTATGCTCTTAAGTTATTTTGTTTTTCACGTATTCGCAGGAGTTCCAAAAAACCCTAGGAAGTAAACAGCCTGTGTATGACACTACAGTCAGGACAGGACGGGCATTAAAGGAGAAGGCTTTGTTAACCAGTGATGTCCAGAAATTAGATCATCTCCTAGGTGAAGTTAGAGACAAGTGGGATACAGTGTGTGGCAAATCAGTCGAAAGGTACTTTTCCTTATTTAAATATTTGTGTCCGTTTTGACTGCATTAAATGCAAGCAGGCTCTTTGTTTAAAGTATAACTAGTGCAAATTAATAATAGTATAGTTTCAGTCACAAAATAATCTATGTTAAGGTAAGAAAAATATCCCGTTTGGCCTGCCAAAGTATAATGCCATAGTCTGCTATATATGCATCCTCCTTGCAAATTTTAATTCAAATACAGTGAAATCCTGACTTTTAATTACAAATGTGAAATGTAACAAGAATAGATGTGCATGCTGATATTAATATGAAAGCCAAATTCTCTCCATAAATAGCACAAAGACTCAATGACATTTTGTATACCTGTACTAGTTATACATAAAAGATAAATAGCATCATTTATATTGATCAGATTGAACAGTATGCCCTGCAACCATAGATTAACTACAAGTTCTAAGCACCCATCAAGTGCTCATTCAGTAGTACTAGGACTTTATAGAACAGTTGCAACTGTAAGGGAGATATTTAGGGGTGCACATATTTCAGCCTCAACTTCTACAGGTGTGGTGCAGGTATTTTGTGATACATAGTCACACTAGCTGGAGCTCTACAAATGAGACATGTTAACTCTTGCACAAATATTGCTGTTGAAATGCATCATAATAAATGTTTCCTACCATTATTAGCTTGCCAATAAAAGGCTCAATAAATGTGACATATTGCCTTCACCTCAGCATAATAATCTCTGCTTTTATAATTCTGCAGGCAACACAAGCTAGAGGAAGCTCTGCTTTTCTCAGGGCAGTTTATGGATGCCCTTCAGGCACTTGTTGATTGGCTTTACAAAGTGGAGCCTCAGCTTGCTGAGGACCAACCGTTGCATGGAGATTTAGATCTTGTTATGAACCTCATGGATGCTCATAAGGTAAGGTTATGGTGAAGTAAAAAAAAATATAAGATGCTGTTGATTTCCATGCTATTGATTTATTTACATACTTTGTGGTCTTTAGTTATATTTTAATGTCATGGTACCATTTTTTTAAATAACATGTTTTGGAAACTTTTGTATTTAATTGTCACATATGGGCAATTTTTGTAGTTGCTGAAGGTATTTTTGTTTATAGGTTTTCCAGAAGGAGCTTGGAAAGAGAACCAGTAGTGTACAGGCCCTAAAACGTTCTGCCAGAGAATTGCTTGAAAGCAGTAGAGAGGACACTACATGGGTGAAGGTTCAACTTCAGGAACTCAGTTCTCGATGGGACACAGTATGCAAACTGTCTGTGTCCAAACAGACCCACCTAGAGCAAGCACTAAAACAGGTGACCACTAAATCATTTTCCATTCTTTAATGGGAACTGCTACACAGTGGGCTGGGTGTGGGCAAAGATATGCATATTTCGAATGTGAGGGCTATGCTAGAAACATTGGGAGATCCACTATGCTGAATACTGGAATGTTGTCTGTTAATTTTCAAGGCTGAGGAGTTCCATACTGCTGTCCACATGCTTCTAGAGTGGCTTTCTGAAGCAGAGCAGACCCTACGGTTTAGGGGAGCATTACCTGATGATGCTGAATCTTTGCAGTCTCTAATTGACATTCATAAGGTCAGAAGACAGTACTGTATAATTCTAATATTCCTTATTGCAGTTGCGTTGTGCAGTTGTGAATGTGCTTGAAAGAATATTCTTTTTCTGCATTTTTTTTTCTAGGAGTTTATGAAGAAGGTGGAAGAGAAACAAACTGATGTGAATACAGCAGTCCGTATGGGAGAAGAAATCTTGACTATGTGCCACCCAGATTGTATAACCACTATCAAACACTGGATCACAATTATACGGGCAAGATTTGAAGAGGTATAGTCCTGCTCATAGATGAGTCATTTACAGGAAGTATGCATTGACAAAATGAATATCAAAAAGTCTAAAATACTGAAATTATATTTTGAATGCACAATAGCAGAAATATGATAGAATCTCCATTTAACAATACATAATGATGCATTCAGAAAGAAAACATACCATATAATGCACAAACAGTGATTGGTCCCACACAGTGATATGGTTAGTATGATATTGGGTAGGATGTGCTAGGAGTTTAATTAGAGTTTATAGTGTGTGACTTTCTTGTCACGACAAATGTGTGTGCATCGATATTTAAGCAGAAAAAGAAAATGTAGTATCACCTTTGAATTAACTTTTAGTATGATGTAGTGAGTGATATTCTGAGACAATTTGCAATTGGTTTTAATTTTTTGTTATTTGTGGTTTTTGAGTTATTTAGCTTTTTATTGAACAGCTTTCTAGTTTGCAATTTCAGCAATCTGGTTGCTAGGGTCCAAATTACCCTAGCAACCATGCATTGATTTGAATAAGAGACTGGAATATGAATACGAGATGGCTTGAATAGAAGGATCATTAATAAAAAGTAGCAATAACAATACATTTGTAGCCTTACAGAGCATTTGTTTTTTAGAAGGGAGTCAGCGACACCCATTTGAAAGCTACAAAGAGTAAAGAAAAAGGCAAATAACTATAAAAAATAAATAATGAAAACCAATTGAAAAGTTGCTTAGAATCGGCCGTTCTATAACATAATAAAAGTTAAAGGTGTACCACCCCTTTAATAACTGGGTGTATACAAACAAACATTACATACAAATACCAACTGATTTAGACCAAAAAGTCATACAATTTGAGAAATCAACAATCTAGAAATAGAAACTAGAAAGAGGGGTGGTTAACATTTTATGTTATAGAATGTCTAATTCTAAGCAACTTTTCAACAGGTCTTCATTTTTTTTATAGTTTTTGAATTATTTGCCTTTTCTTCTGACTTCTTCCAGCTTTCAAGTGGGGTCTAAAAACAAATGTCCTGTAAGGCTACAAATGTATTGTTATTGCTACTTTTTATTACTCATGTTTCTATTCAGGCCTCTCCTATTCATATTCCAGTCTTTTTATCAAATTAGTGCCTGGTTGCTAGGGTAATTTGGACCCTAGCACCCAGATGGCTGAAATTGCAAACTGGAGAGCTGCTGAATAAACAAGCTAAATAACTAAAAAAAAAATAGCATTTTACTGGTAGTGGAAAACAGTTCCATAGAACATTGCAGCTTTAGGTACATTATAGAAGGTAACGAAATACGTTCTGGTTAGAAGATGTGGGTGAAATATAAGGAGCTATTTATTTTGATATGGGGATGTAAATGTAGGGTGTTACGTTTATAACCCTCCACCACAATCATGTCCATTAGTGGGTCTAGGGTAAAGTTGGTGGCTGCATTGCCAGTGCAAGCTAAAATAAACTACTTTGTCGTTTTAAAAAAAAAAAACCCTTGGCTTAATATAACAGGGATGGCTTTCTCTTTCTCACCTTGTCTTGTGGCAAAAAGATCTATGGAAGCTGACTGTAGAAGATAATTATGGATTTTCCCAGTAGTCACTCTGATGCACTAAGAAAATATACTAGAATTTTGGTGGGTCAGATGCGAGGAAATTCACTCTTTCTTGTTAATTATTAAATGAATGGGCTATGGCTCCTTCAACCTAGAGTGCAGGAAATAGATCAGTTAAAATCACACCTCCCCAAGGCAATATAGGAGACTCAAGATAAACTTTATGATTGTTACTCTTTAATTTGTATCTGTTCTATTATACTTATTTGAGGAAGAAAACAGTTTCTGCAATGTTGACTTTGTTGTGTATTTTAAGGTACTAACTTGGGGAAACCAGCACCAGCAAAGACTGCAAACTGCTCTATCTGATCTCATGGCAAATTCTGAGCTGCTGGATGAGCTACTTTCTTGGATTCAGTGGGCAGAGACCACACTAATTCAAAGAGACCAGGACCCCATGCCCCAGAACATTGACCAGGTCAAAGCACTGATCAGTGAGCACCAGGTGAGATTAAGGTCGCATTATTTACATGACCTTGATAGCCCCATGTTAGCTACAGACTGAATGACTTTATGCATTTTACTTATTAGTGTTTTGATTTTGTATTTAAATCACTTCTATTTGTTAGTGTGCAAAACATTGATTAATATTTTGTTAGTCTGCAATGCCTTCATGATCAAAATGGTGTTAAATGGTGAATTAATGGTTTCACATCACAATGATGGGGATCTTAAATGTACATAAGCTATACAAGTATGAACAACAGGATGTGTGGCATCATCAAGTTTTATTACAATACAGCAATAACTTGTAATGATGATTTCTAACAGGTATTCATGGAAGAAATGACTCAGAAGCAACCAGATGTGGACAGAGTAACAAAGACATACAAGAGAAAGACGACAGATCCAAATCACACATCTTTCAATGACAAAACCAGAAGTGAGTACAGAATGTCTGCCTCAATATGTTTTCATAAGGTGCATTTCATGTAGATGTTTGAACAAGACAAGTGTTATGTCAGTTTGCTGTTTTTAACCTATTGCTTTCATTACTGCCCTGTACAGGAAAACCTGCTGTGCAGAATGCAACCCCAGTCCTTCCAGTTATCTCGCAACCAGAAACCAAGAACCCAAGGATAAACCAACTGTCTGCTCACTGGCAGCAGGTCTGGCTCCTGGCGCTGGAGAGGCAGAGAAAGCTTAATGATGCCCTTGATAGACTAGAAGAGGTATGGAACTGCTGAAACAGAATAACAACAACCTTCCTAATATTCTTCCTGTGTTTTAGATTTGATATGAAATGTACATATTTCATGTAGTGAAAACATACAGGCTTCTATTTGTAAGTTGAAAAAATGTATTTATGCTTGCAGTTAAAGGAGTTTGCAAACTTTGACTTTGATATTTGGAGGAAGAAGTATATGCGCTGGATGAACCATAAAAAATCTCGAGTCATGGATTTCTTTAGAAGAATTGATAAAGACCAAGATGGAAAAATCACCAGACAAGAATTCATTGATGGGATCTTGGCTTCTAGTGAGTTGATTGTGTGGGTTAGCGTTGTCATCCACTTGTAACACTGAAGAAATTGACATTGTCAAACCTGTAACTTTCCAGCTTTTTAAGCTGCAGTCCATGTTAGATGATTAATTTTGCTTGGAACTATAATTCTATGCCAGCTCAAGAGCAGGTGTTACTTTTTTTTATATAATATTTTACTGAATATCTTTCAGAATTCCCAACGACAAAATTAGAGATGACCGCTGTCGCTGATATTTTTGACCAAGATGGTGATGGATATATAGATTACTATGAGTTTGTTGCTGCACTTCATCCCAACAAAGATGCCTATCGACCAACAACTGATGCAGACAAGATTGAGGACGAGGTACAGAACTTTTCTGCATACGTAATCCTAACACCTTCTATGAGAAGCAAAATGCATTAAGTAACCTCATAATTGTCATTACAACAGGTCACAAGACAAGTTGCTCAGTGCAAATGTGCAAAAAGATTCCAGGTTGAACAAATTGGAGAGAATAAATATAGGGTGGGTACAATTACTTTTCCTTTTGTGAACATACAGTAATGAAATGTTTAATGAAAACAAAACTCAATTATGGCTGTATATCTATTTCTCTTTATCAGACTTTCCCTCCTTAGTGGGAAAACCAATGGTCTTCACAGATACAATTATAAATGTGTCCTATGCCTGTTTTAATGTATATAAAAGGGCTTCATTATAAGAAAATGACATTTATACACATATTGTTTGTGAAGATTCTTATTCATCCAGGTCATGGTATACAGTTGATTTGACTTATTTCTACAGTCATATACATATTCAGCTAATTTTGTAAGTGAAAAGTGAACAAAGAAAATAGTAATTGTGGCATGTGTATTTACACCATGGCATTGACACCATGGTAAATTTTTAGTAAAACCCCCCGCCAGCACAGACCACAGCCTGTAAATGCCTTTTATATCCAGCTAAAGGTGGCCATACACTGTCAAATCGCCAAAAAGCAGATCTAAGCCTGCCTTTGCCACCTCTGTGCAGGTCTAAAAGGTGCTGACAGACCAACAATCAGAATCATGCACTCAGGTCTACAAAGTCCTGATAGATGAACACCACATCATCATGCAGATGTTCTCCTTATCCAATGAGATCTTTCCAACCTGGCTGATCTTCAGCCAGTAATTGGTTGGGTAGGCCTGTTGGGGAGGACCATTCACCCACAATAAGTTGCCAATTCACTGTAAAGGATCTAAATCGGCAGCTTTTATCACGCCCTTTATGGCCACCTTTAGAGTCTTTTGAATTCTTGTTTGCAGGGATTTTGCCTACTATACCTTGCTGATCACTTTTAGTTCCAATATCTTCTTGGACCTTCTTCCATGTATAAGATATACCAACATATTTTCAATGACTATTTAGTCAATGGACTGTGAGGGTCATTCCAAAACCTTCAGCTTGCTTTTCGTCAAGTAGCTCATGGTGGCTTTAGAGATATGCATAGGATCATTGTCTTGCTGTTGAAACTATTCCATTTTCAGTTTCTTGGCTGACTATTTCACATTGGAATTTGCTTTTCTCTGTCGTCTTTAGGGGGACACAGGGACCGATGGGGTTAAGCTCCATCCTCCAGGAGGCAGGACACTTGAAGTAATTAAAGTGGGCGTGCCAGGTTAGGCTTAACCCCACACACTGTACTCAGACTTCAGTTTTTTAAGTGTCCTGCTACCTGGAGGATGGACATCTCTACCTCTGAGAGAAATCTACGGTCAGTCTGTGACTGACACCAGGGGTGACACCTAAAGCAGGATTACCTGACTTTATATGGTTAGCCCCCTACGCGAGGACATCCACCGGGGTCATAACTCTAGCCTGTGGGCTATACAGACCACCCAGACGTATGCCTGTTCTAATTCTAGCACAGAGGGTCTGGCCGGTGTGAGGGGGGGGGGTAAGTGACTACATATATATGTTATATAATGTATGTTCACTATGTCTGCTGGATTCTGCATGACTCTGTCTCCGTTGACCCCCCCAACCCCCCCCCCCCCGCCGCCGCCCCCTCTTGCCGTTCACCTCTTGCCGTTCACCTCACAGACTGCGCCATACTCTACTCTCCCTTAGTAGTGTGGGTGGAGGAAGATAGGAGGAACCCAGCGAGGGAACGTCTATGCGTTCCAGCACTGCTCAAATGGCGGCTGTCTGCTTCCTCGGCGGGCTGTTTTACACGCGCGCGCCGAGTGGAACCCATGTGCGTTCCAGCGGCCATTTTGGGTTTTTCCCGCGGTTCAGCAGCACTACACAGCACAGCGTCTTGTCTGGTGACGGCACAGGTTGGCTACCCCACACCCTCTACATAGGATGGCAGAAGGTAGGCCAGGGGGGCTATTCAGCAGGGCGGGGGGACGAGTCCCCACAGCACAAGTGAATTTTTTTGTGTGTGCTAAGTGTCAACAAAAATTTCAGGGGGCACAGGGTGAGTCGCTTTGCAGAACTTGCACCATGGGGCAGGGGGCAGCTATGGTCTCTGGGGCCCCACCAGAAACACAAGCTGAAGATACAGTGCAAGGCACTTCTCAGGAATTCTCTCATGGGCCAGCAACAGACCCACTCCCTCCATTATGGGCAGTACAGTTGTCACAGTCACTGGCTTCACTTCAGGGATTGCCAGCCATTGCTGATAATTTAGGAAAGGCGCTGGCTAAATTTCACCACAAATCCGGTGGTAAACGCAAACGTCTTGATGACGAAAAAGCGGATCCTGTTACTCACAATTTTTCTGAGGATTCCTCTATTGAACAAGGTTCTTCCCAGTCAGAGGGAGAAATACCGGCATCTATTGCTTCTTCTGATGATGAGCAAGAAGAACAAGATGAGGCAAGGGAAAAGGATAGCCTTCATGATGTTGAGGGTATTATTAAAGGGGTACTCGATGTACTTAACATTTCACCGAACTCGAAAACAGGGGAGACAAAATCTCTTTTCAAAAGACAGCATAAATCTACAGTCTGTTTTCCTGAACATGATCAGTTACTAGGGATCATTCAAGAGGAGTGGGATGCTCCTGAAAGGAAGTTTCAAGCTACTAAGAAATTCACAAAGTCCTATCCCTTTCCTAAAGAGCTTATTGATAAGTGGTCTAACCCCCCGGTGGTCGACGCACCAGTGTCAAGACTTTCTAAATCTACCACGCTGCCAGTCACTGATGCAGCGGCATTCAAGGACCCATCTGACAAAAGACTAGAAGGTTTTTTAAGGGCAATATATTCCTCAGCAGGATCTACACTGCGGCCCTGTTTGGCTTTAGCATGGGTCTCAAGAGCCATTCAGGCTTGGTCCGAGTCACTCGTCAAGGACATTCAAGGTGGTGTTCCCCGAACTGATCTTCTGTCCTCTGCACAAGCAATTGCGGAAGCATCAAGCTATCTTTGTGATACTTCCTTGGATGCCTCACAGCTTACTTCACGTACTTCGGCTCTGTCCATAGCAGCACGCAGAACGCTGTGGCTGAAGAATTGGTCAGCGGACATTAGTTCCAAGAAGTCCTTAACTTCTCTTCCGTACAAGAGCCAACGATTATTTGGCGAGGAACTCGAGAAGATTATCTCACAAGCGACAGGTGGTAAAAGCACCTTCCTTCCACAAGCCAGAAGTAGAGCATCATCAGCCAACAGACGGGGCAAATTTTTTCGTGGCCAGAGTGGCCGGTTCGTAGGGGTAGTCCGCCACAAAGATCCCACTTTCGCTCCAAAACCAGCGACAAGAACCGCCCCCCGTGGAAGAGTAATCGACCTCACAACAAACCATCAGCTGATAAGCCCACGTCGGCATGACGGGGCAATCCCTCCGGAATCGATGGAACAGATCGGCGGAAAATTACTACGATTCCAGGAGGAATGGATCCGTCACTCTTCAGATGCCTGGGTCAAGGAGATCGTCTCTGGGGGCTACCATCTCGACCTGGCGGCACAGCCTCCCAGGAGATTCATTATGTCCAGGGTACCCTCCAATCCCTTAAAACAAAGGCCCTTTCTGGAGTGCATAGACAAGATGGAGAGATCGGGGGTTATCACACCAGTACCTCAGCCGGAGAGATTCTCCGGGTTCTACTCCAACCTTTTTACAGTCCCAAAGAAGGACGGCACGGTCAGACCAGTTCTCGACCTCAAGCGACTGAACAAGTACATCCACTCTGTGCGCTTCAAGATGGAGACATTGAGATCAGTAATTCGTGGCATGGAACAGGGTCAACTAATGATGTCCCTGGACATAAAGGATGCTTACCTCCATGTTCCCATTTGGCCTCCTCATCATCGCTACCTCCGCTTTGCCTTTCAAAACAGACATTACCAGTTTGTGGCACTACCGTTTGGCCTGTCCTCGGCCCCGCGGGTCTTCACCAAACTAATGGCAGTGTCAGCAGCCACCCTGAGATTGCAAGGGATTTCGGTGACACCTTATCTCGACGACCTACTTCTCAAGGCCCGGTCAGTAGAGAAGGCCAGGGTGGATCTCCAAAGGGCGATTTCACTTCTCCAGAGCTTCGGCTGGACCATCAATTGGTCCAAATCCAACATGACTCCGAGCCATCACATGACCTTTCTCGGGCTGGAATTCAACACCCTCACGCAGACCGTGAGTCTACCTCTGGTCAAACAGAACAGAATCAGGGGTCAGGTACAGTCTCTGATAGACAGCCCAGTGTCAATAGTACACAGAGCAATGCAAGTCCTCGGATCGATGGTATCAGCCATCGAGGCTGTCCCCTTCGCACAGATACATCTTCGCCCTCTTCAGTCCAGCATTCTTGCCACCTGGAAGGGGGGATCGTTGAACCAACCTGTCCGGTTATCTCCGGCGACGAAAGAAGCTCTACGGTGGTGGCTGTCCCCCGAGAACCTAGCAGTAGGACAATCTTGGGCGACACCGGATTGGAGGGTGATGGCCACGGATGCCAGCCTTCAGGGCTGGGGAGCAACTTGGGAGAACCACTCTGCTCAGGGCTGCTGGTCTCCCGCGGAGTCCAGACTTCCTATCAACATTCTGGAACTCAGGGCAGTGAAGTTGGCACTCAGTCAGTGGAGTCACCTCCTACGGCTACAGTCAGTTCGCATCCAAAGCGACAACGTCACCACGGTGGCCTACATCAACAGACAGGGAGGGACTCGGAGCCAAAAAGCTCTGGCAGAAGCCAGAGAGATTCTGCAGTGGGCAGAGCAGAACTCTGTCAGACTATCAGCCATTCACATACCAGGTGTGGCCAATACAAAGGCGGACTTCAGAGCTTCAAGGTCATTGTTTG
The DNA here is from genome assembly GCF_017654675.1 of Xenopus laevis. Classification (NCBI taxonomy): domain Eukaryota; kingdom Metazoa; phylum Chordata; class Amphibia; order Anura; family Pipidae; genus Xenopus; species Xenopus laevis. Next base: position 94,256,959 of record NC_054373.1, read on the forward strand.
TGATTCCCTCTGGACCTCGAAGAGGACAAGCGGCTTCTAAGACTTCTCTTGCTCGTTGGATTAGAGAAACTATCAAGCAAGCATATACTGCAAAGGGAAGAGCACCGCCTGAAGTTATCCGGGCTCATTCCACTAGATCGGTAGGTGCCTCTTGGGCTTGGCGTAACTCTGCTTCCTTGGAGCAGATCTGCAAGGCGGCTACCTGGTCATCTGTTAACAGATTTACCAAGTTTTACAAAGTTAACACCTTTTCCTCGGCCGAGGCTTCTCTCGGGCGTAGGGTGTTGCAATCAGTTATTAAGTAATTCTGCAGTTTCGGTCTATGCTCGCACCCACCCTGCTGTTTGGGACTGCTTTGGTAAGTCCCCATCGGTCCCTGTGTCCCCCTAAAGACGACAGAGAAAACAGGATTTTTGTACTCACCGTTAAATCTGTTTCTCTGTAGTCGAAAGGGGGACACAGGGCTTCCCGCCCAGTGACGAGCTACAGACCATATTTGGTTTTTTCTGAATAGGTTCCTTGGTTTACTAGTTCTGCCTGTTATAAGTTTAGTAATTCTAGTAGCAGCTTTGGAACAAACTGAAGTCTGAGTACAGTGTGTGGGGTTAAGCCTAACCTGGCACGCCCACTTTAATTACTTCAAGTGTCCTGCCTCCTGGAGGATGGAGCTTAACCCCATCGGTCCCTGTGTCCCCCTTTCGACTACAGAGAAACAGATTTAACGGTGAGTACAAAAATCCTGTTATATTTAGCAGAATCCATTCTTCATGCAACATACACAATGTTTCATGTGACACTAGCTGCCATACTGCTTCTTTTATTTTTATCTCCAAACAAACTTTGGTGACAGCACTTGTTTCCAAAATGCCTCCTGCTCAGGTCACAGTGATAATGCTGGAATGATGTAACACCATGTCATCCAAAACGTCCTGCAGTCCCTTTTCAGTCATATGAGGGTTTGCCTTTTCCTTTCTGTCCAGCAAATGAGCAGTTCTCCCTGAAAGTTTTCTTGGTCTTCAAGATCATGCCTTGACCTTCACAGTCAGGGTCGTAACAAGAGCGTGTTGGGCCCCACTGCCAGAAAAATATTCGGAGGGCCCCCGTTTTCCCAGCATAGCCCCCCCTCCTGGCGAATACTTGATGACATTACAGACAGTGAAAATTGCAAGCTGGAAATGTTTTGCAGGCTTTTTATAGCCCCTGCTTTGTAGGCATTAGCGTAATTTTCAGATCCTCATTCAGCTTTTAAGAGGAGCACCTAATTGTGAAGTGACAGTCCAAAGTTTGGAGTGTCAGGGATATTATTTATCACTGGATATGGGGATGGGTGTCCGAACTCTTGCAATTACTATTTTCTTTGTTCCACTGTTTTAAAGTCAGTGAAATAACAAAACTGTGTGTTAACATTTGCAGATATGTTGTTTATTAACATGCTGATTGCTGAAGTACTACTTTTCACTTGCCAAATCAACTAAACATTTCATTTAGCAAGGGGTGCCCAAACTGTTGCTTTCAACAGTTTTAGGCATAGTGCACAAAACCCTGAGGACAGATGTGAGCAATAGGCTTGGGTGAATTTGACCTGGTTCGTTTTGGCAAAAATTTGCCGCTGGCGAAATGTCGCTGACGCCCATTAAAGTCTATGGGCGTCCAAAAATGAAATTTTTTTTGACGAGCAACGCCATACAAGTCTATAGCCGTCATTTCCAAGGCAAAATGAGGCGAAAACATTTGCCCATCCCTAGTGAGCAACATTATTGTTTTATACTTTCTGTATTCACATACAGTATATTAGATAGCCACAAACACGACTAGTCTTGTGACAATAAAATGTATTCTAAACTGATTAATATGACTGTACAGTTGTGTTAAATTATTGCTGCTTATATTAAACTGAAGTTTTTTTTTCTCTTTTTCTCCTTCATTCCTTTGTTTAGTTCTTCCTAGGGAACCAGGTACAGTGTGTCCTGATGCTGCATCTTGCTTCCCAAAATAATCACCTGCTTACACATAATATATCTTTTGCTGTAATAATGTTCAATAGACAGAAATTACTTTTTAGAAATTGATATTAATTGTGTAGACTTTTTTCATAAATACTGGATGCAGATCCATCCATCCATCCATCCATCCAACCAATGTGCTCATACCGGTGTGTTTGTTTATGATAATGTCAGTGGATGCTCGATCACTAGAGCTACTGTCATTAGGATGTGTTTACTTGCTGTCTGTGGTGTTATTGTAGCCAATGGCTGATTGGATCTTCATATATGGTGTAATTCTAGAACAATGCCCCTTTCTTTTATAATGCGCACAAAAACCAGCTAAGCACTGCTTTCGGTTTCTTAGTCTTGCTTTTTGCCTAAACCAGTTACTGTGTCGCACTCAGTACCCTACTTAAAGGAGCTTGGGAGGGGACCTCAAAGAGGTCTATTGATTCACTGGTCCTCTGTGTTGCATTTGGCTTTTAAGAGAGAAGTTTGCCTTGAAATACATTTCAGTGTGTTATACATAGAGCTTGTTTAATTATTATTTTTTTGGAATTATTATTGTCCAGCTTGCAAATTAATATGCTGTCAGTTGTCAGGGGTCACACAGCCCCCTGCATAAAAACAACAGAAGTCACAATTTTATTGTTATTCTTATTTATTTATGCAGTTTATTCATCCCGTCTGCTTAGTTGTTTGTGTATTAATACAAACATACTTATATATGAAGCAGATCAGTTTAAATTCTGACCTTAAGCACATATAACCATAACAAATGAAAAATGAAGGCTAATTGAAATTTTTTAAATACACGCAAAACGTATCACACAATATACTGACAACATACTGAAATATATTTTATTGAATTTCTTCACTCTCAGAACTGTAGTCCCCTTAATTTGTATAGCATTGTTTAAAAATTCTAGTGTCTACACCATACTGAATGTTTATTTTAAGGTGAACTACCCCATTAATAATTGACCTGGCATAGACAGACTAGGTCTGCTTTTTTTTAGTTCTTTTATATCATAACTCAAACAAGCCCAACAGCCTGACAGCTACAGAAGCATGTGATTTTAACTGGTATTTATGTAATTTTACATTGATTTTGCAGTGGTTCTAATTATTCCTCAAATACAATGATCATAACTTGAAACTAACCTCCATTTGCATAACTAATTACTTGGGATTTGGGCTTCTATTCTAGATTTATAAATTAGATTCCTTCTTTGTAAATATGTTTGTGCATCTTCAACTTAGTGTAAATATGCACACACAAAATGAATGTTTATATCTCTAATTTGCATATCTATATTTATATATGTGTGTGTAGATATAAATGTATGTTATAGCATACATTTAGTATGGAAACGGGGGTTAACTGCATTAATTTCTGTTGCTCAGTGTCAATTATTTTTACAGTTTGGAGACTCTCAGCAATTGCGTTTAGTCCGTATTCTAAGAAGTACTGTCATGGTCCGTGTTGGTGGAGGTTGGATGGCGTTAGATGAATTTTTGGTGAAGAATGATCCTTGCAGAGGTAATAAATCACATTCCTTACAGCTTCCCTGTTAAAATATGCATTGAATTTAAATATTGTTCAGTGTTTTAATTTATTGCTTACTGTGGCATTAAAAATCTTTGGAGAGGTGCAGCACACAATTGCTGACTAACATACACACATTTTGTGAGGAAACTTCAGGCGGTTAAGAGCTGTGTATGGTTTCACATTTATGATTTACTTTATTGCCGATGGGAAAGCTTTTCGGCAAAGCTTGTCGCCTGCAGTTGCACAAATTTATCTCCCCATGTGCCGTTATCCTTATTATTTTTCTCCATGGCCCAGTATTTCAACTAAATATTTCTAAAAACAAAATACAAACATATACTTTACCACAACATGATGTATCAGGTAGGCCAATACCCTACTTGCATTTTTCTCTATGATTAACTCTGCAAATAAGAAAAATGACATTAGTTAAGCCTAATGCTAAATTCTACCGCTAATCTGTCAATTTTACTGTGGATTCAGGATATCCATAGTATAATATATAATGTATGTAAACCATGGCTGAGATGGCCTGTTCTTTATTTAATCCTTCATCCATACCTAACTAAGCATGTCTAAGATAGATTGCAAGCACATTATTCCATATGGTGTGCAGCCATTTTGAACATGCATCGTAATACAGTTAACATAATCAGTGCCTGAAGCAGGCTGGGAAATTTGCATGTATCTTATCTTTTTTTCCCCTTTGCATTTCTCTTTATTTCTTTCTTTTCTTAGTTCATCATCCTGGGAATAAATTAAAGAGAACCGATTCCATCTCCTCTATAGGTTTGAATTACCTTGCTTTGTAGAAGTGCTTGCTTCACTAACCCAAAAAACCTTTCCAATGTAACTATGCAACCCTAATTTTCCCAGAATCTTTTGAGGTTAAAATAGTGTCTGTGTTTAAGTATGGTTATACTGCTTTAAATGCACAGAAAACAATGAGAGCATGGCTTAAAGGAGAAATCAACCTTTGGGGGAAAAAAACCCTAACCCCCACCCAGGTAGCCCTCCCTCCTCCCCCCAGGCTAACTTCCCCCCCCCCCAGGAGATGCCCCATACTCCATACTTAACTTTCGGCGCAGATTCTTTCAGCGAAGTTCCACGCGTCCATCTTCTGGCCCCTCGGTAAGCTGACTGAGAGATCAGTATTTCTGTGCATGCGCAGTTGGAGCAGTTTGTGACAACTGCGCATGCGCGGAATTACACGGAAATTGCCGATCTCTCAGTCGCTTACAGAAGAGCCGGAAGATGGACGTGTGGAACTTGCCTGGAAGAATCTGCACCGAGGTAAGTATGGAGCATCTCCCCGGGGGGGGGTAGTTAGCCTGGGGGTGTAGGGAGGGCTACCTGGCGTAGGGGGGGGTTCTGCACAGGTTGATTTCTTTAATGGGTGTGTACTAGCTTGTTTAGGTGGCAAAAGACAGATATCATACATAAATAATTGTGATTTTCACTATAAATATGTAATGTGTTTATAAGCATTATGGTGATATGAAAATGCCCATATCACTTTAAAACCCCTTTATGTGTTATTAATATTTATTTTATACCTGACTATAGGGTGGTAAGTACAATATTTCCTGGAAATACTATGCATTGGTACTCCAACCTGTCATATCCATGCCCCTCATTAGATTGATGCTTAGCCTGAATGCATTGTGAAGCTGCTGGACTAGACGGGGGGGGTGCCTGACAAACATAGAAAGTACATTTTTGGGATCAGTATAACCCTCACCTTCAACATGATTTCATTAAAAATGGCTTGTGCTGAACATAATTTGGATGGGGGGGCTGCGCACAGAAAAAACTGCCTCATATTTGCAAACTTTCTTGCATGGTAGATTACTAGTGCATAAATAAACCCCCTGCATTATGGACTTCTGCTGATTTGTAAGACAAAACGGTCAAATCAAAGGGCTGAAGAGAATACAGACAGTCCCCAGGTTACATACGAGATAGGGTCTGTAGTTTTTGTTCTTGAGTTGAATTTGTATGTATGTTGGGACAGGTACATTTACATATTGAATGCAACTTAGACAGATGGTTACCTTTCTGTGCATATGTATTTTTACCTCTCTCTGCAGTAGACAACACACACCAGAGGGGATTGGGATGGGTGGTTTATTGAAGCGAAATGCTAATAAAGGCTAAACAAACCACAGTATATTCAGTGGCGTAGCAGAGCAGGGGGTGCGATTGGGCCAGGGCCCGCACCCCCTCAGGGCCCCCCGGCAGCTCGCGCGCCACTGTGTTCCTAGGTAAATGCGGCCGTTTCTGGGTGTACGGAGGGGGGAGGGGCCCGGCTGCATGTCCCGTGCCAGGGCCCACCCCCCTCTAGTTACGTTTCTGAGTACATTTCTGTAATAGCCTCTATTTGTAAGTGTTAGTTGTATGTAAGTCAGGGGTTTGTAACCTGAGAACTGCCTGTATAGCAAAGCAATATGCATTTTATTTAAGACATAGAAGAGACAGAATGTATTCAGCACTTGTTCCATTTATTTTGCCTATGTTGAAAAAGGTTGTAAATAGGTTTACACTGCCTTTTTTAAGGAACCCGTAACATTAAAAAGTGAAAATGTGTTTTTATACATTTGTGTCTGTTCATTTAATACCTACAAATATACTATTTTTGGAAATACATGCCCTTTTTATATGAAAAAGATTTTCAGGCTGCAGTCGTGCAGAGCCATGGCATTTGACATGTTTGCAAACCCATTTTTTCTGTTGTGTATCCATTTGCCTTTTTGACCTATTCATCGTGAATGGTTTCTCCAATAGATACAAAGTAGTGGTGTTTCTATGGCAAGCACAGAAATGTTGCCAGTACAGGGTAACACTAAAATATATTTAAATAAATATAAAACAATTACATTTTTTGATGTTACCATTACTTTTAAGTGATACTTGTTGCATAAGTTGATGCTATTTTAAATATGATGCAGAAGGTTCAGGTAATAAGGCGTCTCTCACTCATGTTTGCAGTCAGACAGGAAGATTACATTCAGTGTATGCTGTTATTAGGTTTGGGACATTTGTGGCAATTCTGTGTTAGCAGAAACAACCCCAATCATCTCTGTAAGCTGTGCAGTAAGCACAGGGAGTCACTGTATTCACCTGTCAATGCTCACATGGGCTGGATTTTAGCCCAAAATCTCTACGTTACATATTCTTTAAAGGAGAAGGAAAGGCTAAAATTAAGTAAGCTTTATCAGAGTCTATATAAATACACCAGTAAACCCTCAAAATAATGCTGCTCTGAGTCCTCAAAAGAAACACAGCATTTCTTTCCTTCTATTGTGTACACATGGGCTTCTGTATCAGACTTCCTGTTTTCAGCATTAACCGCTAGGGCTTGAGCATGCTCAGTTTGCTCCTCTCTCCCACTCCCCCTCCCAGCAACGTAACTAGAGGGGCGGGCCCTGGCGCAGAACACGCAGCCGGGCCCCCTACACCCGGGACCGCCCCGAATTTGTGGCGCGTAAGCGGCCGGGTGGTGCGGGCAGTGGCCCATTCGCACCCCCTGCTCCCCCGGTAGTTACGCCACTGCTCCCTCCTGCTCTCCCCTCTGTAATCTGAGCCCAGAGCTATGAGTGAGCATGGAGAGATTCAAGCAGGAAGTGATGTCACACCAAGCTAATATAGCAGCTGCTATCCTAAACAAACAGAGAGAGATTGTAGAGCTGTTTACTCAGGTGTTGTAAAGCATTCTGCAGAATAAATATAGTGTTATTGCTTGCACTATGGTGGCTAATTTATTGGCAATAAACTGCTTCTGTAGCTTTCCTTCTCCTTTATGAACATATTTTCTGAACAAATACATCTGTACTGTACAGTATGAAATCCTTTACTCCCTGCACACACAGACATATTCATAGAAATTAGTTGTTTTTGTGCCTTTGGTTATGGCATGCTTGTCAGCATTTCCCAGGTCTGTGGTCTGGATTTTGCTTTATCTTAAAGATTGCATTTGGAATTCTCTGTACTGGGCCAAAAATATACTAACCTTCAGCTTGACCTTGCCTGTGTGTTCTTATGCTGCTTTTGCTGGAAGCACATGTCTTGCAAGAAGTGGGTGTAATGGGGTTAACTTAATCATTTGTCTTGTTTGCTATGTATTAATGTTAAAACATATAAATATTTAAAGGGTTTCTGGTATGATTTTTATGATGTCGTTTTTATTTTTAAATTACACTGTTTACACTGCAAATAATTCAGTCTACAATATAAAATTTCATTCCTGAACGAGCAAGTGTATTTTTTTTAGTTGTAATATTGGTGTGTAGGCAGCCATCTCAGGTCATTTTGCCTGGTCATGTGCTTTCAGAAAGAGCCAGCACTTTAGGATGGAACTGCTTTCTGGCAGGCTGTTGTTTCTCCTACTCAATGTAACTGAATGTGTCACAGCGGGACCTGGATTTTACTATTAAGTGCTGTTCTTAGATCTACCAGGCAGCTGTTATATTGTTGTAGGGAGCTACTATCTGGTTACCTTTCCATTGTTCTGTTGTTATACTGTTGGGGGGGGGAGGGGTGATATCACTCCAACTTGCAGTACAGTAAAGAGTGACTGAAGTTTATCAGAGAACAAGTCACATGACTGGGGGCAGCTGGGAAACTGACAATATTTCTAGCCCCATGTCAGATTTCAAAATTAAATATAAAAAAATCTGTTAGCTCTTTTGAGAAAGGATTTCAGCACTATTAACTGGTTCATTTTGAAAAAAACATTTTTTCCCATGACAGTATCCCTTTAAGCATTGCACATAAACACAATGATTGGGCATAAAATGCAACTTCTATTACAGTCTCATAGTAACATAGTTTATCTTGTCTAATTGTGATTCTAACAGCAAAGTGTGTGCTAGGTCTAATGGCTGGTGTTTTACGAAATATTAATAACACATTGTGCTTTCAGTAAGCCGTGTCTGCTATAGTAAAAATTCTTCTGTGGAAATTAATTCTGTTCATTTGCCCTGCAGCAAGAGGGAGAACAAATCTAGAGCTACGAGAAAAGTTCATTTTACCAGAGGGGGTATCTCAAGGAATGACCCCATTCAGGTCTAGAGGTCGGAGATCTAAACCATCTTCCAGGACTGCTTCTCCAACGCGATCAAGTTCCAGTGCCAGTCAGAGTAACCACAGCTGTACATCTGTGCCATCCTCACCTGCCACTCCTGCTAGTGGCTCAAAGGTAAATTCAGTGCATCACAAAGCACTCAAACAAAAAATATGCAAACTTGGCTGGAGATTAATTTGCTTATCTTTAACTAGTGTGGTTTTACAACAGCCTATGGAAAGGCCTAAGAGCCATGTGCCACTGTCTGCCCCTGCCCCACCCAAGAGATGAAAGAAAAGAAAGGATTAACATTAAATAAATACAACAAATTAGTTCTGTGATGTTAGGGCAGGGGCACACAAAGCTACAGGGCGAGATTAGTCACCAAGCAACAAATCGCTTCCTCTTCAGGCGACTAATATCCCCGAACTGCCTCTTTTCCGAAGTCGTCTGAAGTTTCCTTGTAAGGCAACTTCAGGAGACTTCTGAAAACGAAGAGCTCTGAGTGCCATCCTGCCGGTGATTTAGACTCTAGTCAGCGGGCAGGAAGTTCGGGAAGATTAGTTGCCCAAAGAAGAAGCGATTTGACGCTTGGCCACTAATCTCCCCCAGTAGCTTTGTGTGCCTCTGCCCTAAGATTCTCTGCTTAGGTCACTGGACTCTAACTCAGGGATTTCTTGTTTTGTTCCATATGTCCGCTTTTTTCCTTTGGGCAATATATTTTAATATAACAGCAAACATTTAAAACAAAGGGTGGACCAATCATAAGAGCATGCATCTGGGGCATGTCCTGGTGGAGGGATGCCAGGTACAGGTTACTCCATTGAATCTGGGTTGGATATTCATTTAATATATTTGTAAATTGTCAGCTCATTTCTCTGTTATGCTATACTTGCAGCAGGTCCCATATAAGTATTATCTTGAAGCACACATAACCTGTCAGAGGTTTTAGGGTGTTGAAACAGAAAATGGCTGGGCCCAAACAGGAAATTTCATGGCACCACAGACCAGTAGCCATGAATCAAGGTTGAGGGAGTGAAGAATCGCCATCATACTCTAAAAATAATTCCTTTTTCTGCAAAATTGGCTACAGCTGTGTGTTAGTGTGCATAGTAAGATGAGATGGTGTAGCATGTGCTACAAGGGTTGTCATCTGTTTTTCACCCACAACTCCCATCATTCCCTAACAACCAACAGCTTTTGAGATGATTCAAGAGCTGCAGCTTAGTTCTAAATATTGTTCCCCCCAAATAGGATTTGCTAGCCATGATAATTGTGATACCATTCTTACATGTGGTTTTATCACTGTTATCTATATTTTTGTCCACTAATTTAAAGTCTGCATTACTGCTTCCTAACATCAATTTGTGTGCCACTTGGAGAAGAACAATATGAGACTACTGAAGACTGAGCTTGTCAGCTGCCTGTTTCCTTTCCCTTATGTTGTTTTTACTTTTTATTTGGAAGTTATTTTCTGCTTGTTTTTCTTTTCATCCATCCAACATCCGTCTATCTTTGCTCATCCCCATTGCATTTGTTTGTCTGCTGCAACCCCTCCAACAGACTCCACAGCATCTCTCTCGCTGTTATGAGAAACCCTGGCTTGTAAACAGCAAAGCTAGCACTCCAATTAGGTGGGCTGAATATCCAGACTTCCACACCCCATCACCTGAGGTAGAGTATGGTCCTTGGATCCTTGAAGATCCTGCCCCCACTCTTCCATGCTGCTCTTTTTATAACAGTTCCTGATCATGCTTGCACTATGCCGACTAATTGCCCTGTAAATTAATGGGGGACTTTTTATGACGCGTGTTCTGATGTAAATAATAACTTTCTCTTGGGAATATATATTAAAGGGATACTGTCATGGAAAACATGTTTTTTTTCAAAACGCACCAGTTAATAGTGCTACTTCAGCAGAATTCTGCATTGAAATCCATTTCTCAAAAGAGCAAACAGATTTTTTTATATTCAATTTTGAAATCTGTCATGGGGCTAGACATTTTGTCAATTTCCCAGCTGCCCCTGGTCATGTGACTTGTGCCTGCACTTTAGGAGAGAAATGCTTTCTGGCGGGCTGCTGTTTTTCCTTCTTAATGTAACTAAAGGATTCTCAGTGGGACATGGGTTTTTACTATTGAGTGTTGTTCTTAGATCTACCAGGCAGCTGTTATCTTGTGTTAGGGAGCTTCTATCTGGTTACCTTCCCATTGTTCTTTTGTTTGGCTGCTGGGGGGGGTGATATCACTCCAACTTGCAGCACAGCAGTAAAGAGTGATTGCAGTTTATCAGAGCACAAGTCACAAGACTTGGGGCAGCTGGGAAATTGACAATATGTCTAGCCCCATGTCAGATTTCAAAATGGAATATAAAAAAATCTGTTTGCTCTTTTGAGAAATGGATTTCAGTGCAAAATTCTGCTGGAGCAGTACTATTAACTGATTCATTTTGGGGAAAAAAAAATTCCCATGACAGTATCCCTTTAAAATATTTGACATTGTTGTTCTCTAACTTTCAAAATTACAAATTAAGTTTCTCTACTAAAAAAACCTTGAATTTACTATTCTAGTAATAGATGCATGGAGTAAATTTTACTTTGAAAAATAACTTTTACAGTTGGTTTCAAATCAATAAGTACAAGGATTTATACTATATAGAGTTGTTACAACTTAGTTGCATGCTTTTAATGGGTGTTTGACACTGCTTGAAATGAACACTAAATCCAATATACAAATTGCATTAACGTTCAATTTAAATGTTTCAGGAGTTTATCAGAAGTAAGTATGACACCTCTAGCCTACTGAATGACAACAAAGCTATAATGCCACCATGCACAGAGTAGACCCGGAACAGCATGGGAGCAATTGGTCCACAGTCTGAATGGACAGATATTGAACAAGGGACTATACACTGTGCGGCTGCCTTTCTGTTGTCCAGAACACCTCGTCTGCTGATGCACTGTTCTCTGGCCAACATGGTGCACTGGCAAATGAGATTTTCAAACCTGTCTAATCATTGAACTGACAGATGTTATTAGTATGTAGTTATTGGTCAGGATCTTTGGGCCTACAAAATAATAATTTATTAGTACACGTAAGCTCAGCTGTGAATATCTGATAACAGATTAAGTGGGATTTTTTTTTGAGGAACGAAGATTTATCTGGTCTAGTAGCTTGTCATATATTTTAGCTATTCTAGCTGCAAAGAGCAACTAAGGCTATATACAGAGTTGCTGTTCCAGGGCAATACTTTGGATATGATATTACAAACCCCAAGGTGACCTATAATGTCAACATCTCTTAAAGTATGACAGCTTTTCCATATACTGCATTAAATATAATGTATAATTCTAATGTGTAATTAAGGTGCCTTTTTCGGTTTTGTCTGCCATGTTAATCGCTTGTTCTATATCAAAGTATACAACCTGTAGCAGAGCATCAAATCAGTACTTTTATATTGAAACCAAGAGGTTCAACTGGTTTTTAACTACTAAGTTAATATTTTGAGATGATTTATGGTTACAAATATGTTTTCAAGCTGTAAAATTTTCTGCACATTAGTTGAGCGCATATGTGCATGCACACGAAGTGACACAAAAACACACGCAACTTATTGTGGGGCGCACAGAAAATTTTGTTTGCAAATTTACAACTCATTTCTTGCTTGAATCTTCACACTGACCACAAAGCGCTCATAAAGGACTATTTTTGCTCACAGATTTAATTAATCAATAATTATAGCCAGTTAATACTTCTGCAAATGATGAACCAAAATGTAACTTGTCTTTGCTTGAAGGTAACACCAGCTCAGAGCAGCAAATTAAAGAAAGCCGCTGTTTACACAAGTCGTTCATCCTTGACTGGGGAGACACCTACTTCTTCAAGTGCCAAATCGGCAAGAGCTGGTAAGTAAGATCTTACTGCTGGAATAAGGGTCATTGTGTGTTCATGTACTGTAAATGGGTATCTACATACAGATATGTTTGTGTGATTCCTGTTGAGAGTGAAAAATCAACTTGGCTATTACAGTTCTACTCTATTTTTAATTACCTCAGAAACACAAAGCTCAAGATCAACAACAAACAAGTTAATAATCCACAAAATCAGATATTTTGAAATCAAATAAATTACTGCTAAACAAAGAATATTAAAGGGAATTTAGTTTTCCTTAGCTGTAAGGAACACCTGCAATTCACTAATTTCTGCCAAGAGCACTGCCTGATGTTGTCTAACAGACATTATGTCTGCAATAGTCCACAGTTTATGGCTTTGGAATAAATAATTAGAAGTCATCAAATAATGATTCTCAGCTCGCCTATGTACCAAGCTGCAGAAAACTGGCATAATGAGCAAGTTGTGTTCCATATAAAGTCAGCTTTGGAGTGATTAATACAGAACAATTATACGAATCTTGCTGACTTGCAAACCAACATAAAGCAGTGTGATTTTTACATTCTCTACAGAATTTTAAAGTCAATGTGATGAGGGATCATGACTGTCCTCAATGTAAACAGAGTTGCAAAAAATGCTCAGTAGATAAAAATTGGCATATATACGTCCCAGAATAATAGAGGAAAACATCTAATAGGTGGATCTATTCACAGTAAAGTCAAGTCCAGTAGCATTGGGAATCAGTAGTTTATAGGGACCAGAGAGTGGGGATATGTATTGTTTTTTTGGTGGGGAGGGGTGGGGTGCAAGCTGTTGTCCCATGTATGAAGTCCAGGTTCTTCTCTTCTTACTCAAGTTGCTTAAGAGAACATGTTGACATATGAAGCTTTCCTGTACTTTCTTACATATTGGCCACTGCAGGTTACTGTGACAATTTATAGTTATATATATATTCTGTTTATCAGAGATTTCTACTAATGACAATATCACGTCTATACCAGATCCAAAGAAGAGCGCAAGTCGTGCAGGAAGCCGGGCCGGAAGCCGAGCAAGCAGCAGGAGGGGAAGTGATGCCTCTGACTTTGATCTTCTTGAAACACAGTCAGCATGTTCAGATACATCAGAGAGCAGCGCAGCAGGGGGCTCCCGAAGGGGACTATCCAAGCCTTCCAAAATCCCAACCATGTCTAAGAAAACCGCCAGCACTCCCAAAACTCAAGGAACCAAGAGATAGTCCTCCTCCCCCCTTTCCCCCAAAGTAAATATGCGGCACAAAGAAAAGACCTGCCCTAATGGGGCTGTCTGAGATTTTCTATCATGCACTGTACATCTGGATGTACGCTTATTCTACAAGGGGAATTTTTATTGTCTAAACATGTATACAGAAGAATTGTTTAAAACTGCCTTATTTGTTTCTTTTGTATGTTACTACTTCCATGTGAATATTTCTGTAGATATAAAGCCTCATTATGTGAATTCCTGGGGAACTTCAGGGACACAAATATTGAGTTAGAGAAGATGAAGTGTAAGACAGAAGAGTATGTATGTAACTATCAGTGGGCTTTGAGAACTGCTTTTTTTTACGGGTTAATATCCTTGGACAACACTACTAAACTTTAACAGCGAAATTCCTCTTTTGTACATGTACAATAATATGCATAGAGGCATCAGGGAGCTACAGTAGATTCCTGCTATTTAAGATTAAGATGTAATCTTTAAAGTGAGATTTGTTTCTGAATTTACAGCACTTGCACATTGCTTTGCTTTTACAGTAAAAATAGCAAGTCTCCTACAGCGACTTTTAAAAGGACTAGAACACCTAGTGTTTGGCAAAACCTTTCCGTGTGATGGCCCAGCATACAGCGTGTGCTACTCCTCTGCCACTTTGCACTCATCTGGCTCCAGCTGATTTCTAATTGTAAACTACATTTGTTTTATTTATCTCTGTAGGACTTTCTTATTTATTATTTAAATTGTCATTCCACTTAGCATTTGTGTGAAACATTAATTTCTGTAGACAAACACTCACAGTTGAAACATCACAGCACAGTTTCTTCCTCGTATTTGTTTGCTGGTGCCCTGTGACAGACAAAACCCTGAGGAAATGAAATGGTAGAACATGAGTGGTCTCTCACACAAAGACTCTTCTGTTCTGGCCAGGCTGCTGTGTGATTTTCTCGATTAGTTTGCAACAGAAATTGACTCTGTACCCATGAACTGTTAAAAGAGACACTTTTTGTATTAAAATTGCTTGCAGTAACAACACCAGGTATTTTGTGTGGAATGCGTCTTTTATTCTGGGTAGAAAGTCAGAAAACATAATCAACACGGGTTGGGACTTCTGAAAAGACAATGATAAAATGCAATGGGGAAGGGTTTGATATGTTTCTGAGCTGAGCTGTTCAGTTTTGATCATTATTTGCTGAACGTGTGCTATGCATTTTAGCCACCAACTGAGGTATTCCCCCATGCTGCATCTCATAAGATATTAACAGTTTATTAGTTCATCACTGTGCTTCCTTGACCTTACATCAACCATGTTGTTTAGCAATTGGCTTTTGTAGACTGTTGTAGTAATATAGGTTCTGGACTATAGTGGCACTGTGACATCAGCAATGTTTGCTAGAGAAGTAAAAAAAAAAAACAGATTTATTAGTAGAAGCAAATGTAACCAAGATTTAGAATCATATCATTATTCCAGTACATTAGTCATTAAGTCCATATACTTAGAAATACAGCACCAAAAAGCATTGCTATAAAAAAGATTCAAGCTTAGTGTTAAGACCAAAGGTATCCTACTTCCAAAATATCCATCAACTATCTTGACAATGGAATGCATTTTTTTTTTTTGCTTCTCTTTATCTGATTGCACTTACAGTACTGCATGTGATGTTTGAAACTGTAAGTCTGGGTATTTATGAAAAGGAAACATGCTCTTTCTCTGTACAGTGTAAATATATGCGCACACGTGTATGTGGTATAATCTATATGCTATATCTGCAGTGGTTAGCATTGCTTCCTTGCAGCATTTGGAGTATTAGGTTTGATTCCAGCCAGGATACTGTCTGCAAGGAGATTGTATGTTCCATTTGTGCTTCCATGGCTTTCTTCTGGTTACCCCAGTTTCCTCCCACACTCCAAAAACATACACGAAGGGTCCTGATAAGAAACTGGCTCTGACAGTGTGTGATATAGGGACCTTAGGTTGTAAGCTTCACTGGGGCAGTGACTGTTGTTAATGATAAATAATTACTGTAAAACTCTTCAGAATATGACAGTCAAATACAAGTAAAGAATAATATGTATTGAATTAAATTCTAATATTCTTCCAGGAGAATGCTTTTGTTGCATTTTTATTCAGCTCAGGACTTGTTTACCCTGCTTTTCTCAAAAGTCTAATAAAGGTATGGGATCCATTATCCAGAATGCATGGGACCTTGGGCTTTCTTTCCATAAATTAGATCTGTATACCTTGAGTCTATTAGAAAATCATGTAAACATTAAATAAATCAATAGGCTTGTTTTTCCTCCAATAAGGATTGATTACATCTTAGTTCAGGGTACCGTTTTATTATTACAAAGAAAAAGGAAATCATTTTTAAACATTTGGATAAAATGAAGTCTATGGAAGACTGCATTTCCGTAATTCGGAGCTTTCTGGATAATGGATCCCATACCTGTATTACTTACTTTTTCCCCCAGATTGGCACTCCTTTTCTGTATCTTTTGGATCTCCTGTGCCACCCAGAATAGGAGCATCCACACTATAGTAATTTTATTGTTCTGTGCATGCTTACACATCAAGGAATCCTTGGTGGAATGAGGGAAAACCCTGGGCCCTGGTGTGTTTTTATTTACAGAAGAGGATCATTGGTCTGGGGGGAAATCGTAATTATTTTATTCAATAGAGTGTACCTAACAATTTAGATCCCCCCCCCCTTCCCCTCAGTACATTTGACTTTCTTGTTCGTTACTGCTTGCTCTGTTTGAGAAACTTTCGGTTTGTAAGACACCACTTGAAATATATCTATTATATAATTTGAGTCAATTGGTGCAGCATATTAAGATATCAAAAACAATATTGATACAGGGTATAACAGGCTGCTTTAAACATTATTGTTTCTGTTTAAAACTGTATGTTTCTGGCAGTTCGCAACAGAATCTGAACTAAAAAGACACATCAGTGTGTGCACAGTCTAACAGAAAGTATCACACAGTATGACAGTTTTGGAGGCAGGCTCACTTGACATGCATACGCAGTGTTGCAGAAGAGGAAGTCAGTAAGTTTCTTCCTCGTAAGACACAGGAAGTATCATTGCAAAAAGCTCCCCAGCCGGCTGTATCTGTCTGCTGTACCACACCTCAGACATTCAGTCCTCTTACCCCTACCTTGTCCTTATCAGTTCAGTATTTCTTTGAGGTCTAGAACCATTTGTAATTGGCCGCTGTTCACTGATACCAGTGCCTGTGTTTCCAGCCACCCCCCCTCCCATATTCCTGGGCACACAGGTTGTGATGGAGCTGTGGAGGCACTGTGCTCGCTGGTTGATCCAATGCCGGGTACTTCCTCCAAATCACCGTGTGACTCTGGACACAGCTCAGGTTTGTGACCTCGCTCAGGCACTTCGGGATGGAGTTCTGCTATGTCAGCTGCTCAACAATCTCATGGCAAATGCTGTCAACCTTGGTGAGATTAACTTGCGACCTCAGATGTCCCAGGTATGTAATTTGTTTGGCTGAATTGAACTGGGGAAGTGATAAGATGAAGAGATTTACTTTTAACTTTGTATTCATGGTTACAGTCTGTGTTTTGTCTTCATAAACAAGAGTGTTGTATGAATACACCAGAAATGGGGGAGGAACATGCCTTCCATCTTTAGTCGAGCTGCCTCTGAGCAGACTGAATGGCGAATGGGACTTGCAGGTTGTTTTAGTTAATCCTTTCGTGGAATCTCAGAAATGTTGCTGTGAAAGGTATCTGTGAATGCTGATTTTGGACATGTTAGGGCCTATTAATGGGGTTGGTTCACCTTTGAGTTAACGGAAAGTATAATGTAGATAGTTAAATTCTGAGACAATTTGCAGTTGGTTTTAATTTTTTATTAGTTGTGGTTTTTGATCTTATTTTGCTTTTTATTAAGCAGCTCTCTGCTTTGCAATTTTAGCAATTAGGTTGCTAGGGTCCATGTTACCCTAACAACCATGCATTGATTTGAATAAGAGACTGGAATATAAGTAATACAGGCCTGAATAGAAACAGAGGTGTAACTATAGAGGAAGCAGATCCTGTGTTCAGGGGGGGTGGGGTGGAGTTGGAGTCAAGGGAACAGGGAGCCTGGACCGGGGAGGGGGGTCTGCTTACTCTATTGTATAGTTCTCTGTTTTTTTGCAGGGGGCTTGGCACACACTAGGTACACCACTGAATAGAAGAATGTTAGCAATAACAATTAGGGATGCACTCGATTTTGGGTTCAGGATGCTGTCTTTCCAGCAGTATTTGGATTCGGCCGAATCCAAGTGCCTGGCAGAACCGAATCTGACTCCTATGTAATCAGAAAATCAAGGACGTTCAAAATTTTTAACCCTTCAGTTCAGTATTCAGCATGAAGGTTTCGAGATTCTGCTTAATTCCGAAATAGTGGATCCGGTGCATCCCTAATAACAATACATTTGTAGATTTACAGAGGATTTGTTTTTTAGATGGGGTCAGTGACCCCCCCATTTGAAAACTGGAAAGAGTCAGAAGAATGAGAAGGCAAATAATTCAAAAACTTAAAAAGAAAAAATTAAGACCAATTGAAAAGTTGCTTAGAATTAGTCTTTCTATAACATACTAAGAGTTAACTTAAAGGCGAACCACCCTTTTAACACACCACAAATAAGTGTCATCATTTCTTTATTTTACATTTAATGTGTATCACGTTCCTAAAGACGTATGTGACCTTTACAAGCGAATCGAATGTACTTGTTTTTTGACTCTGCTGCAGAGCCTGTCACATTCCACTTGTACTTCCTCTTGCCCAGTATATTGTGCAGCAGCATCACAGGATGGGAGCAAAGTGTCCGCTGCACAGCCTGAATTAGAAAAAGCATCTGTGATGTGGCATGTCTGAGATCTGTGCAATTATTTGGGGGTGTATTGTGAATTCACATTGTACATAATGCTTGTAAGGAGAAAACATATTTGCTACCTATCTTGGCTATGCTGCCAGGGTGCTTTAATACATTCATTTAAACCAGATTTTGCCCTTGTGCAGTACATACATATTATCTGTACCACTTCCAACAAACTGGGTGTTTCGTTTTGAGCAAGAGGGTCAGGTGCCTTGACAACTTTTTTTCTAATTTTGGTTCTGTACATTACCACAATGAATTTTAAATGAAACAACTCAGATGCAGTTGAACTGCAGACTTTCAGCTTTAATTCATAAAAGATTGCATAAAAATGTGAGGAACTAAAGCCTTTTTTTTTTTAAACACAATCACTTCATTTCAGGGGCTCAAAAGTGATTGGACCATTGACTCAAAGGCTGTTTCATGGACAGGTGTGGGCAATTCCTTTGTTATGTCATTATCAATGAAGCAGATGAAAGCCCTGCAGTTGATTTGGGGGGGGGGTGCTTGTATGTGTCCAAAGAATGTTTTTCCAGGACTGTGCTGGCTTCTTTAGATTTTTTTATTAGCAAAGTCCAATCTAGCCTTTCTATTCTTGATGCTTATGAGTGGCTTGCACCTTGCAGTGCACCCTCTGTATTTACTTTCATGCAGTCTTCTCTTTATGATAGACTTGAATATCCATACACCTACCTCCTGGAGAGTGTTGTTCACTTGTTTGGCTGTTGTGAAGGGGTTTCTCTTCACCATGGATACGATTCTACGATCATTCACCGCTGTTGTCTTCCGTGGAGGTCCAGGTCTTCTTGCGTTTTCAATTGGAGGGGTTGAACTTGATGTACTTTGTCTTTTTTCAACTCAATTTAACTATGTAACTATGTAACCCACTGAATTAAATCTGAAAGTCTGCAGTTCAACTGTTTCATTTAAAATTTAATGTGGTAATGTACAGAACCAAAATTAGAAAAAAGTCTCTGTCCAAATATTTATGAGCCTAACTGTATAAATTAACGTGATGCTTTTACAAGGGGGGGGCAATGTTTCCTCTAATTCCTTCTTGGCTTTATGCACAAAATAATTCTTTAGTGCACACATTTCAAACGTGTGTGTGTCTGCACAATCACACTGCTTAGAGCATACCTCCCAACATTTTGGAAGTAAAAAGAGAGACAAAAAATGTTTTTGCAAGTAGAACAGCGACATTTTTTGACCACGCCCCTTTCTGTGGCCACACCCCCTAATTACCATGTTCATTTTACAAAATTTGGCAGGTTATGAAAGTTTGAAAATATTTCTCCTCATCTAAACTGTTTTTTGTGTCTCAAAATTGTTACAGAGTATCTTATTTGCACCTGTGGCTGTTCTGGGCTCTCTGCTAAAAGCCAATTAAGTTAGAAACTTTGTTTCTTTTTCTGGCTGATCAGTGCAGAGAAAATAGGGACTTTCCTGTACAAATGAGGGACTGCGGGTTGAGCTGTCAAAAGAGGGACTGTCCCTCCGAAAAAGGGACTGTTGGGAGGTATGGCTTAGAGGGGAACATTAAAGTTATACTACACAGGTTTTGCCCAAGTAAACTATAGCATCATAAAATAGTAGTTAGAGGAGAGCACTCATAGAAGCAGATACTGCTAAAACATTTTATTATTGACTGCAAATCACACGACATGTTTCGGGCATGGCCCTTTCTCAAGTGTGTATCTATCCCACTTTAATATCACTTGCTTTTTTTGCCATTTCTTTGTTATAAAACCAAGACATATTGAAAAATGTGGATTGATGAGAATACTTGATAAAAACTCATTGAATGGGGTTATACAGAATGCAAACAACCATATACAGTTCTGATACATGCATTTGATAGGAGTCATTTATCATACGTAGGGC
Organism: Xenopus laevis; assembly: GCF_017654675.1. Classification (NCBI taxonomy): domain Eukaryota; kingdom Metazoa; phylum Chordata; class Amphibia; order Anura; family Pipidae; genus Xenopus; species Xenopus laevis. The sequence goes on from NC_054373.1 coordinate 94,277,446, forward strand.
AGGCTGCAAAGTGCAAAAATTGTATGCAGTCTGCATGTTTACACCCTGCCCAGCACTCTAAAAAAAAATTGCTGCAAATCTCTGTGCTCTCCCATTAAATACACTGCTGCCTCCTTTCAGCATCACCATATTCATGAGGGGCAGACAGTAAGAGCCTTGTAGTTGACCCCCTCCCACCTCCTAACTGTCCCCTAACAAGGGTTTCTGTAAATAGGACCTAATGTTCTTTCTACCTGAAACTACCTTGTTGTCTCATGCACAAAAATCTTAGATTTTATTAGTGTGCTTATGTAACAAGTGGACTTTAAATGAAGCAACTGAACTCCGTCCAGTTCCTGAGTGAGGCCATAGCAGGCACCCCTAGGCCCGTTGTCGTTCGTCGCCCCTGTCCCCTCCCTTTTTTCGCTCAAATTTTCATCATTGGCACCAGAGCAATGGGGATTGGCACACAGGAAATTTAAAAATGATTTTATCTTATGTGTGTTCCCAGTGTATCTGAACCAATGTGGGTGTGGTTGGGCAGCATGCCGGCGCCTAAAATCCTGCTGCCAAGGCCCGGGCCTTGGTGGCCTCTCCACAAATCTGGGCCTGAGTGAGACTGGAGAGGTCCATAGATACCAGTGTTCACTAGTTTTTTTTCATTTTCATATTTTAATCATTGTTGGAGAAATGTAAGTAGTCCTGTGTCAAGAAAGAGGAAGAACGATCAGGCCTGTGACTGATTCAGTTGCTGGGAACAGCTCTATAATGTCAAGAATTAAACTGAAACAACTTGTATTATGTCACAAAAGCTGTCTTAAGCACTAGTGTGTCATTATTATAAAACAAGTCGCTAGTCAGCACAGTATAACTGGAAGGGGGCATATATATTTGGTACAAATACAGACTTGTACAGGCGTAACTTCGCCAGGTGTAAATTCGCTAGGACAATGCCAGTTCCCTAAAGTGCGAAGTTGCGTCCATGGCGCCAAACGCTGGCGAATTTTCACTAGCGTTACTTCAGCTCTCAAAGCGAAGATGCACTAGCGTTGCCTTATTTGAATATGGCGCGAAATGATAAAGTTGCAGCAAACACATTACATTACACAAATCCAGGGAACATTAATAAATAAAATACAGTTGTTCTAATGCCCTACACATGAGCCCAGTGTATAGTTTATGTTCCATATTGTAGAAAATGGAGGCCCGGTTACCCAAAAAAGTTTTACAGACCTTTGCACGCTATCACTTTGAAAAAAGGAAAAGACGCCAGCGTTTTTTTGGGACTTAGAAAATTTTTGCACTAAAAATTGAGAAAATCCTATGCACTTCATTGCACTTCGCCGGGTCTGAGCTGGTGAAAAGAAGTCTGGCGAATGAGTAACGTTCAGTAAAATCCGCATCTTAGTGAAATTGGGAGTTACGTCCATTTGCCAGAGCGAAAATTTGCCTGGAGTTAGAGTGCGAATCAACGCTAGCGTCTATCTCCTTCACTAGCGAAGTGACACCTGAGCCTATTTCAAGACTCCTTGGTTTCTAGGATAATAAACCCCTAGCAAACATATGAGCAGAAAGTGACATACATAGTTCGTAAGCTCTACTGAGCAGGGGCGCATTTTTTATGTTTGTATAAACCATGTTGGTGCTTTAAAATTATATGTTAATAACAATATAAATAATATTTAAAGGGTTGTTCACCTTCCAAATATGTTTTTAGAGAGTCTACCAAAAATAAAGACATTTTCAGTTACTTTCTATTTTCTATTTGTGTCTGTTTTTCTAATAGTCTGAGGTTTAATTTTCACCCTGTTATTTCCTTCTAAATCAGCTCGGGGGGAGGGCTTCAAGGACTCTGTAACTGTTCTAAATTGATACAGAAAGTTGATACATTTCTTATATCTGGCCCTGGTGAGAGTTTCATTACAGGGATGGTTCACCTTTCAGTTAACTTTTTGGGGGCCGATTTACATAGGGTCGAATATCGAGGGTTAATTTACCGCAATTAGTTTGATCGAACGAAAAATGGTTTGATCGAATGATTAGATCCTTCGAATCGAACGATTCAAAGGATTTTAATCAATCGATCGAATAATTTTTCTACGACCAAAAAAACCTTAGAAAGCCTATGGGGACCTTCCCCATAGGCTAACATTGAGGTTCGGTAGGTTTTAGGTGGCGAAGTAGGGGGACGAATTTTTTTTTAAAGAGACAGTACTTCGATTATCGAATGGTCGAATATTCCAACGATTTTTAGTTCAAATCGTTCGATTCGTAGTCAAGGTCAAAATAGCCAATTCAACAAATTTCATGGAATTTCAGGATTTATAAATACCCAAATGTAGCAAATGATTTCTTGATGTTAAGTGGAGTCACAAGACTTGTAGGATCCAGTGATGTGCTTATCCTTATTTGCGCAAGATTATTTTAGTTTTTTATACGATTTGTGTAAAAATTGTCAGAATAGTTGGAACGGGACTGGTGATAGGGCCCAGGATAAAATTATCCAGCCCACATTTTTTCCACTCAAACTTCATTCCAGCTAGTATTTCCATTCTGAGTGGTCAGCTAAAATGCCCATTTGGGTACCCACACAGAGACTGATAGTTTACCCCAGGTAAGGATGCATCAATTCAGGACTTGGTTTGAGATTAGGCCAAATCCCAGCTCTATTTGCAGAACTCTGATTGGACCCAATCTTTAGGCTTTGCATTCAGTTTGTTACCGTAATGTCCTCTGATCTTTCTCTCTGCTTGTCTGTTACACCTTTTTTCCTTTCTCTCTTTCTAGCCCTATGGGCTAGACCTTGTTGTACTGTTTAATGTTTTGTTTTTTAAAGGTTTTTATTTATGCATTTATAACATATAAGGAAAAAAAATAAAAAACATTAAACAATACAACAGTGGTTCATTGACTTATTGCATTTTAAATCCCAAAATATCTCAGATACAGTGATTTAGTTGAAGATTAAGAGTTAACACATGACGTCATCAGGGATCTGGAGTACCAGGGGTGGGTTCAGTTTCCCTATTTAGTAACAGGGAGGAGGGCAACAAGATGTTGTTAGTTTATAGCTTCAACCCAATCACCCCAAACCTTATCATATTTTTGCGGGCACCCTCTTGCCATGTAAGTAAGCTGTATCAGTGGGAGATGCGCTCTCACTAGATTGAGCCAACTGGTGAGTGTTGGAGAAGAGTGGGCCATCCACTGTAGAAGGATGGACTTCCTGGCATAGAAAAGCAAGGTTCTAAACAGAGTACGAGCTGCCGAGTCTAAACCAATATCATCTATGATACCACAAAGGCAAGTCTTGGGTGCTAGTATATTCGGCAGGGATGTTGTGTTCTGGATGAAGTTCAAAATTTTTTTGCAAAAGTGATAAATTTGTGGGCATAGCCATACTAGATGAAGGTAGTCAGCCCCAGAGGCATTGCATTTAGGGCAACGGGAGGAGTCCCGAATCCCCATACGATGTAAGCGTTGAGGGGTCAGGTGGAGTCTATGGATAATCTTGAATTGGATCAGCTTGTCTCTTGTAGAGATCAAGTAATCATATGCTTCACCTGTTGCCTCCTCCCAGTCCTCATTGTCTAATTCTGGCAGGTCCTGGTGCCACATCGTGTAACCTGTGAAAAAGGGGTACTGGAGTGTGGAGAGATGCATAGAATAAAGCGTGGTGACCAGCTTTTTGGAAGAGGGGTTTCGGAGAGTGGTTTTAATGTTGGTGAGTGCAAAAGGCACTATAGTTCTCTGGAATTGCTGCCGAAATGTCTGCTGAAGTTGTAAGTATGAGAACCAGGGGAGCAGCTCTCCAGTTCTAGTGTGCTTAATGTGATCTCTGGGCAGCAATGCCCCAGCGTTGGTCACCTCTCCTAGGGTGCGAATGCCCCACTGAGGCCACACACGGTATTGTACAATTTGTTGGAAATGGGGTAGATAGGAATTTCCCCATAGTGGCAGGCCTGGAGAAAGAATTGGTGGCTTCAGCTTGTACAATTGCATTATCTTCTGCCATGCTTTACAGGGTGTCACAATAATTGGATGGTACTGTTTAATGTTTAACTCAAATGCAAAATAAAGTAATGTCCTCTGATGTTAATCAAAACACAGAAGCTGCCCGGTGCTGTGGCTAAAGGAAGTGGAGATTGTTGTGGCAGCAACATCACACTGCCCCTATAAAATTAGCTTCTACAGAGGATGTGGCTAATGTATGTACTCTGTGCTTAATACTTTATAGAGCATTGCCAATTCCCTATGTAAAGCTTTTGGTTTCAGTTTATGCCCATCCACTGAATCTGGAAGAAAGCAGATTTCACCTTAGAGTTAAGTGGCACGACTTAATGATGTTGTACCATTAAGACGAACCACTTTCAGGCTGAAATCTCCTTTCTTTCAGACTCAGTGGCTAGGCAGTTTTTGTGATGTTAAATAATGTATTACTGTGCCTCCTGAAATTAACTGCCTGTTTTTGACGAAGCATTTACTTTTGTAAAAACCCTCCCTGCCTTGAGAATTAGATTGTGTCCTTGTAGGCACATCATTTAATTACTGCAATTAAATTATTAGGAAGGCCTCACCTTGACTGTACCCTCTGTTGGACTTGCCTACCCAAAGAGATTGCTACTATATATACTATTTAGCAATGGCACTCTAAATAGCACATACCAGGACACATTTTATTGCTTAGAACAGCGGAGGTCAAGGTACGATAGAAATCTCTTACTGTATCAAAGTCAGCAGAGTAATTAGTCAGGAGCAGATCCCGCTCGCAGACAGAGGGGGCCCAGATTCTGACCCCACCCATGGGTCCCAAGTTATGCCACGGATCAAAGTAATACATAGAAGTAGAGAGAAAGTATTTTTCTGATTAATTTTAATAACAGAGGCATGAATATGCAAAACAGCTCTCCCAGAGACGTGACAGTAATAATCATATTCCAGAAATGCATGAAACCCAAAAAAGAGAAATGGAATTATGAATGAGAATAGGAAATGGCCTTTATTGGCTCAGTTCTACTTTCACATCCATTTCTGTTTTACCTACAGCACACACACATAATAAAGTTACTGCTTAATAGCACAAGACTGTTGATGCAACACCTGTGAATGTTTCAACATGCATTTGCCTGTTAAAACCATTAAGGCCTTTTTTTGGATGAAGCACAAGGCACAAAATTATTCAGTCCAGTACAAGTCTTAGAGATCAACAAAACCAGCCATTGTCAGGGGTGCAAAGTTATTATTCAGCAACTCTGCTCATATGAAAATCCTTCTGTGTGTTCTTTTCAAACCACTATTATTCCATTACAGTTTTCATCTAATTTTTATCACAGCCTCTCTGATCTCACACCATATATTCAAAAAATAATTAGTGCCGACTACTAAGCACTGACATTGTATACAGTGCAGTACTTTCTACAGATCATCAGGAGGCAATGAATGTCTATATGTTTTTGAAGTGTGGGAAGAATTTGGAGTTCCCAGAGGAAACCCACACAGGCACAGGCAAATCAACTCCTTGCAGATAGTGTTCTGGTCTCAATCAGTCGGGCACCAGAGTTGTAAGGCAAAAGTATATGTGAAATAAGGCTTTAGTGTTGGCATTGTAAGATGACTTGGGAATCGCCCCAGCTCTGTATAGAAACAGCAGAAAATTTGGTTGCCTAATTTTCAAAATGTATATTTAGATCTAGGGATTTTGTTTTTTTTAAAAGGTTTTTTATTTTTACATTTTTAAACACAAAAGAAAATCAAAAAAACATTTAATAATAATAATCATCGTACTTGACATTTATAGAGTAGACTGGGTATAAGTGATATCATAACACAGTGACTGTCACATCACAAACTCATAATAGCACAACTTGCAGTCAGAGTTTAGCAATCTGATAATGAAGCCTGGGGATTGACATCCAACCAAGAGGTCCATATTTTCCCAAATTTGTTAGGAGTTCCCCGAGCATTATAGGTCATCTTGATTAGGGGAAGGGTGGCATTTATTAAATCAATCCACTGCTGGAGTGTGGGGGCATTAGGACTCATCCATTTCATAATAATTAGTTTTTTTGCATAAAATACTATGGAGCGTAGTAATGTTCTAGTTTTTTGTAAAGGTACCACTTCATCAATTATACCTAGTATACAGACTTCAGGAGTACAGATTCCAGGGAGAGACAGATGTTCATTGCTATATCGAGTCACCTCCCTCCAAAATGTTATTACTTTGGGACAGTCCCAGATTAAGTGTAGGAAACCTGCCTCTACTGTACCGCATTTAGGACATTTAGTCCCTTCTATTCTACCCATAACCTTGAGTCTCTGAGGCGTGATATATATTTGGTGAAGCACCTTAGATCTAGGGAATTTTTGCTTATATATACAGTAACTGTGGATATATAAAATTCACATCTAACTATAAATTAGAAAAAATGTTCTGTTTAATTGAACAACAATGTATTTGAGATGCCTATTTGAGATGCATATTCAGAATTTGTTTCCTAATTTTATTTGCCTTTAAGTTTCCTTGTAAATGCCGTTGAGATATAAAATTAAAGGTTTAACTGAAGAAGAAGGTTAGAAATGTTGTACACTATGTATTGGGCTTTTGTACCAGCCCAAGGCAAACACAGCACTAAATATCTGTGTCTCCAAAGATGCCCCAGTAGCTCCCCATCTTCTTTTCTGCTGATTCACTGCACATGCTCTGTGCTGCTGTCACTTACTGAGCTTAGGGACTCACTCACAGTATACAGTACACATAGAATAAGGCTGATTAGTAATAAATACAAATAATTACTACATGGCAGCAAAGAAACCAGTGCAATTAGCCTCAGAATTTAATAATCAGCCCTGTAGCATCAGCTTATATTACAGGTCAACCTAATTTTTCGCTTGATAATTTGCGACAACCCCTAAGCTTATCTTCTCAACAGCTGCCGCTGTCACAGACACTTTCCAAGATGGTGACCCCCTGTGACAAGTTTGAAGTACTGGATCATTTTTGCTATTGAGATGCTGAAACTTTAGGCTGGTGCAATAAGTTCAGTATACAAAATATGGCTTTTTCTAGCCATATTCAGTTTTAGGGTTTAGTTCTCCTTTAATGACAATGCCGAGAATCATTTTGTAATACTGCTGGTGAACAAATCGAGTGGATTTGCTCCTATATAATCTTCTCTGAGTACCTTCATCAAAAATAAAGACTTCAGGAGCACACTCCTTTCACTACATCCCCCTAGCCCTGCAAACTCTCCTCACCCAATTAATTTGACACTTTACTTTTAATCGGCATCTGCTGCTATGGCATAGTCCTGTTTGCCCCTCTTTAGCTAAGATATGAAAAGGATTTGTCAGTGTTGGTTAATGAATCATACAGGGAGACAATACACACCACAATTCATTACCACAGGCCACATATGTGACTAATCACCCTCTGTAGTACAAGGCACAAAAGTGAGTATCAGCTGCAACACCGAATTCATGTATGGAGACAAATGAGTCAGGATGTTTTCAGTAAGCAGTAAGGTACTGTTATGTTTTAGGTAGCCGAGGATTAGTAGAGTATAACAGTGCTTTATTAGCAGACTCATGCAGCCATTACACAACAGTAACTTCCAACTCTTAATCACTCTTAAGCAGTATTGATAGTACTATGTATACACAGTATAACTCATGTACACAGTGACACCTGCAGGCCATTTGTATAAACACCACAGATACGTCATCCTTGGAAAAGTGTGGATCATTTGTGTACATTCGTGTACAAGAACCAGAGGTTGCCATTCTATCCATCTTCTTAGCATTACTTGCCAAAACCATATACTGTAAGATGAGGGCAGGAAGACAATAAGTAAAGTCTCAATATGTTTGTGAGCAGCTACTCAGAACTTATCAGTGTCAGACTGGGATACCACCAGAAAACCTTTGAGACTGAGGGCCCACTTACCAAACTATTATACTTCCTCATTCACCTAGTCTTTTTTCTATACATACTATACACACTATCTTTCCATTATTACGCCTCTTTATTTCCATAAAGAAATAGGGTATGACCATGAAATAGGCCAAATGGTTTGAACTTTGAAGCAAGTGGCCCACTGACACCTGGGCCCACCGGGGTTTTCCTGGTATCCTGGTGGGCCAGTCCAACACTCGAACTAATGATGAGTGAATTGCATTGAAGTCAATGGGTGTCAACAATTTTTTTACATGCAACAATTTTTCTCGCTCCAAATGGATTAAAGTCAATGGGAATTTTTTCTTGTGGCAACTTTTTTTGTCTCTGTGACTTTTTTTTCTAAATGCATTAAAATCAATAGCCGTTTTTTTCTTATGGCAACTTTTTTCCCCAAATGCATTAAAGCCAACGGGTGTTTTTTCGCAGTTTCACAGATGGTGAAATGCAGAATTTCACTACGAATCCAGCTGGCGAATAAATTCACTCATCACTAATCAGAACATGTCTGGGTGTACATTTTAGAAGCTTGTTTCACAGACCTGCTAATTTCATGCCAGTTCCTAACATTTAGAAATACATTACACAGATCTGCTGCTGGACTGGTGCACCATCCACAAACATTGCTTGTCTAATGAAAAAGGCCTTAAATAGTGAATTTGGGCCATTAGAGTCGCCAAAAAATGCGTGAATTTTGCTGGAAAAAATTAAATCCTATCTGGATTTCCCAGTTGCAGTGTCTTTATGTTGCACCACAGTCAAAGTTCTACTTACTTACTTCTTTAACTAGTATGGCAGTGAAAACATTTAATTTAAACATAAAGTTCAAGCTAATGCTAATAGAGGCAATGTGATACTGCTGGGGTTTGCTGGTTTTAAGGTCTCAAAGGAGCTAAAAAAATAACTAGATGTGCGGCTCGTCTCTTTCACACCACAAAGCTATAGAAAGTGAAATTGTACTACTATGATAATAATTTGTTTTTTTTTGGAAGTTGATGTTGGACCTTAATGCTTGCTGTTCTGTTTACAATCAATAATTGTACTTCAAATATGCAATTACCATAGTCTGTTACAATGATCCGTATCAGGGCTTATTTACAGGGTTGGACTGGGGTGTGCAAGGCCCACTGGAGCTTCTACTTCACTGGCCCCCACATCCCCTTTGGGGCCCCCACCACCAGCCCCTCTACATGCAACTTTATACTTACTTTTTTTGCGATCAGGGGAGGGAGGGCAGGGAGGAGCAGATGAAAAGAAGGAATTCGTTTTTGGCTATTATGTTAGACATCCAGTCACTCCAGCCTTTATAAATTACACTTTTGTCTAACTAACTATATTAGAAACATATTTTATTTTGCACAGCCTATACCTATTTACCCAGTTTCTATTTTTATACTGAACAATTCTTTATGTAACCAGACCCGTGCTGACCCCCAATGCTGGTCACTCCTGACTTTAGCCAAGAGCAGTCGTGCTCGCTGGACAAAAAAAGCTGAATTTCTGGTTAAAATAAAAATATTAAAACAAGTAGCTTAAGTTACCAAAAACATCCTCTACTGCAGGGTTCCCCAACCTTTTTTACCCATGAGCCACATTCAAATGTAAAAAGATTGGGGGAGCAACACAAGCATGAAAAAGTCCCTTAGGATAACAAATAAGGGCTGTGATTGGCTATTTGGTAGCCCTTATGTGGGCTGGCAGCCTACAGGAGGCTCTTCTTGGCAATATACTTAGGTTTTATGCAATTAAAACTTGTTTCCAAGACTGGAATTCAAAAATAAGCACCTGCTTTGGGGATACTGGGAGCAACATCCAAGGGGTTGGAGAGCAACATGTTGCTCACGAGCTACTGGTTGGGGATCACTGCTCTACTGCAATGCTGCCTTGATGATGTAACAGCAGGAAATACAAATTTCCTACAGGCACGAGATAGAATGAGCCTAGAATGATACCACAGACACAGGGATTTAAGAAGAAAGAAGATTTTAAATAAGCAAATTGCCTATCCATAAAATCATTTGTATATTTCACATTGGACTGCCTATTTATAGGTAAATCTGATTTTATTTATATTACGTAGGGGCAACCTGCTGCATCTTTTTACTACAGCATCCTGGTCTGAATCTATCCCAAAACCAAGCTCTGGACTGATAACAAGACCACACATTGTCTGTGCCTGTGAAACATATTATGTTCTTGTTCTAAGTATTATTTTTCTATAGTTTTCTTCTAAACACTTTTTTCAGTTTAGTTGTTTTCAGATTGTTTGCCATAAATAAAGACTTTTTTCAATTACTTTTGTTGTTTTATTTTTACTCTTTTTACAAAATTAAAGTGTAAAATTTAAAGACACCTTTTAGAATGGCCAATTCTAAGCAACTTTTAAGTTAGTCTTCATTATTTATTTATTTATTTTTTATAGTTTTTTAATTATTTGCTTTTTTCTTCTGACTCTTTCCAGCTTTCAAATGGGGGACACTGACCCCATTTGACAAATGCTCTGTAAAGCTACAGATTTATTGTTATTGCTACATTTACTACTAATCTTTCTATTCAGGCCTCTCCTATTCATATTCCTGTCACTTATTCAGATCAATGCATGGTTGTAAGGGTCATTTGAAATTGCAAACTGGAGAGCTGCTGGATAAAAAGCTAAATAACTAAAAAAAAAAACACAAATAATATAAAAATGAAAACCAATTGCAAATTGTCTCAAAATATCATTCTCTACATCATACTTAAAGGGATACTGTCATGGGAAAAAATTTTTTTTTCAAAATGAATCAGTTAATAGTGCTGCTCCAGCAGAATTCTGCACTGAAATCCATTTCTCAAAAGAGCAAACAGATTTTTTTATATTCAATTTTGAAATCTGACATGGGGCTAGACATTTTGTTAATTTCCCAGCTGCCCCATGTCATGTGACTTGTGCCTGCACTTCAGGAGAGAAATGCTTTCTGGCAGGCTGCTGTTTTTCCTTCTCAATGTAACTGAATGTGTCCCAGTGGGACATGGGTTTTTACTATTGAGTGTTGTTCTTAGATCTACCATGCAGCTGTTATCTTGTGTTAGGGAGCTGCTATCTGGTTACCTTCCCATTGTTCTGTTGTTAGGCTGCTGGGGGGGGGGAAAGGGAGGGGTGATATCACTCCAACTTGCAGTACAGCAGTAAAGAGTGATTGAAGTTTATCAGAGTACAAGTCACATGACATGGGGCAGCTGGGAAATTGACAAAATGTCTAGCCCATGTCAGATTTCAAAATTGAATATAAAAAAACCTATTTGCTCTTTTGATAAATGGATTTCAGTGCAGAATTCTGCTGGAGCAGCACTATTAACTGATTCATTTTGAAAATTTTTTTTTTCCCATGACAGTATCCCTTTAAAGTTAATTTAAAAGAGAACAACCCCATTAAGGACTGTAGCAAACATTGCATATTTTCTGCCATTGTAAAAATGCAGCTATCTCACCTGTATAATCCATCTTTCACAGACTGCTTTTGTCAGATAATACAAACACAAGCAAATGCATTAAAGTCGATTTTCATTTCATAAAGTCGAGTCATTTTTTTGAGGCATGCAACTTTTTTTTCATACAATCTTTTTAATGCATAATTGGGGTCTATGGGTGAGCTGAACCATTATTCGTACTTCGTCGTAGGGGGTTTATGATAAATGGCTTACTGGAGTATATGTTATGTGGACTCCAGTAAAAAGAGGGTTACACTAATACTATCCTAGCTCAGTTTTGAAACCGAACTAATACTGTAACCTACTGGCAAAGAAGCCTCTAACATTATCTCTCTGCAGTACTTAGACACGCAGAAACTAAAAAAAATGCTAAACTGAAGCTGTCAAACCCACTTCCTTCCAGGTGTTACGAACCACAAGTTACAGCATTCTCCCTGGCTGTAATTTCACAGCAAAGTGAAATGACCTGCCCATTGCATACAAGGGGACTGCAAAAGGAAAGCTATTTGTACCTATTTATTATACATACAACTTATTAATGCATTTGCTCTCAACCGTATGCAGTACCAATATAAGTATTATAGTATTTCACATTTCGAACATATTCAGATAGGCAGTTCCCAGTGCGGGTGGTCATGATGGGTCCCAGTTCTCTCATTCTGCATGTACATGTGCCATAGGGGACAGGCCCAGATTTGTGGAAAGACCACAAAGGCCTGGGCCTAGGGTGGCAGAATTTTTCGGGGCTGCATACTGCCCAGCTGTCTCACAATGGGTTCCAAAAAGCACTGGAGACGTTTGCTAGCTCTTTAAATCCCCAATGCTTCTGACCCGACGATATAAGACTTTCACATGCATGCACGCACATATGAAGGGAGAAAAAACAAGGAAAAGAGGCTCTGGCCTAGGGGAACCCATGTATAAATTCACCCCTGGTAGGGGATGCTTTAAATATGCCCTAGTCACTTGTGCTAATAACTAAACAACGCTAACTTTTCTTACAGTTCCTCTGCCTGAAAAATATCCGGACATTTCTATCCACCTGCAGTGAAAAGTTCAAGATGCGCAAAGCTGACCTCTTTGAAGCATTTGATCTGTTTGATGTCAGAGATTTTGGAAAGGTAAATATCACTGGCAACTATAATGGCTTTACTTAATCTTCTTTACAGAACTATAGACCTGTTTGTATGTAGATGTTGTGCCTCTCATTAGTTCATGAGATGCTTTGAGTTCATTCAAATGATTCAAATTGTTCCCCAATATGTTCCCATCATCTGCATTTTGCCATGGATGGGCAGTCATTGGTTGAGTGAGGGCAGGTGGACAGGGTTAGAGATTGTGATGTGCAGGTCGACCCAAACCCAACCCTAATCCGACCCTTCAGCACCTGCACCCAACCCTTACCTGGTGTGCTTACCTATTTACAGACCCGTGCCCGGTTCTCTCTGATGTCACAGAAGGGGCAGGGCACACAGGTGCGAGTGTATAAAAAGTCATGACTGGAGACAGAAGACACTGTAAGGTCGCGGGCTGAACATTGTGTGGAAGTCTGCCCGAACCTGCAGGTCCCGTGGGTTTCTGCCCAGCCCGCACATTACTAGTTAGAAGGCAGTAAAGGTAAGGGTTAATGTGCAGGCCTACCCTCCCTTCCCTTGCTCTTCAAGGGGTTAATAGGGATGTAGTACTGGGCAGAGAAAGACACAGGGACGTCCAGGAAAGGGTTATAGAGGGAAGTAGTTTGAAAAGGGAGGTTAAATGGTGTCAGCATACCTCCCAACTGTCCCATCTTTCAATGGACACTCCTGATTTTGACAGCTCAGCCTGCAGTGCCAGATTGTTACTGAAATGTCCCGACTTTGTCTTTGATCTCCTGCACTGAACAGCCAGAAAAAAAAAATACAAACTTTGGGGCAAATTCATTAACAATCGTAGTTTCGCCAGGCGCAACTTCGCCGCGCTTCGCCACACTTCGCCAGGCGTAGTTTCGCCAGCGCTTCACAAATTCACTAAAATCCGAAGTTGCGCACAGGGGTAGCGTAAGGTTGCAAAGTTGCGCTAGCGTTGATTCGCTAAGTAAAGCGAAGTTACGCTAGCGAAGGCTAATTTGCATAGGGCGCCAAATTCAAATTTCAATGGAGGAATACGTATCAGCACTACAAATACCTAGAAAACCTTCAATTCATCAAATAAAATTTTTATTTTGCCCTACACATGTGCCCACTATCTAGGTAAGTTGCTATGAGTCAGGAAATGTAGGGGGGAAGGAGGGGAGCCCCAAAAAATTTTTCGATCTTTTTCAGCCTATCACCCATAATGTAGAAAACACGCCAGCGTTTTTTGGGACTTAGAAAAAATTTTGCCTTTTTTTGAAACAATCCCTATCTACTCTATTGCGCTTCGCCAGGTCTGAGGTGGCGAAGGAAGTCTAGCGTAAAAGGTAGCGTTCAGTACACTGCATGCGTTAGTGAATTTGCGTAGTTACGTTGCTAGCGAAACTTCGCCAGGCGTAAGGGTGCGAAGTAACACTAGCGAAACTACGACAGCGTTCGTTAGTGAATTTGCGCAGTAACGAAAATGACAAACACTAGCGAAGTAACGCTAGCGTTCGGCGCTTCGGCGCTTAGTGAATTTGCCCCAAAGTTTCTAAAACTTAATTGGCTTTTGCCAGATTATGTGGCATGTATAAACCACAGAAATGTGTTCAAACTTTCATAATTTGCCAAATTTTGTAAAATGAACATGATAATTAGGGAGGCTGGCCACAAAAAATGGGCATGGTCAAAAAGTTTTCCCCAAGCTATGCCAGCCATATCTTTTTTCACCCTCTTTCTATTTCAAAATTGGGAGGTATGGTGAAAAGGTAGGGAATATAGGCTGCAAGCTCTCGGCCCTCTACAGTCATGTCTCTGAGCCAGTCTTGGGACCTTGTAAAAAATATATTAAATGGTAACTAATGTAAAAAAAATTAATATAATAATAAAATATAATATTGGAATATCATTCATCATACTGCAATGAGAAACTTTCTAAATACAATCAATTACAAATTCTGCATTGTTTCTGAAATAATCAAGTTTATCTTCACTATTCCTCTCTCAGTATCTGTTTCTCTTCATTCTGTCTTCATTCAGGAGTTGGGTGTCAGATAATCATTTACAGTTAGAGCCAATATATCTTATAGGGGGGGCTTCCTTTCCTAACAGATGAATTAGACCTCATTCAAATAACTGATTTCAGGAGAAACAAAATAACTGCCTTTTGCATGTAGAGAGACGTGATGCCTGTTGATTTTAATAGAGTGAGCTCTAATACAACAAACATGTGACTGGATTGTGAATTTAAATGGTTACATCCTTTTTAGGAGGGACAGAGGGATTAAAAAGATTGGAGGAGTGTGTTTGTATGTAAAGCCTGAATTAAAGCCATGTGCTAAAGAAATAACAATAGCTGGCACTGGTGAGGGTGTAGAATCCCTCTGGGTAGAGATTTTGACTGGGCAAAAGGTTACAAAGAGAATTATCATTGGTGTATGCTATAAACCACCTTGTATAAGTGTCGAGTTTGAAGCCCAGCTACTCTTGCAGATACATGCGGCTTCACAGCTAGGTCAAGTTTTGCTATGGGTGACTTCAATTATCCAGACATTGACTGGGGTTGCCAAGACAGAAAAAGCTAGTAGGTTTGTAAATATGCTGAATGACAACTTTTTATTCCAGCTTGTTCAAGAACCTACTAGGAATAACTCTCTTTTGGCTCTTGTAATAACTAATAATACTGAACTCATTTCTAACATTTGTGTGGGTGAGCATTTAGGGAATAGATCATAACATGGTCTCCTTTGAGATTCTGTTGCAGAAGCAATTCTATAAGGGAGTAACTAAAACTTTGCAAACTTTGACACCCTAGGCAAGGGCTTTAATCAGCGCCCCCCTTCCAACCCATTAAGCCTTATCATTTCCCACCTTACCATTACGATTAGGTTTTTCAGTAGGATAATTTTATCATATTGCCACACTGTACCTGTACCAGCAAGCCCAGCAGTCATCATATTGCCCCAATGTACCTGTGTCAGAAGCCATCATATTGCCATCCTGCACCAGCAGCCATCATATTGCCCTCCTGTACTTGTGCCAGCAAGCCCAGCAGCCATCCATCAAACTGCCCCCCCCTCCTGTGCCAGCAAGCCCAGCAGCCATACATCATACAGCCCCCCCCCCATACCTGGGCCAGCAGCAATCCAGCATACTACTCCCCTGTACCTGTACCAGCAAGCCCAGCAGCCATACTACTCCCCTGTACCTGTACCAGCAAGCCCAACAGCCATACTACCCCCTGTACCTGTGCCAGAAAGCCCAGCAGCCATCATATTGGCAATCGTTACCTATGCCAGCAGCAGCCACAGATACATCAGGTCATGTAGATTATTGATACAAGTATCAATGTACCTGTGCCAGCAGCAACAGCAGAATACAAGCCCAGGCTGGTTGTTTCTTTACTTCTGTTGGAATGTCTTCAGTGCGAGCAGCGTGTCACACCAACGCTCCAGCTCTTTGCAGCTCTCTGCCGCCCAGCCGTTTCAGCGGCGTCATTGACATGCATGCGTATGCACCGACGCGCAGCACCGCCACATAGGAGTATGTTCAAAAAAATCACTTAAGGTGGCTACTACTCGCTGGAGGGAGGTGAGGGAGATTGCGGCATGGTGGATTCCGCCCACACTTTACAAATAACGCAAGAGAGGGTTGTGGCAGGCAGATAATTAAATTCTGTTAGAACAAGAAAAAAAGAAACGAAAAATAATTTTCCTCTTAAAAGGGCGCCCCTCATTGATGGCGCCCTAGGCAGCCGCCTACTCTGCCTACCCCTAGTTCCGGCCCTGAAGGGAATCTCTGCAACATATTAAGTGGGAAATGCTGTTCACAGGGTTAAACACAGAACAAAAATTGGAAGTCTTTAAAATGCTGCTTAATAAATATACTTGTCAGTATATTCCACTTGTAAGCAAGGAACGTTGTTGCAAAGCAAAACCTTTTTGGTTCAATAGAAGCGTTGAGGAGGGTAAGAATAGACATGCTTTTAAGGCTTTCAAGTTAGCTGGGACAGCCGAATCATTATAAATTAAAGGGTGGGACCCTTACTATCAGAGGGGGGTCAGCTGGTTGATGAAAACAAAATAAAAGCGCAGATTCCGAACTCCAAATTTTTCATCTGTCTACACAAATGAGGAACCAGTAATTGAAGGTTTCCTTCTTAATAGTCCCAATTCTAGTAATACAACTAATGATGCATGGTTCACACATGAGGAAATTCAAAAGAGACTAGAACATGTTAAGATTAACAAAGGTCTGGGCCCAGATGGTATTCATCCCAGGGTACTTAGCGAGCTTAGCTCTGTGATTGCCAAACCTCTTTACTTAACTTTTCAGGATTCATTGAGATCTGGCATAGTGCTGAGAGACTGGCGAATTGCTAATGTGGTGCCTCTATTCAAAAAAAGGATCCCGTTCTCAGCCTCAAAACTATAGGCCAGTTAGTCTGACGTCAGTGGTAGGAAAGCTTTTCGAAGGGTTAATAAAGGATAGCAAATCATAATACTATGAGTGTGTGCCAGCATGATTTTATGTGTAATAGATCTTGCCAGACTAACTTAATTTCTTTTTATGAGAAGGTAATTAGAGACCTCAATTCTGGGATGGCAGTGGATGTGATTTACTTAGACTTTGCTAAAGCATTTGATACAGTGCCACACAAAAGGTTACTGGTTAAATTAAGGAATGTTGGCCTGGAACATAGTATTTGTACCTGGATAGAGAACTGGCTAAAAGATAGACTACAAAGAGTGGTGGTAAATGGAACATTTTCTAATTGGACCAGTGTTGTTAGTGGAGTACCGCAGGGCTCTATACTAGGTCTCTTGCTTTACAACTTGTTTATTAATGACCTGGAGGTGGGCATTGAAAGTACGGTTTCTATTTTTGCAGATGATACTAAATTGTGTAGAACTATAGGTTCCATGCAGGATGCTGCCACTTTGCAGAGTGATTTGTCTAAGTTGGAAAACTGGGCAGAAAACTAGAAAATGAGGTTCAATGTTGATAAATGCAAGGTTATGCACTTAAATGAGAATGATCTAGGGGTTTTTGTAGATAACAAATTGTCTAATTCTGGGCAGTGTCATTCTGTGGCTACTAAAGCAAAGTTCTGTCTTGCATAAAAAGGGGCATTAACTCAAGGGATGAAAACATAATTATGCCTCTTTATAGGTCCCTGGTGAGGCCTCATCTGGAGTATGCAGTGCAGTTTTGGACTTCAGTCCTTAAGAGGGATATAAATGAGCTGGAGAGAGTGCAGAGATGTGCAACTAAATTGGTTAGAGGGATGGAAGACTTAAATTATGAGGGTAAACTGTCAAGGTTGGGGTTGTTGGTGCTTGCGAGGGGACATGATTACACTTTACAAGTACATTAGAGGACATTATAGACAAATAGCAGGGGACCTTTTTACCCATAAAGTGGATCAGCCGTACCAGAGGCCACCCCTTTAGACTAGAAGAAAAGAACTTTCATTTGAAGCAATGTAGGGGGTTCTTCACAGTCAGGACAGTGAGGTTGTGGAATGCACTGGGGGTGATGTTGTGATGGCTGATTCTGTTAATGCCTTTAAGAGCAGCTTGGATGATTTTTTGGACAGACATAATATCAAAGGCTATTGTGATACTAAGCTCTATAGTTAGTATAGGTATGGGTATATAGAATTTATGTAAAAGTAAGGAGGGTGTGTGTATGGATGCTGGGTTTTCATTTGGAGGGGTTGAACTTGATGGACTTTGTCTTTTTTTGACCCAATTTAACTATGTAACTATGTAACTAAAAGGAGCCCCCTAAAAGATATATCAGATCTAACTGTCAATGATTATCTGACACTCAACTGCTGCAAGAAGACAGAATGAAGAGAAACAGATGCTGAGAGAGGAATAGTGAAGATAAACTTTATTATTTCAGAAACAGTACAGAAGTTTTAATTGATTGTAGTTTCTTAGTTCAGTATGCTGAAGGTTATATTAAATTTTCCTTTCCGCGATAGTTCCCCTTTAATTACTTGCTAGGATGGACTTAATTGAAGATGCCCATCCTATAATTCCGAGGTTTCTGGATATTGGGTTTACAAATTAGAGATCCCCCATCAGTACTCTGGGGTTGCCAAGATATATGCAATACATGGGTAAATGCTTCTAAAGCAGATGTGCACTGCTGCTCTACCTCAATAGCAGTGGCACCGATGAAAAAATCGTTATCAGGAGATAATGAGTAGTCAGAACCAAAGTCTGAATTCTAGAGACCAGATCATATAAAATGTAGGGACACTGCAAGTTCCCAGGGGTGTTTTGGTGCCCCACAAAGTCTGAGGCAGCCATCTCTATGCTGGCAACCCTCCATCCACATTGCTAGTGAAGAGCGCACAAAAATGAAAAGTAGGAAAAACATATTCCTACTGTGTGTTAATATGATAGGTACCTTAGAATGTAAGCTCTACTGGGGTGTTTGGTCATCAATCCTATAATAAGTAATAAATAGGTGTCAGTTACTTTAAGATGCTGCAATGCACTTGAAGATTTGATAGTTGCCTCTGTCTGGGAATATTTTCTGTGCTGTGGTTTGCAGTGACCCAGATTTCAGTAATAATTAAGCATGTGGGGTTACCATGACAAGAACACCACCCTCCCAGACTGGCTTTCCCCACTTTACCATGACCTTATTTCTGTATGAGTGTAAACAACTGAGTCTTAGATAGAAAGTACACAAATAGAAAACTGGCAGCTAGAAAATTGTTTAGAGGTGTAGCAAAAAGAGCCTTTAACGGAGGTGCTGTTATTCTAATATGCAATGTCATGTTATTATTACTTGCTATAACTTTAACTATAAAAAGGGGCTTGTTTAGGAACAGTGGGAAAAGTGAAAAATGTGGATGCAAACTGACAGTCTTATTATATATTTTAACATTTTTAGGGTGTGGTTATTGCCTACAGATAGTTTTGTCTGCTTTATTTTAAAAGACAGGGAGGTTAGAAGGCCCCAGAGCAAAGGATTATGGTGATGACTGTTGACAATACTTTATTTGTACGAAGAAAATAATCTATAGAATTACTGATTTGTTTCCAAAAAGTAATGGTAGCACACAGACAACTATGGGGTTATTTATCAACCTTCGTATTCAGATTTTTGCTGGGATTTTGCATCCACAAGCTGCCGAGAGCTGTCTATGGCAAATTTTAATTTCAGGTACAGGTAAAGAATCAGTTATCTGCAAACCCGTTACCCTGAAAGCTCTGAATTAAGGAAAGACCGTCTCCAAAATAATCCAAATTTTTAAAAATTATTTCCTTTTTCTCTGTTATAATAAAACAGTACCTTGTACTTGATCGAAACAAAGGTATAATGAATTCTCATTGGAAGCAGAAACCACCTTTTGGGTTTATATAATGTTTAAATAATTTTCTAGTAGACTTAAGGTATAAAGATCCAAATTACGGAAAGATCTGTTACCCCAGGTCCCGAGCATTCTGGATAACAGGTCCCATACCTATATTCCATTTATTTTTCACTGTTTTATTTAATCAAATTATGTTATTTGGATTTTTAATAAAAAGCAAATATTCAAATTTGTAAATGAGATATGTTTGCATGGGCAAGGTCATGCGAGTGGTATGAAAATATAGCTTTTATGGTAATTTGTGCATTAACAGTTTAGCGTATATTTTTCTCCGCCAATGAAGTTGTGGCATTACTTGAACAAAGAGTGTGCACATAAATATTTGCAATTATGATTAGGCCATATTTAAAAAGCTCTTGTTTTCAAAATATTTATTTGATTTTCACATAAACCAGAAATCCAAAAATCAATATGACAGCATATATCAAGCAGACTTAGAGAATGTGTTGCAATAAATACAATGGCATGGTTTTTTTTTCCAAACATTAATAACATTAATTGATAAATACAGAAAAAGAAAAATTTAACTAAACAAAAAAAAAGAGAAGAAAAGGAATAAAGAAAGAGAAAAAACCCATTGTTTCAGGAAAATCAGAATGTACTGTTACCATCCTTATTAAATTTGAAGAAACCTAGAAATGTGATCTTTAGTATTAGAAACACAGGATTCAAAGTAAGGAGACCATATAAGTTTAAAGGCTTCTATAGAGCTTTTCCCATTTGATTTTGCTTTTAAAGCTTCCTGCCAACAAAGTTGATTCATAAAAGAAATGGTATCCGACAATGAGGGACACTCTTTTTGCAACCAAAAATGTAATAAAGCTTTCTTGGCAGAAGCCAAAAATAAACTTGTCAGTGTCTTTTTTTCATGGGAGATAAGTTTCAGCTTTGAAGTTAAAGAAAAAACTTCTCTCTCTATATTTGATAGAGCATAACACAGAGATAATTGTATCTTAATTCACAATCTATTGTTCAAAAAATTAGTAACCTCCTTCCAAAATATATTAACTTTCGGGCAGGACCATAAACTATGGAAAAGAGAAACATTAGTCTCATTACATTTCAGACAAAAAGAAACAGGACTGGTAAAAGTATCTTTAGAGAAAATTTTCCCATAACCTAAGTGTACTAAGATTAATTTATTATAATTACCTAATGACTTTATCTAATCAGAAGGGGAAACTTGGTATTGTAAGTACTCAGACCATTTTAAAGAAACTCCTAATAGTGGATGTGGGCCTGACCCATAATCATTCCAAAATTTTTGAGAAATAGAATTGAGATCAATGAACGAAGTTCCGTAAATTCACACAAATCCTCAGCTAGTTTGCGGTCAGATAATACTAAATTATTCTTATTATGTATCAAAGATAGGCCACATTGACAGGCAAGGTAATAATATCTATCGGAATCATAAAGGTTATTTTTTTCTTTGATATCTGACCAAGGTAGCAATGTCCCTTTAAGTGGGTTGAATAAGTCTTTTATTAAGACTAGTAATTTATCCTTCATGGAAAATAAAAAGTTATCATGCTTAAGAAAATCCGATGGTTTAAGTAAGAGCTTAGCTGGCATAAAAGGAGTTTGTGTGTAGTTGTAGCTATGTCGAGAAAATAAATGTTTCCATACAAAAATAGAATCTCGAAAGAGAGGATTCTGTTTAAAGTCACAGGGAACATTACTCCATTTACTATGCAGTACAGATAAAATGTCAAAATGGGATTCTTGAAAAACTTCAATGTCAGGATTAGTAAATTTATTACCCTGGGAGATCCATTCAATGAGATATCTGGTGAGGGCTGATAAATTAAAAGCTCTAAAATTTGGTAGTTTTTAAACCGCCAAACTTAACTGGAGCTCTCAGTTTATGAAGGGCAATCTTTGCTTTTTTTAAAAAAAAAAAGACAATAAAGTGCAAATTAAAATTTACAATTATATTTGCACATTAAATACACCAATCTTGTCCAACTTTATTAGGGATGCAACTAGTCCACTATTTGGGATTCGGCTAAATCCCTGATGCTGAGTGAAAGATTGGGGCGAATACCGAACTGAAGCCGAATCCTAAGTTAGGGTCGGGAAAGGAAAAAGTGGGGAAACAAAATGTTTTACATGTTTTGTGATGAAAAGTCATGTGATTTCCCTTTCTGTCCCTAATTTACATATGCAAATTAGGATTTGGATTCGGGTAGGCACAAAGAGTTGTCCAAATTAGAATCCTGTTGAAAAAGGCCGAATTCTGGCGGAATCCTGAACCGAGTCCTGGATTCGATGCACCCCTAAAATAAATATAAACACACACAGGGCACATATGTTTGCTGTGCGTGTCATTCTGAGTTGTGCTATGTATAAATGAGCCCCACACACTGAATGTACAGAATAGTACAGCACAATACAGTAACTTGTATCACACCAACATCACTACGTTTAAGCCCTCTGTGAAGGCACTGTTGTTTCAGTTCCCCTGTGGGTTTTACACACTTCCTGTTCACTCAGATCTTTTTCAGTAACTGCTGGGAAACTCCAGCACAGAGCATCACTTTTGCACAGAGAATGTTCTACATTACACAGACTAATATAACTTGACTAATGGGAGGAATTACTGACCTTCCCCTTGAATGACCAGTACTTCTCATTGTGGTTAGAGGGAATTCACCATTACATTCCACTTATCATTCTGGTGTGTACATAAATATAGCACTCTCTTCAGTGAAACACCGATTGTAGTCTAAATGGAGGCCTAAGGGAAAGAGTCTGCCCCCCCAGCATTTTTTTGAGCCTAAGCATTCCCAGTTGCTTTATGTGTATGACATCATACAATATAGTGAAAAAAGTACCCCCTATTATAAAATATAAGGATATTACCAAGGAGTTCCATGACCATATAAAAACACAAGGCCAAAGATTGGGGTCATGGAACTCTGGTAGTCATGGTTCTTGTGTATTTATATATAAATGATATATAATATCATTTAATACAACCCAGTTCAGAAACCTAAAAAGCTCCTTGCATCTAAAAAGGTGGTCACTGGCTCAATAGCACTTCTTGCTCTTTCTTGTGCCCATGTTTTCATTTTGTAACAGTAACAGTGGTTGGAGCAAACTGTTAAACTGTGATATTTCTGGGTATGTTTTCTATATAAATTAGGGATGCACCGAATCCACTTTTGTGGATCCTTTGTGAAAGATTGGGCTGAATACCGAACCGAATCCATACCCTAATTTGCATATGCAAACCAGTGAGGGGGAGGGAAAAAGAGAGCGTGCGCGACAAAAAATTTTTACTTCCTTGTTTTGTGACGAAAAGTCACATGATTTTAAGGATTTGGATTCAGTTCGGCCAGGCACAAGGATACGGCCGAATCCGAATCCTGCTGAAAATGGCCGAATCGTGGGCGAAAACCGAATCCTGAATTCGGTGCATCCCTAATATAAATATAAAGTAGTATCTTATTAATGAGTTCTACAATTTATAAGGCGCATTCATATCAGTTTATATTATGATATCAGTATTGTGTATATATGATTTATAATCTTTTACCATGTATAAAAATAACTTTGTTGTACCAAGTGATTTATTGTCAAGTGTACGTGGGCATCTGGATTTTCCATACATATCCAGACCGAAACGTTGGCCAATTTTAAATATGATAATAAAAGTTAAAATTGTTATCTTTATAAATTGAATATATATATATATATATATATATATATATATATATATATATATATATATATATATATATATATATAAAACAAGGGAAAGTTGTGCTCACTTTCCCTTGTTTGTTATAGTTAAACAGGAGCAGTGACCAGCTCCATGTTGTAGCTCCCACCCTTCCCAGCTATAGTCAGTGGGATTTATTGTCAAGTGTACGTGGGCATTTGGATTTTCCATACATATCCAGACCGAAACGTTGGCCAATTTTAAATATGATAATAAAAGTTAAAATTGTTATCTTTATAAATTGAATATATATATATATATATATATATATATATATATATATATATATATATATATATATATATATATATATATATATATATATATATATAAAACAAGGGAAAGTTGTGCTCACTTTCCCTTGTTTGTTATAGTTAAACAGGAGCAGTGACCAGCTCCATGTTGTAGCTTCCACCCTTCCCAGCTATAGTCAGGTGATCCCACTGGTGTCTAATAAAAGGGCAGGCAAGTTTGGGAGTTTTAACCTTGAAAGCAGCAAGTAAGTTGCAGGTAAAACTTAGTCCCTTTGTAAAATGTATAATGAAGCAATAGAATTCTTAATGAATCAGATAAAATTGAGCATAGGACTGGCCAGATATGGGATGACTTTGATGTAGTTGGCCAGCTTAAATATATTGCAATATATGGACAAACAATCCCTGTTTTATTTAAAGGGTAAGGCATTTTTCAGTAGCAGTATGCACAAAATGTCTCTGTCTTAAATATATTGATAATGGGTTGAGTGCAGAGGACCTCTTGTATTTGTCTATATATATATATATATATATATATATATATATATATATATATATATATATCAAAAGACTGAAATACAGTGTCCAACGTTTGCAATTTCCTCGATGGCTCATGGCTCATTCCACTCTGTCACAGGAAAGGTTTCTGTGGTTTGGTTTCGTAGAGGGGCAGTCTAAGATGACTGATAGGACACTATACTTGGGCACAGGGTGGTATTTCTTTTACTTTGTGGGTTGAAGTAAGAGGGCTATTGGTTACTTCATAGGTGTCATAAGTAACACCTGTTTCTAGGAGTTGCATGACACACTGGTTAATCCTATTACAGTAACTACACAGAATCAACACCTCTGTGAATTTCTTCAGATGTCATCTCTTTAATAACACAATGTGCCATTAGTGGAAGAGTTTATATGCCGAGAATTTCCCACACCAGTCAGGTGAATTGAAGAAGCTGCTCGGATGAGTAGTGAAACGTCTTCAATGATTCCTCAGCAAATCCAGTTGTTGTAGATTTACCTATACTAGATATACCATGACCTGGATGAATCAGAATCAGACGGTGCGGGAATAGAATCAGAACAGGAGGGTGCGGGCATAGAATCAGAACAGGACGGTGCGGGCATAGAATCAGAACAGGACGGTGCGGGCATAGAATCAGAACAGGAGGGTGCGGGTGTAAAATCAGAACAGGACGGTGCGGGCATAGAATCAGAACAGGATGGTGCGGGAATAGAATCAGAACAGGAGGGTGCGGGCATAGAATCAGAACAGGAGGGTGCGGGTGTAAAATCAGAACAGGACGGTGCGGGCATAGAATCAGAACAGGATGGTGCGGGAATAGAATCAGAACAGGAGGGTGCGGGCATAGAATCAGAACAGGACGGTGCGGGCGTAAAATCAGAACAGGACAGTACAGGCATAGAATCAGATTAGACTGGGAATAGGGGAGCAGATAGACTGGAGCAGAAGGACTGGAGCAGAAGGATCTGGAAAGCAGGAGAAAACGGGATAGCTGGGGAGATTGGACTGGAAAGCAGGAGAGGGAGGAAAAGGCAAAGCAAGATGCAGAGCGAGATGAGGGAAGATATAGACAGAGTACAAGTTAGAACAGAACAGGAAGCAGGAACTGACAAGGTCAGGTCAAGGTCAAAGCAGAATAAGGTTAAAGGCAAGGGTTAAAGCAGGACTGGAGCAGAACTGGGAGGGGAAGGCAAGGCAAGAGTTTTTTTTATCTATCTATTTGTCTATAATGTCCACTAATGAACTTGATGGACATGTTTCTTTTTCAAGCTAACTTACCAAGTTACTGTGCTTCCACGTGCTGTCTCTGCTTGCATTATACCATCTGCTAATAGTTTGCTTCTGCGGATTCATTGTTATTTTGTTAATAAACTTGTTCCTTTTTATTTTCTGCAAGAACCTCCTGGCATCCTTATTGCTTTATTTATACACAGTAGCCTATGTGAGATATTATCAACTACACCCTCCTTCAATCTATTATCCAGAATGTTGACCTGGGTTTTCCAGATCAGGGATTGTTCCTTAATTTGGATGTCCATACATTAAGCCATTTACTTAAAATGAATTGAAACAATTAATAAGACCAATCAGATTGGGGGTGGAGATTTTGCTTGTCATACACAGTTTCCAAGTGGTAGTTTTAGGTTGTATTCATTCTTTACTTTTTTCCCCAACAGGTTATTGACACGCTGTCCATCCTGTCCTGGACTTCAGTTGCTCAGAGCAGGGGCTTTGAGTGAGTACAATACAATTCGAAACCATTTTCTCCCATCCACAACCCTGTCCCTAAATGAATACAGTGTCACCATTTGGCGATGTTCTTGGCATATTTCTGTGTTCTATATTAGTTACAATAAACTGCCTACTGTCCACTTTGTGATATGCCAATAGGAACTCAATTTGCTTAATTCAGTCTATGACATTTTTAATTTTCTACAGACCTTTTCCCACTGAGGATCTAGTGACAGATGATGATATCTACAGTGGACTTTCTGATCAGATTGAGTAAGTGTGAACTCCAGTGATATGCTCGAATCTATCATACACTGGCAAAGGAACATGACTAGACTGCAACAAGCACATACAGTACTACACATATCTGAATGCAACATAAACCGGATAAAATGTGCTTTTCTGTGGTTTATGGACCCTAAAGAGCACCCAGAGGAGGAGAGGACTTCATAACCAATCTTTCCTGGATAAAGATGTTCCATTGCCTCTTATGCACATGTTGTTTAGTTCTTCCTGTCCTTTACAACAACAGATCTTCCATTTCTGGGAGAAATTAAATAAAACAATAATTGTATATGAACTTTACTGAAAATGCTTTCATGGTTTGCGTTTGAGCTGCAGATATTTATGTTTGAAACAGAATAGTAGAAGTATAGGCTAGACCAGGGACATAATTTTACTTAGGATATGAGCTTTATTTTAAAATAGTTCTAGGACACATTTAGGTAGTGTAACTAAGGGTTTGTGAACTTTTTCTGAATGGGGTAGTGACGCCATCCTTCTTTAGTTTACTGTACTGGCACATCAGTATGTCTATTGACACCTTCAGCCCTAATGAAGTATGTGAAAACAGCGCGTCTCTATGTACCAGTATGTGTCTAATACTAACACCTTCAGCACACAGGCAGCAGTATAGACCAAGTGGCAGATCATTTCACTAATGTGCCTTAATATTACTGCTATGGGATTCCTCATCGCACTGTGTTGTGGGGCCTCATTATTATTGATTTCATGATGGAGGTTGAGGGCTGTTGTAAATTTGAAAAAGGGCCACAATTGGCCCCCGGGCCACACTTTGGACATGTCTGTTGTAGAATTTAATCCAAAAATTTTTCTGACTTCATACAGTGATACAGGCGAGGAAGATGAGGATCTCTATGACTGTGTTGATATGGAGGAAGAAGAGGGAAATGAGATCTACGAAGATCTCATGAAGCTTGAGGAGCAACCTGCAGCACCTAAAGATGTGGTAATTGACGTGTTAATTATCTGCAAATTTCAGGATTCAAACCCGAATCGTATGACTTTTTTTTTTTTACTTTTCTCGATTTTTTTTTACTTTTCTCCAGAATTGCTTGATTTTTTCAGGTTATTGCCCGAAAACCACGATTTTTCAGATTATCAGGCTAAACCCAGCGCAAATCACAATATATTCAAATTGGGATAAGGTCATCTGCCATTGACTTATATATGACCATGACAGGTTTGAGATGGCGGATTTTTTGGATTCATGTTTTTTGCAGTATCGGGGTACAATAAATCTCAAATACTTCAAGTTTTTTTTTCCACGAGTTTTTGCCCCAAAAAAGGAAAAAATGCAGGTTTTAGAAAATAACCCCCTTAATGATAGATAACAGGAAGGCTAATGCCTTTAGAAAGGGGGACCAGGAAATATTTATTTCTCTGCACCAACTTTTGCTATTTTTTGGTCTTGATAGCACCTATAAGGGCCTGATAGCACTTGTAAGGTGGTAAAGGAATTAAAGGACGGCTAATTGCACTGGGTTGTAGGAAAAGCAAATAAGGGCCTCTCTAATTTTTTTTTCTACTAAATCAGAAAATGACTGCAGATGATATGAGGAGATGCTGCCTTCAGGAATTATATCAGACAGAAGAAAAATATACAGACACACTGCAATCTATCACTCAGGTACCTACATCATTGGTGGAAGTGAACCTATTCTTGTACTTATGTTTAGTTCACAAATCAAGCTATGCAATACATTAGTCAATCATAAGGCTGACATTGGATGAATTTGGCACCTTTAGGACAACTTCCTCAAAAGAATGCCTCTCAGTGGCTGTAGATGTGAAATATCATCTACAAAAAAATGCAGCTTTATGCCATTTGCTGCGAAACTCAGAGCAAAGTACTACAGTACTACTATTACACCCAATTATTTTTTATTATACTGGTAATTTAATGCAAGAAATAGCCTTAGCACCAATTCTGCCGTAATAATCCCTTTAAAGGGTTAATTGCAGTTCTAGACATGATTGTGTTCTTTGTTCTCTACAGTATTTTATGAAACCACTACAAATGTTCCTGGGTCAAAATGAAACGAACAGCATCTTCATCAACATTAAGGTAAAAAGACCAACACATTTCAACACTCTCATAAATAGAATTTCTTTATACAACAATACCATTTTCAATTTATAATGTGGACATTCATTTTTTTAAAACTAGTTTTATTGTTACGTTACTATTTTAATTTTCTTTTTCACTTTCCAATACATTTTTTCTTCTTACTTCATCCAAAATTGCTGCCATTTGGGATTATCATGTTAATAAGGAATCTGATACATACAGAATACCTAGGAGAGAGTAAATGAAATGCAGTTCATGGTTATGTAATATGGGAGATTTGACGAAGGGTAAATATGTAGAGATGGAGTATTCTCTACACCAAGGGCATTACTAGAACTTTTCTTAGTGATGTCATCAATTATGGTATCAGTATCAGTAGTATAACACCAATTTTTAGTGTGTAGAATCATGTTCTTTTATTCAATCTCTGTTTTAGGCACTCTTGGCTCTTCACCAAGCCTTTCTATCAGAAATGAAGAGTTGCACCTTATACAAAAACCAACAGAACCTGTACCAAGTGTTCCTGCGAAACAAAGAAAAGTCAGTAACAATAAATCTATGTTAATAAAGATATCCACACATATACCTGTATATAATGTCCTTAACTGACTGCCCCTATTATCCAGGTTCCTTATCTATGGCACATACTGCAGTCAGGTGGAATCTGCCACTAAGTATCTAGAGAAGACTTCAATGGAACATGAAGGAGTCAAAATGAAGCTGGAGGTAAAATAAAAATGTTTCATTATACCTGGGCCACTTTTAAGGTAGGGCAGAAATGACATTTCACTGGGTCAACAGGAGCAAAATATAGAAGACAAATTTTGTTACTCTTTTTAGATGTTAACTGTACAGTCATAAGAAAAAGTTTTGGAACCCCTCTCAGCCTGCATAACAATTGACTCCACTTACAACAAAAAAAGATAAAAGTGGCATATCTTTCATTTCCCAGGAACATCTGAGTACTAAAGATTTTTAGTGAAGCAGTATTCAGATGTATGAAATTAAATCAAATGTGAAAAGCTGGCTGTGCAAAAATTTGGGTACCCTTGTAATTTTGCTGATTTGAATGCATGTAACTGCTCAATACTGATTACTGGCAACACCAAATTAGTTGGATTAGCTTGTTAAGCCTTGAACTTCATAGGCAGGTGTGTCCAATCATGAGAAAAGATATTTAAGGTGGCCAATTGCGTCTGTTTGACTATTCTCTGAAGAGTGACAGCATGGGATCCTCAAAGCAACTCTCAAAAGATCTGAAGACAAAGATTGTTCAGTATCATGGTTTAGGGGAAGGGTACAAAAAGCTTAAAAAAAAAAAAACAGGAAATGGAAGGCCACAGGCACAGTTGCTGTAAAACCCAGGTCTGGCAGGCCAAGAAAAATACAGGAGCGGCATATGCAAAAGATTGTGAGAATGGATACAGACAACCCAAAGATCAACTCCAAAGACCTGCAAGAACATCTTGCTGCAGATAGTGTATCTGTACAACGTTCTACAATTCAGCACAATTTGCACAAAGAACATCTGTATGGAAGGGTGATGAGAAAGAGGCCCTTTCTGCACTCACGCCACAAACAGAGTCGCTTGTTCTATGTAAAAGCTCATTTAGACAAGCCATTATGGAACAAAGTGCTTTGGACTGATGAGACAAAAATTGAGTTGTTTGGTCATAACAAAAATCACTTTGCATGGGGAAGAAGGACACCGCATTCCAAGAAAAACACCTGCTACCTACTGTCAAATTTGGTGGAGGTTCCATCATGCTGTGGGGCTCTGTGGCTAATTCGGGGACTGGGGCCCTTGTTAAAGTTGAGGGTCTGATGAATTGAACCCAATATCAACAAATTCTTCAGGATAATGTTCAAGCATCAGTCACAAAATTTAAGTTACACAGGGTTTGGATATTCCAACAAGACAATGACCCTAAACACACATCGAAATCTACAAAGGCTTTTATGCAGAGGGAGAAGTACAATATTCTGGAATGGCCGTCACAGTCCCCCGACTTGAATATCATTGAAAATCGAATGGATGATTTAAAGCAGGCTGTCCATGCTCTGCAGCCATCAAATTTAACTGAACTGGAGAGATTTTGTACGGACTAATGGTCAAAAATACCCCCATCCAGAATCCAGACACTCATCAAAGACTATAAGAGACATCTAGAGGCTGTTACATTTGCAAAAAGAGGCTCAACTAAGTATTGATATAATATCTCTGTTGGGGTGCCCAATTTATGCACCTGTCTAATTTTGTTATGATGCATATTGCATATTTTCTGTTAATCCAATAAACTTTATGTCACTGCTGAAATACTACTGTTTCCAAAAGGCATGTTATATATTAAAAGGAAGTTGCTACTTTGAAAGCTCAGTTAATGATGAACACAACTCCAAAGAATCAAGAGGGGTTCCCAAACTTTTTTATATGACTGTATATACCTCAATATCATTGAGTAAACAACTGTTTTTCAGGAATGCTCCCAAAGGGCGAATAATGGGCGTTTTTCCCTAAGGGATTTGCTGATGGTACCAATGCAACGAGTACTGAAGTATCATCTCCTCCTGCAGGTAACTGTAACATAAATTTATTTAAATTTAATGCCATTTCCTAATTTGATTGTATATATAGTTTTAATATAATATATATATAATATAGTTGAATATAATAGTTTTGATACCTTTACACAAACATGTCAAAAAATTAGTTTTCCAACTATGGCCAACATTGACTTTTATCATGGTTCTTCTCTTCTATCCCTGCACAGGAGTTGGTAAAACACACAATGGACCCAACCGAAAAAGATAATCTTAAATTGTCTTTAGATGCAATGAGGGTAAGAAATCAGTAAGATGTCCTTATTTTCAAAAACGACTAAATACGTATGGTTAGGCATTGATATAACTTATTTATGGTGAATGTATACCTATTATTTTGATCTATGGCCCCAATCCCGTATCTCATAAATGTAGAATACAGATAAATTATTAATTCAACACCAAAAACCATATGTTTCTAGTTAAAAGAGTTTGAAAAATGATAGTGTATAGTATACTTAAGCATTTAAAGTAAACAGAAGGGATGGCTTGCTACACCTCCTAACAATCTTCCCTCATGGTCCAGGCCTAGAAGAGCAAACAAAAATGTTGAATATTTAAGTACAGTATAACAGCTCTCCTTTCTGAAAGAAAAGTTACTGGAGCTTAATTATGTCATTTTCATGTTAATTTAATAATAACAGCATATGGTTTAACCAAGGGGTGTATTGTACTTGTTATATAGAAATGAATGAGCCAAGACTACTACTTAGATAAAGAGCTACAGTATGTGAAAATGGATGTATTTTTATATATGTATTAGAACACTGACTGGCAAAAGGTTTACAAAGTGTCTTTTTGCAGGACTTGGCTCAATGTGTTAACGAAGTGAAAAGAGATAATGAGACACTGAAGCAAATAACAAATTTCCAGCTATCTATAGAGAATCTGGTATGTGGGATTAGAACAACAAACCTGATTTCTTTATAGTAAAATATCCACCACAGATATGTTATGATTAGCTCCTTAAATGGACACTATCATCTCCAGAAAACAAAGAATTGTGTTCTTTAAAGTAATATAGGGGGAAATGGTTTAATTTAATTCAGAAGTTATAGTCTCTATTGTGTTTGCATATTTGTATCAGTAAATTGAAAACTGTATATTAAATAACACCACCATTTAGATGTTCACATTCTTGAAAATGACAAATCTGAGGAAATACTTTATGCAGCATTTTATCCGTTTTTAAAATGTTCCCCATATGAACATACTGTATATGGCCTAGATTGAATATGCCAGTGTTTCTGAAACTGTGATCCCTGCTTGCTTGCAGACCCCTCTAGTAGTGATGGGCAAATTCGCGAAACGCATTAAAGTCATTGGGTGTCAAAATAATTTTGACTATAGTGACAATTTTAATATGCGCCATTATTTGGTCCAAATACATTAAAGTCAATGGGTGTCCAAATAATTTTGACACGCTCCAATTTTAATGTGCACGGCAATTTTGACGCTCGTCAATTTTTTTTTTGGAACGTGTCAGATTTTTTGCCAGCGAATTGTCACCGCAGTTTCATGAATTCATTTGCTTGAGGTGAAACGTGGAAATTTGGCGCAAATTTGTGTCTGTTGAATTTATTTGCCCATCACTACCCTCTAGACCTAACTATGATTTATTACATATATTTTTTAATGAGTTGGCCATTAAAAGCATGTGAGACTTTGGCGAGAAAAGCCTGATAACTTCTAGTTATAGACTTATGAGTGTAGTAGTGTAACTAATGCAAAAGTCAGCCTGGGCTTACCATATAGTTATCCACCATTCCACCAAAATCTTTATCTCAGGTCCTCCCTGGTTCATATCCCTTTACCACTGCAGGTATAATTGCATGTTGCCTCCTGTTAGTTTTCATAAACATCCCCAGGCCTCAGTAGTTATATTCCAATATGCGTATATACTATATTTTATTCTGTGTGTACACATGCAGCTTGTGTAAATGTTTTATAATATAGCTCATTGCATTCTGGTCAGTATTATCATCACTTCCCAGCCATTCAGTCTCACAAGCCACATGCATGTGTATTGTTAGAATGACACTGACGTTTGTAGTGTGCAAATAACCACAATAATATTCTCATAAAAATAAGTGCATTAACTGCTCTGGTGCAAGGAAGTGACCTTTACAGCAGTAGCTGGTGGGAGTACAGAGATTATTATTTCAAAATTGGTGCTGGTGGGATGCTGAGAAATATATAGCTTCTTGCACTAAATTACACAAATACTATATTATTTCATTAAGGAATGGTTAATTATCCCACTATAAACTGTGAATTGTTGGAAATCCTATAGGTTGCATATGGCTCACATAGTAAACCACACATGTAACATGATTTATCTTAGATTCCATCTTGAAACAGGGCAATGGGCTTGCACTTTCTGTTTGAGACAGTATGGAACAGAACATAAGGCATAGAAAAGAGAGTCTAGGAAATGTTTATTGTTAATTTTATATTAAATGTGTAGCCTTTGGAACAGTAACAGCAAAAAATAAAAAGTGTTTTAAAGTAAT
Source organism: Xenopus laevis (assembly GCF_017654675.1). Taxonomy (NCBI): domain Eukaryota; kingdom Metazoa; phylum Chordata; class Amphibia; order Anura; family Pipidae; genus Xenopus; species Xenopus laevis. Next base: position 94,311,060 of record NC_054373.1, read on the forward strand.
GAATATACATAGTAAGTAAGGTTGAAAAAAGACACATGTCCATTGAGTTCAACATTTTTTTTTCTTTTTACTACTACCTATTTGCCAGTTGATCCAGAGGAAGGCAAAAAAACTTGCACTGGTAAAACTGTTGTGTTTACTTCAGAAACACTACTATTGTTTATATAAATAAGCTGCTGTGTAGCAATGGGGGCAGCCAATCAAAGGAGAAAGAGCTCAGTTTACACAGCAGATAGCAGATAAGCTCTGTCTGTCTAATGGTGTTATCTGTTATCCATTAGTTAACCTTGTGCCATATAGCCGTTTTTCAATTTCCGCTATTGCTACACAGCAGCTTGTTTATATGAACTATAGTAGTGTTTCTGAAGCAAACACAGCAGTTTTACCAGTGCAGGGCAACAGTACATGATATTTTCATTACTTTCAAACACTTTAATTTTTTGGTGTTACTGTTCCTTTAAGTGCTCACTCAGCTAAACTGCTTCCATATTCTTTATTTCATTCATTCATTGTTTGCAACTGTCTGACACCTTTTCTTCTCATAGACTGATTCTCTTGCTCAATATGGGAGACCAAAAACTGACGGAGAACTTAAAGTTACCACTATGGAGAGAAAATCTAAATTGGACAGGTAACCAGCCCCAACAGAGCACCAAGCAACTTCTGTCCCACTCACCCCACAAATCCCCTTTTTACCAATTAGCCTTCAGCATACTTTCCCATTGTTCTGATTTTGGTCTGACATTTCCAAATTCCAGACCCAAACATTTTCAAGGTTTACTGGTATGTAGACACAGTTTCAGCCATATCTTGGGCTTAGCCCAATTGCAAGTGTTTTAAGTGTGTGGTGTAATCTTGGGGTGGTGGTGTATATGCACTGTCTATCCTTATAATATTGTTCTCTGTACGTGTCCAACAATGTAGACTACATTTGTTAAATGGGACATATATTGCAGTGACTTACAGGTAAAAACGGTTTTTAGCTCATTTATGTATGTATCTTGTTCATTATTCATAAATCTGAAATTTCTGAATACACATTCTATGCACTATACATATTCTATGAACACTCTTTATGAAGAACTATGTAATGAAGCAGGCCATACGCATGTTCTATGAACAAATTCTATAAACAGATTTATCAAAACGTGAGATTAGAATGTACTACAGAAAAATTCACCTTTCAATTTATTCCTTTGGGTTTTTTAGAAGTGTATTTATCAAATGGTGAACTAAAAAATACCGTAGGAATGTATAGGAAGAGGAGCCTCCACAAGGCCAACAAATAAACAGGAAAACTGTTTTCTGTATTTTTGTAACCATAAATCATCTCAAAATGTTAACTCAAAATACAGCACCTTAATTCCAAATTATACAATATATTTAATGTAGTACAGGTATGGGATCTCTTATCCGGAAACCCGTTATGCAGAAAGCTCCAAATTACAGAAAGGCCATCTCCTATAGACTCATTTTATCCAAATAATCCAAGTTTTTAAAAATGATTTCCTTTTTCTCTGTAATATTAAAACAGTACCGTGTACTTATTCCAAACTAAGATATATATAATCCTTATTGGAAGCAAAACCAGACTATTGGGTTTATTTAATGTTTACCTGATTTTCTAGCAGATTTAAGGTATGAATATCCAAATTACAAAAAGATCTTTTATCTGGAAAACCAGGTCCCAAGCATTCTGGATAACAGGTTCCAGACCTGTACATCCTTTGGATTACACTAGCTAGACACTGACAGTTTGAATTCTGTTTATTACCTTTATCAGATATGCCTTTCTTTTGGACCGAGCACTGCTGATCTGTAAAAGAAAAGGAGATACTTTTGACCTGAAAGAATTTATAAAGCTTCAGAATTTCCAGATTCGGGATGATTCCTCTGGTGACAAAGATAATAAAAAGGTAACTAATAACACTGCTGTATATAAAGTCTGCAAAATGCTGGGTGGCAGCACTGGGAAGTACAGGGTGATTGCTATACAAGCTGTTTTTTTTTACCTTAGGTGTTCCTCAGGTACTGATGTTTGCAAAAGGGTTTTTGAAGCAAAACCATAATGGAAACTGTCATCCCATTATAAACATATACTGATGCCAGAATAATGATTTGTTCACCTTTAGATTAAATTCTAGTATGATTTAGAGAGTGATATTCTGAGACAATTTGCAATTGGTTTTCATTTTTCGCTATTTGTGGTTTTTGAGTTATTTTGCTTCTTATTCAACAGCTCTGTTTGCAATTTCAGCAATCTGGTTGCTAGGGTCCAAATTACCCTAGCAGGTATGCACTGATTTGAATAAGAGATGACCTAAAAGAAAGATGAGTAATAAGATGTAACATTAACAATAAATTGGTAGGCTTACAGAGCATTCATTTTATAGATGGGGTCAGTGACCCCCATTTCAAAGCTGGAAAGTGTCAGAAGAAGAAGGAAAATAATTCAAAAACTATAAAAAGGAAAAACTGGAAAAAGTAAGGCCAATTGAAAAGTTGCTTAGAATTAGCCATTCTATAACATACTAAAACTTAACTTAAAGGTGAACCACCACTTTAATACGGGTCTGTAAACTGCTGGTGTCTATGACACCTACAGCAGCGAAAAAATATTTTTTTGGCTACATTCCCACCTTACAAGGATTAAATATGTATTGTGTCCTTTCTATGAAATGTATACACTCAGGTGCATACTTGGAGCTAGTCCTGGCTCTTACGGTTACTTATGCAACAAGCATCTAGACCCCTGAAAGTTATGATTTCAAAATTCTCTATCTTTCTGTAATGTGCTTTCACTCTGACATTAACAGGGGATCAGAAACTGAATCCTGTAGCACCTCTTTTAATCTGGCTATACCATGCAACCCCACCAGGTTAAATACCTAGATGGCTTATATTTTCTTCCATTAAAATAAATAAAACAGAGAAGTGAGGGTTCAAATATAAACCCTGTGTATTTACAGTAAATATATCTTTATGGTTTTTTTAAGTGGTCACACATGTTCCTGTTGATCGACGCTCGTTGTACTCTTGGCTATGAACTTTATTTTAAGACCAGCGAACTGAAGAAAAAATGGATGGAGCAGTTTGAAATGGCTCTGTAAGTAACATACTCAGTTTGACATACGCATCACAGTGTATTTTTGTGTTTTTTTTTAATTCATACTGTTTAGCAGATTGCACATTTTCTTTTCAATAAAAGGGTAGTTCACCTTTAATTTAACTTTTAGTATGACGTAGACAGAGAAACAATTTGCAATTGATCATCATTTTTTATTTTTTGTGTTTTTTGAATTACAGTAGAACCCCCATTTTACATTTTTTAAGGAGACCAGAAAAAAATGGTGTGAAATGTATTATAATAATATATAGGTGGGACCACAAAACAGCAATGTAAAATTAGGGAAAACTTAAAATCAGGGGATGTAAAATAACTGATCTACTGTATTTAGCTTTTTTTTTGTTCAAGTAAGTTTATTCAGCCAACATCCAAGAACAATTGTCCAATTGCAGTAGAATATACAGCTCATAATGGTGTTATGTTTTGGTAGCCGACGATGAGTAGAGTATAACAGTGCTTTATTAGCAGGCGCGTGCAGCCATTACACAACAGTAAGCAACTCTAACACCACAAGCTGTATCGAAAGTATGCACAGTATAAGTCTTGAGCACAGTGACATCTACAGGCCAATTTTATAAACACCACAAATGGCATACACTGTATGCCATACAGTGTAGGTTATGTACATAGTTACAGAGTAAGCAGTATAAGCATATTCAAGCATTTTCCATTAACCACAGTTGCCAGATTTTGTTTAGAGGTACCATTCTACCTAGCTATTAATTACTCAACATTTTGCATTTCTTATACTGCTTTTTCCCAAGCAGAGTATGTACAGGGCATTGGCGTAACTAGAGTGTGTCTTCATAAAGGCTGGGTTATTTTCTTTTTTTAATTTAAAAAATAAATTTCTAAGCACCAGAGGATCGCCACCCTAGGTACAGGCACTCAGGTGCCTTAATATAAATACGCCCCTGGCTAGTACCTTTGCTAGCACTTTAACATCTGCCGTTAGCAAGGATATGGGCTATATGCCTCTGGGTAGGCAGGATCTTTGCCTTGTTTCGGTACGCTGGTGGCCTTGTACATAGAAGCTGGGAGCCCCTGGAGCTGTACCCCCTCAGAATGACCCAATTGCCTCCAGTATTACATCTGTTGTTAAGGGTTGGTCCAGGTATTCCCTAAACTCCTGCCAGGATGGGGAACTTCATCTTATTAAGGAATGTGTCTACTACTGCCCCTGTGTGGTTCAGCCTTGAACGGTAGAGGTCTGCTTAGAAGGTGACCATAAACTGTTTAATTTCCTTAGGATCTGTAGTAAGGTCTGTCTTGCTGGACATAAGTTTAGTAATTGTGGAGGGAGTTCTCTGGTACCTTGTGATCATTGCTAACATTCAGCTAGTTATCTCCCCCTGCTCATGAACCCTAGGTTTTGTAAATAGATGTTTATACTATGAGTGTTCCCATGTGATATGGGCATATTTCTCTTGTAATCTCTTCAGTTGAGAAAGATGTTGTGGGGAAGGGCATTAGCCACCAGGTTTTCTGCTTTGGTTAACTCGCTCTTAACTGTGGTCTGTTGCTTAGATTGTTTCTTGTAGCTAAGGATTTCCTTATTCAGATATTCCCTTAGATATGGCTTAAAGCAGGTCCGGACTGAGAATTCAGCCCACTAAATACTGACTTTCTATGGGACCTTATAGCAGCCCCTCTGGCACTTACCAGAACCCACAGATTGCCAGTCCGGGCCTGCCTTAAAGGTGTCCCATAGGATATTAATGTCAGTGGTATTGTCATTATGCTGAAAGAATTCCTTCACTGCAACCTCATGTTCCTTGTTGTTATCTAGAATTGTCACCCATATTGGGATTAATGCCCATGGCCCCCTGCACTGTGTGTCTCCTAGGGTGACAGTTAGTTCTAAAGGGGCATTGTCAGATACTCCCCTATCTCCCCTACTGTTCTATGTTAGCTAAGGATCTATCATTAACAAAGGCAAGATCAATTCTGTAAAGCACAGACAAGCATGAGTATTGCCTGGACTGGGGATGTATGTGCCTCCATGCTTCAGTGAGCTCCACACTGGCTGTGAGATCCACCAGGTTGGATCAGGTGTCAACCCCATCATAGGGTCGTATCCTCAGCCTGTTTAATGTGGTGTCCAGCAGTTTATTAAAATCCCTTGCTGCTATAACCTGTGGTTATTGGTCCTTAAACTGTATGAGCTGCAGCACACACTCAGAATCATAAGGTGTCAGAATATACAGTCGCAGCCACGAGCAGGAAAAAGGTTACGAAGGGGGTGGGTGAAAAGGGGTTTGCGGCTGGTGGGGCCTGAGGTGTCTTTGTTGCTGGGGCAGGGGGCCTGGGGGTTGTCTGAGCCTGATCGGGGATGACCAGTGCAGAAAGCTCAATAAAAGCTGTGGAAGGAACAACTACTTGAGTAGCTCCGTGCAGTGCCCTCCCTCCTTAGTCAGGATTAGGGTTGCTTCCTGTTTGGTTTTGACCCGAACAGTTCGGTTTTTGTAAGGCCTGTTCAGGTCTGAACTTTCTGTTCGGTTTCAGCCTTATGAAACCCGAACAAAAATCTGGCTAATAAAACATGAAAAGCATTTAAATACTAAGATACTCACCTCAACATGGCTTAGTTACTATCAAGTACAGTTCATTTCTTATTATTACAGATACAAAAAAAGCAAATCAATCAAAAACCATTGCTGTATTTCAGAGCTTTCTGGATAACTGATTTCTGTATAATAGATCTCATACCTGTAATTAAAGGATTGGGCTTAATTATCAAGCAGAATATAGCTAGAGATAGGGTTTACACCTTTGTAGTTTTGAACTGGGCATCAACACTTTAAAACATTGAGAATACTCACGCCTTTAAAAGCCTTGTGATCAGCGGTCTTGGAGGTGCCCCTGGGGGCTCTCGTTTAGTGGGTATCCTGTGAGCCCTATCAATTGAGAATGTTTGGGAGAGGTGACCTTGAGCCAGGATTCTAGAAATTGTTCTGGGGTGTTCCCTTCCATATTTTCAGAGAAGCCCACAAACTGCAAATTGTTCCTGTGGAGTCTATTCTCCATGTTGTCTGCTTTTTGCTGGACTTGCTGTAGAGATTGCTGCAGTTGCTGTATTCTGTCTGAGAGGGGCAGGCAGGCGTCCTCCAGCGTGCTAATGCTCTGTGGCCTTCACTCATTTTTTCACATGTCGTACTTTGTTATGGACAGGTCCACTTCCGTTTCGGAGTTGATCAAGGCATCTCACATGTCTCTTGTGGATAGGAAAAGTAATTAGAGGATAAGTAATAAAAAGAAGCAAATACAATAAAAGTGTAGCCTCACAGAGCAATAGTTATTTGGCTGCTGGGGTCAGTGACCCCCATTTGAGAGCTGGGAAGAGGCAGAAATAAAGGCAAATAATTAAGAAACTATAAAAAATGATGACCAATTTCAGTTAACTTAAATGTGAACAACCCCTTAAAGTTTTGATTGTATTAATAATAGTTTTATACCAATATAGAGCAGACTTTTACAAAGACCACAAGTGTTCAGAGAGATTTCATCAACTAACATTTGTATGTCTATGTATATCTGGTTAATCTATGTTGTATGACACCTGTAATTATATTTACTGCATTAATTAGAGCAGGACAGGTTAGCCATAATTTCTGTATGTAATTATGAGACAGTATTTGAAAGTCAATGTTACAGCAATAAACTTATCAAGAAAACTCCTTGTCTTACCCATAAATCTCTTTCCTCTGCAGTTCCAATATCTACCCAGACAATGCACTTGCAAATGGTCATGATTTCCAGATGTTTTCATTTGAAGACACAGCTACATGCAAAGCTTGCCAGATGTTACTGAGGTGAGAGGAGATAATGAGCCAAACGTTGGCAAGAGAGAAATCACTCACGGGGTTGTTAATCCCTCTTTTCCCTTTCAAGGGGCCTGTTCTTCCAGGGTTATAGATGTTGCCGCTGCAAAGCTCCAGCACACAAGGAATGTTTGGGTCGAGTACCTTGTTGCGGCAAGCAAGGTGAGAAGAAAGATATGTATATTAGCATGATGGTAATTGTATTTGTATGGTGCTAGATACAGAAAGAATCCTTATACATAGGGCTCAGGTGATCATTAAACAGCAGACAGATGGGAAAGTGGACAAGAGGGGAGATATTTTAATATAAAATATAGATATAAAAATATCCAGAAAGAGGTTTAAGGCAGACAATTTGAAATGTCGACTAGGGGCATCAGAACAAGACACCTGACTGACAGACTAGACTGTGGAACACATATCAAGTAAAAAGCCTAATGAGATCAAACAAGGTTTGTTAGTTCTAAATGGGGCTAGCAATGTTAAAGAAATGTTGTAAACTAACATAGCGAGTAGTCAGCCATAACAAGAATATGCCCAAAAAAGTTACATTTGTGAGTGAAAACCTTTGCTATGTTTATATTTAGGAAGTGTACATGGGTCAAAGGTATAAGGACCACAGGCTTGATTTTTTAAGAAAATATTGTTGTTTGCAAAATAATTTTTTTCTTTCTGCATGTTACAAAAGAATTCTTTTTGTGTTACCTAGGTACAGTATGCCTGAGCTTATTATGCAGATTTTTCTGCCTAACCTGACCTGTAAATAGAGCAATCTCTGCTGAACTACCTGTCTAACATAATGAGCATCCTGTTGCTTTCCTGACATTTTTGCTTTGCCAGGCTTTTAGCACAGTATTCTGCTTTCTGACATTTTATGGCTATTAATCCGGCCATATATGTACTTTGCATGATTTTCTATGAATTTATGCAGGCCAAAGAAGTTCTGCTGAAAATGGCAAACACTGTTTAAAATGCAAGCAAAGAGCTAATTATTGGGTGCAAACCCCAGGCTGGCACCAAGGGTTTTTCAGCCTTCTCTACCATTTTTAGGTGCCTGAAGCTATGCCACCCCTCGCATCACCTCCCATATTTCAGTTTTGGAGCAGGGCAAGGGAAGACACATTGCTAGTGCAGAGAGCACAAATATTGCCCAAATATGCCCAAATATGCACAAATATTCTGATTTAAAAAATGGAGTTTTGTCTCTTTCTACCACCTCTGGTAACCTGTGGGGTGCTGCAGTCTGAGGCTTGCCTCATGACTGGCACCGCCTGGCTGGCACTCCTCTTTGCTGAAAAATGTGCCCAGTGTTGGACTGGCCCACCAGGATACCAGGAAAACCCCCGGTGGGCCCACATTGTCAGTGGGACCTCCTGCTTCTAAATATTTGGCCTATTTCATTGCCATTCCCTAATTCTATGAGAACAAAGAGGCTAAATAGATGGAATAATAGTTTATAATATGTAAAGCAAAGAGACCAGGAGAATAGAGGTTGACTAAGGAGAGTAAGAAAAATTGTACTGAGACTAGGCCACTGGTATAAGGATTTTGGTGGGCCCCTGGTTTCCCAGTCCGACACTGAATGTGCCAGCTCAGGGTAACATTCTAGTTAGAATCTTCTTTCCTATCTCTAACCCTGAACTGTGTGCATGTACAATAGAATATGCTTTATGCGATTTAGCCAAGAAGATGGCAGGCAGCATGGTACTTACTCTTGAGTAAGCAATTGTAATCACTGGGAAGTGTCCAGCAAATTGACACCCGACAGTGAAAACCCTTTTCCTGCTCCTTTAAGATTTAATATCGAAAAAAAAAAAATCGAAAAGCAGTGTAATGTCTCTCTTGCAATTTGTGGCCAATTCAATCTCTATTTCCTTTACATAAAAATGGCCCATAATCAGGGCCGGATTTAGCGAAGCGGTTCCCCAATGTCACATGGTGCTAAAGCCGCCCGCTTCTCCATGCACATGTCCCTCCCCCACATGGTCCTAGTGCTGGCCTCACGAGGAGCATGCGAGCGCGCTTGCATCGGAGCACTGGGGAGCCTTGGGGCCCCAGCGCTGCTAAGGAATGTGGCTCGGTGGCATGCTGCCCCTAAAATTTTGCCCTTGTCACCTCACCATAAATCCGGGACTGCCCATAATATCTTTGTTGGTAAGTAGACTGTTCTGGTAATGACTATACTAACACAAACTGTCAATCTAATAGGTCTGGGCTAGTTTTAAATGTAAATATTTAAGAAAAGTATTTTAATAACCTATATGTTTTTTTTTATTCCAGATTTAGGGTCCTCTACAAATAAAAAGGTAATTCAAGTTTCTCCTGCAATATTTTAGATATAAAGAGGAATTATTATAGGGGTGGGGATGGGTTTATGGTACTTTCCAGGTCCCAATATTCTCCACCTACTTCGGAGTAACAGTTCTAATTCAGCATGATGGTGCAGTGGGTAGCATAGCTTGCTGCCTTGTAGTCATTGGCATAACTAGATGTTTCTGGGCCCCAGAGAAAATAAATGTTATGGCTCCCAGCATATCCAGATGTTGTCCTGTTTCACCAATATATGTTGAAATTGCTCTTTAATTGGGCCCCTCCTGCAGCCACAGGTTCTGCTTACTCTGTAGTTACGCTCTTGCTTGTAGGTTTACATTTAGAAATTTGTATGTTCTCCCCATGTCTGTGTGGGTCTACACTCCAAAAACATATAGGAGCTGTGGAATATGTTTGCACTATATAATTAAAGGATAATAACAAAAATAAGAAGAAATTATTTATTGGGAGAAGAGTCACAAAACAGGAGGGAAGTTTACTCAACTAAACTAAACTAAATAATAGCAGCCTACCAAGTTTTGCATTCTTTAGGAACGGTTTACTACTGTAAAGTGACATCACTTTTGTGAAATGTTCCCGTTTTTAAGGAAAAAGTATCAGTAGTACAGGTATGGGATTCGTTATCTGGAAACCCGTTATCCAAAAAGCTCTGAATTATGAAAAAGGCATTCTCCATTGACTCCATTTTAACCAAATAATCCAAATTTTAAAAAATGATTGCCTTTTTCTCTGTAATAATAAAACAGTAGCTTGTACTTGATGCAAACTAAGATATCATTAATCCTTATTGGAAGCAAAACTAGCCTATTTGGTTTATTGAATGTTTACATGATTTTCTAGTAGACTTAAGGTATGAAGATTCAAATTACAGAAAGATCCATTATCCAGAAATCCACAGGTCCCAATCATTCTGGATAACAGGTCCCATACATGTATATGTTAACATAACATATAACAGATTGATATCCTGGTATTGGTGTTAATTGTAGGTTTAGGAATGAAGCATGTTAATAGCAGATCAGCAGATATCAGAGATTTTTGGATGTGGAAAAGATTCATTATAAACAGTAACACTTCAATTCAATTATTAACTACAGTTTTTAATATTTTATTCAGCAGAAAACAGGCCGGGGGAACAACAGCAAAGGGAATGAAAAAGGTATTTGTGTTACTACAGTATATAATCATGAAAATGGCACCATAAAAACCAGAGGGGGTATAGGGGTTACCTTAATAAACATTTAGGGGCCAATTCACTAACTTCGAGTGAAGGATTCGAAGTTAAAAAACTTCGAATTTCGAAGTTTTTTTGGGCTACTTCGACCATCGAATGGGCTACTACGACCTTCGACTACGACTTCGACTTCAAATCGAAGGATTCGAACTAAAAATCGTTTGGCTATTCGACCATTCGATAGTCGAATACTGTCTCTTTAAAAAAAACCTTCGACCCCCTAGTTCGCCATCTAAAAGCTACCGAAGTCAATGTTAGCCTATGGGGAAGGTCCCCATAGACTTGGCTAACTTTTTTTGATCGAAGGATATTCCTTCGATCGTTCGATCGAACTATCTGCGCTAAATCCTTCGACTTCGATATTCGAAGTCGAAGGATTTTAATTCCTAGTCAAATATCGAGGCTTAATTAACCCTCGATATTCGACCCATAGTGAATCGACCCCAAAGTGTGATTATTGGCTGTGGAGGAGCTTGTAGAGATTGGCAGGGCTTAGGTGCATTGTGGGTGGGGTTTTGGCATTATACATGTCTGGGCAGATCAGGGGCATGATTATACCTACACAGGTAGTTTTTTATTGGATCCCCATTTCATTTTTTTTGACAGGGCCACTATCCAAGAGGCATAGGTAACCAAAGGCTAATAATTGGAGGACTCTTGGGAGGAGAGCCCTGCTAATTAAGTAGTATGAGGCCCCATGATTACTGATGGCAGCCCTGCATGAAACCATGAATTACACAAGGAAATATAGGGCCACCAAAAGGCATAGAGGTAGAGAAGGGACATCAGCAATACTAGAATGGTGAACGCCACTGATTTCATAAAGGTGTGTTTCAAGCAGTTGAACAGATAGATAAAAATGATGCACGAAAAATAAAAAAAGATAACCACTTCAAGGATGCGGGGATAGCTAACACTCCAGATCTACCATGTCAGCTAGCAGGGGTGTCCTGTGGCTGTTTTGCACAAAAAGCTAGAACTTAAGGTCGCTTGTCAATGGGTAAATAAAAAAAATATATGCTGTGTATTTTACAGCAGCCTGTCAACATCACTTTTCAGCAGCCTGTCAACATCACTATGACAGTGGGAGACACAATTATCAAGGGTTGAACTTTGAATTCATGTGAGTTTTTTAAAAACCCATAATCTCCAATAAATTCGAAATTTGTCTGGTCGAAATGTATTAATATATTTTTTTTTATTCGGATGAACTTAAACAACCCAAAAATTCCGATCGAATTTTCAATTTGATCCTTGATAAATCTACCCCATAGGGTTGCCAAAAAAAGCAGCAGAAACCTTACAAAAATCACAATTATAGTATTAATTGTAAAAGAGTATGCAGAAAAGATTTATAAGACCACAGTTAGAGAGTCCCCAAGTACAGATATAAAGAGTGTATATGTGTATAAAGAGGTACAGATATAAAGAGTGTATACTGTATGTGAAAGACAAATTAAACAAAAGTGTGTGGGAATTATAGAAAAAAAATGTTTTTTTCATAAAATGTTTTTGACCAGGTCTCCCCAAAATGGAGGCATGTGAGGAATATATTGGCATTCCGCCACCCCCAATTGCCTTTGGTCCACCTTTGCGAATGGAAAAGGGGGATATTATAGAACTGACAAAAGCAGAAGCCGATCAACATTGGTGGGAGGTAACATTACTTAAGTTCATTTTCACCAGCCTGACCAATCACTGCCCTCTCATTTATTACTTTCTGGTATCCAGTTGTTTCTATATTGAGTTTTCTACTGGAATCCCTGTACGCAAGGTTGTTTTCAATGTTTCCCATTGCCTGTAGCTGCTGAACAGCCATGCCACAATTTTATACCTTATTAAGTATAGGTAAAAGTGTGGCATGCTACAGGACATAATTATTTGTCTCATTAGTGTTTTGCCTCAATTCAAAGCAATGTCAGCATTATTTTATGTATTTTGGGCAGCAATATATTTGTATAATTTATCAAGTACTTTTTCATAGCTGGAAACCAATTTTGTTACAGTAAAAAAGGATGCCTTGTCTTATTTCTTACATTCTCTCATTTATCCATGTTCTATGTATACCTACATGTTCTTTTACACTATTTCTGTCACATAAATGCCATTATTATGTCTCTCACAGGGCAGGAACACATCCAGTAATAATGAGATCGGCTTCTTCCCCTGTAGCCATGTAAAGCCATATGTGAATGTAAGTGCAAAATGGGAAGGGTTAGCTTCCTCTCTTGCCCACTTCTCCCTCAGTTGTGTAAGTAGATGCTTAGTAAAGGAAATGCAATGTAATGCAGTCTCAGTTTTATAGGCACTATACAAGGCTATATAATGTATCATTCTGAACACAAGGTAGTAATGAAATAGAATATAAGGCTCTAATAAAAATATATTAGTGCAGGGGTGCCCAAAATATAGATCGTGATCTACCAGTAGTTATCAACAATATAAATGACCAGCCTAATGGCTTCTTATACCTTTTTATTTAAAAAAACGTCTTACAATGTACTTTTTACTGATAAATTAAAATGTATATACAGGTATGGGACCTGTTATCCAAAATGCTCTGGATCCAGGGTTTTCCAGTTAACGGATCTTTTCGTAATTTGGACCTTCATACCTTAAGTCTACTAGAAAATCATATATACATTACGGTTTTGCCTCCAATAAGGAGTAATTATATCTCAGTTTGGATCAAGTAGAAAAAATTTGGATTATTTCATTAAAATAAAGTCTATGGGAGACGGCCTTTCTGTAATTTGGTGCTTTCTTAATAACGGATTTCCGGATAATGGATCCCATACCTGTATATTTATATTTAATATTTATATACTTAAAATTTCTGTGGAAACCCTGACAATGCTGCTGCAGTGGTAAATCTTGATGGGATAATACTTTAGATATTTTGATTTGTCACTCTTAAGATGCTTTCATTTTCTATGTTAGAGAGGCTAACACTGCGTGAAGTGCTGAGCTCTCACACACTTTTTTCTTCCCCACTAGACCCCAGTACCGGATCTTTCTATGTATACCTGGTAAGTATTGGAACCAAACAAAGATTACACATTAAATGGTATTTTAATGGTGAAATACATGAAAATGCAAGTGTATGCTGCAGTGGGGCATCATTCACTAGAATTACATGTGTCATCTTGTTTTGAGACGCATGCACAATTAAAGCCTGCTAGATCTAAATCTTACAGAAAATGTGTCACTCCTGTACCACATTGTCGCATTCCTTTACGACACTAGAAATGTACTGCCCAATTGTCCTGTGTTACGCGGGACAGTCCCGATTTTGACAGCTCAGCCCGCAGTCGCCTGAAATGTCCCAAGTTTCACTTTGAACTCCTGCACTGAACAGCCAGAAAAAGATATAAAGTTTCTAAAACTTAATTAAATAAGAGGTTTTTTGGCAGAGAGTGCAGAACACTCAGCATCTGCACTTAGATACAATTAAAGATACAATTGTAACTATTTAAGATAAGCAGGTCTCTTGGGAGAACTGAGACTTACAGCTTAAGGCTAGGGCCATACAGGGCAGAAATCAGCCTGCCGAAATCCACAGGCTGATTTCAGCCCCCGACGCGAGCAGACAAAAAGATTCAGCTAGTGGTCGAGGGCTGAAATGAGCCTGAGGATTTAGTCTAAAGGCAATTCACCTTCATAGCTAAACTGTAATAACACATAAAACATGACTATAAAACCCCCATAAATGTGTTGAAACTTTCCATAATCTGGCAAATTTTGTAAAATGGGCATGGTATTTAGGGAGTGTGATCATAAAATGCGTGTGACCAAAAAATTTTGCCACGCTGTGTGCAGCAATCTTTTTGTACCTCTTTCCTTGTCTCTTATTAAAAAACAAGCGAGCACAATAGACACAGCCAATACAATATTATTGGTTACAACCCACACATTTTAGCATTTCTCTCAAATATAATGGTAATGGGGCCCAAGGGATTGGAGGAGACACATTCTGAAGGATAAGCTTATTTGTGCGAATATCTGTTTTAGTCAAACCTCATTTTTACCTCTGCTGTTTTTGTATTTAGGTATGCAAGTCCTATGGAAAGAAAAGAGGCTGAAGTCCTGCTTGCAAATCGATCTGATGGGACTTATCTGGTCAGACAAAGGGTGAAGGATGCTGGAGAATTCGCCATTAGCATCAAGTAATCATTTATCTGTAAAAGCCTATATTAAATAGATTCCCCTCTTTCTCCAACAAGGGTCAGCATAATTTTTGGAAAGATTCTGGGAGTTGCAATTCAGAAGCAGCTAGAATACCAAAAAGTTCCCTTGAAATGAAAGATAAACAACACTGTTTTCAATCTAATTTCCACAAGTAAAATGCTTCGAGCCAGCTGGGCATCAGTGGATAAACACTGAAATGTTTGTCCCATTTTCTTTGCTAGGGCTGAATGATTCCCTAAGTATATATGTCACATTATTTTCTAATCGATGGCATTAAGTGGCCCTTCCACAAGAGATTCCCCACACTATAATGCTATGTAATATTTATACAGTTCTGTCGAGCTGAGATTCAGAGTCAGATGTGTTTTCATTTGCCCCATTATCTGCAAATGTATTAAGGGTATTTGGTCTATTAAGAAGTAAAAGTCAAATAACGTGACATTTTACAAATTAAATAATTATTTTTAATGCATATTTTAAATGATGATCACTTTGGACTTACCTGAGTGGTGACCTTGCCACTTGACAGAAGATTTGACTTCATGTAACGTTGTTAAATGCAAACTTAGTCTGTCTATTTGATCAGTCTTAGTCTTTCTCTATCTTCCAATTTAGAGATCTGATACCAAGTATAAAGGATCTTGGTCAAGTCATATATTTTACTTGGTTCAAATCCCTGGGTATGCTATATGCCATAGCTTTACTCTTGTAACCTTATTTGCTCAATGCCCTTGATATTTTTTGTATTTCTTTATTTTGGGGTCATCCAGTTTTATGTTATAATTATTTAGAAAATTAGGGTAATACAAAGCATTGGTTAAAGACAACTGACATGTAGCAACCTAAGCTTGTGTCTCCTATGGGACACATTAACTGTGCTTTTTATCCTTAGGTTTAATCAGGAAGTGAAACACATGAAGGTTACATCTCAGGGTGGGCTCTGGAGACTCACTGAGAAGAAAGGGTTCAAAGGACTTACTGTAAGTAACCTATAACTGACAAGATGAAAAATGTCATGTAATCTAAATATTTTCTCCAGTAAATATTTCATAGGATGAATTTGGTTTTCAATTAAGAATGCTCAAGTATACTCTAAATAATTACTTCATAGGATTGTGAATGCAGCCCTTGGATGTCAGGTTTGCATGGACCTGTCAGAATTAAGTTATCCGCATAGGCAGTTTAAAAAACAAGGGCACCTGATATATTTTAGACACTCCCCCCAGTGAATTTAATCATTAAAGGGCATGTAAAGTCTAAAATAGAATAAGGCTAGAAATGCTGTATTTTGTATACTAAACATAAACATGAACTTACTGCACCACAAGCCTAATCAAACAAATGATTTATGCTTTCAAAGTTGACTACAGGGGTCACCATCTTGTAACTTTGTTAAACATCTTTGCAAGACTAAGACTGTGCACATGCTCAGTGTGGTCTTAGGGATCATCATAAACTAAGCTGCTTGAGTTCTGCATGGCTGGGAAGTAAGGCGGGGCTCCCCCTGCTGTTCATAAGTATGATTGTTTCCCTGCTCAGCAGTTAGGGACCATCTGACAATTCCTATCCACAGCAGTAAATGAAGGGGGAGAATCTCACTGCATACAGTGAGGTTTCTTATAAAAACGGTACACATTTTTTAATTCAAGTATATTGGAGATAAGTTTCTTTTTCATAAAAGAAAGTAAAAATTTGATTTTTTTTTATGGATTTTTTTTTGCCTATACATGCCCTTTAAGTTTTATGTCAGCAGTCATTTTATTTAAAACAATGCACCGCAAATAACTAAGAAAGTGTCACTCTGCCACTTTACCTTATGCCTTGGTGTCCTTGCCTTGAGCATGCCCATGTGCAGTACAGTAAGGTATTTACTCTACTGCCCATGTGTGTGTGTGTACATTCCGACTCTAAGAATGCCTGATAAAGATAAATGGGCCTGTGCAGTTTTTTCCTAAATTATTAATAATTGGGAAGAAACACAGTAACTGGATCCACTGGAGCTTCCTCACATTTTGTAGCTCAACAGTAAAATCACCTTTCTTCATCTATTCATTTATTTAACCTTAGTCAACAACTAACAGTAAGCAAGGACTATATGGTGTAAGTATGTTAACCAGTGAGGGAAACATGCATTTCCTTTCCATGTCTACGTTTCCCATGTTTTATTTCTAACCATAAGACTCATCGAGCATTTGTCTTCCTTTATGTATCTTCAAGGACCTTATTGGGTATTACCAACAAAATTCACTAAAAGACTGCTTTAAACTTCTTGACACAACACTACAATTACCATTCAAGGAACCAGAAAAGAAAGACAACCCTAAAACTGGTAAGTGCTGAACACTGAACACATTACATTTTCTTGCCTAAAGGGAAATTATCCTGACCAGCAATGTATTTACTAATCAATAAATAATCTGAGAGATATTAAGGCACATGCACTTATAGAGAGCAAAGTGCAATTTCAAGCTCAATCACCATGTAATTTTTCCCAGAATTCCGGTGTCTTTGCAGACAGGCCATTTTCTTGGAGCAACTGTATGGTGCCTACTGCAATTGTGTGCAATTCACCAAAATGGACACAAGTACACATGCACAATAGTTATACTGTGAATACACAATACTGTCTAGACAGCTTAAAAGTGAAAGTAAGAGTTGCTTGCTGTTCTGTAATGGCTGCATGAGGGCCTGCTAATAAAGCACTGTTATACTATACTCATCCTCGGCTACCCAAAACATAACAGATTGGCGAAAGGATGGCTCTTCTACCTCTGCAGCAGCCTGCACCTTTTCTTCCAAACCCTGGTGAGCCTATCATACCTTTTACTGCTTGGATCCGTATGTTTGAAAATTACATTATTGCTGCTGACCAAGGGGAGATTTCTGCTGCTAGAAAGCGTGCTTTACTTATTCACTGCCTGGGAGCAGAGGGACAGCGTATATTCTATACATTACAATTACCTGATGATACTTATGAAACTGCTCTTAATGCTAAAAAGAACTTTTTTGTGCCAAGAGTAAATGTGGTTGCTCAAAGATTTAAATTCCGCCAACGTGGACAACGTAATGGTGTATCCACAGAACAATTTGTAGCAGCTTTGAGAGAGCTGGTTGTTACCTGTGAGTTTGGGACTCTAACAGATGAAATGCTAAGAGACCAAATAGTGGAAAAAACAAACTTACCTCGCATTAGAGAGAGACTGCTCCTAGAGCAGGATTTAACCCTTGCAAAGGCTATTACAGTTGCTAGCCAAATTGAAACAGCAGTGGCAGAGGCTAAAACTCTCAGTCAGGGAACTGCTGGGAATGTACAGATTGTGAATTCAGCACTGTGGCCTAATAATGCTCAGTCACAGGCAAAATACAGGGCTAAGGAAAGGGATTCACCTACACTGCAAAACCGTGCAGCAAATACAAATAGAAAATACTGCTTTCGCTGTGGTTCAACACAACACACTGCAAATCATG
Source organism: Xenopus laevis (assembly GCF_017654675.1). NCBI lineage: Eukaryota > Metazoa > Chordata > Amphibia > Anura > Pipidae > Xenopus > Xenopus laevis. The sequence continues at coordinate 94,329,229 of NC_054373.1, forward strand.
TTACATGTCCTGCAAAAGCTAAACGGTGCCGCAAATGCACAAAAGTAGGGCATTTTGCTAAGATCTGCCGTAGTTCTGCTAAAGATGTTCATGAAGTCACTTCTACAAATGTTACAGTATTAAGTGTGGATAAAGCTGGTACATTTATTTCAGACAAGTTTATATGCACTGTCAGTGTCAGTACTGCTTCTGCTGACAAGGGACACTCCATTAACCTGATGCTTGATACAGGTTCAGCTGTTTCTATACTACCAATGGATATTTTCTTGAAATACTTTGCAAAAGATCCGCTTGTTGTACCTGCCCTGAAACTGGTCAGTTACTTAAAGGATCCAATCCCTGTGCTTGGTTGCTTGCCAGTGACTGTACAATTTAAATCAAATACTGCAAAATGTGACTTTTACATTGTGAATAAGGGTACTGTTATACTTGGAAGGGATCTCTTTGCTGCATTAAACCTACACTGCAGATTTGCTATAACCTTGATAGACTATTACAGTAAATGGCCTGAAATCGCATTTGTTTCTCATATAACATCAGCTACAGTAATAACATTTCTGTCTACAGTCTTCAGCAGAGAAGGTAATCCAAAGGAGTTAATATCAGACAACGGACCACAGTTTGTCTCATCTGAGTTTGAATACTTTCTGAGAGAGAGGAATATTGTGCATAGGAAATCTTTCTGGATTTCTCCATTTGCTTGTGGGTAATAACCCACAAGCAAATGGAGAAATCGAGCGATCCCACAGAAGTCTGAAAGAAGCACTACAGACAGCAAATCTTACTGGGAAATCCTGGAAAGTTCCTACATAACTACAGAGCAACGTGCCATGCTACAACCCAATCATCTCCAGCTGAATTATTACATGGCAGACAGATGCGCACTAAGTTACATGTTGCAGACATCAAACTTCCACAAAGTACTGTGCCTATAAAATCATCTACTGCTGACATTGTGAAATGTCAACAAGCCAAATGCAAGGCTTATACTGACAGAAAACGTGGTGCCAGAGAAGTACACTTTCAAACTGGATCTTTAGTCAGAATTAAGAAACCAGGAATACTGAAAATCTACATTTACTACACCACTTGAAGTGAGACGCCAGCGAGGACCATACACATATGAACTGCCTGATGGAGGCATACGGAATGCAAGTTGTCTTGCTCCTGTAAGATATGACTTTGGAGAAGCTCCATTAGATGAAGGACATTTTCCTACTACTAATGTCAACTGCAATAGGCCTGAAGAAAGTGAACCTATAAGGTGTACTGAGAGAATCAGAAAACTACCTGCATGGACCAAAAACTATGTGATGTGAATAATGTATATTATTGCTTTAAGATGCATTGTTGTTTAGTACATTTGCCAAAATGCTTTCCTACTATAGGGGGAATATGTGGTGTTTATACAAATGGCCTGTAGATGTCACTGTACACAATAGTTATACTGTGAATACACACTACTGTCTAGACTGCTTAAAAGTGAAAGTAAGTGTTGCTTCCTGTTGTGTAATGGCTGCATAAAAGCCTGCTAATAAAGCACTGTTATCCTCTACTCATCCTCGGCTACCCAAAACATAACAAATCTCCTGTGTCATTAAGCACAGTAGGGAACAGAAATCAGGTTGGTCTAAGTGATGCTGAACACAATTATAGGGAAGTTCAATGAGCACATTTTGACACAAGTGCCTCTAATGAAAGTGGTTTTAGGCACAACTTACTGTGGGGAAAATTGCAATTGTTTGCTATGGGTTACTGCTCCTGAGCAAACTTAGTGCCTTTTGTTACATAACTCCCTTTGTTTTACAAGAACAACTGTATTGTGGCTTTTCCCATTGCTCCCAGTCAAGTTGTAAACTGCATACTAATAAATGCATTCCGAATATTTTTCTTAAACACAAATGGTTATACATTTTCATATTCATGGTTATTGTTAGAAATGGTGTTCTTTTATTTACCTTTCAGAAAAAAGGATGAAATATTTTGGGTCGGCTCGAGCTCGTTATGATTTCTGTGCAAGAGACAGAACAGAACTGTCTTTAAAGGAGGGAGACGTAATTAAAATCCTGAGCAAAAAAGGACAAAATGGCTGGTGGAAAGGAGAAGTTTACGGCAAGGTAAAAATAAGTAGGAGCAAAGTAGGTCAATAAAAAGAGAGCTTTAAAAAACAATAGGCTGTATAAGGCAGAGGCCTTGTGTCGTGATGGGTCAACTGGTATGCAAGCCAAATAAATAGTGGCTTCAGCAAGAATTGAGAAGGGGTTGTGGGAATGACAAAAGACATTCGCGAGGGACCATATTAAAAAGTCATCAATTTCTTTTCCTGGGTATCCATCACATTAAGTCCAGAGGTTACATCCACCCTCCTGTGAGCCAATAGGACAGCATCAAAATCTAAATAAGCAAAAAGCAAGTGATGTAACTGACCACACATGCAACTCTCTTTATTTCAGCTGGTCACCCTCAGTCAGAAATATTAAAGATAAAGGGTCTCAAAGCTAAACTATAACTATCACCACAAACAGAAGAAATACTCGGTGCCAGTGGTTTATGAAAAGGAACAATTTTATTGAAGAACAAAAATAAAGGGAGCAAAGTGACTTTAGTGACGTCACTGGACTTTTGCAAAAGGTTAGAGGCTCTTAAGCATTCTTACAGGGACATATAAATTAATAAACCATGGTACACTAACATAACGCTGTAAAAAATAAATACAATTAACTAGGGATGCACCGAATCCAGGATTCGGTTCGGGATTCGGCCAGGATTCGGCCTTTTTCAGCAGGATTCGGATTCGGCCGAATCCTTCTGCCCAGCCGAACCGAATCCAAATCCTAATTTGCATATGCAAATTAGGGGCGGGAGGGAAATTGCATGACTTTTTGTCAGAAAACAAGGAAGTAAAAAATGTTTTCCCCTTACCACACCTAATTTGCATATGCAAATTAGGGTTCGGATTCGGTTCGGTATTCGGCCGAATCTTTCACGAAGGATTCAGGGGTTCGGCCGAATCCAAAAAAGTGGATTCGGTGCATCCCTACAATTAACAATAATAAGGAGCTGCAGTAGTAATATACTAATTATAACATAGTAATAAAAATAGTAGTGCCATAAACATGTCACCTTCCCAGCTGCCAGCCACCCCTACTGATCAGCCCATGAGCAGAAAAGGCTTTGTGTATGTAACCCCCCCAACTCTGATGCCAGATTTATCCAAAAGGAAAGCTGCATGCTTCTTTTTTTATCCAACAAGGTTTGTTTCTTATTAAAATATTGAGTGTCAGATGTAGACACATGATAACAAAAACCACCTGACGTTATCTGACCAGATGTGGTTGCATCCTATGCTATTATACAAGATCCTGTGGTCATGTACAGTCTAATCGTCTAATCTTCAAACTCTGCATATAAAAAATGATATGCAATTTTACCCTTTGTTATGGGGTGGCACAGAGCATTTTTTCTTACCAAAAGACTAACCCCAACCTTAATTTGGCAACTTTTTGTGCTTCCTAAGTAGGAATCCACCGAATCCAGTAGTCAATTTGTGATTCGGCCAAGATTTGGCCTTTTTCAGCAGTGCCTGGCCAAGCCAAGAAAGTGACATTTTTACCCGTACACTGCATGTGCTGTTCTCTTTCCCCCTTGTTTCCCTAATTTACAAATGCAAATTAGGGTTTGGATTTGGTTCGAGATTCGGACGACTCTTTCAAAAAGGATTTGAGATTCTGCAGAATCCTAAAATAGTGGATTTGGTGCATCCCTCCTCCCAAGATCACCAACCAGCCGGATCTGCCAAAAAACCCTAATAATACAGGTTCTACAAAGAGAGAGGCTGAATTTATGTATACAGAAACAAAAAAACGTAAACCTTAAAAAATCCACCAATATGCATTCATTAAAAAATTTTGCAATGTTGTTATATAAAACATTTTGGCTAGAATTAATACTTGCACTGCTATTAATAATGGCTGCCCGACTTGCCAACAGTCAGATGCAAGCATGATGTGTCTGTTTCTGAGGCTACTAGCAGATTATTTTTAACTGAATATTTTAGCTGATTTTCAATGGAATTGGAAATCCAGGGGAAAAAATAAAAACCTGGACTTCAGTCAGTATACCTGTGCACTAACATTATTTTTTTGTGTTCTTCCTTCAAGGTTGGTTGGTTTCCTGCAAACTACGTAGAGGATGATTTTTCTGAATATTGTTGAATGACTTTCCAAACTGACAATGGTTATGGCAAATACTTTCTGCTATTTCTGAGTATCTAGCCCTTGTATTTTTGACTCCCCCCAATAGTGAATTGGTGGAGTGGACACAAGGAACTCTTTTTCCAAGGCACACAAGATCTGAATATGGGGCTTTATACTGTCGTCTTAAGTCACAAGTTTTGATTTTGCATTTGACAAAAGATTACTTGTTCAACTTGGAACACATACATACTGGTTTATATGTACATGAATTCTTATTCACCTTTTACTGGATACGGAAACATCTTTATATATGCAGGATGCCAAACCCAACCGATGAATAGTTGGTGCCTTTGTACACATAAGAGGGGAAAGAATTATGATTTCCCAGCATTACAATTGTGCAATGTTCATTATGCTAATTTATCAGATAAGGGATGGATTTACTGAAACTCAATAAATGGAATACTCATGTTCACTTTTGCATGTAAATTTATCATGTGACAATGGGAATTAGAATATTTTATTTCTAAGGTACAAAAGCCCTATTATCTCTAGTTAGAAGGCAGAGTGGTTTGGGCATGTGGCCAAAACTTATTTGACTGACATTTTCACTTGTTTGCATGGGGGGCATCCATTTCCTAGCAGACAATATCTATTTTCTCTGGCAAGTAATATGGTTATGGCAGATATTCTACTGTATATTCACTGTCAGAGCCAGGGTCCCCACTGCTTTTGATCTGAAGTGACCTTTAACAATGATTGTGCAGCCTGCAAATGCCTCCAACTACTTTAACAAGGGTGAAATAAAAGGAGGCTGAGGAAGAGTAAACAGAAGCACTGAAGTTTTAGGATAATGGCACATGGAGAGATCTGTAGTGTTTCATATATATTGATTTATCATATCAAGTGCTATACATTTTCCCACTGTTTAGGTTGACTGCATACAGAGTGTTGGCTCCACGGCTCTCAGCACGAAAATGCCTGCTTTCATGTTTTCAGGTCGACCACCACTCTGCTCCACTGTGTATGCCTGCATGCAAGCAGAAGCTGTACTTGTTTCCTTGTGAGGCAACTCCAGGCGACTTCGGAAATTGAAGCGCCAGCCGATTTTTCATTTTAGCACGTGGAAGGCAGGGAGAAGGCAGTTCGGGGAAATTGTTGCCCCGAAGGAGAGGCGATTAGTCGCCAGGCGAATAAATCTCCCAGAATCTGCCGTGTGCTAAAGCCCCAAGTGCAGAAAGTGGAACGGTGGGATCGGAGCAGAATTTCTTCTCTCAGCCTGGAAAAAAAAAGCCAAAAAAGTGAATGGGAAACACTGTCCTGTCTAGCATCTGTAGCGGATCTATGCAGGACTGTGTGTTTTTGATTAAATATTCTCCTATCACTAGACATGGCAAGGCATGATCACCGCACTTCCCATTCACTTAGAGTAGGGGAGACATTGCCAGCAAGTTGCCACCTACAATTAAAACAATAAATCTTAGGGGCAACAAAATAAAGAGTCTACTTACGTGCCATTACCCTTAAACAATATAAAAATAAGAAATCCATATCTTCGGTGTGAGAAAAAAACAACAACACTATTTAAGCTAAATGAAATGGCATTATACAGGGTTAATTAAATAATGACAAACAGGTGTTTGTCATATTGGAATGCGTGTCACCAGTATCAACTGCTTATTGCTATAATGGGGATACCTGTGTCTAATGTCTAATTCCATTTTTTATAAGACACAAGTACACTGTTACCCTCCTTTCATGCTGCATCATGTATGCACGATCATAGAATGTCCCTGGGCATACATTAAAATCCAAGCACTGGCTTTGATTTCAGTTTGTTATAGCAGTAAGACTATTTTTGCTGTAAGATTAGTATAAAAAGAACTGCATGAGAGAGGAATGATGTAAGTGTTACACTCCATTCATTTCTTATTAGTATAGTTGAGCCTTTCAGCCTTGTTTTCCCAAAAACTCACATACATTGTTTCATAGGAAGATGGAAACTCATTAAACTAGTGGGTTAGCGTGAGAACAACAAACGTCTTCAACTTCATATTATCGTTGTTATTCGGTTGAATAAATAGCCTATCCATTGAGGACTTCTTCATAAATGATTAATGATAAATTTCATTTTCAAATAGCTCCTTCAATAAAAATGGAAAAGCATTTAAAAAAGTGAAAAGCTATTTTTTTCTGTAACTGACTGATGGGTTGTATTATTTTATTTCCTAATAAATGTTACGGAATAGTATTTTTTGTGACTTAGTATAACCCCTATGCAGCACGTATTTGTGCTGATCATCCAGTAATCCAATATCCCCAATAAACTACATCCTGATACAAATAAGTTCATATATTATATTCACTATATTGCTGCATGTTCATCAGTGATGATTAGGAATCAGTCCCACAGCATAGATGAAGGGGAAGCCACAAAACGCTCAGGAAGAGCTTTATGTTTGACTTAACTATTTGGCTCAGTAACATCAAAATATGAAAGTGTTTTAAAAGACAAAGAAATCCTCATAAAGGGCCAAATTTACTAAAGGGCAAAGTGACTAACGCTGGCCAAAATTTGCTAGCGAAAATTTGCTAGTGAAGGAGATAGACTCCTCTTGCGCCAGACTTGCCTTCACCACCTCAGACCAGGCGAAGTGCAATAGATTAGATAGGGGTTCCTAAAAAAATAGTTGAAGATTTTTCTAAGTCCCAAAAAACGCTGGCGTATTTTCCTTTTTTCAAGTTGATAGGCTGCAAAAGAGCGTACATTTTTTTTAGGGTAACCAGCTTCCCCCCTACATTTCCTAACATATGGCACATAAATTATACACTGGGATCATGTGTAGGGCAATATAACAACTCTATTTTATTTTATTAAGGTTTCCCAGGCTTGTGTAGTGTAATGTATTTGCTGCAACATATACGTCCATTCAATTTTAACTTCCCACCGTATGCAAATTAGGCAATGCTAGTGCAACTTCGCTTTGCTTGGCGCAGTAATGCAAGTGCAACTTCGCCAGCGTTTGGAGCCCTGGATGCAACTTCGGATGTGAGTGGATTATCGTTGTCCTGGCGAATCTACGCCTGGCGAAGTGTTGCGTTGTGAGCAAAGCCATCGCTGGTGAATTTTCTGAGGTTAGTAAATTTGCTCCAAAGAGTACAGTTAATCTGAAAGGGCACATTAAAATGGACTTTCTGGTCTCACCAATATGATCCACTATACACAGAATCCCCAGCAGCTCACTAAAAGACCGCCAGATTTTACATCATTTTAGCTAACGCTAAGCTCCAGAAGACCAAAATGCATGGCCAAAAGCCATGCAAAGGTTAGGAAGAGCAATGTATTTATTCTGCCATGTCCCCTGGGGGTATTAGGAATGACAAGGACAGCTTATATATTTGAAAGAGAAGATACCCTTTCCCTGAAATGCACCCCTGGGACTCACATTCTGGGCCCTTTGAGGAAAAAAAACAGGTAATTTGCTGGATGCGCTATAGAACAGCCATGTGGGGGTGCTGGTTTTGCCATCTCCAAAGTAGCAGTTGCTCTTGACTGCAGCCTGAAGAAAATGCAACCAGCGAGCCTGCATAGAAGAAAGGGTTCTGTACAGGCATAAAGAACCCTGAAAGGTCTGAAAAGGCAACCGCCCAGGATTAGAACTCAGAGCCCCACGGGGGTTAACATGCGCTTTACACATTGCGCCACAGGAACCTAGACCTGCTGGGAAAGGTTCTGGATGACTGTCTTAACCTATTGTCCCCTTGTGCCTCTGCATTGACTGGCAGGGCAGGAAGTCTATCTTCTGCCTAATAAAGTCAATACCCACCTGAGGCCATTTCCTAAAAGAGCCGGTCTCAATAGCTCAGTCGGTAGAGCGTACAGCTCTGGTCAATAACCTGGTCCAAAAGGTTGTGGGTTTGATTCCCACCTCGGCTAAAAACTCAGCTCCAGAGCTGGTCTGCTGTGCTTTAACCAAATCTTGAGTGATGGAAGGGCAAGTGCCAGAAGTCCATCATCTGCCTTCCATTTGGCTGCCCATTTTTCTAACGGTTTAGTCCATCTAAGCTACGCCGGTATGTACCTCTGCTTCAGGCCAGGGGTTCCCCATCTAGCACCTTGCCCTTACCTTTGCATAAACTTGGGTATTTTTCCCCATACAGAACCTATTTTGGGATTTGCCTAGCATCAGCCTGAAGTTGACCTTGGCAAATTGCTTAATGAGGACAGTGTTTCTACCAAGCATTAAAAAACAAAGCATTTGAGAAGCTGACTAGCGAAGGCAGCTTTGGTGCGAAAAGAAAGTAGAGGTCGCTCTTGAATGCAGCATGCAGAAGATGGAACAGATGAACCTTCTTGAAAGAAAGCATTTGAGAAGCTAAATAGCGAAGGCAGTTTTGGTGCTTTAACAAATGTGAAATATTGGTTACTCAGTAATGAAGCCAAAAGAAAAGGCACCTTTCCCTGAAATGCACCCCTGGGACTCAAATGCTGGGCCCTTTGGGGAAAGAAACCAGGTAATTTGCTGGATGCGCCATTGAACAGCCATGTGGGGGTGCCGGTTTTGCCGTCTCCAAAGTAGCAGTCGCTCTTGACTGCAGTCTGAAGAAAATGCAACCAGCGAGCCTGCATAGAAGAAAGGGTTCTGTACAGGCATAAAGAACCCTGAAAGGTCTGAAAAGGCACCCAACCGGGATTAGAACTCAGGACCCAACGGGGGTTAACATGTGCTTTAAGCATTGCGCCACAGGAACCTAGACCTGCTGGGAATGGTTCCGGATGACTGTCTTAACCTATTGTCCCCTTGTGCCTCTGCATTGACTGGCAGGGCTGGAAGTCAATCTTCTGCCTAATAAAGTCAATACCAACCTGAGGCCATTTCCTAAAAGAGCCGGTCTCAATAGCTCAGTCGGTAGAGCGTGTGGCTCTGGTCGATAACCTGGTCCAAAAGGTTGTGGGTTCGATTCCCACCTCAGCTAAAAACTCAGCTCCAGAGCAGCTGTCGTCCGCTGTGCTTTAACCAACTCTCAAGGGTGATGGAAGGGCAAGTGCCAGAAATCCATCATTTGGCTGCCCCTTTTTCCAACAGTTTAGTCCATCTAAATTATGCCGGTATGTACCTCTGCTTCAGGCTGGGGGTTCCAAATCTAGCACCTTGCCCTTACCTTTGCATCAACTTGGGTATTTTTTCCTTTACAGAACCTATTTTGGGGTTTGCCTAGCATCAGCCTGAAGTTGACATTGCTTAATGAGGACAGTGTTTTCTACCAAGCATTAAAAAAAAAAAAGCATTTGAGAAGCTGACTAACGAAGGCAGCTTTGGTGCGATTCTGCCGAAAAGAAAGTAAAGGTAGCTCTTGAATGCAGCATACAGAAGATGGAACAGATGAACCTGCTTGAAAGAAAGCATTTGAGAAGCTAAATAGTGAAGGCAGTTTTGGTGATTTAACAAATGTGAAATATTGGTTACTCAGTAATGAAGCCAAAAGAAAAGGCACCTTTCCCTGAAATGCACCCCTGGGACTCACATGCTGGGCCCTTTGGGGAAAGAAACCAGGTAATTTGCTGGATGCGCCATAGAACAGCCATGTGGAGGTGCCGGTTTTGCCGTCTCCAAAGTAGCAGTCGCTCTTGACTGCAGCCTGAAGAAAATGCAACCAGCGAGCCTGCATAGAAGAAAGGGTTCTGTACAGGCATAAAGAACCCTGAAAGGTCTGAAAAGGCACCCAACCGGAATTAGAACTCAGGACCCAACGGGGGTTAACATGTTCTTTAAGCATTGCGCCACAGGAACCTAGACCTGCTGGGAATGGTTCCGGATGACTGTCTTAACCTATTGTCCCCTTGTGCCTCTGCATTGACTGGCAGGGCTGGAAGTCAATCTTCTGCCTAATAAAGTCAATACCAACCTGAGGCCATTTCCTAAAAGAGCCGGTCTCAATAGCTCAGTCGGTAGAGCGCGTGGCTCTGGTCGATAACCTGGTCCAAAAGGTTGTGGGTTCGATTCCCACCTCAGCTAAAAACTCAGCTCCAGAGCAGCTGTCGTCCGCTGTGCTTTAACCAACTCTCAAGGGTGATGGAAGGGCAAGTGCCAGAAATCCATCATTTGGCTGCCCCTTTTTCCAACAGTTTAGTCCATCTAAATTATGCCGGTATGTACCTCTGCTTCAGGCCAGGGGTTCCAAATCTAGCACCTTGCCCTTACCTTTGCATCAACTTGGGTATTTTTTCCCATACAGAACCTATTTTGGGGTTTGCCTAGCATCAGCCTGAAGTTGACCTTGGCAAATTGCTTAATGAGGACAGTGTTTCTGCCAAGCATTAAAAAAAAAAGCATTTGAGAAGCTGACTAACGAAGGCAGCTTTGGTGCGATTCTGCCGAAAAGAAAGTAGAGGTCGCTCTTGAATGCAGCATGCAGAAGATGGGACAGATGAACCTTCTTGAAAGAAAGCATTTGAGAAGCTAAATAGTGAAGGCAGTTTTGGTGATTTAACAAATGTGAAATATTGGTTACTCAGTAATGAAGCCAAAAGAAAAGGCACCTTTCCCTGAAATGCACCCCTGGGACTCACATGCTGGGCCCTTTGGGGAAAGAAACCAGGTAATTTGCTGGATGCACCATAGAACAGCCATGTGGGGGTGCTGGTTTTGCCATCTCCAAAGTAGCAGTCGCTCTTGACTGCAGCCTGAAGAAAATGCAACCAGCGAGCCTGCATAGAAGAAAGGGTTCTGTACAGGCATAAAGAACCCTGAAAGGTCTGAAAAAGCACCCGCCCAGAATTAGAACTCAGGACTCCACGGGTGTTAACATGCAATTAAAGCATTGTGCCACAGGCACCTAGACCTGCTGGGAAAGGTTCCGGATGACTGTCTTAACCTATTGTCCCCTTGTGAATCTGCATTGACTGTTAGGGCTGGCAGTCCGTCTTCTGCCTAATAAAGTAAATACCAACCTGAGGCCACTTCCTAAAAGAGCCTGCTTCCATAGCTCAGTCAGTAGAGCGCATGGCTCTGGTCAATAACCTGGTCCAAAAGGTTGTGGGTTCGATTCCCACCTCGGCTAAAAACTCAGCTCCAGAGCAGCTGTGGACCGCTGTGCTTTAACCAACTCTCGAGGGTGATGGAAGGGCAAGTGCCAGAAATCCATCATTTGGCTGCCCCTTTTTCAAACAGTTTAGTCCATAAGCTATGCCGGTATGTACCTCTGCTTCAGGCCAGGGGTTCCAAATCTAGCACCTTGCCCTTACCTTTGCATCAACTTGGGTATTTTTTCCCATACAGAACCTATTTTGGGGTTTGCCTAGCATCAGCCTGAAGTTGACCTTGGCAAATTGCTTAATGAGGACAGTGTTTTCTACCAAGCATTAAAAAAAAAAAAGCATTTGAGAAGCTGACTAACGAAAGCAGCTTTGGTGCGATTCTGCCGAAAAGAAAGTAGAGGTCGCTCTTGAATGCAGCATCCAGAAGATGGAACAGATGAACCTTCTTGAAAGAAAGCATTTGAGAAGCTAAATAGTGAAGGCAATTTTGGTGATTTAACAAATGTGAAATATTGGTTACTCAGTAATGAAGCCAAAAGAAAAGGCACCTTTTCCTGAAATGCACCCCTGGGACTCACATGCTGGGCCCTTTGGGGAGAGAAACCAGGTAATTTGCTGGATGCGCCATAGAACAGCCATGTGGGGGTGCTGGTTTTGCCATCTCCAAAGTAGCAGTTGCTCTTGACTGCAGCCTGAAGAAAATGCAACCAGCGAGCCTGCATAGAAGAAAGGGTTCTGTACAGGCATAAAGAACCCTGAAAGGTCTGAAAAGGCACCCGCCCGGGATTAGAACTCAGGACCCCAAGGGGGGTTAACATGCGCTTTAAGCATTGTGCCACAGGAACCTAGACTTGCTGGGAAAGGTTCTGGATGACTGTCCTAACCTATTGTCCCCTTGTGAATCTGCATTGACTGGCAGGGCTGTTTCCTAAAAGAGCCTGCTTCAATAGCTCAGTCAGTAGAGCGCACGGCTCTGGTCAATAACCTGGTCCAAAAGGTTGTGGGTTCGATTCCCACCTCGGCTAAAAATTAAGCTCCAGAGCAACTCTGGTCTGCTGTGCTTTAACCAACTCTCAAGTGATGGAAGGGCAAGTGCCAGAAGTCCATCATCTGCCTTCAATTTGGCTGCCCCTTTTTCTAACGGTTTAGTCCATCTAAGCTACGCCAGTATGTACCTCTGCTTCAGGCCAGGGGTTCCCCATCTAGCACCTTGCCCTTACCTTTGCATAAACTTGGGTATTTCTTTCCCCATACAGAACCTATTTTGGGATTTGCCTAGCATCAGCCTGAAGTTGACCGTGGCAAATTGCTTAATGAGGACAGTGTTTCTACCAAGCATTAAAAAAAAAAAAAAAGCATTTGAGAAGCTGACTAGCGAAGGCAGCTTTGGTGCGAAAAGAAAAGAAAGTAGAGGTCGCTCTTGAATGCAGCATGCAGAAGATGGAACAGATGAACCTTCTTGAAAGAAGCATTTGGGAAGCTAAATAGCGAAGGCAGTTTTGGTGCTTTAACAAATGTGAAATATTGGTTACTCAGTAATGAAGCCAAAAGAAAAGGCACCTTTCCCTGAAATGCACCCCTGGGACTCAAATGCTGGGCCCTTTGGGGAAAGAAACCAGGTAATTTGCTGGATGCGCCATTGAAAAGCCATGTGGGGGTGCCGGTTTTGCCGTCTCCAAAGTAGCAGTCGCTCTTGACTGCAGCCTGAAGGAAATGCAACCAGCGAGCCTGCATAGAAGAAAGGGTTCTGTACAGGCATAAAGAACCCTGAAAGGAACCCACCCGGGATTAGAACTCAGGACCCCACGGGGTTAACATGGGCTTTAAGCATTGCGCCACAGGAACCTAGACCTGCTGGGAAAGGTTCCGGATGACTGTCTTAACCCATTGTCCCCTTGTGCCTCTGCATTGACTGGCAGGGCTGGAAGTCCATCTTCTGCCTAATAAAGTCAATACCAACCTGAGGCCATTTCCTAAAAGAGCCTGCCTCAATAGCTCAGTCGGTAGAGCGCACGGCTCTGGTCGATAATCTGGTCCAAAAGGTTGTGGGTTTGATTCCCATTGGCAGATACCAATAATAAGAAATTCGTTTTGAACAGACTACTACAAAGTAGAAAATGAAAGCAAAGACATTACAGACTTCACTTGAGCAAGTTAGGCTATGGAGGCTGTCAGCCTGTGTATTTTTGTAGGATGAGAGAAGTAGATTTGCTCAGTGCTCCTACTCCATTGATTTGAATTCGATCAGCCTACGTGTGGTCACACACAGAAGAGCTGAAGCGGAGGTCAGTATGTGACCTCACACATGCTGATCAAATTAAAATCAATGGAGTAGGGGCACTGAGCAGATCTGCTTCTCTCAGCCTGCAAAAATACACAGGCTGACAACAGCCGTTAACGACAGTCTGTGTGCCCATAGCCTTAGCACTTATGTTTGTAAATGACCCCTAATAAGATGTTCTATATAGAAAATGGCAATGTAGGTTTTACATTTTAAAGTTAATCACAGCATGTGCCTGTATTTTCTTGTATACCATTGGCTGCTTCTATTTGTGTTGTAGCAAACTCAGTAGTTCTGTCATATTTTGTGGTTATTAATTTAGATCACAACAGCAGCCTCCCTGAAAATTTTTGTTTTTTCTAGCTGCAACAGATTTTCGCAAAACAGATGGAAACATTAGCGGAAGTACTGTAAACAAACCAAAGACCATCTCTGTATGTACTGAATATTTATTATAATTCAAACAGGATTTTTAAAAAGTTATATTACCATTTTTTCCCTCTTAAACAAAAATAATAATTTGTAGACATTTTGTCACACAATATAAATTTACATTTCACTAATGACTTATGATGAAGTCCATAAATTCAAAAACCAACCCCTAATTATTAAAAAAAAAAGTAACAAACCTGCAGAAAAGCAAGAGAAATTGTCCCAAATAATGAGGAAGCCGTGTTGATAGGGACAGCATGATAAGAATTTGTGCAGATTATGCTACAAAACAGGTTTATAAAGGAGGAAGTTACATTACTCGCTAAAGGCTTTAACAGTCTTGTCGTGTCTGCCTTTCTGTTCAGTGTAAAGGCAACATCACAATGTCAAACCACTGCCAGTGGTTAATGGTGCCTATTGCTAAGTTCCTTAAAGTACAAAATGAATGGTGAGCCTATTTGCTAGTTACCCTGGTGCCTTCAATTAGTATAAACTGATAAAGTTTGTACACTGGTTAACTGAAAGAGAATGTAATAAAGCAAAAACCAAAGATAAGGTTTACGTTCCATTAAAAGAATGCTATACCGGACACTAAACCGTCACCAATCGTGTACTGTTATACTGTCTAATAGAGAGGAAAAAATGGCTAAACACTTGTAGAATGAAAATGAGGCTCTATCTAACCACATGGTACCTGAAACAGGACCATATAAGCCCCTACAGAGTTACTGTAAAATGCAGGTGATTCAAAAGAGAGCAGGTCAGGGGCAGGAATGAACTGAACATACTTTTTCTGCAGGAAATAAGGCACAAGTCATTACATTTATAAACACTATAAACACAATGTTTTAACATGTAGAATGAACTTGCAATGCCTCATGCAGTTCTGTCATTAAGTAAAGCAGAAAAAGATGACAAAACAATAATCATTTTCATTCTTTTAGGAAAAAAGAACAATCACATTGCTCAATATTAGCTGCTCATCATTGTACCCTGATTAACCAAGAACTGACATTCATTAAAGTGATTCTTCTGTAATAATTGACAGATATATCTTCAAAGCAACATTAGTTTACTTCTTCCAGTCTAAGAACCCAGCCAGCTTCCACTGGGAATGCTCCTGGAGGTAATGCTGGCAGTGAGACAATTAATCCAAGATCAGGACTTTGTTTCCAGGTAAGATGTCCAGACAGCCCCAACAAAGTCACCTACAAAAAATGTACACATATCATCGACAAAACACTCACAGACACACCATTTGACTTAGATTAAAAGGCTTCTTCAATTTTGCCTAGGAGTAGACAAGTAAATTAACCTAGGTATTGTTCAACTTTAAGCAGCCCATCAAAATACTATCAGCAGATCAGCAAGATTTCAGCTGCTGTGTTGGTCTATCAGCATTGCAGCATGACAAGAAAAAAATATTGCTGCAGAACCGTACTTCATTACACTTTTAGATTCCGTAGTTTAACATAACTGCAGCTTCTCCTGGAAAAGTTGCATAACCCCATAGGACAGCCACAGTAGCTAACACTTCGGACTAAATCAAGATACACGAGGACACTGGAGTATAACTCCAAGCTAAGCTTAAAGGGCACCGATGATCAAAAAATTGTTGTGGGCCATTTGAGCCCGAGCTTGGGGGAAACAATGTTTCTTTCCTTTAAATGCCACCTGCGAGAGTGTAGCCATCCACACTGGGAGGAAGCTCCTCTACTGGAGTGCAAGCTTTATTAGCCTGTACCTCCAGTGGCAGAGAAACATGATGATAGGTGCCCTTTAAGGAAGGGGCTGATGGAGCACATCAAATTTGCATACAGGGATGAATGCAAATACTTACTGTAGTTTGTGATGTCGATTTGGGGGACTGCAACTTTAGTATATTATCCTCTGGCCAGGACATGAATATGCTGTAGACATTGTTACCTTTAGAGGTGTACCTAGGAAAAAAAAAATATTTACATGGAAAATACGATTCCACTGCAAAAGAAGAGCAGATTTCACAGAGATGCTCAAAGGAGAACTAAATCTTAAAAAACAAATATTGATAGAAATGCCCTAATTTTATATAATGAACTTAGTGCACTGGTCTAAATGTTCAGCAGCCCTATAAAAGCAATGATCCGGGTCTCCAAAATTCTTGGACTTTGTTATGCTATTTTCTGAGTGTCAGTCACAAACACACATGCCCGGCGTGCTCTGGACAGCTGTTCAGAAGTTTTGGAGTCTTCTAAAATCATCAAGTGGAAATGGAGGTTTACCTGTTTTAGAAGCTCGTTGTACAGTGATGATAATTAAATTATGATACAAATTTAATGGGTTTCTGAGCTGCCATGTAATAGGAATCTGAATCAACCTGTGACTTTTATATTCTATATATTGCAAGTCGGTTCCTAAGCTCAGGTAAGTGACAGGAGTGAATCAGCAAAATAGATGGGAAGCTGCTGTGGACATTTCATATACTGTAAACAGGCTGTGGTCACATTGGGCGGGAACAGAATCCCATAAAAAAACGTTTCTAGCCTAATTCCTTGTTAAGATTTAGTATTCCTTTAAATCTTCAACCAAAGTAAAACTCTGTTCCCACTTTGTTAACCCTTGTTAATATCTAAACCAATGTATGTTTGTTGTACAAAGCAACACAGGAGACTTCATGTGCCTATGGTCCCGATCTTTTCAGACTGACACTTTCTATATAATTAACAAATTCTAAGAATTTTGAAAAAGTACCCATATTTATAAATGCGCAAACATCTTGCTAACCTTCATAATTTATGATCTGGCTGACAGGTTTGCTCACATTACTGTTCTCTTGAAAAAGTCACAGGTAAGAATTTTTTTTTTGTTTGGTCACAAGATTATTTTGTACATCCCGAAAACATGTATATGTTTTTTTTGCAAAGTTGGCTTTGAAGGAAGAGTGTATTATTTTGTCACCACATATATTTTAACATTGTGTAAGGAAAATACATTATTTGCTCACATGACCTGCATAAAATTCTATGAAATTTTATATTCCCAGATATGCACAACAGCCTGGACTATGGAACATAGTCCAAATGCTGTTTTCTTTGATGGGTGGTTAAAATGTGCCAAATCTTTCCTGCCCCCCAGTACAGTATAAAATGTCCATTGCCTAAAAGCAACAGCGTTGGTGCTTGACAGTTGATTGGGGCCTGGGGAAAAAAAAAACAAAAACATAATATAGTTTTTAGCTGAAAGCAGCTGCCAGGCATCAGTGCTGGTAATTTCACCTTTTTACATGATGGGACATTTTTACACAATTGAAGTAGACAAATTTATGGCTGAGGATTGTTTTGGCATGCAGTATTTCTGCCCCATATGGCATGGGCATGAGGGTTATGAAGGCATAATTGTAATTTTTTTTAGCCTTCTAAAGAAAGTATATTCAGCTTCATTGCTGTGCTATATGTACATCCGTTTAAATGTTAGTGTTTGAGTGTAAATGGGCAATGTGAAGAATATAATAAAAGCAAAAACAAAAAAAGTTACCCAATGTTTTATGGGATATTTAGGCATTGCATGCAAAGCACTTACCAAAGGTTAACTGTGGAATTCTCTTTTTGCACACGCCAAGGTTTGGATGCATATATTGCTTCTCCATTAATTGTCAGCCACTTTCCTACAGCCAATAATCTTTCCTGAAAGATGGGCACTATAAGCCCCTCCTTACTGGGACCAACATTCAAGAGATAATTTCCTCCAAAGCTCACAGTTTCTACCAGTTCCTGCATAAAACAAATCAGATGAAAACCCTAAGTAATGTTATAGCAACAATGCAATGGTCAGAATTAATCTGCTATTAGGACACAAAACTCACCGAAATTATGTTTCTTTCATTCATTAACTGGTTGACTTGCATGTTACGCCTGTAGCCCCAGGAATATGTATCAACAGAGGTGCACTTTTCCCACTTGTGTGTTGGCAAAGTGCTGGGTGAAAACTTATCCACACAGTTGTAGTATCCTCCATGATAACATGAGCAATTACTGCCCCACCGATCATTTACCACAATATTGTCCTAGGAGCAATGTTATATATTAACGGACTATTAACTTCAAGGTAACTCTTTCCCTTACATGATCAGGCTTAATAAGCTGCAACTGCAAAATGTAACAGGGGTAAATAAACTAATTTTTAAAACTTACATTTTAGGAAAATGTTAAAATATAAGAGATGTCAGCAAGATAATGCACAGGTAATGCAAGAGAGCACTGACCCCTTGTGCTTATTTCCATTGAGCATTTGAAGAATACTTTGCTTTGACATTTTCCCTGATTTTTACATTTTCTCAGTCACTTGAAAAAAAATAAAATCAAAGTTCTACTGTATTAAAATAAAAAACTACCGTGTGTTATTCAAGTTTGAAGTGCCTAATTTAGGGCATGCGATAAAGCTCCAGTTATGACGACAACAAAAAAATGGGCCTGTCTGTAAAACATACAACAATGGAAAGTTGTGGAGTAGTACCTTGACAGGACTGTCATTGTAGAGCCAAGCCAGAAAGTCAGTAGAATTCCAGTAGGTGTCAGGTGACTCCCAGTCTCCATCTGACCAGATCAGATCTGGTTTATATCTGAGCAAAAAAAGAAAAGGAAATAACTTTAGCATTTGTCTCTCTTCATTCTCGTTAATGCAGGAGTAGGAAAAGCTCTAACACATCTGCTAGAAAAGGGAGTCCCCCCTTAAAGATATATTGAATCTGTCAATCAAAATCTGACACCCAACTCCTGCAAGAATACAGAATGAAAAGAAACAGATGCTGAGTGTAAGGATGTGAAAAAGGTACAGAATAGTTAATTGAATATATCTAGAAAGTTACTTATTTCAGTATGATAAGCTTATATTAAATTTTCATTTTTGCATTAGTTCCCCATTAACAGAAGTATTCTTCTATAGTATCAAGTATCTGAAAATGCTCCTTTTTTATGATTTAGCATTTAAACGTTCAACAAGTAATTTGAACAACTAATACAGGTATGGGATCAATTATCCAGAATGCATGGGACCTGGGGCTTTCCAAATAAGGGGTGTTTCCATAATTTGAATCTCTATACCTCATGTTTACTAAAAATAAATTAAACATTAAATAAACCCAAGATGACAGAATTAATTATATCTTAGGACCAAATACAAGGTACTGTCTTATTATAACAGAGAAAAAGGAAATCATTTGTAAAAAAAAAAAAAAAAAATTAATTATGTAATTAAAATAGAGTTAATAGGAGATGGCCTTTCCATAATTCTAAGCATCCTGGATAAGTGGTTCCTGGATAACTGATCCCGTAACTGTACTGAAATTGATCTTACAAAAAAAAAAAATAAAGCCGTTAAAATCACAGAAAATGTACAATTAACGAGAGAGTTGCTTAGAGATAATTCCAACCAATACAACATACATTTGGGGGGTTTCAATCCTTTTAAAGGGGGAGCAACAAACATTACCGGCTAAAATGAAAAAAGGGAGTGGTCTCTAAAGCCCTCAGTTCTGGGTAGTGAGATACTGTGTAGTATATCCTTTACACTAGGTAAGGACAAGACAGCCGTGACTTGCTACAGCTCAGATTATATTATATAGACTGCTGCTACCAATAACAGCAAATCATAAAATCATCACTCTACTCATATGCCTTTTTGAATGTCTAGTAAGGCAGATGTAGTGCTATGATGGGATAGACATTATCTGTAATAAAAGCTGCCAGTGATTTGGCATAATCCAGACAAGTGTGGATTTCTGCTATGAACCAGAACTTCAAATTGAGGAAGAAAAGTCCCTTGAGAGCTTTGTGTCACATGAGCAACTTAACCAGACAGTGTAACAAAGGGTGTTGTTCAGTGGTCTTACCTGTTAACCAAGTCATAGAGCTCAGGCATTGTCTTTGAAAAAACAAAATACTGTGTTTTGAATCCATTTTGTTTGTCTAGTAGATAAAGTGGGTGAAACCATTCCAATAATGAGTGGTACAAACCAACGCTTATGTTCCTAGAATGTAAGCAAGAACATTTTACAAGAATGCTACAACAAAAAATTGATTACTTTGATAAGTTTTACACTAAATATTTTAGTGACAAACCGTTTTCTTAATGCATTGCTGAAGTCTCCCACCAGGTCACGGTGTGGCCCAACATCTACTGCATTCCAGTTCCAAGACACCGGAGAGCCCCAGTTTGTGAAACCTTCATGGTGCTTGGTGGTCAGGACAACATACCTAAACAAAGTAATGCAAATTCAGATACTGCCCAAAAGTCGTCACAGAACTGGAAATTGCCTGTACACATATCATTATATTTGATGGGTCTCTTGTCTGAGATCAATACCTATCTTTACTACCATGGCATCTTGTACAATTACCTATTCCAACATTTCTGAGACATTGGGATCTTACTCAAGGATAATGCAATAGCTATAATTCAAAAGTTTCCAAAAAAAAAACCCTTTCCAAAATGGTACCAAGTGATATCATATGTCAGTGATAATGTCTTAAAAGGACTTGTAACATAATCTTCAATTTGCTTCCTTGTGAAGTGAATCATATGTTTTTGTAATTTTTTTCAGATCTAGCACACTTGTCTTACAGAAACTCAGCAGGCTACAGGAAAGTAAAATTAATAGGAGGAATTTCAGTCCCTTGGCTTTTTTTTTTTTTTTTGTCAGATCCTAATCTAGATTGACTGAATTAAGCAGAAAGTCCCAGGAAATACGGTATGCAGAAAAGTAGCTATACATTTTCATTCATCCTCATCTTCTTTATTGAAAACGACAAGTTTAGTATGCATCTTTAAAGTCTCTTACCAAGCTTTATTTCCAGGAGAGTTATATAATAACACAGATGACAAAAAAAAGCCCCAGCCCAGTATCTTTAGTAATTTACCAGAAGTTAGCATTCTGTAGTTTTAGGGGCAGATTATCAAAATGTGAGATCAGAGCTCAAAACAGAATAATTCATCCACTGTATATTCATTCCTACCGTAATTTTTTTTTGGAATCATATTTATCAATGGGTGAAAGTTAGAGTTCATAAATACACTTCTAAAAATCCCACTGGAATGAATAGAAAGGTGAATTTTTTTGTGGTAAACTCTAATCTCACATATTGATAAATCTGCTCCTAAATTTTTATGGTCTGCTCTGGAATTAGCCTAAAATCCGGGAAATTCAGGGAAAAAAAACCGTATGGTTCGGATTTTCACTCAATTTTATTGAGTTTTCCCTGATCTGATTAAATCAAGCTTTTTTTAATAATAAATAAGGTCAAATCATGCATTCTAGTTTGGTCGGACTCAGAGCCTGATTTCCTTTCCAGCCTCCGCCCCAATTCCGTGCAGTCCTAGCTCCCCTGGGCCGCGCAGTCCTAGTCCCTGCCAGGGCAGGAACTAGGGTTAGGCAGAGAAGGCATGTGCCTGGTGCCCCCCAGCTGCTCCGTTGCCTACCCCTTGTCCAGTCCCGTCTCTCCCTGACTGTGGGTGGTATTTTTTGCGCAAATGCGCTCACACCATTTTGCGCATGCGCTCGAGCTCAGTTTCGCGCATGCGTAATTAAGAGCACACTCAGCCGGCACCGTGGCTGGCCAGGTTGCCTAGGGCGCCTGGCCAGATTGGCCCGGCTCTGGTGCCTGCACTGCCCCCCTCCCACATGAGCTGGGGGCAGCATGCCGCCCTAGGTCCAGGCCATAAATCCGTGCCTGGTCTGACTTTTTTTAAATATCATAAAATTTCAGATTTTCATTAAAAAAAACCCTAAAAGCAGAGTTCCCCATTTGATAAATACGCTTCTAAAAATCCCATAGGAATGCATAGAACTTGGATGACTTTTATGCATTAAAGTTTAAACAAACATTTTGATAAATCTGCCCCTTTGTGCGTTAATGATGAAAAGAAATATCGGACACAAAAAATGCTGGTTTTTTTCACTATATAACTGTTTAGGATTTCTTTTTGTTTTAATACCACAGGGTTTATAAAAGAATATAACAAGTAAATTTACAGCCTGTGTTTCAACACATAAATATAGGGGTCAAGGTAACATTAAAAAAAACCCAACAAAACAAAAAACAGTGGTTGAGATGGTGAATAGGCAGATACAGTTTTCAAACAGGTCGGGTGAGTAAACATTATCCATAGCTTATTCATATGACACGATTTATGCAGTTTTTTGGTAGATGTATGGACAGCTTTATTGCTAAAGGTATCCTCAGTTATTGCTTTCCACCACCACTCCCCCCCCCCAAAATAAAAAAAAAAGCCTCATGGCAAAAAGGGGGTTCTACATTTCTAGATTCCTACATCTACATTAGCATCGGCAGGAGGTTAGATGGCTGAGGAGATTTATCTCTGGTGACTAATGTCAAGATGTGCTATTGCACTTAGATTGAGATCTGTTAGCACTCTACACCTATTTACTGGATAAACCAAAAGCATGTTCATTTTTATATGCTTTTGTTCTTTCCACACATCACTCGGCATGGAACAATCCAAACAGGAAGTTAAACATTGGAACAAAAAAAAAAATCTTTAAAATGAAGGTGTTGAGACATTTTGGAATACTGGTGATGAAACAAATTTAGGAGTGACTAATGCCTAGTGTTCATTCTGCTCTCAAACCACTCCAGGTCTTACACATTGGCTAAAAATACTGATTAATTTGCAGCAATTTGAATCTTAGAAGGGGAAAAAAAAACAAACAAATGTACAAATATTTCTGACTGGATTATAGCTTTACATTAATGTTGCCAAATTCTTACCAAAAATACTTTATACATATATCAGTCATGATAAAGAAGGTCTTGGCATGTTACCAACAATCCACCTGCAACATGACTTGAATGAATATGATAGGTTTAACATATGCTCATTATGAGCAAAAACAGATTCATGTATTTAACCTCTGGGGTTATAAGGTATTACAGATTTATAAAACTATATCAGTTACCAACAGGCGCTAGCTAATATTTTTCCTGAGACATAAACTGGAGCTCATTTACTACAGTATATTGGGCCAGCCTGTTGGCCTGCCCTAGTGTCAGCCGACTTACTGACCTGCCACTCATTTGCGGTGGATGGCAAGGGGTGGAAGAAGTTGATCCATACAGCAGACTCCAATACTGCCAGGGCTCTCCTCTTTGCCCAGTGTCTTGGGGTTTGCTTTATGATAGTTACGCCAGTGTCAACCAATGAGTCTTCAACAGTTCTTATTGGCTAAGACAACAAGCACTAAACACTTTGCCTGTCCCAAGGCCTTTATTTATGTGCTTATTTATTTATGATTTATTTATATAGTGCCCACGCACAATATGTGGTGCTTTACCAAGGTTGTATGTTCACATCAGTTGCTGCCCAAATGTATCTTATAATCTAATTCTGTATTACATTCACACATTTATACACACTAGGGCCAAATTCACCAGGAGGCAACTAACCTGCTTGTACGGTTTTACAACATAGGAAAAAAAAAACCAAAAAGGGAGAACATACAAACTCTCTGTAGGTGTTGTTCAGGGAGGAATTTCTCTGAGGGCCCAAGCAATACAAGACAAAGATGATAACCAGTAACTCACCATGCCACTTTGTACTGTGCAAAGGTTTTACACCACATATCTGCAATGAACTCATGGATCTAAATTTCTGCAGATGGACTTCATTACAACCATGCTAACATAAAATGGTGCAAGTATTATGTACACCAATCAACTATAGACTCAAGGCTTTAAGAGGTCTACAAAACTACAAACTTGTAGCTGAGTTTTGGCTTCTCATGATGCATTGCAAATAAGTAGCAAGGTGCAACTGAAACAAATCCAGGACTCTTGACTCTACTTGTTAAAGGGGTGGTTCACCTTAAAGCTAACTTTGAGTATGTTATAGAATGTCTAATTCTAAGCAACTTTTCCATTGGACTTTTTTTCTTTCTTATAGTTTTTGAACTCTATGCCTTCTTCTTCAGACTCTCTTTCCAGCTTGCAAAAGGGGGTCACTGACCCCATATAAAAAACAAATGCTCTGTAAGGCTACAAATGTATTGTTATTGCTCCTTTTTATTACTCCTCTTTCTATTCAGGCCCTCTTCTATTCATATTACAGTCTGTTCAAATCAATGCATGGTTGCTAGGGTAATTTTGACCCTAGCAACCAGATTGCTGAAACTGAAGAACTGCTGAATAAAAAGCTAAAATTACTCAAAACCCACAAATAAAAAAAGAAAACCAACTACAAATTTTATCAGAATATCACTCTCTACATCATACTAAAAGTTAATGTAAAGATGAACAACTCCTTTAAATAAAGCCTGTGCAGGATGCAGTAAAGTCATGCTACATGTCTGCTGAAACTTCAAAGCACTAAGACATGAATATCTTATTTACTCCCTACATCATTAACATGGCTATGCAGAACAACAACAATACTTCCTCTTTACAAAATTATTTTTCACTGACATTTGTTTTCTTTCCACAAATGTCAAAACAAATGTGCTCATGAAATAAACTTGTATTTCAGTAAAAGAGTGGGCAACAAACCATCATTATGGACGGATGAATAATGAATAGGACTAAATCAGGAGACAAATCAATCTAATTCATAGTGGTTTCACAGGGTGCTCTTAATTATCAATACCAATATCAATTGCTTGATCAAGCAAAAAAATATATATATATTTTAAAACATATAAACATTACTATACCCTACTACTGTTCATGATTCAATAGGACAGACCAGTTTCTTTATAAGTCTGAGATACCGAATCCCTATGGACAATGAGATGGCTAAATATGTCTGCATTCACACTGTGGTGTGGGCCCTCTAACAGAGGTTGCTGAAGCTTGCTTGGCAATGAAAAAGGTAGCTTTATTTCTTTAAAGCAGAAGGAAAAGTATTACACAGCTCAATTTCAGCATGGCATCAGAACAGCAGAGCAGTTTCTCTAGGTCTTTCCTTGAAGAGAGCCAACATCAGACAGAGTCTTGCTGACTGGGAGCGGCCTTTTATACCCAAGGCTCCCAGAATGCTTTGTGGTTCTGTGACATCATACATCTCATATTAAACAAAATGTTACATTTTAACAATATTTGCAATTTCTACATGTACATTTACATATAAGCCTTCATAGATTACAACAGGGGTCCCCAACCTTTTTTACCCGAGCCACATTCAAATGTAAATAGATTTGGGGAGCAACACAAGCATGAAAAAGTCCCTTGGGGTAACAAATAAGGGCTGTGATTGGCTATTTGGTAGCTCCTATGTGGACTGGTAGCCTACAAGAGGCTCTACTTGGCACTATACTTTGTTATTATGCAATTAAAACTTGCTTCCAAGCCTGGAATTCAAAAATAAGCTCCTGCTTTGAGGACCCTGAGAGCAACATCCAAGAGGTAGGAGAGCAACATGTTGCTCACGAGCTACTGGTTGGGGATCACTGGATTACATCATAAAAAGGGTAAAAAGAAACTCACATTTAAACAAAGTTTGAAATCCAAGCTGTGAAATGTCTGTGCACAGCTGACAACAATCAGACTACATCCATGTGTTTCACCAAACCCTGTGCAGACTGATCAACTTGGGAAACTCAGGTAAGTATTTTAAACTTTAAATGTTAAAGTTTGAACTCATATATAAAGGGTATATTTTAGTGGCAAGTTGCTTTTTGAAGAGGAAAAACTAATGTTTAAATGTTCTAACTTTATAGAGCTGCAAACAGACTGCTTTCACATGGCTTTTAACCCTGTTGTTGCCATGTTGAACACAGGAGAAAAAATATGTTTCAAGGCTGAGAATGGTGTAGGACAGACACAAGAAATAATGAAAGACAGATTAAGAAAGAGAGTTTGCGCTGGCCAGCAGAGGTAGAAAAGACAGAGAAGAAAGTAAGGAAGTACTGTCCTCCACACATATCTCAACAACAAAAAAAAGAAAAATGTATTTAAGTGACATAACTCTGTCACACACACAATCCATTTTTGGATTATCCCCACCAGTCAGTGATAGCAACCCCGTTTCACCCTTGCCTCTGACTATTGTTGAGGTGTGTCAGTACTATAAAGGCTCAAACACATGATCAAAATAGAAAGTCAAAAACAAGGTGTGACCAGGAAGTTTTGAGTTACAAGATCACATGCTAAGACTCTAAACAATGGAGAACAATATAACCTATTGCATTTTGCCTGTCACTGCTCAAGTGGGATGCAGCAGCCATTAAAATTACCTATATCCAGAAGTTTATATAACTCTTACACCCCATTCATCACAAATTAACACTGCAAAGATACAGGACAGTAAAGGATTTTAAAAGAGGAAAACCACCATTTATTTTCCCAGAATGTACAATATTTTCTGTACCTGGATAAAATGCATATTTGCTGTTTATTCAAAGCATTAAGGCTAATGCCCTAGAACCACACACATCATCTGTTGTGAGGTACGTTGTACCCTGCCCCAGTTAGCTAAACATTTGGTCATTATCAATTTCGATGAGAACAAAGAGGCTAAATAGATGGAATAATAGATTATAGTATGTAAAGAAAAGAGACTAGAAGAATAGAGGTTGATTGAGGAGAGGAAGAAAATATTACTGAGAGTGGGCCCCTGGTATAAGGTTTTGGGGTGGGCCCCTGGTGTCCCAGTCCGACAGTGTGTAGGGGCCCCTGAGGTAGCAGTCCCAGTGAGCCCAGGACCCCCAGTCCGACACTGGCCATATAATGTTTCATATTTGCCATTTTGGACTGGGTTTTTTTTGCCTTCCTCTGGATCAACTAGCAGTTAAGCAAGTAAAAAAAAAATAATTAAAAACAAAAGAGTTAAAAGGTTAACCTTGATGGACGTGTGTCTTTTTTCAACCTAACTTACACTATATATATATATATATATATATATATATATATATATATATATATATATATATATATATATATATATATATATATATATATATATCAAAGAAGTCCAGACAACTTGCTTGTGCATCAAGAAAAAACTTTTATCAAGCAAGTAATGAGTACAACATTGCTTGATAAAGAAGCGGGAGCTTCGAAACGTTGTACTCATTACTTGCTTGATAAAAGTTTTTTCTTGATGCACAAGCAAGTTGTCTGGGCTTCTTTGATATATATATAATTTGTCCTTTGGACTAGGTCACAGACCAGGGTTAATCTCCACTCCATTTTGTTGATATATATATATATATATATATATATATATATATATATATATATATATATATATCCTTGAGAAAGGGCCCCATGTGGGTCTGAAACGTCGGATTGAGATGTAAACTTGTTTTAAAAATAAAAGCAACTTTTTTCACTTCAACTACAGTGAGTGCTGATCCCCCTTTTAATATACAAGTCATTTGATCTTGCACCACTGGAATTGCCATGATTTGAGTGCGGGTACTGTGGGACTATATATATAATGAATAAAGTACCCCCTCTTGTAAAATATAAGGATATTATAAGTTACCAGAGAAATGCCTGATAACCAAGATATTTTTTGTCATAAAAATGCATATTTGAGTGTTTTCTGTCCAAGAGCGGCCAGTCGCAAGCGGTGTAATAAATACTCGGTTGCAATGGATAGGGGAGTCCAGACACAATTCAAGAAGGCGAGTGGCACAATACAAAGGGGAATTGGGAATATACAATTTGCAGTACCCCAGGCAACTTAAACTATTAGTGTATAAGAGCTGGTCATTGCAATTTGGATATTCCATTGCTTCCCATTGTACAGGGTGTAATAAAAGTTAGAGAACTAATTGTGTATATAGTCTGACAACAAGCAAGTAAATGGCAATTACCAGGCTGGGCAGTTTAGCTAGGCACCATGCTTGTTCGTGGCTTTAAAAAAAAAAAAAGCACATTTTAAGCATAGGATGGAACACAGAGTCTGACCCAGTTCTGCCAATATCTGGTTAAAAACTTACTTGGCCCCGGCGGCTTGAAAGAGTTGCGCCCAAGCGTCCGGGTCGTAAAACTCTGCAGTGAACTGAGCGGCAAAGTCTGCATAGGTAAAGCCCGGCCGGTAGTTGCGCTCCATGAACTTGACATAGGAATCCGAGCGCTCGTGCTGCCAGTTCCACCAGAACCACTCGCTGCCAAAGGAGGGCACTGAAAACACCCCCCAGTGCAGGAATATCCCGAACTTGGCCTCATCGAACCAAGGGGGGAGCGGCCGAGCGTCTATAGACTCCCAGTTAGGAGCGTAACGCGAGGAGCCTAAATGCAGAATAGCGGCCAGAGCGCAAAGAAAAAGTAAAGCACAGGTGAGAGAGCTCTTTGCAGCAACCATTGTTACCACCGGCATAAACTGTATACACCTGACACTATCATGGGACTGGAACTAGTTAAGAGACCACGCCCATTAAGGCACGGCCGCCTAGCAACAGCTTCCAATCGCCTCACTCTGTGACGGCTTCTAGTGCTGCTGCTGGGGGAACGCAATTAATGGTGCAACAACGTGAAAGAAACGAATATTACGCGATTATCCCATACATTAGGGCGGCCATCCCTCTCCGCTCAGTAGCGTACAAGCGCATTACCCGTCCTGTTACAACTCAAATACAGATTTATTGGCTATCCGCTCTGACATTGTATAGTGCGCATGTGCGATTGGTCATGGTTTGGGGAAGGATGTTATTGTATGTCTTCCTTCTTCAGCCATAGGTACTCGCTTTTCCTCATCCAGAAACGCTCTTAAAGGGGTGGTTCACCTTCAAATGAACTTTTAGCATGTCATAGAATGACCAGTTCTTCGCGTTCATTATTTATTTTTATAGTTTTTTTTAATTATTTGCCTTCTGACTCTTTCCAGCTTTAAAATGGGGGGCACTGACCCTCATCAAAAAACAGATGCTCTGCAAGGCTACAAATGTATTGCTTTTGCTACTTTTATTACTCATCTTTCTATTTAGGTCCTCTCCTATTCATACTCTAGTCACTTATTCAAATCAATGCATGGTTGCTAGGGTAATTTCGCCCCTTGCAAACTGGAGGCAACAGGGTGACGATCCATCGTGCGGCGCTCGATTTCTCCTCCCTGGCTATCTCCTATAGAAGGCGAGGAGGCGAAATCGAGCGCCGCACAATGGATCGTCGCCCTGTCACTTTTCTGAAGAGGAGCGCAAGAGGAGTATCAGTAAGTTATTTCTTAATAAAGACTTTGTGAAATTAAAGTTAAATGTTTCTAGGTGGGTTTTTTTTTCGTTATGCACAAACTAATTTTTTTAAAAAAAAAACATTTTTGTTACTGGTCCTTTAAGTCCTGGTGTGACATGAGTGGTGCAGAGCCTGTCTATCACAGAGCATACTCTATGACTAATCATGAACGAGATTAAGCTGGTGATACAACAAGAGATATGCAAAATGAATGATAATTTGTGCATATATGCTGCCCTG
Organism: Xenopus laevis; assembly: GCF_017654675.1. Lineage (NCBI taxonomy): Eukaryota > Metazoa > Chordata > Amphibia > Anura > Pipidae > Xenopus > Xenopus laevis. The sequence goes on from NC_054373.1 coordinate 94,358,578, forward strand.
CTGATACTGACTGATGTATGTGTAACATGTACCATGCTTATCAGTCAGTTCAGGGATTAAGCAAGTTTGAAAATGTATCTGTTGATGCAGTTTCTACACTATCCTGTTCATAGCCCAGAGGGCAGTTTTAGCCCTAGTGAATTAACCTGTCTCATAAAGCTATCATAGTAAAGGAGAATATTTATTCTCTCATTTAAAGGCTGGAAGTGTGGTGAGTTCAATCACTGGTGGTATCTGGCCTGGCTGGCCATAGATGTGCAGATATAATATTCGTTTCATACAAAATAATAGTCCCGAGAATTTTTGTACCGAATGGCCATTTAGTCAATCCGTCAGGTTAGAAAAATTCTGTTGGATAATGATAATATCTCTGCCTGTTTTGCCTGTATTGCCTACCTGATGATATCCATAGGTAATCAGGACTGGAATTGCTGCAGGGCCACAAAGGCCCAGGTCTAGGGTGGCACCACCCAGCTGCACTTTGTAATTTTGCTCTTATGCGGAGCACTAGGGACTATGTGTCCCCGTGCTCCGGCTGTAGGTAAAAAGATTGTGCATGTGCACGTTCCAGGGGTCAACAGAGGACTCCAGGCGCCCCAAGAAGAAATCCGGCCCTTTGGTTGTCACTACTATTTCTGGGACATAACTTTCGTACTGTTGTTGTCTGTCAATTAATGGAACGTCTCTGATTTGTTGATTTATTATTTTTCCTACTTAAGCCTACAATTTAAATCTGAATGGTTGATAGATGAACGTTTTTCATACAAAGAATAACATTTGAATGTCTATGGCCATCTTTATTCTGTCACAACCAAGTGCATCTAGAGATGGTCTTTCTAGGAACAGTCTTCAATAACCAAGACTCTCTGTGGCTACACATTGACAAATACATATGTAGTGATTTTGATAAATCCCATTAAAGGCTTCATTTTAAAGGGATACTATCATAAGAAAACATGTTTTTTGTCAAAATGCATCAGTTAATAGTACTTTCCCCAGCAGAATTCTGCACTGAAATCCGTTTCCCAAAAGAGCAAATAGATTTTTGTATAATTAAGGCTTCATTTTAAAGGGATACTGTCATGGAAAAACGTGCTTTTTGTCAAAATGCATCAGTTAATAGTACTGCTCCAGCAGAATTCTGCACTGAAATCTGTTTCCAAAAGAGCAAACAGATTTTTGTATAATTAATTTTGAAATCTTACATGGGGCTAGACATATTGTCTGTTTCCCAGCTGCCCCAGTCATGTGACATGCTCTCATAAACTATCACTCCAACTGTATTGCAAGTTGGAGTGATATCACCCACCTCCCCTTCCCCCCAGCAGCATAACATCAGAATAATGGGAAGGTAACCAGATAGCAGCTCCTTAACACAAGATAACAGCTCCCTGATAGATCTAAGAACAACACTCAATAGTAAAAATCCAGGTCCCACTGAGACACATTAAATTTCATTGAGTAGGAGAAACAATAGTCTGCCAGAAAGCAGTTCCGTCCTAAAGTGCTGGCTCTTTCTGAAAGCACATGCCCAGACAAAATGATCTGAGATGGCTGCCTACACACCAATATTACAACTAAAAAAATATACTTGTTGGTTCAGTAATGAAATTTTATATTGTAGCCTGAATTATTTGCAGTGTAAACAGTTCAATTTAGAAATAAAAACTACAGATAAAAATCATGACAGAATCCTTGACAATCCTTATGGTAGCTCCAGAGTCCCAGAAATGAGATTAGCTAGATAATATAAAGACATATTGTGCACAGAGCTAAAAAAAATGCCTTCCCCTTTAAACAAATCAGGTTTGTTTGTTCATATATTACAATATAATATTACAATATATTTAAGATGACCATCTGATCCCTGGTCTGACTAGTCCTACACTCACTTAACTGATTCATTAATAACCTAAGTTAAAATTCTGAAATGATTGCCCTTTTCATTGGCAACAAGGGTCGGACTGGGCATTCGGGACACTGTGAAAAAACCTGGTTGGTCCCGGCTCTTTTGCGGGCGTGGATGGGAGAGGCGAGAAGACTTTGAGGCTGGGAGGCCCAGGGGATGGTGAGGAGGCCCTGAGGCTGCAGGCCCGGTTAGGGTTGTCACCTTGCCGGTATTTTACCAGCCTGGCTGCTAAAAATGATGCTTGATGCCAATATTATTAATAGGAAAAAAAAAATATAGGAAGGCCGGTATTTTTTTTCCCAGAAAAGGTGGCAACCCTAGGCCCAGTGGACCCTGGGCTAGAGTCCTGCAGCGGGTGGGGTTACCTGCAAAAACCTGCGGGTTGGGGGTAGAAGTTCCAGGTGCGGGTATAGACGTGGGTCGGCGGTTCTGCGGGTTGGGCCGCGGGTCTTCTCAATAGCGATTTTTACTCCTTTTTTCTGATCACGTCTACTTCCGATGATGTCATTTCCAGTTTGCAATGACAGCACTTCCTGATTCTTGATGGTCAGCGGGTCGCGGGTCCAGGTTGTGGATAAGGTACTTGCGGGTCGGGTAGCGGGTTCAAGCGGGTAAGAATTTGGGTTGCGGGTCCTGGTTGCGGATTGCAGGTTCGGGTCGGGGAAGGGGTGCAAAAAATGGACCCGCGCAGGACTCTACCCCTGGCCCGTCAGTTCGACATTGTTTGCAATAAAAACTGGGTTCACCGGATTGTAGCTGGGAATGCTGGGAGCTACAAGATGAAGCAGTCACGGCTACTATATAAACTATAGCAAAAATTTAATTGTGCTGACAACTAAATGAATTAGGAGGATTAGGAGGTGTCCACTGAGGATATGACCACACAAATACATACAGACAAGAGATTCTCTGTATTCACCCCTATGACATTATATAGGGTATTTAGTGCATGCAGAAAATAACACGTGTCCTGCTGACATGGAACATTCCCTACCTAATCCTTCTACTATATATAGTCACGGAAACAAATGCCCATTAGGAAGATAAGAACTTGCACGTAGTAACGTGAGGTGGCCGCTTCTATAGCTGCAGGTCAGTCTGACAATAAAAGTCGCCAGCTAAATTTGACAGTTTATATTGACGCCACGGAAGAAGTTCCACGTAGCCGGAACGCTGGATTAGCAGTTTGAATGGGAGGCGGTGCTGGGCGGGGCTTTACATTTACAGGAATGACGTAGGGGCGTTCCATGTCTCATTCTGAGCTTAGGATCAGTGGACTTATTCATAATAGCCTAATAGCCACGCCTCTCCCGGTATAACTCTGTATGCTACTTCCATGTCTGCCTGATGCCGGGAGGTTATCTGAAGCGGAGTGATTGGAAAGTTTTGCTGAGGTGAGTTCTGTCTGCAGAGCCAGGTATTAAGGTACAATCGGTGTTTGTATGGTTGTAACGCCACACTGAGCGGGAAGGAGATCATATTTAAATGGGAATGGGGTTTTATATGTGTAGCACATTCATAACAACCATAATAATGATCCTGAACAGAAGAGATAGTACTCTACTTAATCCATGCCTGTACGAGGTTGGTTGCTTTGTGTAGGAAATGACAGAGACAGAAAGAAAGCGGGGTGTGGGGTCCCGAGCAGAGGAGCATGGGTAGAGGGGGGTACCATTCTGCGGCAAACGTAGGGGAGCGAAGGGAGCTGCCACTTGGATCTGACCATTGGAAAGCTACATGGGGAATAGGCTCTGATTCATTGGTTTAGACTGTGGGGATTAGATTGACCCGTCACGGGAGTAGTTGGGATGGGTGCTGACGTGCTGTGATCAGAAGAGGAGATTCAGGTTGTCCCAGTACAGAAGGGAGTGGCAGTAACAAACCTTGTTGAGGGTAGATGTTTGACTCTTGCACCTGTTTTACCCCACCCACACATTAGCTTTTACTCACAGCCTTTCCTAAATGCCAGTGTCTGACATACATACGTGTCCTAAAGAAAGTGGTAGCCATGGATAAATACTAGAATTAGTGCTGCCTTTTAGTAAATTGTCCATTGTACTATAACAAGCAACGTTTCACCAACTAATTTTTCCTGGGGGGTTGAAGAAAAAAAAAATAGAATTTTTCTAGATTTCCCAATGCTACAAAATCCAAATCCGAGAATCCGCCATCTCAGACCTGCCGAGGTTGTATATAAATCAATGGGAGAGGTCTCTATCTTGTTTGGACATTTCTGTGGTCTGCTCTGAAATTAGCCCAAATATCTGACTATTAAGGGCAAAAATCCAAAAATTCGTGCTTTGCAGAAAAAAACGTACGATTTTGGAAAAAATTAAGAAAAAAACCCAGTATGATTTGAGTTTTCAGTCAATATTAACGATTTCTCCCCTGATCCAATTAAATCATACTTTAAAAATCATAAATAATTTAAGATCATGGATTTTAGACCTTTCTATTTTTTCACTTTCAAATGGTTATCCTTATTCTGCCCCTTCCTGGATTGCAGTTCTATTTAGTTACCACTGACCCAAGCAACTGAAAAACTTGATTTGCTGTAAGGCTTCACAATGATAAGTATTCTTAGTTTTATTGCATATTTGTATCCAGACCCGCTTACTATTCATCTTATATACATTGTAACCGTTGCTAGGATAATTAGGCTCTAGCTAGCTGTTAAAATGCCAAGCCTGACAGCCACACAACACAATATGTAAATGATTTAAAAAATGCTATAACAAAAATAAACACTAGTTGCACTTTGTCTCACAATAAATACCCTTGTTTATATTCTACTATTTTACTGTAGATTAACCCGTTGAAGTGTTTGCGTAAGGTCAAAAATTGGTGGCTGACCATCGTTGTGTGTATGGAACACCTATGGGATCGTTTTGATTTGAACATTCATTCTCAGAGCCACATTTAAATGCTCCCAAAGAAAAGCCTTGTTGGCACTCTGCTGCATTTTAGGAATACGTAGCTCTGTCTGCATAGCATTTATATTTGTAAGGTTTATGAATAAGTTAAACATTGGTGTTAAGTTAGCTCAAGGGTGGTGCTGGCAGCTCTGATATGTTTCCATATCGTGGGTCTCTTAACTTTGGCCACAGCAGGCTAGAATACAGTGCTCCTTTTGTGGAGTTACTGTGTCCTGAAGCATAGGTCAAACTGCCTGTTTCTTTTTTTTTCCATCAGTTGTCCAGACTTAATGTATTAGTACTAGGGATGCATGAATCCAGGGTTCGGGATTCCGCCTTTTGCAGTAGAATTCAGATTCGGCTCAATCCTTGCGCCTGGCCAAACTGAATCCTAACTTGCATATGTAAATAAGGGGTGGGTGGGGAAATAACGTGACTTTTCATTACAAAACAAGATTTTTTTTCCTTGTCTGCCCCTATTTTGTATATACAAATTAGGATTCAGTTCGGTATTCGACCAAATCTTTCACCGGGGATTCAAATAGTGGATTCGGTGCATCACTAATTAGTACATAAGCTTGAGATGACCTTTTGGGTAACAACTTTAATATTGCAATTTAGGGGAAGGGAGAACATTGATATAAAGGGTCAGCGTAAAGAAGAAAGGGAAAACTAAAATAAAATTAAGAGCAAAGAAAACTGCCTGTTTCTCAAAGGGGTAGTTCACTTTAAGTTAACTTGTAGTATGTTAGCAACTTTTTTTTTTATTATAGTTTTTGAATTATTTGCCTCCTGATTTGTTTCTAGATATATTATGGGGGTCAATGACCATCTAAAAACAAATGCTCTGTAAGGATACACATTTATAGTTAATGCTGGCTTTTACTAATTTGGACCCTAGCAACCAGATTGCTGAAATTGCAAACTGGAGAGCTGTTGAATAAACCACATATTAAAAAATGAAAAGCAACTGCAAATTGTCTCAGAATATCACTCTCTACATCGTACTAAAATTAAATTTAAAGGTGAACAACCCTTTTTATTCTAATCACACTGTACTGTGGTATCTTGATGCTGGATGCTGCTTACTGTATGTAACGTCTGAAACATTCCTTGTACAGCGTATCAGGATCATGAACGGAAAGGTGCTTGTAACGGGAGGTGGTGGATATATTGGCAGTCACTGTGTGCTAGAATTGCTGGAGGCTGGATACAGTCCTGTAGTCATCGATAACTTCCACAATGCTATCCGGGGTGAGTATTTCTGCCTTTTTGGAATGGGCTATCATCCAATAAACTGTATAATAATTTTCTGTAATACATGGATAGCACATTACTACAGGTATAGGACCTGTTATCCAGAATGTTTGGAACAAGATGTTTTCCAGATAAGGGACATTTCTGTAATTTGGATCTCCATATCTTAAGTCTACTAAAATAATTTAAATATTAATAAAACACAATAGGATTGTTCTACTTTCAATAAGAATTAATTGTATCTTAACCTGGATCAAGTGCAAGGTACTGTTTTAATAATACAGAGAAAAAGGAAATTAAAAAAAATATAATTAATTAATTAAAATGGAGTCTGTGGAAGATGGCCTTTCTGTAATTCGCAGCTTTCTGGATAACTGGTTTCGGGATAATGGATCCCATACCTGTAACTCCTATGAATTATATTTGTATAACTGGCTCATTTATCTGTAAAAACATGGTGATTATAAGGGATGCACAGAATCCTCTATTTGGGATTCCGCCGAATCCTTCGTGAAAGATTTAGCCGAATACTGAAATGAATTTAAATATGCAAATTAGGTTTGGGAATGGAAAAAGTGGGAAAAAATTGTTACTTCCTTGTTCTGTGACGAAAAGTCACATGCTTTCCCTTCCGGCCCTTAATTTGCAGATGCAAATTAGGATTCAGTTTGGCCAGACAAGCATTCCGTCAAATCCGATTCCTGCTGAAAAAGGCTGAATCCTGGTTTCGGTGCATCCCTACTGATTATACAAATATAATTTTAAAAGAAGTGCTCTCCTAATTCTTGTGGGCTTTTACAGTTTGGTTGTGGGGTAATTGTGTTTAGAGCAGCATGCTTGTGTAAAGGAGGCATGTCTCATCCTGTCATCCACCAACTGTTAGAAGGTTTACTTCCCACTGGAAAGAAACAAATTGCATTATTCAAAACTAAAATTGCTAGAAACCACAAGACATATATTTTAAGAAATTTGAGACACCATGATGAATATTACAAGGAGTTTAAAAGTCACTGGGTAGTTCTATGACCTGTATTAAGGTGCTCAACCTGTGTTTTATAAGATTGCAGAGCTCCTTGGTGACATTCAGTATCCATATGTTTTGCAGTATATCACGTCAATACGAGTTTATAATTGTACAAAGCCTTTATAATGATCTGCATATTTATTTGTAAGGTGCCAACAATATACCAGAGAGTTTGCATCGAGTGCATGATATTGTTGGGAAGACAACTGAATTTGAGGAGGTGGATATTTTAGACCGTGCTGCTTTGGACAAATTATTTAGCAAGGTACTAATGTCTTCACAGTATCCCATATGTACAAGTGGTGGAATGCATAATCAGGAGGTTTTGAATAATAGAGTGTCTTTAAATACCTCATTTTCACTTGTCCTTCAATATCTGTCTCTGGTCTTGTACCTCTAGCACAAATTCTCAGCAGTCCTACATTTTGCTGGACTGAAGGCAGTTGGGGAGTCCGTACAGAAACCACTGCTGTATTATAAGGTGAACCTGACTGGCACCATCCAGCTACTAGAGGTGAGTGCAACTGAGAGCTAATCTGCTTTGTTAAGAGGGTATGATTCCACTTGTACTATATGACAAAATACACAATATATACACATTTGAAATGACAAGGTTAACTTAATATCTGATGAGATGGCACTTAAATTTTCATATCTGATTTGCAGGTAATGAATTCTCATGGGGTGAAGAATATAGTATTCAGCAGTTCTGCTACAGTATATGGTGATCCCAATTATTTACCTATAGATGAAAGCCATCCTGTTGGAGGGTGTACCAACCCTTATGGGAAAACCAAGTATTTTATTGAGGAGATGATCAAGGACCAGTGCAAAGCTGAGGAGGTGAGTCCAGAAAGAAAAACATGCAGACGGTATGGGGTAGCTGGGAAGGAAATAAAGACTACAATTTCTATATCGAATTAAACATGGCTAGGCTGGGGGAGTAGTATGAATCTAAAGCAACACCAATACTATACATTAGTATGGTTTTTGTTTAAAATGTGCTGTAAACCATGTCATTATTGGTCTTGTATGGCATATTGCTGCTTCTAACAGCATTGATGACAAGGGAATAAGGATTGTTAATTAGTTAAGTTACAAGATTCTGACTCCGAGGCAAGGGGTTGATTTCTGGTGTTAAACAGGGTTAGGTTCCTGGTTGTGTAGTTAACTTTGGGAGCATGTCAAATTGGTCTTATTGGCACTTATTGGAAGTAGTATAATAATTATATTTTTCTTTTTCAAAACTAGGACTGGTGTGCCATTCTTCTGAGGTATTTTAACCCAATTGGAGCTCATGTTTCAGGAAGAATTGGAGAGGATCCCCAAGGAATACCAAACAACTTGATGCCATATGTTTCACAGGTCAGTTTAGCACAATGTAATTAGGAGGCAGACTGTGGAGAAACTAGGCTTGACACCCAGTACTATTTCACAGGCCTAGACATAAAAACAGCAGCTTTAACCAGGGCCTGTTGTTATGGCTCAGTTATTCACAGTAATGCCAGCAACCTCCCCGCCCAATTATCATCCAACCTAATTCCTGCTGATACCTCTGATCTGGCAACCTACCACCTTGACTCTGCAGATATTTTACTAAAAAAAAATAGTAAACCTATTTTCCCTTTCTCAACCTTGATCTCTAAAATAAGATGAAACCATATCAAGCTTCAAATCAACATGTTAGCCTCCATGTGTGTGAAGCCTTCGATTCCATAAGCCAGGATCTAGCAGAAATGTATCTTCATATTGTCTCGCTTGCCAGATCTCAGCAGGGCACTTGTTTGTCTTTTAGGTGGCAGTGGGACGACGAGAATTCCTGAATGTATTTGGGAATGATTACAACACACCAGATGGAACTGGTAAGAGTCAGATGAATACTCAGCCATTGGGATATACCAGTAGAACTGTAATTCTATACTAAAAAATGGGTTTGTTGGGGGTTGAGTAAGATTAACCACATTAGGACATGGCTATCGGTGTATACTGCTTCTTTATAACTGCGTTGCTTTAGGCTTGAGACCTGAATTTGTCTCCCCCCAGTTAGCTGGTTAACAAGCATGGAAGGGAGGCTCGGTGATATCGCTTCCTTTCTGCATAAGGCTTCCTCTATACGCATGTGGTAGGCAACACATGACAGGATTTCCTGTCCTTGTAAACTGACTGCCATTGGTATTGCACAAGAGACTTTCAAAACATTTACAAATAAAGTATCAACTGAGAGAGCCTGAATTGCATTACATACTGTATGTCTATTAGAAACATCACACAGATGATCTGCAGAAGTACTACTCGTGCTGCTCTATCATGCCATTTTCCATTACCCTCTTCCAGGTGTCCGTGATTATATACACATTGTAGATCTGGCTAAAGGGCACATTGCAGCTCTCAAAAAGTTAGAGACCTCCAGTGGCTGTAAGGTGAGTGCAGAGTCCTTCAAAAGTGATTTATTTTTTTTTAAATTGAATTTCAGGGTACATTGCTAAAATATCCTTTAACTGTAAAAAGTGTATAAAGCAGCTGAAAAATAAATTACATTCAAGGATGTAAAACACTAATGATTTTGTACTACCCTCATTGTGGGGCTTACCCTTTACATTTGTTTTCAAATTGTGCATAAAATCTCAACAGGGAGAAAATTACATTTTGTTAATTTTATAATATTTATATGAATGATTTTGTTACAGGTATACAACCTGGGAACTGGAACAGGCTATTCTGTTCTTGAGATGGTGAAAGCAATGGAAAAGGCTTCTGGGAAGAAGGTAATTAGGTTATTATTTCATTTCCACATTATTCCAATTAATGCCCTTCTGTAGAAAAATGTCTTTCATAGGGGAATTTATACTCTCTAATTTATTCTTATCTGCAGATACAACATAAAATAGCCCCAAGGAGAGAAGGTGACATTGCTACATGCTATGCAGATCCCGCACTGGCCAAAGCAGAGCTAGGCTGGAAAGCAGAGTATGGGCTAGACAGGATGTGTAAGCATTGCATTATAAATACATGTATTGTTTGAGAAGGGAAATAATGTTAGCTATGATGTGGATAATGGCTAAAGTGCAGTGGGGAAAAAAAGTAAAATATTTTCTAAAATATGTGTCAACATAAAGGTTTAAAAGCGATCCACTGTTAGGCTTAAGTAAGGGGGATCTTTACTTATACTGTGCTCAGAGGACTTTGGAGTGTAGAGGATGTTGCCTGCCACCGCCGCCATGTAGTAGCCTCATTATGGGGCATGCCCTCCACACAGTATTTGTCAGATGACGTGTAAAAATAAACCTTAGTGCAAGATGGGGAAAACTGATTTTTATACAGAATTACGGAATGGCTGTCTCCCATAGACTCCATTTTATCCAAATAATCAGATTTTTTAAAAAAAAAGATTACCTGTTTTCTCTGTAATAATAAAACAGTACCTTATACTTGATCCAAACTAAGATGTAATTAATCCTTATTAGAGGCAAACCCAACCTTTTGGCTTTATTTAATGTTTATATAATTATCTAATAGACTTAAGGTATGGAGATCCAAATTACGGAAAGATCCGTTATCAGGAAACCCCCAAGCATTCTGGATAAAAGGTCCCATACCAGTATTGTGTGAAATATTCCAAGCATTGTCATGTGTCTAGGGTGTTCTGATTGCCACACTTTTCTACCTGAGAACAGCAGCAGTCAAAAAATATTGTGAAATTGGCTTTGAACAGATCTGCAAGGGGGTATTAAACTTAAGCTGGCTGTTAAATGGCCTATTTTGGCTGTGGACTGGGCTACCCCTGACGAGTTTGGTATAGCTTATTAGCTAGTGTAAGGGGTCTTCATCATAAATTCCTTTTGGAATTCCTACTGGTGTGGATTGAAGATTTCCCATGATCTATTCCTCTTATGTTTTAGAAGACAGGATCCTGGTCCGTTAGAAATAAACCACAAAAATTGCACATTAATGTCAACAAATATAAAAGGGATAACTTTGTACTGTAGCCAGTCCCTTTTCTTTTAATTAAACAGTACCATTATTTTCACCATAAATGAGCAGCTTACTTAGCCAGTTATTTATTTCTTTTAAATCTCTTTCCAGGTGAAGATCTATGGCGCTGGCAGGCTCAAAATCCAACAGGTTTCAGCACTGAATCCTGATCATATTTGAAGGATGTTTTCTCCATATTCTTTTGGGTGTAGATAAGCCTTATTTATATTTTAGGTGAAAAAGAATAAAATGTATGGCACCATGTGCTTTTAAGATGGATTAAATTTATGAGAAGACCTTAGGTTCTCCTTTATCCTCTGTGTTTGTCAGTGCTGCAAGTATTTACCTTCAAACAATTAATTGAATGAGTTCTGCCAAACTTCGACTGTTGTTTAAAGATGTACCACATGGCCTATTTGTAATTGCCGTTATCCTCAGCAGCCTTATTGCATAATCATAAAATTTCCAACCTCCCATTATTTTGTATTCACGGTCCCACACCTACTAATAAGGAAATTCAAACATTACCAGCAACCTTCAGCTTCTTAAAGAAGTAAACAAAGTGTATCAATTGCATATATTTCAGAGGAATTAAATGTTTTATTAAATGCTAACCTCAAAGAAAAAAAAATGAATCTGCAGCTGTCTCAGTGTAAGGCTTTCCAAACTGCCAAAAAAGCTAATCTTTGCAAATCTTGCCACAGCCACCTGATTTGCAGTGGTTTAGTCTCCATTATTTAAACCAACTTCCTTAAAGTTAGTTTACAGATAAAGTGTAACTACTTGTGACTAAATAGTGCAGACAGAATGTTTTTTGTGCCAAATAAGGCTAAAGAAATACACCAAAAAGCAGAAATTGGTACTAGTGTGTTTAATAAACAGCTCAGCATCCAACAGCATTAAACTCTCCCTGTTTAGAACCAGATGAGACATGGGCACAAGGAATTCTATTTGCTTAAAATAGCATTCCCAAGAGAACATTTCACCCCTTTCTAGCCAGTTAACAACCTTTCATTGAACAGTTATATGTACCTCTATCACCTAATTGGAAATGTTTATAAAGTGGGAATGACGTACGCCTGCTTACTTACAAGGCAGTAATCTTTGAGAAGGGAAGACTCAGTAATATCTAAAGGCATTCCAGCATAATCACAGGAGACTGAGGATGAAACATTTTATCCTAAGAGTTGAAAAAATAGGCAGGCCAGTACCTGCCCAGCTACTGCTAACACATACTTTTGTGGTTTACAGATAACTTATATTGTGTAATTGCAGTAATCTATAATGCTGCCTTAAATATCAGGTACAGATTGTTCTCAATTTATTTCATATCTTACAAGCAGATAAGACATTTGGACCCTATTCAGATATGCCCCATTCCTATTTATTCACATATCTGTCAGACATAACTAGTGATTGGTCCATCTGAGCCCACACAAAGATATCCGATAGATCTGCACGGCTGTAGAAACTTCAGAAATATCTAGAATCTATTCTTTAAATCAAGCTCAGAACATAACTGCTCCAATAGCATAAAGTTTGTGTGCAGCAGGGACAGTTGGCTGTGGAAGAGTACCTAGACCATGTTACAGAAACCGTTGCTAAAGGCCTGAGCTCTGCTCTGCAGAGGACAGACTGTTTAAGGTACATTCACATACTGTATCTTTCAAAATACTCAGTTGCTCATCAGAGGTATATGATAGTTTTGTGATGTTACCAGTAGGAGACCCGTTACATCAGAAGGATGTGAAATGCAATACTAGGAGGATGTGTGAAGCAGCAGTGCTATAAACTCCTGCAGTGCACCAGAACCCATAGTAGAAATGCAGGAGTAGAATCCTCCTCTCAGTACCTTAAACAGCTACAGTCACAGCCGGCAGAAAAAGGAAAAAAAAAAAACTTATGTCACAAACCAGTGTGGGTGTGGATAAAAGGACAAGGAATGTTTTAGGTGAGAAAGAAACACTGAGGCGATGCTAAGTAACATTTTCCTGAAGCCAGTCACCAATGTGTTACACTCGTGGGAGAACTTTCTCCAAGAAATCTTTCACTGCCATCATTTCCTGCAAACAAAAAAACAAAACAAATTAAAGTGACCCTTTTTATGCAAGATGGAAAGCACAGGCATTTACAAAATCACAACACTAAGGAGGTTATTTACTAAAACTCATCACATCTTTTTATTTATTTTTTTCGGGTTATCTGAAAATCCTGAATTTTTTGGATTATCGGACAAAACTCAGCGCAGATTACAATATCTTCAAATTGTAAAAGGGACATCTGCTATTGACTTCTACATGACGTCAGCAGGTTTGAGATGGCGGATTTTCAGATTCTGACTTTTAGCAGCTTCAGGGTATAAAAAAGAATCTCTAAAAATGCAAGATCATTTTCTGCAGTGCATCTGACAATGGTGTCTAGACTCTGCATGTCAAGTGACATCTTGCATGTACTCGTAGGGGGTACAAAGTGTGAAAATATATCAGCTTGCACTTTTTCCTCACGTTGTACCCTGTCCCACCGTGTGCTAATGCCCCCCCCCACATATTTTAAAGCATGGATCCTCAACCTTTAGACCCGGTGCAACATTCAGAAGTAAAAGGAGTTGGGGAGCAACACTAGCATGAAAAATTATCCTGGGCTGCCAAATAAGGGCTGTGGTTGGCCATTTGGTAGCCCCCATGTGGATTGTCAACCTACATTGAGGCTCTGTTTGGCAGTGCACCTGGTTTTTATACAACTAAAACTTGCCTCCAAACCTGGAATTCAAAAATAATCACCTGCTTTGAAGGCCACTGAGAGCAACATCCAAGGGGTTGGAGAGCAACATGTTGCTCGCGAGCTACTGGTTGGGGATCACTGTAAGGGACAGCAACATGTTGCAGATGTTTTACTTTACTGTTGGACTCTCTCTTGAGAGCTTTAAGGTAGGCCAAAGGCCTGATTTGCTGGAGGATAATTATTCATTCTTTGCTCTGCCCCCAAAAACAATCCTCAGACAGTACTGTGATAAGCTGTTTAACTGGGCCACACAAATATCAATGGGCAATATTAGCAGCCAGAGTGTTCGTTTAGAAGGTGACATTAGTACATAATACTTTTTTAAGGGACACCAACATATATTTGAGTACAAATCTGGAAAATGTTACTAACCATTTAAAACAATAGTAGGAGTACACAGTTTACCTTTAAAAATAACTGGGCAAAATATGTCAGCTCACATGCTACATCAAAGACCCTCATTGTACACAATGCCTATTAGCAAGTTTGTATTGCATTTTAAACCATTAGTCCTCAGAGTGACTAGGGTTGCCACCTGGCCGGTGAAAATGATGGCTGTTCCCAATGTTATTAATAGGGAAAAAAGATAAATATATAGGAAGGCCGGTATTTTTTTTTCAGAAAAGGTGGCAACCCTAAGAGTGACTAATATTAAGACCATGTTGCACTTACCCTTAACTCAGGAGCTCTAGAGAGAGAGCAGGGAGCTTTTAAGCCCTGACTAATTAATTTATATCTGTAATTAGTTCCTTGTTCTAAAGGCTGAATGGCAGCTAGAAGCAATATTTGGTTACAATTTGTACATGAAACCACCAGTGCTCAATCTAACGCACATTTTGGAGTTGCCCAGTTGCTATAAACAATAAAACGCCATCATTTATACACAAAAAGAAAGAGAATGATTGACAGTGTGCAGTTTGCCTGGCGATATCTCTCTGTATTTAAAACAAGTGCCATGGATTATTCTGCTTTTTTATGTTGCTTTTATCAGTTAAGTATCTTAGCCTAAAGTCATGTAAAAATGGAACGCAGATGCAGTTGTTGCCCGAATAAGCACCAATATGCATAAGTGGGATATATAATCTGCTCAGGGCTATACCCACTAGTTATGACATAAAGCAATCCACAATTTCCAAAATCTTGAAACACCAAAATACCATGCAAGGCATAAAGCTTCAAAATGACTATTTTTGGGGAGAGGATTGGAATTGGTCCTTTTTTTTATAAAATGCATGGATCACATTCATATACTGTAGCTTGACAGGACTTTCTGCAATGTAAACAAAATATGAATGGTAGAACCACAGGGGTTTAGAGTTAAGAATCCCTGGGGAGTGTCTGCTTCCTACACCAGACTGGAACTTCTCTTCTTGCATTGTCCCAGTGTAGTTTTCCCTGAGCACCATGATGCTACATTTCCCCTATGCCACCTTTTGCAAGCGTATGTGCAGTATAGTTTCAATGTACGGAGAAGCAATTCTATGAACAAATGTAGAAAGCACTGGGCTGGTGAAGTAAAAGACTAAAATCACAGGGAGGGTAACTAATAACTTGACACCCACCAGTGATTCTACCTTTCATGGTCTTTTAATGATGTAGTACCCCTAAAGGGGAGGTGTCCTCTTTGTAGAACTGTCAGATAATCTAACATGTTTTCTAATTATTTGCCTATCATTCTGCTTTGCTCTAACCAGAAATACTGCTTTCAATTGCAATTACTTTTACCAGTAACTTTAAAACCATTAAACAGGACTAATTAAGAGATTCTGGAAAGCCGCTTACATTTACATTAGGAAAATGTTTAGCTTCAGATCGTTTATAAACATTACAAAGTCACAAAGAGTAAGAAATAAGAAAAAAAACAACTTACAATTGTTTACACACACTATTAATTTTAAGGTGGACACCCCTTTAACCTAATCAGCAACTTAAGTCGGGTAATATCCAGTAAGTAATCTTACTAGAAGGGAAGAGGGCTAAACTTCATTACAAAATAATATTTGCTTTCTGCTAGAAGTCCCTAGCAAAGAAGAAGTGCCTACCTCCTGATTGGTGTTATGCATGACTCCAGGATATGATTTGAACTGGACTTTCGAAGGGCTCAACACAGATTTCAGCTTCTCCGAGGTGAGGTTTCCAAAGCGAACAGGAATCATAGGGTCAGCCTCTCCGTGACATTGCAGAACAGAGATTTCCTTATTTACACCACTTGCGGCCTACAAGAAGAGATAATTTTGTGTGGCATATTATATAACAAGCATCCTATTGCTACCTAAGCTCCTATCTGAATTGTAGCATACAGATTGAGAAGAGCAAAGCAACGCCAGTCCAAAAAGCACAAGCCACTATGCTTTTCATTCGCCACTTTGGTGCTGTATTTAAATAATTAACATGGCCAGGTGAAATTTAGATTAAAATGTCTGTCTACAACAACAGATCAACATAAACTAATTTACCCAAACTTCTCGAAGTGCCCAATGTTCCATACCTGAGGGAACGTCTTGTGAAGAGGCAACCAACAGCTTAGTCCAATTACTCCAGCCAGTTTGTGTTGGCAGGTGAGGGCTGTGTACATAGAAAGAGCGCCTCCCTTAAAAAAAAAAAGCAGCAGTTATTAAAGAGAACACAGCATTATCAACAAACACATTAGGTTGAAACTGTACACGTTGCTTCAGAGAGAGAAAGCCTTTCATATACACATACAAACCACTTCTTTTGTGTCTCTCACACAGCTATACAATACCTGAGAGAAACCTCCCAAGACAATCCTATTGGCCGGGATTCCATTCTTGACTTCATGCTCAATTATAGTCTTAACTGAAAGAACACATAATTTCAGTGCAGTGATCTACAAACAATGACTAGGAGACATCAAATGTCAGCCCCTTACTGCTCTCTGCTGCCTTCTTGATTCCTGCCTCATCTTCTGGAGCATCAGGACTCAGACCCATCAGATCAAACCTTTACAAAGAAAGCGTGACAAACAATAAACATCAAAAAGCACCCACACAACACAAAGCTAATTTAAAAGGCATCTAGCGAGTGGAAACACTCACCATGCAGGCATCACCATCTTCATGTTCAGAGAGACTGGAATACGTGGCCTAGAGAGATCAAGATAAGTCAAACACAGTGTATATTAAGGGACTCCCTCATAGACATCATGCAAGAAGCACTAAGGTCTATTTCACACAGGAAAAATTCAATGGTGGCATATTTCAGCTGGAGAGATATCAGGTGCTTCTCTTTCGGCTAAAAAATATTGTTGGAGGATTTGTTCCCTATGCCATAAGGCTAAACTTTTGCACAGCAACAGCTTTAAGGATCACACCTAACATGCTAACCCAATCCATTTAAAATACAAAATTGTTAATGAGAAAGTACTGGCTTCAAATTAGTACAATCAATTGTACAAGAATAAAGCATTAAGACTCCTTACATACATAGGCCCACACATACAGATATAGTATAGAGCCCAAGTAAAGGAGGACATACACGCACACACATCTTATTATACAAAATTACATTTTGTACAATATTCAGTGCGTGTATGGCAGAAGACGCGCCGACCGATATCGGCAAAAGACTAGGATAGCAGTCGACTTGTCGACCGGCAAAGTCTGAAAATTTTAATTGGGCACCTTTAAAGGCGCCCGAACTTCAGCCAGGGTTTACTCCTGAATTGTCAGATAGAGGTAGAATGCTATTATTTCTACCTGTTTATCAGACAATTCAGCTCTTTAACATCTATAATGAAAATGAACAGGAAAGATCTTAATTGTTACGTATTTGGCCACCTTAAAGGAAAACTATACCCCTAAAAATGAACACTTAATATGATGTAAACTATCTGTTGCTTAAGTGGCATATTAAAGAATCTTACCAAACTGGAATATATATTTAAGTAAATATTGTCCTTTTACATCTCTTGCCTTGAGCCACCATTTCGTGATGGCCTGTGTGCTGCCTCAGAGATCACCTGACCAGAAATACTACAGCTCTAACTGTAACAGGAAGAGGTGTTGAAGCGAAAGACAGAACTCTGTCTGTTAATTGGCTCATGTGACCTAACATGTATGGTTTGTTTGAATGTTTGTGTGCACAGTGAATTGTACGATCCCAGGGGGCAGCCCTTATTTTTTAAAATGGCAGTTTTCTATTTATAATTACCCAATGTCACATACTACTAGAAAAGTATATTATTATGAAAATGGTTTATTTATATGAAGCAGGGTTTTACATATGAGCTGTTTTATGCAATATCTTTTTATAGAGAGACCTACATTGTTTGGGGGTATAGTTTTCCTTTAAGTCTGAGCACAGCATGGAAATGCCATAGAAAGCTAGAATGAAATACTCACGCATGTGGGCAAATATACTTCAAGTGTGGCAGTCTGATGGCTGACAGTGCCTCGGCCCAGCCATGTCTACAGAATAAAATAAACAAATACATGTATAGCTGTTCACTGCAACCAGTAGGAGGAATAACATCATGTGGCAGCAACTTTAAAACAGTCACTGTCATTAGCCAAGTAAGTTTTCTCTGAATAAGGCAGCTATTCAAACATATCAACAGGAATATCAGGTAATAATAGTGGTAGAGGCTAGAGGAATTTAATTAGCGATATTTTGAACCCAGGCTAACATATTGCACTCCATAACAGAAAGGCATATGTCTATGTTAAAAATTCAGTTGGTGGGTGACCTCCAAACCCCACAAAAACATATTAAACTGACACAGTAGTTTTGATTAGCTTTCACTACTCCTTAAGGAAGGTCAGCCTTTAAGTTAACTTTTAGTATATTACAGAATGGCCAAGTCTAAGTAACTTTTCAATTGGTGTTCATTATTTATTACTTATAGTTTTTTTTTTTAATTATTTGCCTCCAGACTTCCTGTCATTGACCTAGTCTAAAAATAAATGCTCTGTAAGGCTATACATTTGTTGCTATTGCTAATTTTTATTACTCAGGTTTCTTTTAGGCCCTCTCCTATTCATATTCAAGTCTCTCATTCAAACCAATGCATGGTTGCTAGGGTAATTTTGACTTTAGCAATCAGATTGCTGAAATTGCCAACTGGGGGGCGGCTGAATAAAAAGGTAAATAATGAAAACACCACAAATAATAAAAAATTAAAACCAATTGCAAATTGACTCAGAATATCACTCCCTACATCATACTAAAAAATAACGCAAAGATGAACAACCCCTTTAAGACTTTCTTCCTGATTCTCTCCAATGAACTGGCAAAGTTCACACACTTTATGGTAACAATATCAGAGATAGGCTGTCAAATGAAAAACCAGCAAGATAATGCTGTTATATATTATATTGCCTCTGTATACATATGATGCTTTGTTAAAGCATAAGTAACAATTTACGGGTTCGGTATGCATTTTAATATAATGTACATGTAATGTTACCCTGCAGTGGTAAACATTTTGCATTTGCTTCAAAAAGTTACATTACAATTCACATGAAGAGGCTGCTATGTAGCGATGAGATAGATATTCAGGTTCGGATTTGGCTCTTAGGTACAATTTACTTAACAAATAACAGACATACTGTGCAGAATACAAAGGATGCAAGTTTTTTTTGAACGTCATTCATAGGTCTCTATAGACCTATAGAATAAGGACCTCTACTGTATGTTGTTGTCAACAATCCAAACTCTAATTACAGGTGCTGGAGCAAAAGATACAAACTCAAAGGAGTTGTACACCTTTGAATTAACTTTTAGTATGATGTAGAGAGTGCTATTCTGAGACAATTTGAAATTGTTTATCATTTTTTATTATTTGTGGTTTTGAGTTATTTAGCTTTTTATTCAGCAGCTGTGCAGTTTGCAATTTCAGCTATCTGGTTGCTAGGGTCCATATTACCCTAGCAACCATGCATTTTTTGAATAAGAGACTGGAATATGAATAAGAGAGGGCCTGAAAAGAAAGATGAGTAATAAAAAGTAGCAATAACAATACATTTGTAGCCTTACAGAGCATTTATTTTCTAACAAGACCAGTGACCCCTATCTGAAAGATGGAAAGAGTCAGCAGAATAAGGCAAATAAATAAAAAAAATATATAGAAAATAAAAGACAAATTGAAAAGTTGCTTAGAATTGGCTATTCTATAACATATTAAAAGTTATCTTAAAGGTGAACCACGGTTAATCTCCTCCAAATGTTTTCCCACCAGTAATAATGTAAATTGCCAGTAGGAAAATATACAAGTCGCTTCGGCTTTCTGAATTTCCTAAAAGTTTCCTTGCAAGGCAGCTTTGGAAAGCCGAAGTGACTTGTATGTTTTCTCATTGGCTATAGGGAAAGCATTCAGAGGAGATAAATCGAGAGCCTTAAGTTTGTATCTGTTGCTCCAGCACCTATAAAAAGCATTTGGAGGTGATTAGTTGTCCATGCTAGAGGGGATTAATCAGGGGGGGCTACTAATATTCTCGTCTACCAGGGGAAGATTCCCCTTTACTACTATAATAGACCTTGAAAGATATCTAAAGATTTTTGACTAAAACGACTAAAGCACAGATAATAAAGAAACACATGCAATAAATTCCAGTTTAAAAAAAATGCACCACACCTAGAAACCACTGCAGAAAACAAAAACAATATACCAATGAAAGTCAGGGTAATGTGCACTGTAAGGTGGGACATGTACAGATTAAGTCAGTCAGACATGTACATGGCACCATGGGGAGAGTTATACATGGGTATGTTTAAATGGGTACACTATGATCTTAGGACCAAACTCACCCCGTGTCACCGAGTCCATGAAGAAAAATCACCTATTTATATATATATGTAAAAAGAAAACTTTACATTAGTGGGTTACACAGATGAGTGGACAATATATATCAGATTTGCAATAGAAATGTATCTGGTATTTAAGTATCATGCCCAAGAAAGCAGATGTGCACACTATGTAAGGGAATGCTTCTAAATTCTTTAACCTCCTCACAACCACAAATAATTAATGAAAGCTGCCATATGTCTTCCTAAAGAATGCCTTTGCCTAAATTACCAGGATAGCAACTATTTCGCTTATTACAGGTAAATGTCTGCTCTTGCAATTTCCCACAATTAAGCCAAATGAGATGTGCATGCAGCAGTAACAAGGTTAGTAAATGGCAAGGCATTTTTGGGGAGGTCTGTTGTCCATGGTAGCAATTTTTTAACATGGGCAGCAAATCTCCTGTGTGTCATTGCCCTAAGGGACCGTACTGCCAACACTGTTGAATTTATGTTCCACTTTGTTGTATGCCACATTCCATGTTTACTGGAAACACTGACTGTAAAGATCAAAAAGCCCAGCAGGGGATAGACTAAATCTCCCATCAACCCAGGAATATTGCATTCCACTTGGTAAGCTTCAAACATCTTCACTGCGGCAATCTGAAATTTATCGGAACCTATAAACACTGAGTTAATGAGTAAAACTGTGCAGCATGATGTATGATGTTGTCACGTGACTAGCTACTTCCTTTCTGTTTAAATGAAAGCAGCAGTCCTGTGAGTTTTGTTTTTTTTTTTACAAGAGATATATAAATGGGTGTTGCCTCATCAAACATAAAACATCTATGAATCCAAGTTGTTATAAAGAAATTCATGATCTCACTCACAATGTGTGACATCACTTCTCGCTTATAGGAAGAAAATACACACACGCACATTTGAATACAGCACACACCTATTTGTAACATTCACTAAATATTACTCGCTGCTTTAAGATTTAAGCTTAACCACCCCTTTGCTGTAGTGGTAAAAAAAGTCCCTGTGCCTTCTTGTTAGTGGATCCCTATGACTTGATGACTCAGATTC
This sequence comes from Xenopus laevis, assembly GCF_017654675.1. Lineage (NCBI taxonomy): Eukaryota > Metazoa > Chordata > Amphibia > Anura > Pipidae > Xenopus > Xenopus laevis. The sequence goes on from NC_054373.1 coordinate 94,380,266, forward strand.
TGTCACAAAGCCATCGAGGATGTGTTTGTTTCGCTCTTTTTTTTTTTTTTACAGGAGGGAAGTAGATCCAGACACACAACACCCATAAAAATAATCCCTGCCTACACCCTTCTCCTAATACTTACTGCTATTATTATTCAGTGTATATATAACCCCTAAACTGTGTAAAACAAACAGATACTATCAGTTTTATAACATCAGCACAGATTGTGGTCAGTTTCTATAAAGTAGGGGTTGCTTATATTGTGCAATGCACAGGTTTAGGTGAGCCATGTGATAGAACTGGCATCACTAAACAGTATTTTATAAATATTATTGGTTATTTATGTTATCGCTACAGTAATTGGGTGATGGCTGCATTTCTGCTAACAAAACTCTTTTCACACACTCTCAGCAATCATTTTAGATGTGCTGAAACACATTTGGATATACGAAGTAAAATGGACATATTACACTTAAACCTTGCCTAAAAAGGACACACAAGCCCAGTGCATACAGAAGACCAGAAGTGTATCACAATGTAGAAGCTTCACTCTAAGGCTCTAGCTCTGACAATCTTCAGTCCAGGACTGCAATATCCTGGGTAGGGATACATTACTGAATAATAAACAGATATAAATACAAGTAATATATACTGCCCAATGAAAAGAATGAGCGGATTTTCTAGCTAGACACAGAAGAGGGGAGCTATGGAGATCTGCAGTGCTAACTGGCAAGTGCCCAAAGTGTGCAGATCCACAGCTGTCCGTCTAGCCCCACCTCCCCCGCACACTTTAGAGCCAGGATACCCCAATGCGGGACAAAGGTGGCGTCCTTCCTCCATCTACTACCTTAGAAACTATGCGGTGCTCCAGTCACTGCAGCGCCTCTTCCTACAGACGGAGGGTGCCAGCAGGAGGGCCACACGTTCTACATCTCTGATCTACAGCAGTAATCACACTGTGTATGCCCAGTAAATCCCTTAATCCCGTCCACCCTAGATACAGAGTAAAGTGTCTCACCGCCCCGGTCTCCCGTTCCCCCGCAGGTACGGTCACGGCATCGGTGAGTAGCGGTACAGACATGTTATTCCCGCACATACACCGGAGTGATGATACACACCGCCCCCGTGACCCCTGACCTGCCGGGCAGTAAAACAATGAGCTGCAGCAGCTCAGCGATTCTAACCCCGGCGCATATCACGTGACCGCATCTATTTCCCCTCTACGCCACCCACACACGCAAGGCTTCTGCTGTCCTATTTATGCCGCCATATGCAATGGGGCATTTCCTTACAAACACAAAATTACAATTTCTAAAAACGCATAGATTCCGTTCATTTACTTCCGTACTGTGATAAGGATTTTGGTTATTTCAAATCTATTACAGTAAACCAGTCAAACCCTGCGTGAAGCATCCACCCAAGGTAGTAAATTCTTAAGTCACACAATTATATTATCTTCGGAAGATGTGAGGAATTTTGCACACCTGGCGTTATCATTCTGACTTGAAATAAACTTAGTGCAGAGACACATGTTGATTCAGAGAGATTAGTGGATTAGCAATAAATCGCCTCTTCGTCAGGCGACTAATCTTCCCAAACTGCTTTCCCGCCGGTTAGAACCTAAATCGCCGGTAGGATGGCACTCTGTGCACTTCGTTTTCCGAAGTTGCCTCACGAGCAAACTTCGGAAGACGAAGCGCACCGAGTGCCATCCTGCCGGCGATTTAGGTTCTATATAATTCATGTGATTTGGTTGCATAATCACATTTACTTTACAGTGCTACCCAATATGTTGGCGCTATATAAATACATGTTAATAATAATAAAATAATAGCCGGCAGAAAGGTATTGTGGGGAGATTAGTCGCCCGAAGAGACGATTTGTCGCTGGGCGACTAATCTCCCCCAACTAGCATTGTAGAAAGTAATCCAGCAGCACACTGATTTTTGATGTGATAAGTGATATTATTTATTCAGTCCATATACATACAAGGTAAGGGCAACGTTTCGGACCCCACTGGGTCCTTTGTCAAGCCTAGTGATCAAATACAAACACAGTGTTTTATAGAGTGTATATTGGGAGTGGCCTGTGTCTCCTCCCCATCAATTGACATCAAAGTGAATCAGGTGAAACTTAAATACTTGTAAGTGTCCATTTAGAAAAAAGTCTTTTTGTATATGTCCATACATCTGTGCATTCAAAAATATAACAGTACTGTGGGATGGTCTAGTGTTACCTGAGATGCTTAGTGACTGCTGTTGCACATGGTACTCAGTTCTCCCTGAGATTCATATGCAGGTGTAGTAGTCTGCACTCAGTAAAATTTCCAGACCAATTAGTAACCTTGTGAAAAGAAGAAAAAAGAGCATATTAAAAACAGAACTATTAGAAAATGGAACACAATAGTTACAGCATTGTATGTATCCTACAACTTACTTAAACATAAACATTCCAGGGGTATAATCTTTATTCAAGCCTTGTGGCCATAATGTATCTAATTTATGTATCCAGTACATTTCTCTGTAATCTGTTTCCACCTCTTCTTGGCACGTCAATGGTCTCTATGACCTGAAATTTGAGTTGGCTTATAGAATGTTTGGCCTGGTGGAAATGGAAAGGCACCGGTAAAGTGGTAATTTCTTTGCGAATTGTGGACTTATGCTTTGAAATCCGATCACGGATTTTTTGAGTAGTCTCCCCTATGTAAATTAACCCACAAGGGCATTTTAATAAATAGATGACGAAGGATGATTCACAAGTGAAGTAGTGATCAATGGTAAATTGTTTGCCAGTATGTGGATGGTAAAAATGATTGCCTCTTGTGACTGAATTGCACTGAGTGCAATGTAGGCAGGGAAAAGTGCCGAATTTTGGGTGCTGTAAGAATCGTTGGAAACCCTTCTTTTGGGGGCCGATGTCTGCTTTCACCAATTGGTCCCTTATGTTTTTACCCCTCTGGTACGCTATTAATGGGGGTTGTTGAAATTGTGAAATGTTAGGAAGACAATTTTGAAGTAGGTGCCAGTGTCTTTTTACTATTTTGGATACATGTCTGCTTGCACTTGTATATTTACTGACGAAAACCATCCTATCGCCCTCTTTCTTGGTAGATTTGTCTGGGTGTAGAAGAAGTTTTCTGTCTATATCCTTGATCCTTCCTAACCCTTCTTTAAGTACCTTTGTGAAAAGCGATCTGTCATTTCTGCCAATCTGACATCACATATGTTTGTATCGCTTACAATTCGTTTAACCCTTGTGTACTGTGTTGTTGGTAGAGATTTCTTTAGGGAAGGTGGGTGAAAACTTTGAAAATGTAATAGGTTGTTCTTGTCTGTGTTCTTCCTATATAAATCTGATTCAAGTTTCACGCCCCGTCTGGTTAACTGTACATCCAGAAAGTTAAGGGTATCGGTATGGAAGTTGTGGGTGAACTTGAGTGTTATGTCTATATTATTCATGAAGTCCTTGAACAGTTCAAGGCTTTTAACATCTCCATCCCATAGGATTAGCAAATCGTCTATATAGCGTTTGTATAATAGACAGTGTTTTTGATACAATGTATTCGTATATACAAACTTCTCTTCAATGTAAGCCATATACAAGTTAGCATAGGTGGGGGCAACGTTACTACCCATGGCCGTCCCCCTTTGTTGAATGTAAAATTGGTCTCCAAAGAGAAAATAATTCTGATGTAAGACAAATTCTAATAGATCTATCAGAAAGTCCCTTTGTGATATACAGTGTTCTGTTTGTTCAAGGAAGTGTCTGATTGCCTTCAGACCTGACTCATGTGAGATGGCGGTGTATAAGCTTGTGACATCAAAGCTACACAGTAATATGTCATGATCTGGAAGGGTAATTGTGGCAATAATGTTCAATAAATGTGTAGTGTCCTTAACATAGGATTTGGTTGTTTGTACTATAGGTTGAAAGACTTTATCCAAAAATATGGCCAGTGGACTTAGAACAGAATCTGGAGCGTTTTTTATCTTCTATCTCCTTCCTATGGCGCTGGATGCTGTCTTCTGTGCGGGTCAGTAAATTCTTTAGTTCCCATGGCTGCAGAGTCTCTCTTAGCTTTTTTTCGAGTTCAGTCACGCGTGTGCGTGTCTCTGGGATGGAAGCTTGCAGGTATTCAATATTCAATAGTAGGATATCAAAGGAACATTTGTTGATAATCTGCTCCCCCCAACTAGCATTGTGTGACTCTACCCTTAGGGTGGTGGCACATGCTTAGTTTCAGGGAGATTAGTTGCCCAGCGACAAACTTCCTTTTCTTCGGGCGACTAATATCCCCAAAATGACTTCCGCCGGCTAGAATACGAATCACTGGCGGGATGGCAAGCAGATCGCTTCGGCTTTCCGAAGTCTCCTGAAGATTCCTCGTGAGGCAATCAGAGTGCCATCCCACCGGCGATTCACATTCTAGCCAAAGAGATGGCATTTCAGGGAGATAAGTCGTCCCAAACAAGAGTGCAGCGTGTGCCACCACCCTACACTGACCCTTCCCTAGAAATACCCAACCAATTTTGTGTTTGTCCATGGGTGCACTCATGAAATACAAGCATTTATTGGCTAAACTGTTTATTGAAATCTCCATTCACAATAATAGTCCACACAAAATAAATCATTTAAGAGATAAAATTGGTCTGGGGTGTGATCTGTGACACTTTATGATCAGCTGGGTTTGCTGCAGCTTCATAATTGCAGATGGTCACTTCATGACGATGTGCCTGAAAGAAACACAGGACTTTTTGTAATCAAGGTACACATTGCATTTAAAGGTGTATACAACTCAATTATATACACTGTTGCTCAACAATAACACAATAAATAGGAATTGCATTAACATTGTTTTGTTATTCATTCTTTACCAATAAATAAGGTCATTTGTTTTTTCATGTTTATTAACTTTTAATAGAAGCTGGCTGACTGACTTCTATATGAAGTGAGAACGAAGAGAGACGGAATTGCTGTAAGGCGATATTTAAGAGTGACTAGATTATCTCAGAAATGGGACTGGATTTTCAATTGATTAAATTTAAGAAAGCTTTTTATTTATACAAGATAAAGCTTATCTTAAATTTGAATTTTTAAGATAATTCTAATTGTATGGGTTTTTTCTTAAAGATCTGGCAAGGACCCCTTGTTCAATTAGAAGCAATTGTAAGGTTGGAGCCAACCAAGGATGGAGTTAAGTCAATACAGTGTACAATGACTTTGACAACTCCATGCTTCCTACACTGTGGCAACAACTTGGTGACCATCCTTTTCTGTTTCAGCACAATAATGCCCCCATGGACAGTAAATTCTGAACAGAATTGTTTTGCTGAAGTGGAACTTGACTGGTCTGCTAAGGGAACCTGAACTCAACCAAACTAAACACCTGTGGGTTGAATTGGAATACTAAAGGAGTCAGGCCTGATGCTCGGGGTGTTGCAAAATCAAAACAATACTTCAGTTTCTGGTAGAAAGCCTTCCCATCAAAGGCTACTATAACAGCAAAGGGAGGACCACCTTCATATATTAAAATATGATCATATATAATACCTTTGCTTGGGAATGAGATGTTAAATAGGCAGGTGTCTGCATACTTTTGGTCATATAGAATATTTAATTAAAACAATAGGTTATGTTCAGTACAAGGCCTATACATAAACTCATGTTTTTTTAGATTGGGGCAGGGCCCTCTTTACCTCATGTATAGGTTACTGATAGCATTGTATGTATATACCTATTTATTGTACAGCTCTGTTTAACATGATCATCTGCAAGTGGGCTTTGATGAACAGTGCCTTCCAAAACAGACCACAGTCAGGCTGTTGGAGTAAGAATTTAAAGATTGCAGATAACTGCATGTATGAAATAATTGTTGCGGGCACTGTATTTTTATACAAAGGCCTAAATAGGGCTGTTCAGTACAAAAGTAAATTACATGTTTTACTGACAATTTATTAAAAATAAGGACAGAGCTACCAGTTGACGAGCACAAGACTAGCCACCCAAGTACAGAGTAAAGTCAAATAACTGCACAGATTTTATCAAGATTGTCCCCCTATCTAATGCTGCCATCCTGCCACAGTGGGCATAGTCACTAGTGCACAACACAACTTTATTTACCCTAGGAACATGGAAATAATATGCCAGCAACGTGTGAAAGTACAGCAATTTTGAAAAGTAGACCTCATGTCCAACTATCCTTGCCATGGCAACTAACCCTGGAGGTAACGGAAACACAAACACCAACAAAAATGGTGTGAGCCAGTGTCTTAAAGGGGTGGCTGATTCTCAAAAATTTTCAATTGGTCTTCATAATTTATTTTTTATAGTTTTTGAATTATTTGTCTTCTGACTCATCCCAGCTTTCAAATAGGGGTCACTGACCCCACATAAAAACAAAAGGTCTGCAAGGCTACACATTTATCGCTATTGTTACTTTTTATTACTCATCTTTTTTTGCAGGCCTCTTCTATTCATATTTCAGTCTCTTATTTAAATCAGTGCATGGTTACTAGGGTAATTTGGACTCAAAAACCACAAATAAAAAATGAAAACCAATTTTCAAATTGTCTCAGAATATTACGCTCTACATCATACTAACAGTTATTTTAAAGGTGAACCACCCCTTTAAGCCTCACCCAGAGTTAAAGGCAGGTCGCGGGGTAAAAAATTTGTGCTTAAGTTTATGAAAACAAGAAGAAGTTGCACACTCCACAATATTTGTGTACAACTTAGAGTATTCTGTTCTAATGCTACCTAACTCAATTTTTCTCCTGTATTTTTTTTTGCCTGAAACGTAAAATGCAGCCAGCACACTTAAAGGTGCCCCCTGCAGTTTTAACTGTGCAATGTATAAGATGGTGGGTTTTTTGTTCTTGTGATATTTTCTTCCATTATGTGAAGGTAGGGAGTGTATACACAGTTCATATAGCAATCTCCTCTATGGCCATGGTCTAATCATCATAAATACTTGTCATCATATTACCTCTGTCCATTCTCCCCTTAGGCCAATGTAGTAGATTTTTGTGTTCTCAGCACCAAAATTCTTAGAGATATGAATAGATAGATGGGAGACATTTGAAAAGCGAGCTATTCTGAAAAAGCAAAAGTTAAAAAGTCAACCAATGTTAAGAAACATAAATAAAAGGTACAGTTGATTCCAAGCTGCTTCTATATAAAATAACACCTACAATTATTGTTTTTACAAAGACATGAAGGGTTGAAAAGGAATATTTAATCTCTATGAAATGTTAATGGGTTGACTAGAACAGTAGGACAGGTAAAGTTCAGATTTTAGTTTACTGTGCACGTACAGCGTTCCTTTGCTTCTCACATGCAAACAGCCTCAGACAACATAGGGAAACCTGTAACATCACAGAAGATGGAGTGGTAATCCCTTGACTGGTGCTCTTCTAAGCAATTACATTCAGGGGCGTAACTACAGAGGAAGCAGACCCTGCGGCTGCAGGGGGGCCCAGGAGGTATAGGGGGCCTATGAGGCCCTAATTAATGAGAAATGTCAATAAATATTGGTAAAACAGGACAACCTCTGGAAATGTTGGGGGCCCTAAAATTAATTTGCTGTGGGGCCCAGTAGCATCTAGTTACTCCACTGATTACATTCACTGGGGGATGCCTGACAAAGTGCAGCTACAATTTTCTTTCTTAAACAGAACAGCCTGGTAAAAAGGAATTTTGCTCCCCTAACTATATTACTTCTGCTAGGAAGCATCAAATACAATTACATACAATGAATACAGCATAACATAGGAGAATTGGCAGTTTATCTTACTGTTCTGCACCTCTGAAACTCTATAGGGTGGAACATGAAACTTAAATCTTCTTTTTTAAAAATACGTGTTTAGAAGGTAAACTACCCCTTTAACCCCATTTCCAAAAAGTGCATTCTGCAGTTTACAGGATTCATACTTTGTGGGGTACTCTAAATTTCCATTGACGTCAATGTTCAGACTGAAGGTTTGATCAGCTTCTCTTCCAGTGTCATCAAAGCTCATGTGAGGAACATTCTTAAATCTAAAAGAAAAGTTTCAATAAATGTCTGAAGTGTTAACAGAGTTTATTATGCCTAATTAAATCCAAATATCTTCATTCCAGGTTGCAGTAACTAAACATCTACAGAATGTCTCACTGCGTTTAAAAGACAAATAAAGACTTTAAAAAACAAAGTGCCCAAAGTTTTCTTTCAAATTTTAATACTGTTTACAGGCTAGGAGGTGCATATTTCATCCTTTGTATGCTGTCCCCTCTTGTTTAATCGGCCAGCCAAAAGTTATGCGCTCTAGACTACTGTATAGTTTAGATGCATGATAACCCAAAGGTTGTTACATTATGTCCAAAATCCAGTAAAATGGGACAGCATTAGGGGTTGTGTTACTGGATTGCTGTACCTTCCGGTTTCTAAGTGATTCCCCAGCCTTAGACCCTGTGTATCTTGATTTTGAACTTACAGCCTTAATTCTGCAGGGTGTGTGTCACTGTCTTCTCCAATGAGAACAATCCCTTTCAGCTTCACGTTGCCTGTAAAACTATATGAAACACAATATAGAGTCTTTTATATAGAGACTTTTCCTATATGTCTCCTTAAAGACTAGGACTAGTAAGTAACCATAACATTTAGCAGAAATGTACAACAGTTTATTAACCAGCATACTTACGGGATGTTAAACAATAATTCTTCATCGTCATCACTTTCTACAAACTGAACAACAAATACATGCACTTAGTATACTTATATAACTAAATTAACTGCTTACATACATGAAATGGTGAAAAAAATATTTCGCACTGAAAAATCAGTAAGTGAAAAAGCGATTGTATGAAGGGAAATCTGTTTAATCTATACAGGCATTTGTTGTTATGCATACACATGAAGATTTTCAGTGGTTTGCAGCAATACCTTTTCTCCAGACATATTACAATAAGGATATGGAATTGTTTCAGAGAGAGTCACATTGTGGAGAATGGGAATGCTAGAACTATGGCACACCTTTATAATTGATACAGTTCAGGAAAAGTAACTACTATGCAAGTTCACCATGCTAGTGGCAATTTGGTTTGTCCACAAGGTAAACAGCATATAGGGTTGCCGCCTGGCTGGTTAAAATGATGGTTGATCCCAATAGGAAAAAAGATAAATATATAGGAAGGCCAGTGTTAGGTGGCAACCCTAACAGCATATAGTGCTGGAAATGTTTTGTCTCTGCTATTTTTCCAGAAAACAATAATGTTGTGACTTAAAACCCAATACCTTTAAAATCACATTAAGTACATCTGAAATGAAAATAATATTACGTGTTTTCTAGTTTTAACAAGACAACAACTTAGTATTCTGCAAGCTTACTTTGTGGGGACAGATATTTCTACCCCTAACTGATTTTGTTGAATCTATGGGTCTGAAAATGTATTTTTATGTACATTTTCATCAAGCGCATCAAATGTTTATAGAGATTGCTAGATAGGTGAGATAAAATGGATATTATATATAGATCACCCGAGTCCTGTCGTTCCTCTCTTCCCAGGCCCGGAATACACTTCTCCCACTGCCCTCCCGACTCTCGTTCAGACACTGCAGCTTGTCAAGATCAATTTTCCGGAACAACCCATACTCCAGACCCCTCTCTGGGCCATCCGAAGGCTCCGATTCACAGGAACAACCACCGCCATGACTGTGCCCGTGCGACATGTCCACCACCCCCCTAGGAATGATTCCGCCATCTTGCTACTCCTTTGTGCCATTACATTACTCTCGCTTCTGCCATCTTTGTACTCGCAGCACGCTGGTCGCCGTGTTTTTAGTCACATGACATCACAGACAACAACCAGCCATCTTGGTACTCGCACGGGAAAGACTGTGAGTTGGCTTACGGTAGCTGACGTCACGGTCATGTGATCCTACCATGTGACCGCTCCACTGCGGCTTACCTATTCGTGAGCTGCAAATTCTAACATGGGAAAGTGGTAATGAGTTCTAGTGGCGGGCTGCCGACTCTTGACAGGACCTGCAACTAAATTCCCAGGGTTGCCAACTTGTATTGTAGGTTTAGTACAGGTTGCAACCTCTACCTCAGGTTTTGGGGGGGTTCATTGTGTTGCTGGATGTTTGTAGGGGTTTAAGGGATCACTGCCTCTGAATTTCTGTGGGATGAGGGGGGATCACAGTGAATTAATGTCAGGTAGACTATATTCAATATTTACACACCCAAATGCAGCTACAAGATTGTTGGAGCTGGGTTTTTTTTTACCATTACTCTCGCCAGTGGTGCCACTAAAATGTGGGCCGAAAATTGCATACGGAGGGGGGCGGGGGGCCCAGCTGTGCGTCACGCACCAGGGCCCGCCCCCCTCTAGTTACGTTACTGACTCTCGCACAATTACAGTGCAACAATGGCAAGATAAAAATAAAAGGCAAGACATACTGACAGCTATAATAATATATTTATTAACCATAAACAGGTTTGCTTTTCTGCCATGCACTGAAAGTCTCCCTTAACGGAGAATAATGTAATGGACTACTTGGGAACAATAAATTGGATAGAAACTGTTGCCTTGGTGTTTCATGAGTTGACAGAAAATGTGGAGCAACCAGTCTTGGGACATGACTTGGGGCAGCTGGGAAATTGACAATATGTCTAGCCCCGTGTCAGATTTCAAAATTGAATATAAAAAAAATATGTTTGCTCTTTTGAGAAATGGATTTCAGTGCAGAATTCTGCTGAAGCAGCACTATTAACTGATTCATTTTGGAAAAATTTTTTTTTCCCATGACAGTATCCCTTTAAGGAGATGATCATTGCCCCTAAACCTTTTTAAAGGGCCAGTAACACCAAGTTAGCTTAACACTTAATTCCCCCAAACTTCTATATAAGTCAGGGTTACTCTCCCCTTTGGTTTTCTTTTTAAATCTTGAGCTTCAATCTGACTTCCAAAGTGCTTCATAACAGAATGTGAAAAGGTGACGGCCACTTGAATTCCTATGTGTGCTGAACCAGAAGTCAGCTTCACATGGATGACCTAAAGCACCTAAGCTTTTTTTTTTAAGCATCTGCAGTTCAAATGTCTGTTTCTTTTCCTTCAGACAGCTTTGGGGGTAATATTGTGAACATGTATATTAAAGTTCAGTTTGAAATTAACACACTGGGTAAATAGATAGACTGCGCAAAAAAAAAAAAAAAATTCAATATAGTTAGCCAAAAATGTAATGTATAAAGGCTGGAGTGATTTGATGTCGAACAGAGTAGAACAGAACCCAACTTCCTGCTTTTCAGCTCTCCAGGGCCGAATGTTCAGATTAACCTGATATCGCCCAGCCGTTAGTGGGCATATCGGGTTAAGATTCGCTCGTTTGGCAACCTCTAATAATGTATGGCCACCTTTAGTCAGCGACTCTCTCTGGACATGAGTAACTAAGTGCTTCAGTGAGTCTTCAGAACAGACCCCTGCAGCTTTCACTGTGAGCAGAAATACCTCTGTACCTATGTGTCTCTCAAAAACACTGGGGGGGGTTACAGCAGGGGCAGGGACCTGAGAGTAATCCCAGTGGGCCCCGGACCCCCAGCCCGACCCTGACAACATATGTAAGGGCACAGCTTGCCGCTAGACATGTAAAGTCAAATGTGGTAACAACTAAGCTGGTATGCAAGAATATGATAAAAAAAATGTTATTTCAGATACTGGAGCATACAACTACCAGCATCCTCCCTGCTAGTGCAGGAATATGTGGAAGTGCCACAACAGGATCAAACTTTTTGTTTTATATGTGACATTTGGTACTAAAGTTACACTTCATTTTCCAACGGTCGCACTCATCCTAGCAACAGTCAGTGGCCTCAGCACTGTGTGGATGACAGTTCAGAGAGGCTTAAAGGGGAAGGAAACCTAGTCGGCGCAAACAGTGTAGAAGGATAAAGAGCTGACTGTCATTTAGGGCATCTGGGGATCTAGAAGTGTCAGGGTCCACAGCCCCCATTATGCTCCTGCTCACAATCTCTTATTATTTCTCCCCAAAAAGTGAAATATTCAGAGCAATTTGCGAGAGACCGATTTGAGAGAGAAAGCGATTGTGAGAGAGATAGCAAAAGAAGAAGAGAGAGAGAAGCAAAGAGAAGAGAAGACAAAGAAGAAAGAAGACCTTGAGTGACCCCCTGCCAGAGATTAATAACATCTTCTCATTTGGGATCCTCTGGACAAAGGTACTGGTCCTGTATTTCCTCCTCTATAATATGCGCTTGCAACAGTAAGGTTAGCTTATCCCTTAGCTGTAGGAGTTGCCATGCTGCTCATTATAGATGTAGCTATAGCTGTTCTTCTTTAGTCTCACCTTTGTGAGTTGGGGGATTTATCTTTAGTCTGTCCCTGCAGTCCCCCTTGGTTGGTCCCAACCCACTATTGTCCCTGAAATTCAATGTACAGTCCCCACCCCAGCAATGTACTTTATCCCACTAGTATATACTGGACTGTATGCTTTTCTATTCCAGGACACCCCTAACATGGGACTCCCTTGGAAAATTTCCAGGGTGGGGCAAATTATGTAATTTAAGGCAGGTGGGCAGCCAATCGGAGCATTTGAATAGTTCCAGTTCAACAGGTTCAATAGAAGCACAAAAAAAAGGGGGCATAATATCTTGGCAGATAAATCATATTAGTAAACGTGCTTGTTCCTATGTGCTGCCCCTATACATATGGCACCTCTCCACATTAACTCTAACCTTCCCAAATCTCTATTTTATATTGCAGGGGTGTCGGAGATGGGCTTGTGTTCAAGCAAGGACCGCCTTTACATAAAAGGCTATCGCCAGGTAAGGCTGCTCTCTAAAGTGGCTGCTGACAAAGGTACCCAAGGGGTTAAAGGGACTATTAACCCAATAGATAGATATATAGAAATATAACAGGATTTAGCTTAGTGTTTGCCCAGAGCGTTACATTTCCCATATTTAGTGTTAGAATTTATTAGTGAGAGTTGCCATGTTATTTTCTCTTTCTATAGAGATCAATGTAACAGCTCCCCTAGTGGAAATAAATACATATTGTTTTGCTTATTGGCCTATGGGAAGAAATTGTCACTTTGATTATTACTGGGGATTAAAAACAAACTGCTGGAAACCTTAATGTCTTCTTTTTTATTACAATTCTCTAGGACTCACAGTGGATCTACAGGAAGGAGGAGGGGATCTGTGAGATGACGGATTTGGAGCGCATGAGGAAGGAAATCATAGGCGAAATCAAATAACCAAGCTATGATTATTGTATGGCCAGAGACTGCCTGGAATTCACCAGATGGTAGAAAATCAGATTGATGGCTAAGGTCCTGCAGGACAAGATGAAGGCCAAAGCCCAACTGAAATCCCTCTACAAACAACTAGAGGAGATAAAGCGGGCAATTTTCAGGAAGTTCATCGATACATATCCAGGTGAATTTGTTTGTTCAATTATTACTATTTTGTAATGGGGCTGATGTATTGAAAATGCAGAGAAACCTGCGATTTGCAACTTGTCCCATAATCACAGAGGGAAATAGTACATTAGCATTTAGTAATGTTAATTTGCATAACTGCCATATTTCTGATTAAAATCCCACAACATGTTATAGAATTTCTACCGAGATATCCCTTGCTAAGGTAAAACCCTTGGGTACAAGTTTAACGTTATTTTGTTTGGTTTTGCAGAGAGCCCACCAGCTGCCAGAACCGTCGCAATTTAAACAATACCACGTATCGATGCACCTCTGTGTAGGTGATCTTCATGACACAGAGGTGAGTGAGCCATTCTCAATTCCACTGCACAGATCATGCCCTTGTATTTCAAAGTCTTGTAAGTCTAGTGATTGTGAATCTCACTTGGGGTTGTTTGCCTTAAAGGGGTTGTTCACCTTTAAGTTAACTTTAAGTATATTATAGAATGGCTTATTCTAAGCAACTTTTCAACTGGCCTTTATTTTTTTTTATAGTTTTTGAATTATTTGCCTTCTTCTTCTGACCTTTTGCAGCTTTCAAATTTGGTCACTGACCCCACATAAAAACAAATGCTCTGTAAGACTACACATTTATAGTTATTGCCACTTTTTATTAGTCATCTTTCTATTCAGGTCTCTCCTATGCATATTCCAGTCTCTTCTCTCTGGGACCTAGGGTTTTCCTGATAATTTATCTTTCCGTAATTTGGATCTTCATACCTTAAGTCTACTATAAAATCATGTAAACATTGAATAAACCCAATAGGCTGGTTTTTGCTTCAAATAAGGATTCATTATATCTTTGTTTGGATCAAGTACAAAGTACTTTTTCTTTTAAAACTTTTTTATTAGATAACAATACAGTATTAACTTTCGTCATATCCGGTTTTTACATATATTTCTATTTTCAGAAAATGAATATTCTCCTACGCAGAGGAGGACAAAGTCATCAAATTCAAGTACCCGGAGGGCCAAGAAAAGAAAAAAAAACTTTAGTGTCCATAATTTCTCTCAACTATACAGCATAAATCAAAACATTCTGACTTTGGAAATTGCATATCAATAAAAAATTTAACTAACAAACTTAAATAACCATTTCCGTGTTTACTATAAGGGCTAGTCCACACGGGGAGATAGCGACGCGTTTGCGGTCGCGGCGACAAAGCGCCGCGACAGTCGCCGCGACCGGCGCAGGCGACAGTTTTGTATGGGCGCCTATGTAAAAACGCCTGTGCTAACCACACGAGGCGATGCGCTTTTCAACAGTCGCCTGAAAAGCCTGGCGAGGCATTTTCAGGCGACTGTTGAAAAGTGCATCGCCTCGTGTGGTTAGCACAGGCGTTTTTACATAGGCGCCCATACAAAACTGTCGCCTGCGCCGGTCGCGGCGACTGTCGCGGCGGCGACTGTCGCGGCGCTTTGTCGCCGCGACCGCAAACGCGTCGCTATCTCCCCGTGTGGAATAGCCCTTAAGATACAGTAGTGCTCCTAATTCAGTGCCTATGACTACACAAAATACCATCTTGTAGGTTTCAATACCATCTAACCTTGTCCCTTGTTACAATCTTGCAATCAGAAAAAAAAAAAAAACCAAAGAAAAAAACCCAAAACAAGTAAATAAACCATAAATCTCTCGCCAGACATTTGCATCATAACCTGGTATATAATATCCAAGGCGTCCAGATTTTGGTGTAGACATCATATTTATCTGCAGCAACACTCAACATTCTCTCATTTATCATAAACCAGTTCATTTTGAGCATAATTATGGGAATTGAACACTTTTTCCAGGATGCAGCAATGGTCTGTTTCGCTGCTGTAAAGATAAATTGTATAAGTTTACTATGATATTTGTTTGAAATTGGAATATTTGTATTAAGCAGTACCATCAGAGGATCTTTTCGAAGTTTGATTCCCATAATCGAATCAATTAACGTAAATATCCTGGACCAGAATCTGAACGCCTGCCTACATTGCCACCAAATATGTAACATAGAGCCGTCCATGCCACAATTTCGAAAGCAGAGCGGGCTAGAATTAGGATAAAATTTATGTAACTTTGTGGGAACCATATACCATCCAGAAATAACTTTATGATGCCCATTTCTTTTCCCCATCGTTTAGAATAAGTTGGAATGGAAGAAATCGAGGAATCTAAAATTTCTTTATACAGAATGGATATAATTCCTCCACTACAAGGAAATTTAACACACATTTGCTCCCAGATAGAAGAGGTCAAAATATTAGTACACCCTTTAAGTAGTTTGGTAAGAAAATGCTGTATTTGTATATATCGAAAACATTCTGATTTTGGGGGATTGTTTTGTTCAACTATAACAGACCAGTCCTTAAGGCCTTTCAAGCCAAGAAAGTGGGTGACGTATATCATATTATGCGATTTCCACCAACAAAAGTCCCTATCTTGTAGCCCTGGTTCAAAAATGGTATTCCCAATCACAGGCATAGCTGGGCAGTGTGGAGATTTTAAAGGTGTTTTAGGTATGATTTGATCCCAAACAGATAATGCCATTTTGAGCACTGGGGTGGAAGCAATAGGTCTGTCTTGTTTAGGAATCCATAGTAACACTGCAGGGTTTATTATTTTCAGACATGCTACTTCAATTTGAGCCCATATGGGAAGGTTGGGTCTATAAAAGTGAATTAGCGGTATAATTTGAGCAGCCTGATAATAGTAAAGTAAATTGGGGACATTTAGGCCACCTTTATTTCTGGGCAATAGTACTGTTTTTTGGGATAATCGCGACTTTTCCCCCCCCCCCAAATAAATTTCATAAATTGCGATTGAATTTTGCTGAGATGGAACTTTGCAATTTCTATCGGTAAGACCCGAAAAAAATACAATATTTTAGGCAATAGTATCATCTTAATTGCATTTATCCTACCAAACCATGATATGCGCAATTTTGACCAAGCCCTAAGTGACTTCTCAATTTCTGCCCAAAGTTGTGGATAATTAGCTCGGTATAAACCTTCAAGAGTTGGAGTTATTTTTACCCCTAGATAATTCAATAGCTTATCGCTCCATTGTAGGTCAAAATTAAGTTGAATCAATTTCTTCTGTGATTGGGAAATATTCAAAGGTAAGGCTTCAGATTTCATAGAATTAATCTTCAGTCCAGATATGAGCCCAAATTGAAATAGATTATTAAACAAGTGTGGTAAGGATGTAAGCGGTTTCGTCACCGTCAACAATATATCATCAGCAAATAACATTTGCTTGTGAGTTTGCTGACCTATTGTTATTCCAGTTATATTTGGGTCTTGTCTGATCAATATTGCTAGAGGTTCAATCGCCAGAATAAATAATAACGGTGAAAGTGGGCATCCTTGTCTCGTCCCCCTATACAAAGTAATCGAATCAGAAGCAAAAGCCTGTGGAGTGTTATATAAAGCTTGGATAGATAAGAGAAATTTATCCCCAAAGTTCCATTTTCTTAACACAAAACTAACTGAGTCGAATGCTTTTTGAATATCTAAAGCCAGGATTAGGGCTGAAGTTTGTGAGGTATTAAGAGTATATATTAATTGTATCAAACGCCTTATATTTTCTCCACCATCTCTATTGGGGACAAACCCTACCTGGTCAGGATGAATAAGGGTTGCTAAAAATGAATTCAAACGAGTGGCCAATATTTTTCCTAAAATTTTTACATCGTTATTTAATATTGAGATAGGGCGGTAACTACCACACTCTAACAAATCTTTATTAGGCTTGGGTATTAATGCAATTTGCGCCAATATAGAGTCTGAATGTAGTTTACCTCCACGCATCAGGGCATTGAACATGTTAGTAAGATGTGGAGACAATAATGGAGCAAACTTCTTAAAATACATTATTGAAAAGCCATCCGGGCCAGGTGTTTTGGAATTTGGAAGTAATTTTATTGCTAGCAAAGTCTCCTCTATCGTGATATCATTATCCATGATCTGTTTTTGTTCCGGAGTAAGCATAGGTAATCTCACTTTAAGAAAGAGATTATCTGCTTGAGTTACGTTAAATTTAGGGGGGGCTTGATAAATTTTGGAGTAGTAATCAGTAAATTCTTGTAAGATCTTTTTTGGATTGCCTGTAGTGGAACCAGTTTTGGTCTGGATTTTATGTAAAGGGGGATTTGAGGTCATTACTGAGTGCAACGTTCGGGCTAAGGGGGTATCTGGTTTGTTACCTTTACTATAACGCCTATTGATTTGCCATTGGTGCACATTGTCTACATCTTGAGTATACAACAGATGGAGATCTCTTTTAACATCTAATATAGTAGTCTGTAATTTAGGAGAAAATTTCGTTTTATTTTGTTTTTCTAAAATTAACAATCTATGTTGTAATTTTTGTATTTTTTCATGTTTCTGTTTCTTACGGGCCATTGTTATACTGATAATTTCCCCTCTCAGAACAGATTTGTGAGCTTCCCATAATGTGATTGGTGAGGCCACTGTGCCCTGATTTATAACAAAATATTGTTGGATACTGCTTTCTATATGGGATCTTGATTGAGATGTCGCCAACATGGCATTATTTAGCCTCCACCGAAATTGTGTGGGTTTACAAATCAACTATTTCAATTCTACCAGTACTAAAGAATGATCAGACCATGTAGTTGGTGTAATATGTGCCGTAGCTATATTTGGTAAAAGTGTTTGCGACAAAAAAATATGATCTATGCGGGAATATGTTTTATGTGGATTAGAGAAAAACGTATAGTCTTTAGTGGTAGGCCAGCTTTCCCTCCAGGCATCTGCTACCAGCAGTGATTGTAATATATTCAATATCTTTTTAGCTTGCACTGAATCTACAACTGACTGTAACGGATTTTTATAAGTTTTGTCCATTTTGGCATGTAAACAGATATTGGAAGTACAAAGTACTTTTTATTATTACAGAGGTAAAGGAAATTATATTTAAAAATGTGGATTATTTGGATAAAATGGCGCCTATGGGAGAAAGTCATTCCGAAATTTGGAACTTTCAGAATAATGGGTTCCTGGATAACGGATCCAATACCTGTACAAGTTTCTGCTATAGGTTGTTTCCCATCACCCAGTATATTGTTTCCCATCACCCAGTATATTTACATCCAATTAGTAGTTAGCCAATCACAGCCCTGCAGTCGCACAAGCAAAGACTGGCCTTAGTCCCCTACCAGGTCAGCCCAGCTTCTGATCCCCCAGTATCTGTATATATTGCACTTGAGTACTTGTAATATACTTGTAAAGAAGAATTATATCCCCTCGCAAGTGTCTTTCCCACCAAGATAAACCGCCACCATAACAGTTTGCCCTCATAATTTAAATCTTCCACCAGTTTAGTTACACATCTTTGCATTTTCTCCAATTATTTATATCTTTCTTAAAGAGGCGGTTCATCTTTAACTTAACTTTTGGTGTGTTATAGAATGGCTAATTCTAAGCAACTTCTCAATGGGTTTTCATTGATTTTTTGTTTTTTTTAACTTATTTGCCTTCTTACAGCTTTCAACTGACCCCATCTAAAATCAAATGCCCTGTAAGGCTACAAATGTATTGTTATTGCTACTTTTTATCACGGGTATCGATCCGTTATCTGGAAACCTGTCATCTACAAAGCTCCAAATTACGGAAAGGCCATCTCTCATAGATTCCATTTTATCCAAATAATCCAAATTTTTTTAAATGATTTCCTTTTTCTCTGTAATAATAAAACAGTACCTTGTACTTGACCCCAACTAAGATATAATTAATCCTTATTGGAAACCAGACAGCCTATTGGGTTTATTTAATGTTTACATGATTTTCTAGTAGCCTTAAGGTTTGAAGATCAGTTATCCAGAAAACCCTGGCCCCGACCATTCTGGATAACGGTTCCCATACCTATAGTTTCCTACAGTATTATAATGGTATATTGATTTACTCATTTTCTTACATTTTATTTTATTTAGATTACAACCATTTATTTTAGCCAACACTGAGCTGACTGCAACATCTTACATTGATAACAATTCTTATGTTAACGCACTTTAATCAAAAGGATTGTAACTTAATATGTTGCAAAACCAATAAAAATACTGAAAAATATAGTAATGAGAATAACCCCTTGCTAGCCCATTAGTTCGCATCAGAGATCAGAGAAAATCTCGAAATAAGCCAGCAGAGAAAGTGCCTTCAAGCAAACCTTACGATATATTTTAAATTTCCATTATGAAATGTATTCAGGTGTGGGATCCATTATCAGGAAACCCATTATCCAGAAAGCTCCGAATTATGGCATGGGCATCTCCTATAGACTCCATTTTATTTAAGTAATGCAAATTTTAAAAAATAATTTGCTTTTCCTCTGTAGTAGTAAAACAGTACCTTGTACTTGATCCAAACTAAGATATAATTAATCCTTATTGGAAGCAAAACCAGCCTTTTGTTTTTATTTAATGTTTACATGATTTTCTAGTAGACTTAAGATATGCAGATCCAAATTACGGAAAGTTGTATTATCCAGAAAAACTCCAGGTCCTGAGCATTTTGCATAACAGGTCCTATACCTGTTCTGGTTAATAGGTCCCAAGTATTCTGGATAACAGGTCCCATACCCATACTGGATCACAGGTGGATAACAGGTCCCATACCTGTACATCATTTGGATCTTAATACCTACTAGAAAACCATGTAAACATTAAATAAATCCAATAGGCTGGTATTGCTTCCAATAAGGATTAATTATATTTTAGTTTGGATCAAATACAAGGTACTGTTTTATTATTACAGAGAAAAGGGAATCCATTAAAAAAATCTGGATTGTTTGTATAAAATGGAGTCTATGGGAAATGGCCTTTCCGTAATTCGAATCTTTCTGGAGAATGGGTTTCCGGATAACGGATCCCATAACTGTACCATAATTATAGTAACTTACAATTCAATGGAGCACGTACATCTTACTATTATCTGTAACTTGATATTATATCTGCAGAAGCCCCTTCCCCCCAAATGCAATTTGAAAACTCACGAATACCCAGGTATAACCCAAAAGACCAGGCCTAAACCTACATAAACTAGAGACTGCGTTACTGTACAACACCAGGCAAATGTAGCAAATACATTCCGTTTCACTGTACTGGAATGTCTTTGCTTTATTCGTATTAAAGCATAAGCTTATGGGAATATCAGACATTTCTACTGCAGTTTTCATGGAGTTCCAGGTCATCTTGTGCATCAGCAAATTGTAGCCACTTTAAATCAGGATGTACAGGTATGGGATCCATTATCCAGAAACCCATTATCCAGAAAGCTATGAATTACAGAAAGGCCGTCTCCCACAGACTCCATTTTATCCAAATCCCCCAAAAACGATTTCCTTTTTCTCTGTAATAATAAAACAGTACAGGTATGGGATCCATTATCCGGAAACCCTTTATCCAGAAAGCTCCGAATAACAGAGAGGCCATCTACCATAGACTCCATTTTAAAAAGGGAGTTCCTTTTTTTTATGTAATAATAAAACAGTAGCTTGTACTTGATCTCAACTAAGATACAATTAATCCTTATTGGAAGCAAAGCCAGTCTATTGAGTTTATTTAATGTTTTCATGATTTTCTTCTAGACCTAATGTATGAAGATCCAAATTAAAAAAAGATCTGTTATACGGAAAACATCAGGTCTCGACCATTCTGGATAACAGGTACCATACCTGTACCTTGCACTTGATCCAAACTAAGATATAATTAATCCTTATTGGAAGCAACACCAGCCTACTGGGTTTATGTAATGTTTACGTGATTTTCTAGCAGACTTAAGGTACAAAGACCCAAATTAGGGAAAGATCCCTTATCCAGAAAACCCCAGGTCCTGAGCATTCTGGATAACAGGTCCCATACCTATACTTTCCCTTTAGAACACCAACACAATGAACTGAGAAACACTAAATATTGTATTTAGAGGGTACCACTTGCTCTGCGGGTATAGTATTTTTAAAAAATATGCATAGGGCCCGCAGGAATACAGAGGGTTGTGCCGGGTATTCTACACGGGAGGCCATATTCATGGTTACAAGGGACAGCTGCTAGTGGCAGTCTGATAAGCGACTCATCAGAAAACTCATATGAAACAGAATATCTATGTTTTACATTTAGCACAAAGCAGCACTCAGGTGCGGGATTTGTGGTCGTCTCTCAGGCATGAAACTGGCCCATAAAACATGTATTATTACCTAAATCTATAAGCTGGTCACAATAATGTGCTTTAAGGGGCAGATTTATCAAGGGTCAAATTTCAAAGTATAAAATACTTAGAAATTCGACCATCGAATTAAAATACTTCTAATTCGAATATCGAAGTCGAAGTATTTTTCACCGAATTTGGCCATCAAACGATCGAAGTTAAATCGTTTTAATCGAACGATTCGAACAATTTCAGCGATCGATCTAAGGATTTTACTTCGACCTCTAAAAATGTTGTAGAAGGTCCCCATAGGTTAACATATTTGAGACGTATTGAAGTCGAAGTTTTTTTTAAAGAGACAGTACTTCGATTATGAAATGGTCGAATATTCGAACGATTTTTACTTCGAAACTAAGTCGAAGTAAATTCGAAGTCATAGTATTCTATTCGATACTTAGAATTTTGAATTTTATTACTTCGAAAATTCCCTCAAATTCACTTCGACCCTTGATAAATCTGCCCCTAATAGTTTTTTATATGACCCATGTAGGATAAGTCGAGCTGCAGGGTGCTGGCCTGCTTAGAAAAAGCACTCAGCAGTGATTATGAAATGAATAAAGGGGGAATAAAATATAATATAAAATTTGTGGAGCAGAGCACATTTCATTTAATTTGGGGGCTTATTGAAAAAATAAGTGTTAGCAAATAGATCCGCTACCCAAGGGCAACAGCAAATACATAACAATGCCAAGTGCAGATTGGTCACTAAGAGGTTAAATAAATAAAAAAAAAATTATGATTGCCACTCAGATTAACCCTTCCCCAATCAACTCTTACGGAACTACAACTCAAAACTGAAGAGGGTTGCAGCAAGGCTGACAGGCCCCAACTTTGAGTCTGGCATCAGTCAGTCTCATGACAGGTGGCAGATCTAGGGATTTGTCCCATTCCCCTACGGACCTATTTCTTTCCCATGAGCCCCTACATGTTACCCAGCACAGCCTCCCTCTATAATGAAGGGCTAATGAATCGTACTCCAGTAACATCCGGGGCTCATGGTTACCAGTAAAGGGACCTATGGGGAGGCTGGTGGTGGTTACTAGAGAGTGAGGGCCCTGTGTGAGGGTGGGTTTGGGGCCATGTGTGAGGGCGAGTTTGGGGCCCTGTGTGAGGGCAGGTATTAGAGAGTGAGGGCCCTGTGTGAGGGCGGTACTAGAGAGTGAGGGCCCTATGTGAGGGTAGGTTTGGTGCCCTGTGTGAGGGCAGGTTTGGCATCCTGTGTGAGGGCAGGTTTGGGGCCCTTTGTGAGTGGCGAGGCCACATAAGCCTGGGCCTAGGGCAGCAGAATATTAGAGGTGGCATGGCGCTCAGCCGTTTACCGGGAAGCACAGCTCCCCAGTGCTCCAGGGGGCTCACATGTGTGCTCGCACTGGAGGTGGGTATGTGGGCACTAGGACTGCACGGCCAGGCACCAGGACTGCCCACTAAATCCAGTGCTAGGGATACCCTGGGCCGTGTGCTGTTGTCTGGCTACGGTCCTGGCCAACTTCAACAAGTCCACGGGCACCACAGCCCCTGGGCAACACTTCTCCAGGAACTCCTGGAAGCCCTGCACCCCCATGATGCTGCTGGGCGGAACGGGGCTGAGGGAGAGACAGCTTGGGGGGCCAAGAGGAAACCACTCCTCAAAGTGTCCCGGGCTGTCAGATGCAGATAATGTATGGAAGAGGTGAGGTCCTGCTATGGACTCGGGGATCTTTCCTCACAGTAGTCTGACAGTGGGTGAGGGTCCCTGCGCGTCATAGGCCACCATCTTAATCGCCTTCTTCTATGGTAGTGGCTAGTTCCTATCCTCGGAAAGGAGCTGGCGTCACGGTCATGTGATCCTACCATGTGACTGCTCCACTGCTGATTACCTATTAGTGATCGGCAAATTCAAACATGGGAAAGCGGTAATGGGCAGAGAAGGAACTAGGTGGGGGCGAGCTCTGGTGCTGGCCGTGCAGTCGGCCCCACCCCCAACCCTCTTCCGTGCGGAGCTGCAGTGGGTGCTTCACTGCCGGGGGGCACTGCAGGGGTGCAGGCCCTGGCCCAATTGCACCCCCTGCTCCTCCGGTAGTTATGCCACTGGTAATGGGGATCATTGTACCTCTGAATTTCTGTAGGGTGAGGGGGATCAGTGTGCCTCTGAATTTCTGTGGGGTGAGGGGTGGGATCACTGTGCCTCTTCATTTTTGTGGGGTGAGGGGGGATCACTGTGCCTATGAATTTCTGTACATCGTGGGTGTTCAGTAACCAAGCCTCGCAGAATAACTGCGCAAAGCAAAATTTTACCACTTTGACACCTTTTCGGCACTTGACACATGCTTTGGCAGGAAGGTTTTACAAGCCGCAGTGATCTCTTCCACATAGGACCTCTTGCCCACCCTATGTTGGGAACAGCTTTGGTATTCCCCACTGTTTCCTGTGTCACTGAAACAGACAATGGAGAAAAGGAGATTTTGTGGACTCACTGTTAAACTTCTTTCTCTTCAGTTGCTTGGGGGATACAGGACTTCACTCCCTGGTTGGAGGCCCACGGTTTTCATTAGACATGGTTTGGCATTAGCCAACAGGTTTGTTAATTAATCTTTACTTGGGTCACGTTTTTAGACTTTCTTTGGTACAAACTGATTAGGGCTCCGCCCACTGGAGGGGTATAGCCAGTGGAGGAGCAGCTACTTGTTCTTTTGGTTGTGTCCTGCCTCCTAGTGATACGAGATATACCCAACTGTTTCCTGTGTCCCCCAAGCGACTGAAGAAAAAGAGATTTAATGGTGAGTCCACAAAATCTCCTTATTTGGTATTTACAAGTTCAGGAGACACAGAACTTTAAAAATCTGCTGTGGTTTCATACATAAAATAAATTATGTTTCTGATATATGTGATTGTACTATGTGAAACATGATTTTTCATTTTATTAGACACTTAGAAGCCTATATCGTTTTACAGAAGTGGAATTAAACCAAAATTCTAGCATATTTTGAAAGTTCAGGTTGTCCTTTAAAAAAACCAATGTACTGTTTCCCTGGGTAAACTAATAGACCCCCATAGGAAAGGCCCTTAAAGTGAAAGAGTACAAAATGTCTAAAAACTGCTTGGCAGTAGAGGTTTGCATTTAGGACAAATCGGCTGGCATGGTTAAAAACGACAAGTCTGTTGGGACAAAAAGAATATAAACACTATAATAAATGTTATAAAACAGCAATCCAGAAAGCAAAGAAAGGAAACGAAGAGAGCATTGCGGCTGAGGTTAAGACTAACCCCAAAAAGTTTTTTAAGTATATTAATAGTAAAAAGATGCAGGTTATTTGAAGGCTTGTTAAGGGATCATGTTCAAAATGTCCTAGTGAATGGCATTATTAGCAGCAATCAGCATGGCTTTATGAAGGAAAGGTCATGTAAGACAAATTTAATTGCTTTTTATGATGAGGTAAGTAAGATGTGGGACAGAAGGGGGCAGTAGATGTCAACTATTTGGATTTTGCCAAAGCATTTGATACCGTGCCCCACAAACAGGGGCGCTCTACCAATGAGGCGAGTTGAGACACTCACCTCAGGCGGCAGCGCCCCCCTGGTTGCCAATGGTGGCAAAAATGCCGCTCCTGGTAACTAAGAGCCGAATTTCCGAAATTCGGCTCTTCTAGTGCAGAGCGCGCTATTGCGCTCTCTGCACTAAGCGTCGCGGACCACCCCTGCCCTCTCCGGCGCTGTAAAGGTTAGTGCCGTGGGGAGGGGTGGGGCGGCGAAAGAAGGCCGCCTCAGGCGGCATAATAGCGAGAATAACCCCTGCCCACAAACTACTGCTTTCTAAACTACGGTCTGTTGGGCTTAATGAAGTCATTTCCACATGGATAGGAAACTGGCTACAGGACAGGGTACAGAGGGTGGTTGTTAATGGGAAATTCTCTACTTGGAATAAGGTTCTTAGTGGGGTCCATCAGGACTCGGTATTGGGTCCACTTTTATTTAACTTGTTCATTAATGACTTAGGGGAGGGTATTGTAAGTAATGTATCAGTGTTTGCAGATGACACAAAACTATTCAGCCTAATTAAAATCCATCCAGGATGTGGCTCTTGCAACAGGATCTTGACAAACTGGCAATCTGGGCAGCTAAGTCACAAATGAGATTCAATGTTGATAAATGTAAAGTCATGCACCTGGGATGTAAAAATATCCACTTAACAAAGAATTCTCACATCTATACTCAACTCTAATCAGATGGGTTTTCTTTCTTTCTTTTCAAATTCTTTTTATTAAGTTTCAATAAGTTTCAATAAAACATTGAATCATGTATGTATACAATCATGAAGTCTTTCACATTAAAAGAAGAACAGTTCAGAATATTAACATGAAAATTTTATCATGTGAACAAAAAAAAACAAAAAAAAAAAAAACAAGCTAACATAACAAAAGAAAACAAATTGACCTGTAATTTACCAAAATTCAGTATGTAGTCAGGTAACATAGATGAATTTGCTTAAATTTTAGATAATAAATAAATAAATAATAATAATAATGGCACATTCATATACATATAAATATAAAAGAATATTAATTCTACCCAATTCATTAATTCCCAACATCTTGTCCCATCAGCTTAAGAATAAATTCTCTTTAAGCATTATCTAAAGATGAGATATATATGGACCATCTGTATTTTACTTTATTCCTCTGAGATAAATCATCCATCCGGAATCTGATTACCTCCTGCAAACATAAATTATGTAAGTAAGAAAGCACATCATTCACAGACGGAGGAGTATCCCTGATCCAGCACAAAAAAATAGCTTTCCGAGTAGCTGCCATAACTAGCCAACAGAAGGATGAAATCTCATCAGAAACATTCGTAGAAGAACCATAACTAGACACAAAAAGAGAATCTCTGACATCTAATAGTGCAAACTGAGGATTCAATATTATATCCAATTTAACCACATCCTTAATATGACGTTCAATTAAATCCCAAAGAGTTTTAATGAATGGACATTTCCAAATATAATGAAAAAATCAATATTTTGTTCTTTGCACTTCGGGCAATAGGAAACCCTCCGAGAATCTTTGTTACTCTGGAATAATTGTCCGTATCCTAAGTGGATAAATCTGAATTGTTGATCTCTCCAACTCTCAGACAGTATATTATTCCTAAAATTTTTAAAAGAATTTAGAAGATCCCTAGAAGACACACCAACGCCCAAAAACAAAGACCATTTTTTACTAGCATTTTCAAGTGGATCTAAATTACAAGTCCTCAAGTTTAAAAGATGTGCTGAAATCCATGAAATATTATTTAGTTTAAGATCTTCAACTAATTGTGATAATGAATCATAAAACGGATGATGTCTTAATTGCGATTTTGTTTTGTTATCAATTATTTGGAAACCATATCTGATCTGCATATAACTTAGCCTTTCCTTCTCCGATAGATCATAAAGTCCTTTGATAACTTCCCAAGAAAAAGGATCTCCAGAACTTGGATCAATAATATGACTAATTTGAAAGACACCATATCCTCTCCATCTACAAGATATTTGATTTCTATTCTTCTTAGGAAAACCTCCCAAAAAGAATGGAGATAAGAAAGGCGAAACATTAAAGTTTAAATTATTATTTTTACATAGAATTTTCCAAGTGCTAGTTGTATCCCTATAAATCGGGTTTCTCCTTACATCTATATGCTGCTCAGACCATCTACTATGAATAGAAGAGATAATATGTTCTTTTGAATCTAAAAATTGCTCTAAATCTAGGTTAGTAAATTTCTCTTTACCCGATAACCATTCCACAATATATCTAGTATTGGCAGCTACATTGAACTTTCTAAAATCTGGAACATTAAGTCCCCCTAAACATTTAGGGTTTCTAAGCTTGGATAGAGAAATTTTAGGTTTTTTATTATGCCATATAAACTTATTCAAAATTCGGTCCAAATTCTGCACATCTGAATGTTTTATCAATAACGGAAGATTTAAAATAGGAAATGCAATTTTTGGAAAGATCAACATTTTAAACAATGCAATCCTTCCCATTAAATTCAATGGACTATCAATCCATTTTTTACAACAAGTACTCATTACTTGAATTAATGGGGTAAAATTCAAAGTATACAATCTAGATAGATCAGAAGAAACCAATATCCCTAGATACTTCAATTTGCCAGATGGGGGCTTAATTTTAAGATCAGCAAGTACTTGATTAGGAATAGTACAGCAAATATTCAATAAGTCTGTTTTACTAGAATTTATACTGTATCCCGAGAAAGTTTTATAGTAATCAAAAAAATCAAAAATGTTTTTAATTGAATGTGAAGGATTACTAACAAATAAGAGAAGGTCGTCAGCATATGCTAATGATTTAATATGTTTGCCATTAAACCTCATTCCTTGAAATAAATTTGAAGAGTCTATATATCTAATTAGTGGCTCCATAGAGATATTAAATAAAAGTGGAGATAAAGGACAACCTTGACGAGTTCCTCTATATAGCCCAAATGTTTCAGAAAGTTCACCCACTACTGCAATTCTAGCCTTAGGCTTTGAATAAATAGATTCAAGTAATGAAATGAATTCCCCTTTCAGACCAAATCTGTTACAACATAGAGAAAGATATTTCCACGAGACATTGTCAAAAGCCTTTTCGGCATCTAGACTCAAAATTGAGCATGGGATCCTGGACTTCTTAGCATTATAAATGACATTCAATAAAGTACGAATGTTTTTAACCCCAGTCCTATTTTTCACAAAACCATTTTGTTGAGAGGAAATAATACTAGGTAACAAAAAGGATAGTCTATCAGCTATTATTTTCGTTAATATCTTAAAATCAATATTTATTAACGAAATAGGTCTAAAAGAAGCAGGCTGGGAAAGGTCTTTACCTTCTTTTGGAATTAATTTTATATGAGAGACCATGCTTGAATCAAGAATTTTCCCATGACAATATATTTCATTATAAAGATTAGTCAAAAAGGGGGCAAATTCCATTTTCATATTTTTATAAAAGGGGGAAGTCAAACCGTCAGGTCCTCCAGCTTTAAAATCTTTAAGTAAATTTATGGTAGACATAACTTCCTGAATATCAATCAGTTGATTCAGCGAAACTAATTGTTCCTCTGATAACTTCGGAAAGTTAACTTTTGAGAGAAAATTTAAACTTTCCTTAGCGTTTGTTTGTGAAGAAGAATAAATAGACTCAAAATAACATTTAAAGATATGGACTATATCTTTAGGAAGGTTGGTTAACTGACCCAAATGATTTCAGATCAACATTGGTTTGTGAAAAGTCTTACTATTCTTAAACATATTAGCTAAAAACCTACTTGCCTTATTATGTAAATTACCAAATTTAGCCTTATAATAGGCCATATAGGACTGATCTCTCAAACTAGACCAATGTTTAAGTTTATCTAAAGATTCCTTATATTTCTCACTATGTTGTTTAGTAGGATGCATAACAAAATTCAAGTAGGCCTTTTTCTGAGCTTTGGAGTGAAGAATGAATTCCTTATTAATCTTTCTCATAAAATGGATTTTATAGGAAGTAATCTCACCCCGAATTACTGCTTTCCACGTATCCCACAGTAATGGCAAATTAGATTTTTCATTTAGTGTTGTCATATTTTCTTTAAGAAATAATTTCCAACTCTCTTTTAGTTTATCATTAAATTCTGGTTTATCTTTTAGGAAGATGGGATATGACCAAGGAATATAAGATTTAGGTAAGAAACCTAGTTCTATCTCAATCAAAACTGGGGCATGGTCTGAAAAAGTGATATTACCAATATTCGCCGCCCTAGTTTTATTAAGGACATCAATTGATGAAAATAGATAATCAATCCGAGTCCCCACCCCATGAGGATGAGAAAAAAAAGTGAAATCTCTTTCTGTTGGGTTCAACATTCTCCAAAGATCCACCAACCCAGTTTGACTCTCAAACTTTGACAATAACTTAGATTTCCTATAAGACTCCTTTTGAGCTGGACCACTCTTATCTAGAGGCCAAATATAAGATTCGTTAAAATCTCCGCCAATTATACATTTATTCTGTGGATAGGAACTTATTTTCTGAACAATTTGAGAGTAAAACTCTTCCTTACCCGAGTTAGGAGCGTATAAAGAGCCCAAATGCCAATTCATATTCTGTAAAAGTACCTCAGCCATTACAAATCTACCATTGACGTCACTATCATAATTTAATACTTGTATGTTTATAGATTTATGAAATAAAATTGCCACGCCTCCTTTTTTCCTAACTGCAGGAGAATATACCACATGACCAACCCATCCCCTTTTTAATTTTTGAGATTCCTCGCCCGACAGATGAGTCTCCTGAAGCATGACCACATCAGCTTTCAGTTTTTTAAGCTCCAATAGGATTCTCTTCCTCTTAATGAATGAATTGAGCCCATTTACATTCCAAGTAATTATGTTAAGCATTGAAACATATCAAGAGAAGTGAAATAATGATTTAAAAATATCCAAAATAAATTATAGAATGTGCCAGGACAGAAAATATTCATACAGATCAAATTACTGAAATTAAGGTAACATTGAAAGAAAAAAACATCTTACTAAATAATCTTGTAACTCGCACATAACCTGCGCAAGATGAACATCTCAATATGTAACACTTATTAACAAGATATATACCTTGAATACCAACAAATCTTGAAGCAAAAAAAAAACTTCTAGAACTCAGTGCTTTTGCACCAAAATTCACCACCCAACCTAGAATAATAGAGTAAAGCACCAAAAATATAAACATTAAGTTCAGTGACTTCACTTTTTTCCTAAAGAGAGAGGAAGTATAAACTCTCTTCTCAAGAAAAGTGACAGGAGGAAAGACTACAACACTTCTCACTTATGAAAAACAAACATCTCCAAAATATAATGTTTTTTCTAAAAAAAAACTAAATTAGGTCATTGTATTCTCTAAATCATGCATATCCTGTGGAATAGGAGATCTGGAACCAGAACTTAAATTAGTATTTACAATCTTGTCTTGAAGTTTCAAAGAGTGTCTTGAGGAAACTTTCATTTCTTGTCTCTTTTCCTTGGCCTGGAAACCCGAAATAACATCTTCCTGTGAGATAGGGGATCTGGATCTAGATCTTGAGATAGTATTTGCAATCTTATCTTGAGATTTCAAAGAATAGCGCGAGGGACCTTTCAACTCTTGTCTCTTTTCCTTAGCCTGTAGACCAGAATAAGCACCTTCCCTTGGGATAGGAGAACTGGATCTGGAACTTGAGTTAGTAGCTGTAATCTTATCCTGAGATGCCTGTAAATCAGAATTTGCGCCTTTCGATGCAACTTTAAGAGAATGTTGTCTTTCAAGCTGAAATATAAAATTTGAAGCGTCTTTAGGATTCTCAAATGTGCGAATTCCTGAGACCAAAAAGATTTTTAGAAAAGCCGGGTATGTAAGTGCAAATTTAATGTTCATCTTAAATAATGACTGACAAATTGCACTAAACTCTTTCCTTTTTTGAGAAAGTACAACTGAATAATCTTGGAATATGAGAATTCGGAAACCATCAAACTCCAGTATGTGGTTCTTTTTGTAAGCCTGAAGTAATAAAGCTTTTTCAGAGTAGTCCAAAAACTTTGCAATGACTGCCCTTGGTCTGAGAGGCACTTGTTCCCTCAAAGGGCCAATACGATGAACTCTTTCCAATTTCACATTTTGTAGCAATTGATCAACCCCTAGTTTTTTTGGGATTATTTTAGTAATAAATGAGATGATGTCACTTATTTTATAGGATTCCGGAATTCCTATAAATCTTAAATTATTCCTTCTTGTTCTATTTTCCAGATCATCTATTTTTAGTTGCATTTCTCTTGTCTTTTTTTCCAGGTCATCCAATCTCGATGAAGTAGAAGTCGTATTATCCTGAATATCAGAAACCACATCTTGTAGCTCCTGTATCTGACGACTTTGAGAGGTAAGATTCTCAGACAAATTGGTAATAGTAACCTGTAAAAGTTCAAGCACCTTACCAATAGCTGATTGAATTGTAGACTCAATCATTGGATTAAGTAATTTAGCAACCTCCATTGCTAGAGTAGAATGTTCAGTAGATTTTTGCTGAGCATTTTTATTAGATCCATTTTCACTTTCAGAGTGTTTAGCAAATTTGACTTTATTCCGTTCATAGGTTTTCCCATTGTTTTTTGCTGGGAATAATGAGACCGCTGGTGAAGTATCCATATCTTTCTGAAGAATCTGTAGCAGGAGGAGACTCAGAACCAAATAGAATCTAGAACACTCAGCAGGAGACTCAGAACCACGTAGTTATCGGTGAGGAGAGAGAAAAAAAAAAAAATATATATAGATTAGTTGAAATATCCCTCCGAATGTGTTGATGGGTAGTCTATTTTTCAGAGAAATCCTGTTTCCATTCCACATCAACACTCCAGAAGCAGTTTGTACTTTGTTTTAGCTTTTATTACACACACAATAACCAAACATGTGAAAATGCAAAAAATCCTAAGGTAGATACAGTTATGAATACTCCGTCAGCCTTCTTGTTTGGACCAACAACTATGTCGCAGTCCTTTTAGGTAAATCAGAAACGTGTTGCAGTATCCACTCTAAACAGTAAACTCACTTTGAATTAAGTCTTTTCCAACATCCAGTATTCTTCCAATATAACTTTAGAATTCTTTAAGAATATCCACCGCTAACTTTTGACATAACAGGTTAATGTCGCAACATTCCTCGAGCAGTGAAAGTCCCATAACAAAAGCCTTCGTTTCCAGCAAATATTATTTAGTTAACGTTGTTAAGAACAAAGTCATCTATCATCTTGTATATCAAGCACAGCTCATCACTTAAATCAGTCCAGGCTTATCCAGCAAAAGATTATCGTGAGGTAATTACTCACATTGAAGAGCCATCCGCCATTTTGTATCACCTATAACAACGCTAATATTTCCAACCTTTCAGTAAGATTTTAAAAAATAGTGAAAGAGGTTTATATTTACGTCCATCTTTGACACAATCCCTTTTTTATCTGCTTTGTAGGTTAACCAGCATAACTCCTCACTTAAATCATCCCAGGCTTATCCAACATAAGATTATCGTGAGGTAATTACTCACTTTGAAGAGCCGTCCGCCATTTTGTCTCACATATAGCAACTCCAATACTTCCAGCCTTTCAGCAAAGTTGTAGAATAATAGTTAAAAGAGATTTATATTTACGTCAGTCCCAGACAGAATCTCCTCTTTGTTTGCTTTGTAGTTCAAACATTCATCGGCATCAACTCCCCGTCACAGACTCCAGCCGACACACAGCCAGGCTCCAAGACTCCTTCCCGACTACTGTAAACCACCACAAACAACTGGAAAAGCTCACCAAGGAATCCGGACACAGACTGACCCATCACGGTAAGTAATTGAAGATCGTAACTGATTTTAATTAGCAGATATAAGTGAAAATGTGCGGAGCCTCACTCCCGCCCTCCTGCTCTCTCAGGCGCCATCACCGGAAGTCAGATGGGTTTTCTCCAGAACAGGCACCCTGTACAAGGGACCAGGAAAGCTATAGCCACAATCTATCAATGTAACCTGGAAAAAAAAAGACAAGGTTTATTAATCAACTTAGATGCAGATAAAGCATTTGATAGGATTTCGCACACACATATATGACGACTTCTGAAATTCCAACACTTTGAGATACACATGCTTAATCTTTTCAAAGCCTTATATGACTCACCTCAAACCTTCCTGACAGTTAATGGGTATAACTCTCCCCTCTATTATTTAACATAGCGTTAGACCCTTTAATACAACATCTCCTTCTTAATAAAACCTTTCAAGGAATCCCTTAAAACACTTAAAAAATAACAGCTTTCGCAGATGATATCTGTCAAGACCGCCGGGAGCGCGAGGAGTCGCGTCCGCTCCCGGCGGCGAAGAATCCAAGATGGCGGCGCCCAGGCAACCCACGTGGGTTCCGACGCCGGCGTTGTGACGCCAGCACGGCGCGACGGTCGCAGGCGCGCTGACGCTGGCGCAAGGGCGCCAAATTCAAAGATAAAAGGACGCCTGAGGCGCCAAGATGGCGCCCGAAAATAGAATCCTGTTCCCTAAGTGATTCCTGGGTTCCCTTGCTGTTTTCCCTGCTATTTCTGCCTGATTCCTTGGAGTGACCCCTTGCCTGGACCTGGACTTCGCTGTTACTCTGCCTGCCTTTGACCCCCTACCTTGCCCTGGACTTTGTTTGTATTCCGCCTGCC
Source organism: Xenopus laevis (assembly GCF_017654675.1). Lineage (NCBI taxonomy): Eukaryota > Metazoa > Chordata > Amphibia > Anura > Pipidae > Xenopus > Xenopus laevis. The sequence continues at coordinate 94,414,142 of NC_054373.1, forward strand.
TTCTGACCTGTGCTTGGACTTTGATTATTCTCTTGCCTAACCACTGGATACCACGACCCTGATCCCTCTTGAGGGGCTTCCTCCTAGATCCGGACTACTCCCCAGAGGGGGCTCCCGGCTCCCTGACATTATTTTCGGGCCATGGATCCTTCTGAGGAAGCCACACCTGATGTCGGACGAGCACTCCGCGGACTGGCATCCCGCATGGAGGACTACGAAAACCAGCAGGTTCGCATTGGGCAAGCACTTGATGTCCTGCTTGCTCGAGTGCCTTCTGCGCCCTCCGCTGCTCCACCTACTGGAGATTCCCCCATGGCGGCAGCCTCTATGAACGCAAGCTACCCGACAGGTGAGCCTCGCATTCCACCTCCCCTTCGCTTTAGTGGGGATCCACAAGCCTGCAGGGGATTTGCCACACAGTGCCAAATTCAATTTGAGTTCCAACCCACACAGTTTCCAAGTGAGCGTTCCAAGGTGGGGTATGTGATGTCTCGATTGGAAGGCAAGCCACTGGAGTGGGCAACGTCTCTTTGGGAGAAGAATTCCCCGGTGACTTATGATGTTAAAGACTTTCTCCAAGCTTTTCGCATAGTCTTTGATGCTCCAGGTCGGGTCACGAACGCCCCTGCCCGTCTCTTGCAGCTCCGGCAGGGAAGCCGCAGTGTCAATGAGTACACTATAGACTTCCGAACACTGATGGCGGAGACTTCCTGGTGTGATGACGCTTACAAGGCCGTATACTACCAAGGCCTATCCATCCGCATCAAAGATGATCTCGTCTCCAGAGAGACTCCTGACACCCTGGAAGGACTGATCGCTCTATCTATTAAGGTGGACACCCGCCTCAGAGAACACCAGGTGGAGAGAGAGCGCAGCAGACGATTTTCTCCCATGTTGGCCCCTCGCTTTCAAAGGCCGATTCTGCAAGCACCCGCTGTCCCTGTGACTCATGTGTCCACGTCTCCCCTGGAGGAACCTATGCAAGTAGGAAAAGCTCGCCTCTCCGAGCAGGAAAGACTCCGAAGACGTATGGCAGGGCTCTGTTTGTACTGTGGTGGGCATTCCCATTTTGCCAACGCCTGTCCTGCCAAAGCCAAGAGTTTTGTACCCCGAGGTATGTCTCAGGTTTCTCATGTAGGGGGCATCACTCGAGGGCCTCAGGAGAAGTATCAAGAAAATTCACGCAGACTTCTCCTTCCTTTGCAGATTCACCTGGCAAGTAAGTCTATCTTCGAAAGGGCCTTCCTCGACTCCGGAGCGGATGGCAATTTCATGGACGCCTTCTTTGCCGAACGCATGAAGATTCCCCTGCTTCCATTGTCTTCACCCCTGTGAATTACCGCCATAGATGACAAACCCCTGGAGTTTGAATTCGTCACAATGTTCACGGCGGAACTATCTGTACAAGTTGGGGCGCTGCATCAAGAAAAACTTTCATTCTTCATCATCCCCTGTCCTTCTACTCCAGTAATATTGGGTCTTCCATGGTTACGTCTGCATAACCCCACCATAGACTGGTCCACTGGGCAGATCTCTCGTTGGAGTTTATTTTGCCTGCAACATTGCCTTCCGCCAAAACCCCTCGAGAAGGTGAATGTCTCCACTGCGGAACTAAAGACTTTGCCCTCCACTTACAAGGGATTTTCCGATGTGTTTTGTAAAAAGTCTGCAGAGTTCCTTCCCCCACATCGCTCCTATGACTGTCCGGTTGAACTCCTGCCAGGAGCCATGCCCCCCAGAGGGCGCACTTACCCTCTCTCTCCTGCAGAGACTACCGCTATGAAGGAGTACATCCAAGAAAATCTCCAGCGAGGGTTTATCCGCCCTTCTACCTCTCCTGCAGGGGCTGGGTTCTTCTTCGTGGAGAAGAAGGACGGAGGCCTTCGGCCTTGTATAGACTATCGGGGCCTGAATAAGATCACCGTGAAAAACAGGTACCCCCTGCCCCTGATTGCCGAGCTCTTTGACCAGCTGAAAGGAGCAAAGATTTTCTCCAAGTTGGATCTCCGGGGGGCCTACAACCTCATTCGCATCCGGGAGGGTGACGAATGGAAGACGGCATTCAACACTCGGGATGGGCACTATGAATATCTTGTTATGCCCTTCGGCCTATGCAATGCTCCTGCCGTCTTCCAGGAGTTTGTTAATGATTTTTTCCGAGATCTCCTAGGAAGGTTCGTAGTCGTATACTTGGACGACATCCTGATCTTCTCCAAGGACCTTGAAAGTCATCGCTCCCAGGTGAAGGAGGTACTCTCTCGTCTGAGGAAGAACTCTCTCTTCGCCAAGTTGGAGAAGTGTGTCTTTGAGGTATCCAAGATCCCCTTCCTCGGGTACATTATCTCTCCAGAGGTTTTTGAGATGGACCCCGTGAAAGTGTCGGCCATCCAGGAGTGGCCTCTCCCACTGAGTACCAAGGCAATCCAGAGATTCATCGGATTTGCTAATTATTATCGACAGTTCATCCGGGGGTTCTCTTCCCGCATTGCACCTATCCTGGCCCTCATCCGGAAAGGGGGTAAACCCAGCCTGTGGCCTCCATCTGCCATAGAAGCCTTTCAGTCATTGAAAGAGGCCTTCACGTCCGCTCCTGTTCTCCGACATCCCAATCCTGCACTACCCTTCTGCATCGAGGTTGATGCTTCAGAAGTCGGAGCCGGAGCTATCCTTTCTCAGAGACACTCCACTGATGGAAAATTGCACCCCTGTGCGTATTTCTCCAAGAAGTTCTCATCCGCAGAGCAGAACTATGATGTCGGAAATCGAGAACTCTTGGCAGTCAAGCTTGCCCTTGAAGAATGGCGTCACCTCCTGGAGGGCTCTGAAATTCCTGTCCAGATTTACACAGATCACAAGAATCTGGAGTTTATACAGTCCCTCAAGAGGCTAAATCCCAGACAAGCCAGGTGGGCCCTTTTCTTTTCTCGATTTAACTTTGTTTTGACTTATCGCCCAGGTTCCAAGAATCTGAAGGCCGACGCCTTGTCTCGTAGCTTCACTCCGGTGGACCGTGACCCTGAGAGGCAGGAACCAATCATTCCACCAGTCAAGATCATTGCCTCTCTGTATCCCCAATTTGCCGACCAGATCTTGGCTGGGCAGTCCTCGGCTCCTCAAGATACTCCGATTGGCATGGCCTTCGTCCCTCCAGAACTTCGCCTGGCCATCCTGCAACAGACCCACTGCTCCAGGCAAGCTGGACATCCTGGTCCGGCCAAGACCCTTGAACTCTTGAGGCGCCTAGTCTGGTGGCCTGATATCCGCAAGGATGTAAAGGACTTTGTGGCTGCTTGTAATGTCTGTGCCACTTCTAAGCCTAGCCATTCCCGCCCCAGCGGGTTGTTACAGCCTTTGCCGGTTCCCTCTCGTCCGTGGACGCACCTCTCTATGGACTTTATTGTCGAACTTCCTCCCTCCGGTGGGAATACTGTGATCTGGGTTGTCATAGACCGCTTCAGCAAAATGGCCCATTTCATCCCTTTGAAGAAGTTACCCTCTGCGGTGGAATTATCCCAACTCTTTATTAAGTACATCTTCCGCCTGCATGGTTTCCCGGTGGAGATCGTCTCCGACAGAGGCACCCAGTTTACCGCCAAGTTCTGGCGTTCCCTATGTAAAGACTTGGGAATAACACTTCAATTTTCATTGACGAATGGGGCACCTGAACGTGTGAACCAAGCCTTAGAACAGTTCCTGAGGAACCACGTGTCTCTTTGCCAGGACGATTGGTCTGACCTCCTCCCGTGGGCGGAGTTTGCTCATAATAATGCATGTCATTCCTCCACAGGAAGGTCTCCATTTATGGTGGTGTATGGACAGCACCCTCAAGCCTTTCCTCAGGACTTCGTGTTGTCGGACGTCCCGGGTGCAGATGATCTGGCAGCCCATATGCTTGCTATTTGGGCTGCAACCAAGTCTAATCTGGAGAAGAGTGCTCTAGTCCACAAGACTTTCGCGGATCGCCGTAGAAGGCCCTCTCCTCCCTACAAGGTGGGTGATAGTGTCTGGCTCTCTTCCAGGAATATTCGCTTGAAGGTGCCATCTCCCAAGTTGGGTCCGAAGTTCCTGGGTCCGTTCCCCATCTTGGAGATAATTAACCCTGTAGCCATCAGACTTCAACTCCCACCAGAGATGAGAATCCCCAACGTGTTCCACGTCTCCCTGGTGAAGCCCACCGTCTCCAACCGTTTCTCTGGTGTCCAATCTCCTCCTCCTGCCGTCTCTGTGGAGGGTCAACAAGAATTCGAGGTGGAGAGAATCCTTGATTCCAGAATCTCCAGAGGGTCCCTTCAATACCTCATCCATTGGAAGGGCTTTGGCCCCGAAGAATGCTCTTGGGAGGGACACCGTGATGTGCATGCTCCTCGTTTGGTAAGAGACTTCCACTCCAAGTTTCCCCAGAAACCAAGTCCCGGTGGTCCTGAGGCCCCCCGTGAGGGGGGGGTACTGTCAAGACCGCCGGGAGCGCGAGGAGTCGCGTCCGCTCCCGGCGGCGAAGAATCCAAGATGGCGGCGCCCAGGCAACCCACGTGGGTTCCGACGCCGGCGTTGTGACGCCAGCACGGCGCGACGGTCGCAGGCGCGCTGACGCTGGCGCAAGGGCGCCAAATTCAAAGATAAAAGGACGCCTGAGGCGCCAAGATGGCGCCCGAAAATAGAATCCTGTTCCCTAAGTGATTCCTGGGTTCCCTTGCTGTTTTCCCTGCTATTTCTTCCTGATTCCTTGGAGTGACCCCTTGCCTGGACCTGGACTTCGCTGTTACTCTGCCTGCCTTTGACCCCCTTCCTTGCCCTGGACTTTGTTTGTATTCCGCCTGCCTTCTGACCTGTGCTTGGACTTTGATTATTCTCTTGCCTAACCCCTGGATACCACGACCCTGATCCCTCTTGAGGGGCTTCCTCCTAGATCCGGACTACTCCCCAGAGGGGGCTCCCGGCTCCCTGACAATATCTTATTATTTATTCAACATCCCCAAACAGAATTGCCCGCAATTTTAGATACCATCCAACTCTTTAGTACATTCGCAGGTTTCTAAATAAAACTGACTAAATCAGAAGCACTGGATATTGGTGTTGAAGGAACAAATAACAGGAATGACTTTCCATTTACGTTAGCAAGATCACATATAACATATTTGGGTATTAAACTACCAAAAAAACATACAGAATTATACTCTCTGAACATTCACCATACTATAGATAATACACAACAAGAACTCAAAAAATGGGAGACGTTTTCTAGGTAGAATTCATTTAATAAAAATGATTGTTTTCCCCAAAATACTATATCAACTGCAGATGTTACCGTACAGCATAAAACCCTCAGATTATAAAAGATTACTCAAAACACTTCGCACCTTTATATGGAACCAAAAAAGACCTAGGATAAGCCTGTTTAAGTTGCAACAAACTTAAGAGATGGGTGGGGTAAATTTCCCAAACATACGTGAATACAATGAGGCATCACTCTTACATTTCGCAGGTGATTGGATCCACAATAGAAATGTATATACCTCAACAGAACTTGATCAAGTACTAACAGGAGGCCTGTCTCTTAATTTCTTACTCCACTCTCAGCTAAAAGACATCCATCAAGATATGCATGAACATCCCCTATTCATAGACACATACAAAACTTGGAATACAGTAAGGCACAGATTTAAACGCACATCAGGCAAATCCATCTATCTCACATGGATGGGTAACCCAACATTTCCAATGGGGAAAAATAATAGAACATTACATTACTGAACTGGCAAAATCAAAACTTGAGATTGATCAAAGATGTTGCTACTGACAAATTCACCATAATTACCAAAGGAAACTTAGCTCAGAAATTCCCATTTCTATCTGAAGACTACCTACGCTCTATTCAAATTCTACATTTTGCTACAAAAGCTCTACAACATCTTTCTCAGATCGATAAAAATAACCCAATGAATACATTATGGCCCAGAAGCACTACAGTTAAGACTACATCACAAATCTATAGTACAATTAGGACCACATTATTAATTGAAACTCCAAATAATTTTATAAGCAAATGGACCTCAGAAATTCATCAGACAGAAGCTGCTAAGATACTCCAATTTCACACAAAGACTATGCAAACGCTAAATAAATATCAGGAAATGTCTCTACAGATACTACATCAATTGTATCTGACACCACTTCAGAGACATCATATAGGTACTACAAATACAGACAAATGCCTGAGATGCCAACAACCTAGAGCTGTTCTCGTACACTGTCTATGGCTTTGCTCTAGTATCCAGAAATTATGGGGAGAAATCTCTAACACAACAAGCTGCACCCTTTACATTAACATGGGCAATTTTCCCACAATTAAAACATACACGTTCGTTCGGAGAGACTCTTAGCAGAAAGATTAACTGCTGCAACCAGGAAAACTATTTTACATCACTGGCTTTCTTCATCTGCCCCCCCCCCGCTCTCATTAGTCAAACAAAAACTCCATCACATTTTTCATATGGATTGGCTGGAATCTATGACAAATAAAGAACAGCATACAGAAAAAAATTTCTTAACTTGGATGAGTTACATAGCCTTCCTTCCCACACACATTCAACACCTATTTACTCATTTAGACACACAACCTGGTTTGACACAGTATTACTATCTAACAATCCCACTGTACAGGAAACAGATCTATACATCCAGAACCTTTCTCATTCACGGGAACAGAGCAATTGATCACCCCCCAGGAGTCGCCAGATAAACCGGATGTTACATTCAATTTGTTAATTATTTTCAAACTATAATGTAAGGAAATATTGTTGTTTTAATTAATCCCATATTCAAGCTATCTACATTAACTCACAATTTGACAGGTTTTCAGATAAATCGCTAAGCTTGTATTAACAATGGAATATTTTCTCTTTGTATAATGTATGTACCTCCAAATTTCCATTTTGTTACTTTATTTATTTGATTTGGAAAATAAATAAAAACATATATAACACGTATACCCTTAATGGGACTGCACTAGGCAAATCCATTATGGAAAAGGACCTTGGAGTCCTTGTAGATGATAAACTTGGCTGTAGCAAGCAATGCCAGTCAGCAGCATCAAGGGCAAATAAGGTCTTGAGCTGTATTAAAAGGAGCATAGAGTCACGGGAGGAGGGGGTCATTCTTCCACTGTATAGAGCACTTGTAAGGCCCCATCTAGAATATGCCGTACAGTTTTGATCTTCATCGCTCAAACAGGACATTATTGAATTAGAGAGGGTACAGAGAAGGGCAACTAAGCTGGTAAAAGGAGTGGAAAATCTTAGCTATGAGGAAAGACTGGCCAAGTTGGGGATGTTCACACTGGAGAAGAGGCACTAAAATCGATACTGACACAATCCTTTAAAAATCATAGGAACGTGTCAGTATCAGGTGCTGCACCCGCAATAGTTCCCCTCAAAGCCACCGCCAGCCCCGCAAACTTGCGTTGTCCCGACCCTTTGACACTGCTAAAAGATCTTCTGTGCTGTTTCAGTGCCACTGGTCTGGGGGCGGCACAATCCTTCCATAGGCTAATTACAAATGAAAACAGAACTTCAGCCTCCCTCCTTAGCCCTCAGCCCCTCCCTTCTCAGCTCAGCCCCTCCCCTCTTAGCCCTCCTCCGTGCTCAAGGCTGACATGAAAACCCTAGCTCACAAGCTGAACACAATTTTTTTTAACTTGTAAGGAGGGGCCCTGGCGCCAATGTTTTTTTAAAAAATATTCTCTGGGGCACCAATTTTTTTTTTTTAATTTTAAGGGGGGCCATTGTCTGTTTTAAAAAAACTTTTATGGGGGCCCTGGCGCCAATTTTTTATTTTAACTTGTAGGGGGGCCCTGACCACCAATTTTTTTTTTAAAAAAACTTTTTTGGGGGCCCTGGTGCCACAGTTTTTTTAAATTATAAAAAGGGGCCCTGACCATCAATAGCTTTTTATAACTTGTTTGTGGGGGGGTTACCTTTTTTAGTGCTGATGTCTGTGTGGTGAAGTGGGCGGGATCTGGGGTGGGCAGGGCCCAGGGGGCCCCGAAAATTTTGTTGTACGGGGCCCCGTGATTTTTAATGGCGGCCCTGAAGGGGATCATATAATGGTCTCTGCAATGCTTTATTTACAAGTAGGACTTTCCAGCTGACAGAAGAAAGAGGTTCCGGCTAAATATTCTGAAGGGTTTTTTTACAGTGAGAGCTGTGAAGATGTGGAATTCTCTCCCTGAATCACATCATGTACAGGCTGATACATTAGAAGGGGTTGGATGGCTTTTTAGCTAGTGAGGGAATACAGAGTTATGAGAGATAGCTCATAGTACAAGTTGATCCAGGGACTAGTCCCATTTTGGAGTCAGGAAGGAATTTTTTCCCCCTCTGAGACAAATTGAAAGGCTTTGATCAAAAGGGTTTTTCGCCTTCCTCTGGATCAACTGGCAGTTAGGCAGGTTATATATAGACTTAAAAGGTTGAACTTGATGGACGTGTGTCTTTTTTCAGCCTAACTTACTATACTATATTATACCATGCTACTGTGTCAAAGATTTATTGTCTGATCCTGCTACGTGTTTATTTTTCAATAATATTATAAATAAAATTACCTTTTTCAGTTAATTTTTAGAAGTTTAAAGGTAACGTTACCTACTTGGCTTGAACTAGACCCTGCACAATGTTACACTTGTCAAAGTCAGCCTTAGTTGATAGTAAAGGTATGGGACCTGATATCCAGAATGCTCGGGACCTGGGATTTTCCGGATAATGGATCTTTCTGTAATTTGGATCTTCATACCTTGTCTACTAGAAAATCATGTAAAAATTAAATAGCCAGACTAATGGCTTCCACTGATCACCTTTGGCCAGGTAAGGTACAGGGGAAACAGGCCATACCTACTTGCAAATTCAGGGATAGCAATATAAGTGAACCAGTACCATAGCTGTCTGCTCATTTAGAGTAGCGTTTATGGAAACATCTAGAGGGGTGGGGGAGGGGAATTAGCTTGTTCACATATGAGCTGACTAGTTTCTATCCCTTTACTGGACCTAGAGTCAGGTAATTGCCTAATACAGATGGTCCTTGTACTGTTAGAGAAGGTCCTTAGATAGGAATTAACTTGTTCATATATGGACTGACTAGTTTCAGGATGGGAATTAGCTTGTATGAACTGACTAGTTTCTATTCCTTTTCTGGACCTCATGAAATAGCAGTAAAACAGTCTAACACAGATGATGCATTTCACACATCTTATATATGAATAACTAAGTACTATCTCTAAAATGGCAGAAATATGTCCTTTAATGAGTTGCAAATAGTTTTCTATCTATTTAACATACCATAAGGTTAATATATTGTGAGGGCCTTTATAAGGATGAGAAATAGCTAGCTCTATTAGAACAGAATAGAGTCTATCCTTATTTGGGACCTTACTTTGAAGGTCCTTGTACTGGATGGCATTTAGTTTTGTCATTATAGACTGGACTAATTCCTATACTTTCCCGGTTCCTCACCACTAGAGTCATTAGGTCCTTTCTAGGGATAGAAACTAGCTCACTGCCATATGAATCATCTATTTCCTATCCACTAGAGGGACGGTCCTTTCCAGGGATAGGAACTAGTCACTACCGTTGGTTTACTGATCTAGTTTCCCAATGTATTTTATTTTAAATTAAAAATATTGGAAATAATACGCAAAAAATGTGATTGAAACAAGACGTATCCAGTGTTTGCATTTTATTAAGATCCGGATAAAATCATTTGTTTATATGTTTAATTAAAATATTTCATCTGATTGAAACGACAAAATATTATTTACACAAATCAGGCGCTTCATAAAGTCCACATCATTTATAGGGCTCCTTTCCCACCGCCTACAGGTTAGTCATCTTTATGGGCAGACTAAAGTAGTGGGAAGCATATGGCCTCAAAGCCAGGCATGTTAAAGTGTGCACCAAGATCTCCCCCCTTCCCCCAAATAAATTAAAATAGGAAAATTAAACCATTATGATCTGGTACTGTAAGCAGATGTTAGTTACACTAGATAGAATTCACAAACATATGTGCAACCAACAGAAGAAGTTGAGCCAGTAATTCACTTTAATTAAGGTGCTACAACTTAGCCACTGGTTCAGCAACTGCAGAACTGGCTTCACTTTATATATGGGATCAATTCTAGCTCCTTTCCTGAGCCACATAGTCTTAGGCTTATTCAGTATTTATTATAGCGCTGCAGAATAATATGTTGCCGCTTTATAAATATGCATTGCTACTATAATAATGAATCAGTCCTGGTGGAAAATCTTTTGAGCTGAGGATCCATTTGAATTTTTTTCCCATAGAAACTTTAATGCAACTTGACATGGGCTTGATACTGAACTGCTACAGAAATGCTGGCTAGCGCATGGGTTATGCTATGATATATCAATGCACCTATTTTAGTGATTTATTTTTTTTACTGCATCTCTGCTCTAGGACAGAGGTTCAATGCACAGAACTTTGCATGGAAAATACAAATAAATACAGGTACAATACTAGACTGGAAAAATCTGTCATCTGGATTGCACAGGAGCACATATATGTTATGTATTCCCAAAATCAAGCCATGCGACCATTTTTTATAATTCAGCACAATGGTCCATTAGATCCTGTGATACTGAGCAAAGTACCTCTCTGCAAAGAACAATTGACAACTAATTTAAATGACACAGCAACACTCAAATACAGGTCAATGATGGTATAAATACATGTAAAGGGGCTCTTCCCCATAACAAAATGTAAATTTTTTTTAAAAAAAAGAGAGAATTGACTTTTAGGATGAGCCAAGCTCGCCCCTAGACTATGAACTGTAAATAAATCAGATGCATGCTTTACATAAAGTAAGAATACAGAAGACTAAACGTTTGCTTTACAAGCACTTTAAATCAGACTGATCTCAAGCACACTGCCACTGCAGGGTGACAGATGATATTCACATGATACAACAATAATTTCCCCACAATGATAACGATAATTCCAGCCTTGTCAGCATTATGTGTAAAACTGATGGTATATAAAAATTCTATAAATAGAAGAATGTAACAGCACAAAACATAATCTTCAGCTTGTAAAAGTTATGTGGAGGAGAGACGTGTATATTAAGTTCCAAAAAGGTCTTCTGTGTTCTTTCAAAAAAAAAAATTTTTTAGTCCATGATCTTTTTATCTTATCGCCTGAAGAATCTATTTTTGAAAGCTTTTATAGTTTTGGCCATCATTGGTGCAACTTCTGGAAAACAACAAGAGTGAGAAAATATGTGAGAAAATGACAAATAACTCAAAAGGTTTGCATAGATAGAATACAAATAATACATTTAAAGTAGCAGAGCACACATCTGGGTGGTGTGAACAGACGAGGTTTTGGGACACTAAGAGGCAGATTTATCAAAAGGTGAAAATAAAAGCTCACCCACTTTCTATTCATTCCTATGGGATTTTTAGAAGCGTTTTTATCAATGGGTGAAAGTTCACCATTTAATAAAAATGCTTCTAAAAATACCATAGCAAAAAGTAGAAAGTGAGTAAGTGTTTCTGTAGTGAGGTCTAATTTCACACTTTGATAAATCTGCCCCTAAGTACTTAGACTAAATTGCTAGGAATTGTGGTAGTAATGGTAATAGAAACAGACCAAAAGTGATCACCAAAGTTTAGACTGTGGAGAAAAACCCTGATCTGTGCCCTAAAAAGAGAAAAGAAATAAACCAGCTCACATAGCTGAAGTAATCTTAAGCAATTCTGAAAATTACATGTTTTGTTTGTTAAGATATTAGCCGTTTTAAAGCAAACAATAGAGCAAACAATAGTTACATCTGCTGGTCATTTCTGCCTACAGTCTAGAAAAATAATTTCCAAATAAAATAAATATGTTGCAGTGTTGCTCAGCTGAAAATTAAGTTAGTAACAAGAGAAGATGCATTTGATATTCCTCAGCATTTCTACAATACAGACAGCGTTGTTTCACATTAAGTATATTAGCAGTTAAAAAACGCATATGTTGAAAGCTACAAAAAATGTATGAAATATTGCAAAAGTGCTTGGATGAGTGCTCTGATCAACTGTACAATCAAGGAAATATATATGCTGAACAATACAGGCCTCTAGAGGAAGACATCACACAAAGGGCCCGTATGTATCACTTAGACTGTAAGCTCTACAGGGCAGGGTCTTCCTTCCTACTGTGTCTTTTACCATGTGGTACTTCGTTGCTGTATATTTATACTTATTTACTATCATTTATTATAATGTTGTCTTACCTGTGTGTACTTTTCAATAATGTAAAATTGTACAGCACTGAGTATCCTAGCAGTGCCTTATAAAGTTAAACATACAAACGTATGCAAAATCTAAATAAAGCATTTTCATAAAAATGTTATTTTCTTGGAGTATGTGCCATCATCAGCCATCATAATCACAAATACAAAAACTGCCATTTGAAGTACTAACAGCTGCCCCCCTGCCTTGTAGAATTTACTGTGCTCACACGCAAACTAAGGGCATACATACACATACATTTTAGGTTACATCAGCCAATGAATGGACAGAGTTGTGTCTTTTACTCCCATTACTTCCTCCTGTAATAGTTAGCCTCTAAATCAGTAAGTGATCACGCTATCAAAAATGGTGGCTCAAAGTAAAAGCTGTAAAGGGGCAATATATACACAGATACGTGCATGCTTATTGGGTAAGGTTTATTAATAGTCCACTTATTATGATACAATGGCTAAGTATTCATTCTGAAAGTATAGTTTTGTGTTTTGACAGTTTACATTTTTTTAAGGTTACATTACATTGAGAAGCCACCGGGGCAGGACAAAGCAAACTTAATTAGTATCCAAAAGGGAAATATAACCATTTTACTGATACAATAACAATATGCGTGTTGATAACCATTTCCATTTAACTGGACTAAAATCATGTTAAATATAGTAACTGAGAACATCACAGCACGAGACCCATATTACATATTACACTGCACATACTTTTAACTTGTGGCTTGCGTGAGTCATAACTGGGTTGAACACTGGCTGGTGGGGACACTGCGTTACTGGTGCTTGGTCCTTCAAATGACCTCTGGCTCTGCTCCTCCGATTGACCATGGTTACTAGTGTAACTTGTGCTAATGATGGGCATGAAGGGTTTAATTCTGCAGAGATACAGAAAGATATAGTAATAATGACAAATAAAATACAATGATCAATAGCACAATGAGTAACTTTATCCAGAAGCTAGTGTTTTTCTTTCTTGAGCCAGTGCGTTCCTTACTGTATAACTGTATAATAGAGAACTCTAGGGCAGCCTTCAGTTTTCAATATAGCGGGCCCCATCAAGTATCAAACAGACAGATCTCTAGTATACAAATATATTGGTAATTCAGGTGTTGCTCTATAGAAGTAAACATTTAAACCTATTTAACTTGTCTGAGATGAGAAAGTCAGATTTCCATATTTCTAGACAGTGCCAAGAAGGTAATTATTTTTAAATCTATGATGATAGCATATATTTTGGAGGTAGCTCTATGAGCCAGATAAAGACAAAAGCATATTTAATCTAGAATGTATATAAAAATATAGGGGCATATTTATAAGGGCCACAACTAGGAGTAAGCAGAAGAGGCACATGCCTAGGGTGCAACAGTGGGGGGCCCTAGGCATATACCACTTCTGCCTGCCTACCCCTAGTTCAGGACATTCTCCGCCTCCTGAGGCAGTCAGCTGAGGGAGCAGGAAGGAGAGGGACTTTGATGTCACCATCTCTGTCCTGGCTTGTTACCTCGTCTGGGGTGGGGTTCAGTGGCTGGAGGGCTTAAGGTGGCCATACACGGGCAGATTTTTTACTTCCAAACGACCAATCTCAGAACGTTCCGATAATATCGGTAAGTTATCGGATAGTTGATGGTGTACGAACGATCGTCGGACGAACGATCGTCTCAACATTATCGTTCGCAAAATTGATCGGATGAGTTGAAAAATTTTAGTTCTTTTCTTTTGTCAACCGATACGATTATATCTGTTCATATAATCGTTCTCCGTGGATGGCATATCGTATGGTAAAACGATCGTCAGACGATCGTTTAACGATACGGTCGTTCATCGCAGAATGATAAAAGTTTGCCCGTGTATGGCCACCTTTACTTCAGGAGGCAGTATCATTTTGCCCAGCACTGATTAAATACTTTTATTGTTAAAAAATAAAACTACGGGCCACTGCTTTATAAAAGCTTTCACAATCAAAGGCATACATAGGCAAACTAGTATATGGCTAGGGGCTTTAATATCGTCACTGTCATGTGTAACCACCCAGTGGTTTTAAATTCATGCTATCACACTACCCTTTGTCAGTGTTGTCACACAGTACCTGGCCTTTTCAACGACGGCTGCTGCTCCTGTCCCAAACTTTTCTTGTCTCCTTTTTACATCTCGGGGGGGCTTGACAGCCGAGTTCACAAATGCCATCTTTGCTTGTCGGCCTGCAATGTTGGAAAAGGGAGGAAGATTAGCAGTAAATAGAGACATCAAAACAACTAACAAAATATGTAGAGACAAGCAAGGACTGACTACTGTACTGTTAAAAATTAACAAAATATTATTGACTATTACATAGAAGCTACTTCATATGGGTTCTAATAGGCTAAATACCAGGTAAATGTTCTTAATTTTTTTAACTCTAGCTATAAACAAAGTACTCTTCACATTTCACATGGCCTTGTATGTCCCTCACCTTGTGGCTTGTTTGCATGAGCGGAGCGGATATTTTGAGTAAGCAGGCGCAACCTCTGTTCTCGAGCCTCATGCAAGCGGATGTACAGTTCTCTCCAAGTCTCATATTCCTCTGGCTTGTTATTCTTGAAATCTCTTTGACAGTGATTCAACCAAAGGCGATCTGTGTCTTCAATTAAAACCTGCACAAAAATAAGTAAGCTTAAATCCTGGGAAAATCATACAGATGCTACACACTCAGAATTACTTCTTAGTACTTGCTGGTGGTCTCATGGTTTCACTGACCACACAAAGCAGTCACATCCCTTCTTTGACTGATGGTCTTTATAACTATAGGTAGAAAGCTATACCTGCTAAGCAAACCCAGTAAGGCATAATTGGTCACCGCTAATCTGAAAAACCAGCATTCATCAATATTAGCAACATCTTTTTATACAACATCCTTAATTTTCTTCATTGCATTTTTTGCTGGAAAAAAAACACATTTTCTGAAACAAAATATGGTCTTCTTGCAATTAACTGTCTGTGCTTACCACAACTTGCTCAGCTCAGGACATCCGAGAACATGTATCCACTTTTATTTTCTATGATAGAACACCTGTGGGGCAGTTCCATTTACCCTACAATCTAACTAGTAGTACATTTTGAAACTAGGCACAAGGACATAGAAACTTATGGTGTTCTGATAAAAAGAAAAAGTCACTCATAGGAAAAACAAGTTACTGAAGGGCTCATGATATCAAGTGAGGCAAGAGCATCTACTTTTATAACACTGCAATCACTTGCTGAGTTGTCCTTCTCTTCTCTTAAGAGTAAACAATATGGGACTGTAAAGCTGGAATCTTGCTTAAGTGCATTTTTACACTAGCATTTCCCCTGTGGGCACAAGCTCACACACAGTGCAATTTTCTTAAGGATATATGCACCTTACCAAACACCCCTCTACTTTCAAACCTAAATTTATTTAGTCTGTTGTTTCTTATCATTCTTTATAGACCTCAACTCACCACAGAGCTATCCTTACTTCCATTTGTTTCTTTCTTGTTACTATACCCTTATGAAAGTATACACACACACACACACGAGAAAATGCTAAGACTGTTTGTACTGATCTTAATTTGTTATGGTTTTAAAATTATTATTATTAAAGCTGTTTAATAAAAGTGATTTTCAAATTAAACATGAAACCCATATTCTTTTTATTATTTTTATTAAAACATTTATAACTGTTTTAAACTTGTTTAAAATTCTCAGCTGTCAATTACATGTTGCTAGCCCCTCCTCTACGCCTTAGGCATAGAGGCAGGCAGCCAGCCAATTACTTTCACTTTTGATTCTGCTCTTCCTAGATGTCGCCGCACTCCCTACAACTTTCCTTAATATTAGTGTCCACAAAAGAAAAAAAAGTAGTGATAAACAGTGTCAAGACCAGGGCCGGATTTACATAGAGAGCGCCCCTAGGCCCACTGCCGTTCGTCGCCCCTGTCCTCTCCCCTTTATTCGTGCAAATTTTCATCATCAATGGGGAAATTTAAAAAATCATTGTATCTCCAACGCATCCCCAGTGTTTTTGAACCAATGTGGGTGTGGTTGGGCAGGATGCCGCCCCCCTAAAATACTGCCGCCCTAGGCCCGGGCCTAGGTGGCCTTTCCACAAATCCAGGCCTGGTCAAGACAGTGTCAGTGGTGTCAAAAACCCATACAAAACAAATAAAGACACATTGAAAAGTTGCTTAGTGGCTGGCAGTACCCAAATACCAGTACATTTACCATATGTATCCGTGGGTTACATGTTTGTTTCAGCCTCAAAAACCCCACAGTTACCATGCGTTTTCCAACACAGAAAGAAATTATGGTTTTAAAATGTATAATTAAAATAGTCTTGCATTCATAAAGTGCCAACATTCTCAGATGAGCTGTAAATGCAAAGCAAATCATGTTTGTAGACCGCTAAAATCTTTAAAGCCCTGTCTGCAAAGGTTCTTGGAATGGCTGTTAAAACTACCCAGAATCCACAAGAACATGGATAATCATGGAGAAAGCTATGTCATTCTGGAAATAAAGGCGGCCATACAGTTTTCGTACGAAACAGTTCATGTAAGGTCCGTCGATCAGCCAATATGGAAAATTTTGATAAGGTACCTGAATATCGGCCACTGTTTACTGCTGAATCATCAGTTAGAGGTAGAATTCTATTTTTTCAGCCTGTTTTTCTAACGATTCAGCTCTCAATGTTTGTAATGAAAATGAATGAAAGATCACAATTGTTATGTGTATGGTCACCTTAAGTATAGGTAAGTACAAGTAACCCACACACTAACTAAGGAATGAACAGTATTTAACTCACATGGTTACATTCTTCAATGTGGCACAACTGGTCTGGTGTGCACTTTTCCAAAACTGGCTCCAGAACCGAAAAGGGTACACCTCCCACTTCATAAATAGCTGGAAAACAACAGAATCTAGCTTGTACCAAGGAAGGAAGACAGTGGTGACCAAATGCCTAATACAGCCAAGTCACAAAAATATTTATAAAAGGAAAGAAACTAACAAAGAGTCGTAACAAAAGCAGGTAACATATATAACAATGGTATAAATGAGATGAAACCTCAGCAGCTACCTCTGCTTGCATTACTCACAGTCTATGTTGTTAGCCAGGACACGGATACACTGTTCATAGAGAGACATCATTTTGGGGAGGTATGCAGTTTTAGATCCTGAATACACCTGCATTTTAGAGTTGAATCTACGCCCTGTAAATCCTGCAGATTCTTCCTCTTCCTGGGCAGACATCAACGGAGCTGCAGTAAAAGACAGTAGTTAAGCACTAGAAGCCAACACAAAAACATTTAGAACATGCATTTAACCTCAGACACACTCACCTTTCCGTTTATTGGGAAAGAACACCACAGGCTCAATAGAAGGGAGAGGTCTATAATTTGGCTGGATTAGAGGCAGTGGAATATCAGGTAACACTGGGACCTGGTCTATCTGTACAGATAAATATATTAACAGAGGTTTTAGTTCCAAACTGAAATGCATTCATTTTACATAACTTTTAGATATAAATATAAGGGAAAATATATCCTATTTAGGACAAGACTGGCTATTTGGGGTCCAGGGTAGCATGCAGCCCATCAAGAGAAATTTATGACTCCAGACTGATTGGGAATTGAACAATGTGCAAATCATAATCTTATTTTACTGGGTCATACTGGCCCACTACATGAAACGAGCATATTGTTTGCCGAGGCATTCACCACAGACAACTATAGCAAAAGTTCAATATAAACAAAGCTTTAGGAAAGGTTTGCAACACTTATTTTTATAGGTGGTGCAACAGAACTCACTTCAGCCACGTCATCAATATACCTCTATTCCTCCTACTTTTGTCTGTCAATACTTATTTCTACGCTCGTGCCTGCCCTCCCTGTCCATTCTGGTAGTATACTGTATAAGCAGTGATGGCTCACCACTTTGTGCTGGTCAGTTAGGGATGGGAATGGATTGACTTTTTATCAACTTATAAATCATTAGTATATGCAGAGATGTACAATACATTCAACAGGATTAAAACAGTAAGTTAAAAGGTACAGCATTCACTGTCATGTGACCAACTAGACAAACCAATATTTTTTTTATATCATATTACTACTAAAGGAGAAAACAAGACAATTGACCCCCAACTATATTTATATTTTATATACTTATACAAATGTGCTCAGAAAGTGCAGGCTTTACATAAAGGGGCACACAGGGCCGGAACTAGGGGTAGGCAGAGCAGGCACGTGCCTAGGGCGCAAAGTTGGGGGGGCGCCAGGCACGCGCCTTCTCTGCTTCACCTACCCCATAGTCCGATCCCCGCTTGCAGATGAATCCGGCGTGTGCACTGCATTGGCTTTTCGCGCATGCGCGCACTCATTTTTTTCTCACATGCAAGCATCCGGTATTACTGCACATGCGCACATTTGGTATTTCTGCGCATACGCGTCTGTGGAGTGCTCTGTCCGGCCAGGCAGCCTAGGGCGCCTGCCCGGGTTGGCCCGGCGCTGGGGGCACACACAGTGCTTCCTCAAATTGTTGGTAAATGAACCCTACAGTTAAAATTGCTGAGACAGATGGATTCAGTTGGGGTAGATCTAAAAATAAGCTAGTACTACAAGTACCAATTATTTCATATGGTTATTTTTACATACATATATGGTGGCTCTGTATGAACTATGGATTTCAGTCTGGGCAGGTTTGAAAATGTCATCATGCGCCATGTTGTATGGAGAATTGGCAGATTAGAAGGTGAAGAAGAGATGTAGCTTTTCACTTCCAGCTGTTTAGATCAGAAGTGCCCATATTTTGAGGTCTACTTTTAGTGATGTTGTGCCTTTATGATCTAAATCCATAAAGGCATTGTTAGCATTATATTCCATGGAAATATTACTTAACTACTGATTAATGGGAAAATGTATATTGCTATATTTAACAAAACTATATTTTATGTAACCTTATGTAATAAATATCTGAATGAAAAGCATAAAATAGGAGGGTGATATAGACAAGCTGCATTTGGACAGTGTCTTGAGATCTACTGATCACCAGCTACTGGTACCAGGTCTACTGGTAGATCCCGATCCAACCTTTTGGGCACCCCTGGTTTAGATTGTTCATGCTCTTTGCAAGAACAATCTGGGATGTAAAAATATCCAAGCCACTTATAGCCTTAATGGGAATGCACTAGGCAAATCCATAATGGAAAAAGACCTTGGAGTCCTTGTAGATAATAAACTTGGCTGCTCAATGCCAGTCAGCGGCATCAAGGGCAAATAAAATATTAAACTGTATTAAAAGGGGCATTAATTCACAGCAGGTAGGGGTCATTCTTCCATTGTATAGAGCACTGGTAAGGCCCCATGTAGAATATGCCGTACAGTTTTGGTCTCCATCACTCAAACAGGACATTATTGTATTAGAGAGGGTACAGAGAAGGGCAACTAAGCTGGTAAAAGGTATGGAAAATCTTAGCTATCAGGTAAGACTGGCCAAATTGTTCGTGCTGGATAAGAGGCACTTAATGAGTGCTATGATAACTATGTATAAATATATAAGGGGATCATATAATAATAATATCATGCTTTATATACTAGTAGGTCTTTCCAGCTGACGCAAGGTCACCCATTAGAAGAAAGGAGGTTCTGCCTAAATATTTGGAAGGGTTTTTTTTTTACAGAAGATGTGGAATTCACTCCCTGACTGTGCAGGCTGATATATAAGATAGCTTTAAGAAGGGTTGGATGGCTTTTTAGGAAGTGAGGGAATACAGGGTTATGGAAAATAGCTCATAGTACAAGTTGATCCAGGGACTAGTCCGACTGCTATCTTGGGAGTCAGGAAGGAATTTTTTCCCCCTCTGAGGCAAAATGGAGAGGCTTCAGATGGATTTTTTTTTTGCCTTCCTCTCGATAAACTAGCAGTTAGGTAGGTTAAAATTAGGGATGCACCGAATCCAGGATTCGGTCGAATCCTTGTGCCTGGCCAAACCGAATCCTAATACTAATTTGCATATGTAAATTAATGGCAAGTAGGGAAATCACATGATTTTCTTCACAAAAGAAGATTTTTTTCCACTTTTTCCTTTCCTGCCCCTAATTTGCATATGCAAAGTAGGATTTGGCTTTGGTTCAGTATTCGGCGGGGACGCTCGCCATGCCAGTCTTTCTCCCCTCAAGCGGGAAATTCAAGCAGTATTTAAAGGAAAACTATACCCCCCAAACAATGTAGGTCTCTATAAAAAGATATTGCATAAAACAACTCATATGTAAAACCCTGCTTCATGTAAATAAACCATTTTCATAATAATATACTTTTCTAGTAGTATGTGCCATTGGGTAATCATAAATAGAAAATTGCCATTTTAAAAAATAAGGGCCGCCCC
This sequence comes from Xenopus laevis, assembly GCF_017654675.1. Classification (NCBI taxonomy): domain Eukaryota; kingdom Metazoa; phylum Chordata; class Amphibia; order Anura; family Pipidae; genus Xenopus; species Xenopus laevis. The sequence goes on from NC_054373.1 coordinate 94,434,811, forward strand.
CTGGGATCGTAGGATTCACTGTACTCACAAACATACCAACAAACCATACTTGTTAGGTCACATGAGCCAATTAACAGACAGAGTTGTGTCTTTTGCTTCCACACTTCTTCCTGTTACAGTTAGAGTTGAAGTATTTCTGGTCAGGTGATCTCTGAGGCAGCACAGAGACCATCACGAAATGGTGGCTCAAGGCAAGAGATGTAAAAGGGCAAGATTTACTTAAATATATATTCCAGTTTGGTAAGATTCTTTAATATGTCACTTAATATGATATAAACTATCTGTTGCTTAAGTGTTCATTTTGGGGGTATAGTTTTCCTTTAAAGGCATCCCTGTGTGTTAATCCTTGCCCATTATAGGATCTTGTTCCTGGTGCTTCTGTGCTGTTTGATTCTGATTATCTGTTGTGACCCCTGCCTGTTTTTGACTATCCAGACTTCTGAAATCCTGACCCTGCCTGGTAATCGACTCGCCTGTATCCATAACCCCTCTGATTGATCTCCTGGTTTGACCCTTGCCTGCCTGACTCTGTTTGTACTCTGCCTGCCCCGACCCGACCCGGCCTGATCTGACTATTCTTTCTGTCTACGCCTTGTACTGCGACCTTCTGCCCTTTGCATTACCGTTGTGCCCCTCTGCTTGTTCAGAACCCCTCTCTTTGCACCTCTCTTTATAAGACCTGGCGGCTTCCGATTAGCCAAGGGCTCCTCCTGAGGCGAAAGGCGGCTGTTAAATGCGGAAGCAAGAGCCGAGAACAGGGTAATTAGCATTGGTTCTGAATTTAGGGTGCCAACCGTGACATTATAACGGGCCTTAATGGAAGACGAAGGTCACGCTGCCGCTGCTCCTTCTACTACCGAATTGCTTCTCACTACTCTGTTACAGCGCATGGAGGATCAAGAGCGGAAACAGGACTATTTGATGCAAGGCTTTCATAACCTGACTCGCAGACTGGACACTCCACAACAGACCCCAAGTCCAGTAGTTTCACCTCCTGTTGCCGTCCAAGTGGGTTCTCATGCCGTGATGGGTAATGTTCATAAACCCCATGAACCCAAAATTTCTTTCCCCGAAAAATTTAGTGGGGATAGAACCACATTTTTTGTCTTCCAGGGAGCATGCAAATTATAAGTTAGCTTTTTCCCTCAATCCTTCGCTACTGGAGAGGGAAAAAGTGAGGTTTGTAATGACCCTGTGACCCCTAAATAAAAAAAAAGCACCATGGATATACTTTACGATGACCCGGATCGTGCATCATCTGCCGATACCGCGATTTGTAAATTACGCCAGGGAAAACAGGATGCTGAGGTGTATTGCACTGAGTTCCGCCGTTGGGCTGTAGAAACTGGTTGGAACGACATGGCTCTTCGTAGCCAGTTCTCTGATTCTGTCAAAGACAGCCTAGTAAACTAGCCTCTATCTACTAATTTGGATGATCTAATGTCTCTTGCCATCCAAGTAGATAGAAGACAGAGGGAGAGAAGGGTACTTCCTTTCCTACTGGGTTTGCTAATGTTAAGACATCTACCCCCTCTATGCCTCTACCTCAGGAGGAACCCATGCAATTGGGCATAACACCCACAGGTGGACACAGGGTCTGTGTATTTACTGTGGGGAAAAGGGTAATTTTCTTAATCAGTGTTCTAAGAGGCCGGGAAACTTCAAAGCCTAAATGGAGAAGGGGAGCTCCATTTCGGTCGAGAAGCTTCCTCTCCCCAATTTTCCTCTAGGATCATGGTACCTGTTAATTTAACGTGTCCTACGGACTCTGTTAAGGTTTTTTTGGATGCTGCCTTCGCAGAAAGGTTTAATATTCTTCTAACTCTTTTAAGTCCTCCCATGAGAATCTTAGCCATTGACAAAAAACCTTTGGGTCAGGTTTGGTAACCAAAAAAGACTGCGGTCTTGTCCTTGTGCACAACAACTTGCACTCTGAGGAGTTATCCTTCTATGTTATCGAGGGTTCTTCTTCTCCTCTCATTTTAGGTTTTACCTTGGTTACGAGTACATAACCCACATATTGATTGGGTAACTGGGAAGATTCTTCAGTGGGGTAAAAAATGTAAGGGCTCTTGCATAAGTGTTCCTCAATTGGTGGCAGTCACATCCCTAGAGGGTTTACCCGCGGCTTATGCTCATTTCTCTGATGTATTTTCTAAAAAAAGAGGCAAAAACTTTACCGCCACATAGGCGTTATGACTGCCCAATTTACCTCATTCCTGGGTTTACTCCACCTAGAGGAAGGACTTATCCTCTTTCTTTGCCCGAAGCCCAAGCAATGAAAGAGTACATCAAAGAAAATCTTGAAAGAGGTTTCATTAGGCCCTCTAGTTCCCCTGCTGGTGCTGGGTTCTTTTTCGTGGGCAAGAAGGATGGAGGTCTTCGTCCATGTATCGACTATAGAGGTCTTAATAAAATTACCATCAAAAATTGTTACCCCATTCCGCTGATTTCTGAACTATTTGATCAGGTAAGAATGCTACTATTTATTCCAAACTTGACCTTAGAGGGGCATATAACCTCATTCGTATAAGGGAAGGGGATGATTGGAAAACGGGGATGGCCACTACGAATATTTAGTGATGCCATTTGGTCTTTGCAGCGTCCCCGCAGTGTTTGTCAATAACATCTTCCGGGACCTGCTGGGGTTATTCATAGTGGTATATCTTGACGATACTCACATTTTTTCCTCTAACTTGTGTGACCATCAAAAACATGTCCGGGAGGTGTTACTCAGGTTAAAGAAGAATAATTTATTTGCGAAGCTTGAAAAATGCACCTTTGAGGTTTCTTCTGTCCAATTTTTGGGGCTCAATATCTCCGGTAAGGGTCTTGAAATGGATCCTGGGAAGGTTAAGGCCGTACTGGATTGGGCTCAGCCTTTTTCTTTACGTGCAACTCAAAGATTCTTAGGCTTTGCTAATTATTATTGTCAATTCATTAAAAACTTTTCTTTGGTGAAGTCTCCAATCACGGATCTAACCAAAAAGGGTGCAGATCCAATTATGTTGTCTCCCGAGGCTATTCAAGCTTTTGAATTTCTTAAAAAAGAATTTGTGTCTGCCCCCATTCTCCCTCACCCTGATACTACTCTTCCTTTTATTGTAGAGGTTGATGCCTCAGAGGTTGGGGCAGGGGCGATCCTTTCTCAAAGGCATCCGATAACCAACAAGGTGCATCCTTGTGCATTCTTCTCTAGGAAGTTTTCATCTGCCAAAGCCAATTATGACATTGGAAATAGAGAATTGTTGGCTATCAAACGGGCTTTTGAGGAATAACATAACATGCTTTACTGACCACAAGAATCTTTTATACACCGAGTCTGCCAAACGGTTGAATGCTAGGCAGGCTAGATGGGCTTTATTTTTTACCCAGTTTAATTTATCTCTCACTTACAGGCCTGGTTCCAAAAACACTAATGCCTATGCACTCTCTAGGAGTTTTGAGTCTAACCAGTCTGAACCTAGTGAGTGTGTTTCCATCATTCCGGGTGAGTTGATTGTGGCAGCTCTGGGATCAGACCTTGCCACATTATTGCCCTCAGTTCAATCTTCTGCCCCTGTAGATACTCCCTCCGGGAGGTTATTTGTGCCTGAGGGTTTAAGGGAACAGGTTCTGGGTGAGGCTCATAATTCAAAAATGGCAGGACATCCTGGTATTTCTAAGACTGTGTCTTTATTGTCTCGCAATGTGTGGTGGCCATCTTTTAAACAAGATGTCAAAAATGTTGCGAATTCTTGCCCTGTCAGAGGTCAAAGTCTTCTAGGAACCTGTCACAGGAATTGCTAAGGCCATTACATATTCCAGACAGACCCTGGTCCCATCTGTCTATGGATTTTATTGTTGACCTCCCTTCATCTCATGGGAAAACAGTGATTTGGTTGGTAGTGGATAGGTTCAGCAAAATGAGTATTTTCAATTCCCTCCCACACCTCCCATCTGCTAAAACTTTGGCTGAGTTATTTATTTCCATGTTATTAAGTTCCATGGTTTTCTGGTCAATATTGTTTCTGATAGAGGGGTACAGTTTGTTTCTAAATTTTGACGAGCGGCTCTTTGGTTGGGATTGATTTGTCATTTTCTACCGCATACCATCCTCAAACCAATGGTCAAACTGAAAGGGTTAATCAGTCCCTTGAACAATTCTTAAGGTGTCTGACAATCAATCCTCATGGGCTGAACTATTACCCTGGGCAGAATTTGCTTACAGTGATGCAACTCATGCCTCTACTGGTCAATCTCCATTTTTTATTGTTAATGGTTTACATCCCAAAGCATTTTCTTTTTCTGGTTCATTGTCCTCTGTACCCTCTGTCAATTCTTCTGTCAAACAATTTGCCAAGATCTGGTCTGGGGTGCACGACTCTCTTTTTGTAGCTACGGCCGCTCAAAAGAGGGCAGCTGATAGGTCTCGTAGAGAGGCACCCAAATATCAGGTAGGAGACTCAGTATGGTTATCCACAAGAAACATCAAACTTAAGGTTCCCTCACTCAAGTTGGGGCCCAGGTTTATTGGTCCATATCCAATTACTGAAATAATCAATCCTTTGTCTGTTCGTATCAAACTACCTGATAATTTTAAGATCTCTAATTCTTTTCATGTCTCTCTGTTAAAACCAGCTACACAGGTGCGCCAATAATCTTTTCCTCCCCCCAGTGTTGGTAGAAGGTCAGCCTGAATTCGTAGTCCAAGAACTCCTTGACTCTCACCTTGTGCGGGGTAAGTTGCAATATCTTGTACAATGGAAGGGTTATGGACCTGAGGAGAATTCTTCGGTTCCTGTTTGTGATGTAAGGGCTGATCGCCTCAGGAAACAATTTCATCTTATATTTCCTGAAAAACCTGGGGGGTCCAGTGGCCCCTCCTCGAGGGGGGGGGTAATGTGAGCGTTACTCACCCTGGTGGTCTAGTGGGGCGGCAGGGACGGCCGCCGTGCTCTCAGTGGGGACGCCCGCCACGCCGGTATTTCTCCCCTCAGGCACCGGTTCCTTTGGGCGCGCGTTGCATCTATATGATTTAAAGGCGCAGTCGCACTGGCGTGATGACGCCAGTGCGCATTGGCGCGGAATTCAAGCAGTATTTAAGGGCATCCCTGTGTGTTAATCCTTGCCTGTTATATGATCTTGTTCCTGGTGCTTCTGTGCTGTTTGATTCTGATTATCTGTTGTGACCCCTACCTGTTTTTGACTATCCCGACTTCTGGAATCCTGACCCTGCCTGGTAATCGACTCTCCTGTATCCATAACCCCTCTGATTGATCTCCTGGTTTGACCCTTGCCTACCTGTACTCTGCCTGCCCACACCCGGCCTGATCTGACTATTCTTTCTGTCTACGCCTTATATCGCGACCTTCTGCCCAAAAGACTTTGCATTACTATTGTGCCCCTGTGCTTGTTCAGAACCCCTCGCTTTGCACCTCTCTGAATAAGACCTGGGTGCATCCGATTAGCCGAGGGCTCCTCCCGAGGTGAAAGGCGGCTGTTAAAGGCAGAAGCAAGAGCCGAGAACAGGGTGCTTAGCATTGGTTCTGAATTTAGGGTGCCGACCGTGACAACTAACCACATGTGTATTTTGCCATGGTTTCTGCCTGTAAATGGTCAATTCCAATTAGTCTACCCCTTTTACAGTCCTGCACCAATCACTTATTGCTTTAGGTTGTGTATGTGACTGACAGAAATGCCTTGCACATGCCCCCCATAGTGTAACATTAACCCTTAACCCATTAACCCTAGTTATTAACATAGTAAATATTGTATCTCAAAGTAAAACAGACTCGTGTGCTTATATCCTTTCAGTACTTAAAGAAAACTTACTTTAACACATTTCCATGATTTTACATTTTCCTAAATTTTACATTATTTTTTCCTGGTCCCCTGAAAATGTAAAATGGGGGTTGTACTGTATGTTACTATGTAGAACAACAGAAAGATGGCTATACCGTGTGCAGACCCATTTTTATGCTTTCTGTCCATTAAGCAAGTGGTTCGATGGTCAGAGAGCATACCTGCCTTGGCCTGTGTATGGCTGCCTTCAATAATGAAATGCAAATCAATACAGCAGATCATGAACTTGGTTGCAGCGCTTATAGCTAGATAACAGCTCAAAAGGCTGAATTTTGCATGAACAAATAATGGTATTAGATTCAAACAATTAAACAATATCCTGCATGTGTATAAATCATTGGTTAGGCTGCAGGCTGTATCTTGCATAAGGGGTGCTAGTAATCAGCCACAACTGAATTTTTGCTGTAGGTTTCAGTTTGCCTTCCTCTGAACATCAACTTTATTCTATAGGTTTCTTTGTAAGTTTGATAGACTTACAAAGAAACCTTGACCTTATAACTTAATAGACTTACTTTTTACTATTTAAATGCAGAAAATGATTTTCAATGAGACTGCTTAGCTGCTTAAGGAGGCCATGCACAGGTAGATTTTATTAATTGTCTTCTTATGGCTACATTAATGGGGGTCCAATTATCATATTGTTTCAACAAAATCACCACCAACAGTGGATGGGACATTCAGATAATCATTGTTAAATGGTCATTCACTGTGCATACCTTTTGCAAAAGTTAAGGGTAAGGCCAGACGAGGAGATTCGGGTAGATTTTGTCGCCTGGCGACTTATCGCCACATCTTTTGCGCGACTATCTCCCCGAACTGCCTCAGCGTTTTTTCGCCATAGGCTACAGCGCAAAATCGCCTGCGCTAATGCACACGCGGCGATGCGTTTTCAATAGTCGCCAGAAGTTGCCTCACTGTGATATTTTTATTTCAAACCAATGAAATTTAGAATTCACAATGTGACATTGGTTTTTATTTTCAGTTTCTTAACACCAAAATGAAACAGGTTCTCTGTATGTATGGTGTACCAAAGAGCTGGCATCCAACTAAAATATAAGGAAGGACTAATGATGCAAAATACAAAGAATGCTGCAAGTGAACCTGTTTCAGTGTGCTCCTGGGGCTCATTAATAAAGCTAAGGCTATGGGCACAAAGGCTGAAGGCTCCAGCTGCTCTCAGCCTGTGTATTTATGCAGGTTCAGAGAAGCGGATCTGCTCCCTGCCTCACTGATTTTATTCTGATCAGGCTGCATGTGCATACACGCAGTAAAGTTCAGCCCAGATACACAAAATGAGGCATCTCCGGGCTGACCTCAGCTTTTCTCTGCTGTGTGTGCACGCATGCAGGCTGAATGGATTCAAATCAATGAAGCAGATCTGTTTCTCTCAGCCCGCAAAAATACGCAGGCTAAGAGTACCTGGAGCTTTCAGTTTGTGTGCCCATAGCCTAAAAGCTAAATACCAACCAAACAGGTTTTTACTTTCACTTTGTAACGTGTAGTAGATGGTTCGCATTTATTTGCTGATTAGTTGCAATTGCTACCAGATACTGCAATTGCATAATTTAGCACCTATGTTAATAAGTCTCAATATAGCTGAGAATCTTGGCATTGAAGAACATAAGTGCTGTCCAGCAAACTGGAACAATAAGGAGTAAATCTGCCTGGAAACATGGACCAAAAATCACTTGCATGCAAATTGCTGGATTTGTACCCTTAAAGACTTAAATCTACTGCTAGCTTGTTGTTAGCAACAGATTGTTGTTTGCATTTTTTTTTAACAATTCTATAGCTTATACTGAGCTTTAGTGCTTTGAATTAAAATATCACAGATAATATGTTATAAATGTAGGTTATGTAATAGAGTAAAATTACTAAATTCTCAATTTGTGCAAGAAACACTAAAGGCAACTGAGAATGATGTGTCTGACCTTGCTTATCGTGGATGAAGATGATTCTCTCTTCTTAGTGGCTTTGTCTTTGTTAGGAGTCACGGTTTTGTTTTTGGGAAGGTCCTTACTCCTGCTGTTGTCTGACCTATTATCACTATGCTTCTTTTTGATCTTTTCAGGCTCTGCAGCCGCAGTCTTGGGCACTGTTTTTTTCTTTTTTTTCTGGGGTTGGTCATAACTTAGATATGATTCAAAGGACATTGTTGGCTTCTCAAACTCATCTTCTATATCTGGGTCACTAGGTGGCACAAATAACTTAATGGCCTTTTTCTCTTTTGTTCCAGACTTGCTCTTGTTTTTCTCCCCCTTCTCATTGGTTGACTCTGGATCTCTCTCCACTTGTATTTTGCCTATCTCTGTATCCTGCATGTCCACAGCCGCCCTGTGCTTTTCATGTTTTGATTTGTCTTGGTGGCTATGTTTTTTGGTGCTTACATAATTGATGGAGTGGCCTTTAGATTCACTATGTCTGTTCTTCTCCTTCTTACATATTTGGTCTTTAGTAGGAGGGGACAACAGCTTTTCACAGCTCGTTCCTGCAGAGGATGTGGATTCTTTTTGTGTCTCCCACTGGTGTATTTTATCTTTCTTTTTCTCTGGATTTATACCCCTGTTTTCTAGTTGGTGCTTTTCCTTGTGAGATGATTTGTGATCTTTATTTGGTTTTTGGATTGATCTGTCTTTGTATGTGATGGGGGGGCTGTAACTGTGTTCAGGAGAATATGCCTGACCATTATCTGAGTCCTCATGATCAGAACAGTGCCGCAAATGCTTTTCCTCCTTTATGAATTCTCTCTGTGGTTCATCAATTTGCCTGTACCTAGCATCGCTGTCGTAAACTGGTGAAAGTTCTTCCTCATATTCCTCCTCTTCATCATACCGAGGAGATGGAGACCTTGGTCTCTTCTTGACACTGCTTTTATTGTGTTCCCGCTCCTCAGATTCTATGGCTCTAGAAAAGCAAAGTAAAGTGGAATATTTATAATAAACCAGGAAGCTTCAGGACAACAAATAATAATGAGCTGCTAACAAGATTCAAAAAGAAATACCCCCAACCCCATTGCACACAGAGGGGAAAAAGTTATTAAAACTGTCACTGAGACCACCCCAAGCTGTATGCAGCAACTGGTGCATCTGTGAAAATTAACATATATTATCTTCTTTTCTGATCCAACTGTGCTGCTCTGTAAAAGGACAGACCGAAGAACACTTTGGATCCCATGTATTAGAGGAACTTAAATAGCATAGCCTTAGACGAATGCCAGACATGGCAATTGTCTGCTTGCAGATAGACGATGTCCCTACGCCACGAATCAGCCCCTTCCTTGCCTTCACCTGGAACTACGGGCTAGGTGCAGTCACATTTGGCAGATTTTGGAGCTGAAATGCATAATCATGTGTTTTGGTGCCGCAAGCCAACGATCGCAATGTCTGGCATTAGCCTTAGTAAATACTCTCACCTTGGCGTTTCCTGGGGCACTAGCTTCTTCCACTGAGCAACTAGATTTTTGGCAAGATCCCCCACAAATTCATGCTTTCGCAAGCTGTTCACAGTCTTCCCAATTCCTGTTTCCTAAATGAGAAAAATAGTAACAGGTTCAATAAGGCATCTCCTCCAAGTAAAGGTTAAAACTATTATATAGTATTATAAAACTATATAAAATTATTGCCCTTTTTATTGGGCACCACAGGGATCACCTAACAGGAGTTGGAATGCTGGGAACTACAACATGGAGCTGCTACTGATACTGTATAAACTATAGCAAAAAGGAAAGTTGTAGTGACCACTAAACAATTTGAAATTAAATGAGCGTGTCCAATAGAAGGAGCAATCATTTGGGAAAAAGCAAGTTGCAGATTAAACAGTGCCTATAGACAATCCCTAAAGGAATACAAAAATTCTTAATGAATCAGATGAAAGTGAGTGTAGGACTGGTCAGTCCAGGGATGACTTTGACGTAGTTGGCCTATATATATTGATATATGGACATGTTTTGTTTAAAGGGGAAGGTATTTTGGTAGCTGTAAACACAAAATGTCTTTATTACCTAAATATATTGATATGGGCGAATGCAGAGAATTTCTTGTCTTTTGGTTGGACTCCACAAGCGCTTTACGGCGGATTAACGTCCGCCGACAAAACGCACGCAACAAGTCGGGTGGAGTCGCATGTGTGAAGATATAATTGGACTGAATGAAAAGTCGGAGTTAACAACTACACGGTACGACTGTCGGATGAAGACATCCACATCTGTCAGCCGTGTCATGTCGGATGTAATGTAGTTGTTACCTCCGACTTTTCATTCAGTCCAATTATATCTTCACACATGCGACTCCATCCGACTTGTTGTGTGCGTCAGCGGGCGTAGATCCGAAGAGGAGTCCAGCCCTTTGTCTGTATGGATTTTGTGACCACACCCTCATTGAATTCCCACTTAGTTTAAAATTGTTTAGTAGAGAGCACAACTTTTAGAAGTTAAGCAAGTTTCTCAAGGTGAACCTTTGTCTTTTTTCAACCTATGTTACTACAATGTTTTTGTAGTTCGATGTATTACTACGTTACTACTACAGTTAGGGAAACAGAGCCTCAACTAAACAGTAACTGAATTATCCAGAATATATGGATTTTTTAGCTTTGTATCAGCTGTTGACTCCCCTCCCATTATATACTCAGTGAGAACTTGATACAGAAGGTACAGAAGCAGTGTCGGACTTAGTGGGCGGGCGCCCCGAGGCCACATGGTCCTGGCGTTCTGGCACGCAGTCCTAGTACTCCCCATTGCTCCATGGAAAGCGGCTGGGCGGCATGCTGCCCCTAATATTTTGCCGCTCTAGGCCCGGGCCTTTATGGCCTTGCCACAAATCCGGGCCTGTACAGCAGAATACTTATGACTGCAAATACCTCTATACAAGAAACCCCAGGTAGGTTCCTAGTATGAAAAATACTATTTACTGTCCTGTTTGACTAAGAATGCCCACCCCATGATGTTACAGCACATGCCCTTATTATCTGTTGTGGTAGAGTGACTAGGAAAAGGAGGAAAAAGGTCACTCTAGCCTTTAATTTCGCCCCAGGGACTGAGATAGGCTCCAGGAAGGGAGTTATGAAACAGAGAATCAGCGCTCTGTTTAAAGACTTTAGTAGTCAGGGACTCCATTCCATAGAGCCAGTCCAGAGATTGGAGTTCACCTTCCACAGGAAAGCTGTCCTGTGGAAAGGCTATTTAAAGTTAATTGGAATAGGAGAGTGTGTCTCTCAACAGGGCACAGCAGGTAGGAGACCTGGCTGTGTTAGGAACTCCCAGAGGAGCTGGGAGTGCCGCCTGATCCTGCCAGAAGCAGAGGGAGCCCGTGGCTGTGTCTAAGAGCCAAGTTGTTGTCTGTGTGGGACATTGAAGAAAAGCCAGGAGGCTAAAAGGTTCACTCCAAGACTGTGAGTACAGGGGTGAGCCATAACAATTGTTTTGTTTGCTGGTAGTCCACAAGGGGCCCAGCCTAGTCAGGGACAGCTTCAAGGTATGAAGGTAGTGCCCAATGGGCTAGGTTTTTATTTTATTATTTGTTTTGAATGATAAAATGGTCACCCCTGTGTCTGTGGACAATACTGTGTTTGTGTAAAGTTGGAAAATAAACCTCTGTTTTCCATGAAGAAGCTGTGTGTCCCTGTCTTTCTGCTCCTTTCTCCTATGCTGCCTGCTCGCCATTGACTAATCCCCCCTAAAAGTTACGTGTTCAAGCCGCCAGCTTGTCACACTGTTTACCCTCATACAAGGTCCAAAAGAGGGGTTAGATCTGCAGCAATCAAAAGCAGACTTGCATGTCCACCTTAGTACAATGGCTCACACCTTTATACCTTTATAATGGTGATCACCACTTTCCCAAATTTAGTTACAGGGGTATAAGAAAAAAATAAGGATTATATTTACAAAATACAGAACATTTATCTCCATATTCAAATTTGAGGAAACTAAAATAATTCGATCAATTCTAAACCAAAATTGTCACATTCGTTTGTCCAGAGCCTTAAAGGCATGTGATTTGATTTGGCTGATCACTTAAAACTTATCCAAATGTTCCAAAAAGTACAAGAATATGACAGATATCCCCAATCAAACCTTGTAGTCTGTGCATCCCTACCTGGAAGCGTGCTTTTGATTTTAGGCATAAAGGCAGAACTGTATTTCAGAAGGACCTGCTGTTGGAGCAGCACTGATCTTGTTTAAGGGGGATCAATTTTTTTTTCATGCATGGACCAGTTCCTAATTTTCATATGCAAATTACTGTTTATGATTCCCCCTAAATTCTTCTGGAAAGATTCAGGGTTTGGCATAATCCCACAAATAGGGATTGGGTGCATCCCTAGTTAGTAAAGCATAATATGTTTTTGTCATCCTCCACGAAACTGCCCACATCTTACCACTAGAATATCAACAGTAATAGGCAGATCACCAAGTCTCTTCAGTGTCTTCTGCAGCTGCAAAAGGAGAACAAAATTCATAGTTGGTCATCACTGTAACCCTGGTGTAAAATTGACAGATGTATCAAACAACTGCATCATTCAATGTAATCACATCTGATTTTCAATGAGAAAATACACTTCTAAAAGTAAAATAGCTGCAAATATTATTGAACATCCCTATAATATAAGGGCAATGACACACAGAGCCAATTGTAGCCAGATAATTGTTGCAGCTACAAAATAGACAATATTGATAATTGTCTCTGCTAAGACACTATGTTTTAGCAGAGGCAGTTCTCAGTATTGTCTGCGGCAGAGTATTTTCTGGCGTTTTGTAGCCACCACAAGTAGTCACAGTCCTTAAGGGGAATGACACACAGGGAGATAAGTCACTAGAATTTTTAAAAACCCTGATTGCGGCGGCTGAACGCCACTGTTCCCCTCCCATGCACTAACATACAAGTTGCTGTGTGTCGTCGCAATCACGTTTTTAAAAATAATTTTTTAAAAATCATGGGGACTAATCGCCCTATGTGTCAATGCCCTTAGAAAGCCCCATTACGGAGATTTGCAACACCTGTTTTTTTTTTTCTCTGCAAAGAAAATTGCTGCAAAATCATACATTTTATCATTGTCAAATCTGAGCTTTCCTAACTCAATTAAGATTTAGCAATCAAAAAAAACCCATAAAAACTAGAATAAAAAAAAAGTGGCAACTAAAAAATAGCTAAACAATGACTCTGGCTAGACGATACTGTTATATTCCTTTATAAATTTGCACTCTGACAATTCGTGATGGGGTAAAAAGCCAAATTAAAACACAAGGGCTCATTCAACAACACTGGGAAAATTTGCACCTGGGCCATAACCCATAACCAACTAATGACTAATTTCTATAGTCAGCTGCCTGAGGAACAATGAACACAAACAAATGTCATTGGTTTCTATCAGTGATGGAAAATGCAAAAATTTGCGAAACAGCAAAAATTCACAAAAAGCGTTGAATTTCAACTCAGGCTACTGTACACCATAAATATGCATAGCAGCACAATGCATTATTGTTACCTTAAAGGAACAGTAACACAAAAAAATTAAATTGTTTTAAAGTAATAAAAATATAATGCAATGTTGCACTGCAATGTAACACTGGTGTGTTTGCTTCAGAAACACTACTATTGTTACTTTATATAAATAAGATGCTGTGTAGCAATGGGGGCAGCCATTCAAAGGGGAAAAGGCTCAGGTTACACAGCAGATAGCAGATAAGCTCTGTACAACATAATGGCATTATCGATTATCCACTATTTAAAGGACCAGTAACATCAAAAAAAAAAATGTTTTAATTAATTAGTATACATCGAAAAATAAACACCAAGACAAATAAAACTTTAAAATCACAAAGCTCTCATTAAGAAATAACTTACTGAAACTCCACTTCTTCTCCTCTTCAGAAAAGGCGATATGGCGACCATCCATCGTGCAGTGCTGGATTTCTCCTCCCTGGCTATATCTCCTATTGTACTGACAGCAAGTGAAGGCGGGAGGCTTCAACCTACTATCAAACTACTATCCAAGCAGAGCTCCGCCGAGAGGGACGCCTGGGTTGTGCATTTCGTGGAGGCTACAAGGAATCGCAGTGCTAGGAAGACTGCCTGAGGACATGGCCTTGGAGAAGTTGCTGCCCCTTTGGAGAGATCCCACTCTGGACTGTTACTGCAGCTTCGTGGCACGGCAGAGCAATGTGGCTGTATCTATAGCCAGCTTCAGTGTAACTATCCGCTTCCCGAAAGGTGGTAGGTTCCTGGGGAGGGGACTGAGAGTGATGGGCACATGGGAGACTGTGGGTTCAGAAAGGCTTCACGGTGAATCAATGTGACTGTGAGGGACAACAGGCACAGCCAGTACCTAGAATATCATGAGGGAGCCCGGTTTCGACGCTCCTCCCAAGACTCTGTATTCGGGAAGCGGATAGTTACACCGAAGCTGGCTATAGATACAGCCACATTGCTCTGCCGAGCCACGAAGCTGCAGCAACAACATGAGGCCATGTCCTCAAGCAGCCTTCCCAGCACTGCAATTCCTCGTAGCCTCCACGAAATGCAAACCCAGGTGTCCCTCTCGGCGGAGCTCTGCTCGGATAGTAGGTTGGTAGTAGGTTGAAGCCTCCCGCCTTCACTTGCTGTCAGTACAATAGGAGAGATAGCCAGGGAGGAGAAATCCAGTGCTGCACGATGGATGGTCGCCATATCGCCTTTTCTGAAGAGGAGCGGAAGTGGAGTTTCAGTAAGTTATTTCTTAATAAGAGCTTTGTGATTTTAAAGTTTTATTTGTCTTGGTTTTTATTTTTCGATGTATGCTAACGAATTTTTTTTAAACAATTTTTGATGTTACTGGTCCTTTAAAGGAGAAGGAAAGGTTAAAACGAAGTAAGCTTTATCAGAAAAGTCTATATAAATACACCAGTAAACCCTCAAAGTAATGCTGCTCTGAGTCCTCTGTCAAAAGAAACACAGCATTCCTTTCCTTCTATTGTGTACACATGGGTTTCTGTATCAGACTTCCTGTTTTCAGCTTAAACCTCAAGGGCTAGGGCTTGAGCATACTCAGTTTGCTTCTCTCTCCCTCCCTTTTCCATCCCTCCCTGCTGTAATCTGAGCCCAGAGCTATGAGTGAGCAGGGAGAGACTCAGGCAGGAAGTGATGTCACACCAAGCTAATATGGCAGCTGCTATCCTAAACAAACAGAGAGAGCTTATGGAGCTGTTTACTCGTGTATGGTAAAGCATTCTACAGAATAAATATAGTGTTATAGCTTTAACTGCCATATAGCCTTTTATTCAATGCGTTCATTCCACATGTTTGGACCACTGCGAGGATTGTAATACAATAGAAGGGCTGTGAAAGTGAAGGAAGATGTTTCCAGACAAACTTCTCATCTGAAAAATGACTAGGAGTACCTTTATTTAAAACATAAACTAGGGGTGTGTGCCTAAAGGAAACTATATGTTATCAACATTAGATAAATATAAAAGGAAAAATTTAGTAATGAAGGTATAGTGACCTTTTAAGTAAACAATACACTTCCCAGGCTTAATCAGTCTCATAATTATACATTGTTATAATTGAAAACTCTGTATTACCATCCACCAAGGCAAAAAACTACTTCTATAATTTGGTGTGCTGAATGCCCTAACCCCAGGGTCGGACTGGGAGGCATGGGGCCCACCGGGGCTACTGCCCCAGGGCCCCCTCCAGCCGCCACTGCCGCTCCGGAGTGCTGCAGGCGGCTAGTGCGCATGCGCGTGGCGCCGCGTTTGTGCGCATGCGCGCGGCGCCGCGTTTGTGCGCATGCGCAGCCCTTCTATTCTACCGCGACCCCAAACAAAGTGGGGTCGCGCCGCCCCACTAAGTAGCGGATCTGGGCCGGCGGGGCCCACAAGAGCCCGGGGCCCACCGGGGTTTTTCCCGGTGTCCCGCCGGCCCAGTCCGACACTGCCTAACCCAGTGATCCCCAAACCAGTGGCTCCCGAGCAACATTTTGCTCACCAACCCCTTGGCCCATTGGCCTCAAATCAGGTGCTTATTTTTCAATTCCTGTCTCGGAGGAAAGTTTTGGTTGCATAAAACTAGATGTACTGCCAAAAATAGCCTCCTTTAGAATGCAAGGCCACATAGGGACTATCAAACAGCTGATCACAGCCTGTATTTGGCACCCCCTGGAACTATTTTCATGCTTGTCCTCAACAGTTTTTACAATTGAATGTGACTCACGGGTAAAAAAGGTTGGGGACCCCTGGCCTAACAAAAAAAAAATACTGTAGTAGTTTATCCATAGAATTGGTAAGTAAGAGATTATTGGGAGCTGAAGTTATTTTTGGTCTTTTAGTCCTTTTCATCCTATGAGTTACATTTAGACACTAATCACATGATCCAACAAATGACATTATTAGTAAAACAATTGTATTCTGAATGGATCATCAACAACTTGATATGCATAATATGCTATGCTAATAAACCAAACCGAGTTGTTATAATAATACAATACATAACAATACATTCTACAAAGGCAATATTCCCTGTTTGATTAGAGAGCTGCAGATGTGACCCCAGTGTGTCTCTCTCAGATGAAGGTTGCTAAAGAGAGGGACTATCAACATAGAATAATTAGTAAATCTATTGTCATTTTAGAGGACTACTTTGTCATTTGAATTTTTAGTCTATAAAATACAGCAGGGTGTCACACAAGTGTGCTTGTAAGATTATACAATGAAATTACTTTGCATTTACAAAGCGAGTCCATCAAAATGCATATTGCCAGAAAGCGGTGTGCGCATGTGTAAGGACAGCACTATCTGTTTCCCCATAGATCCACTCTCCGTGCAGCTCAATATTCGGTCACACTAAGGCAAATCCAGTTATCAGTAAATGTTCATTTTAAAACAAAGCACGTTCCTTTATAATTTGTTTAGAATCGCTTCAGATCATCTAACTTTGCCACGCACTGCCGAACTCATGCAATCCTTATGTTTTACTACACCGTAAATGAAATCTCCTACTCTGGATATAAATAAGATACTTCATTGTATTTCTCACTCGACACTCCCTTTAGTATAACACTTTAATACGTCTGGTAATAATCGTATTCGTTTTACCTTCCTCGGCTCAGCCCTGAGCGATAATCTAGATTGCAGCTTCTCCACAACTTCCAGCACGGACTCCGCCATCTTTAGAACTGGCACTCTATGAGCCGGAAACGCTCAAGTCTGCGTTTACTATGAACTCGCCCAGCCATGTTTGGTCCTAGAGCTCGTAAACCGGAACCAGGGCTGACGTGTTCTTTTTGCAAAATTAAGCTGTTTTACGCCGCCATCTTAACTATTGGCATCCGTTTGTCAGGGAGGTGAATCTTCAGCTGTCAGCAATTTCCTGAATAAAGCTGCGACAATTCCAAACCAGCTGAAATTGCCGACCCAGGACGAGCTCATAGATCAAAACAGCGTACAGTACGTTCTTATATACTGTGCACTTGGAGAATAAAAAAAAAAAAAAGGTCATCACCTCAAAGTCTTAGATTGCACGTCTCCGTGAATGTTACTGGAAGCTAGTTTTCTCTTTAATTATATTTCTATGGATCAGTTTACTACAGCTATACTTACAGCCTTTGTGTAACACCAAATACGTTATTTCTCATGTACACCTACCCAGGAAATCAGTTTCCTTATGCAGGGAGTTCTCAGCCGGTGAAATATAACTTACAAAGTTCTTCAGTAAAACCTTAGAATACACCTAACACCTCTGGCAGACTCCCTGTTTAAGAGATAAACATCTGCCTCCCACAGGCCCAGCTGGGAAGGACGCTACTATGGCAATGGGCTGCACTGTAATTATCCCACAGGTCAACAGGCTCCTGGCAGTGCATACATAGAACAGTTTTATGGGGGAGATGTCATGCATGTATGAGTAAAATTCGTGACAGAATTCAGGAGACTGGACATCATGACAGGTATATAGCACAGCCATAAAAACACTCAAGATGAGATTCTTTTATTCCTGGATGTGAACTAGCCCTCAAATGCAAGTAAAGGAGTTGAGGAAAAAACAACAACTGAATTTTATCAGAAAAGTTTTATTGATATTTTTTTTTTAGACTGAAGCAGCTCACTTGCCCGGGAGAATTATGCCATCATACTGAAAAAGAGAAAAGAAAAATGATTAAAACAATTTTCAAGAGAAACCCATTTTAACCATATCAAGAATGCTTGTGCCCCTACCCAGAGTATTGAAAGCAAAGCCTGAGAGGAGGGGGGGCAATTTTTAACAAACTGTTTGCCAGGCCACCTATAGTTCTAGTAATTTGCTTTAGATGGAAGTACAGTCAGGCTTTTAAAGCTGGGCATCAACAAGCACTTACAGGACTGTGGTTGCCTAACCAGATTGTACTGAAGTTAAAGTGCCAATTTGTGAGCTCAGTGGGTCAGGGTACTTTAACATTTATTCCCATTGCACAATGGGTTATTTTACATTTTAGAAGGTATTCAAACTAGTGCCCCCCAGTTTCAGTGGAATCTCAAGTTTCCTACCGAGCATAAGTGAAAAACCCTGCTCCAAAAAAACCCACACACTTTCCACTAGGAGCATAAATCTGGCTTAAAGGACTGACATTTTCTTGCCACAGAATGAAATATCCGATATTAGACACTTTACTTAAATACCATTATCTACACTGTACTAAAAGCGATCTGTAATTTGCCTTCATTGCATTATTGTATGTATTTTTACAGTTACTTAATTTCCAGTTGTGAAATACCTACACCAGTCTGTTTGCACAAGTCTTACTTGCAAACAAGTAGCGGTAAAGAAATCAGAAGAGGTAAAGAAGATTACCTCTCTAGAGAGACAAGCAATAAGGCTATTGTTACACACTATGATGTTTCTCTGCCCATGTTGAGAAAAATCCTATGAGCTCCCATCTGCCCCATGGTGTTACTGTACTGATAGGCATGGCTGTGGCCCATGTGCAAAAAATTCATACTATGTTTCCGGACATACGTCTTCCATTGGTGCACAGGCAGACTCATTGCACCATGTATTGGAAAGTAGAAGATCAGCTTTTAATCCATCTGCATTTAAACGCAGACAGAAACAGGCTTGTGTGTAGGATTGCCACCTTTATTAAAAAATTTTACCGGCCAGTGGGGGGCGGGCACCAAAAGGGAGCGGTCCGTGCCACTAAAAAGGGGCAGAGCTATGCGACGTGCCGCAAAAGGGGCGGAGCAACATCGCAGAGACGTCCACAGCGCTGGAAAAAAGGTAAGTTCTTTGCGAATTGGGGGCAGGCCAGGGGCCTTTTTAAAGGGTATTAAAAATTACTGGCAATTGTATTGCCGGTAAATATGTAATACCGGCTGGGTGGTAACCGTACTTGTGTGGCATCAGCCTAAAAGTGAAGTCACATCCTCAGTTTTGGCTGAGGGGGGGTCTAGTTCCCTCACTCTACCAAAATGCATTTTAAAAACAAAATTCAAACAGGTTAATTCTTAATGTTTGTGAGCAACTATTTTAGTTCAGCTCTAGAGTTTGACAAAAAATAAAAAATAAACTTGTCATCATGCAGAGACAAATAATTATCTTCTACCCCAGGCTAGTGCTCCTCAAAAGACACTGACCTGAAGTACTTTTCATCAAAGTCTAACATCTTACATCATTCTACTAGGTATCTCTTCATTTAGGTACAATTGTAATATAGTAGTATAGTCAGAAACACTACTATACATGTTCCCTGCCAGGTTGGTACCAGGGATACATGGGGAGGATAGAACCTGAAGTGCAGCACTCTAGTACACACAACATGGTTTGTTTTTTAAAAAAGCAGAAGCCTAGCAATTAATCATTCAAAGCAAAGATTTCAACAGGTAGGCTTTCTGAACTTAAATGCGGCCCCCATGTTGTAACAAAAAAGTTGATATGCTACCTTAAGAATAAAAAAAATAAACAAACTACGGTGTACTCCAGAGTGCCTGCCAAGAGGCAAATTGAGAAGCTTTCCTCAGGCAGCATTGCCAACAGGTTACCAGGAGCAACAAAAAGCCACAATTGTTCGCTCTAAGAGCTGAAACTCCATTTTAAGACTGATTTATGGCTTCTAGTAGAGAACCAAACTGTGATCTGCATTGCCAATGCGGACCCTCCTCGTCCTGAAGGAATGCATATAGGTAAGGGTGGGGCAGAATCGGGTAGGCCACCTCAGGGTGGCAGTGAGGGAAGTGCCAGTCACTGATTTAAAGTGTGTTCACCTTTGAGTCTATTCTGAGAAAATTAGCAATTGGTTTTCATTTTGGTTGTATTTTTTGAGTTTAGCTATTTAAGTCAGCAGCTCTCCCAACTTGCGGTTTCAGCAATCTGGTTGCCAGGGTCCAAATTACCCTAGCAACCATGTATTGATTTGAGTAAGATTGATATATGAAAAGGAGAGAATAGAAAGACGAATTAAAAAAAAAAATACCAACAATACATTTCTAGCTTTACAGGGCATTTTTCAGATGGGGTCAGTGACCCCCATTTGAAAGCTGGGAAATGTCAGAAGAAAAAGGGGCAAATAATTAAAACTATAAAAAATAATTAAAAGTTGCTTAGAATTGGCCATTCTAACAAACTAAAAGTTAACAGGTGAAACCATCCCATTAAAGGACAAGAAAAATAATGTACACCCGTGTTTCAAGCTTGTTTGTGCCCCTTGCATTTCCCTGAAGATTTACCTTCTGCTGGAACCAGCGCATTGCCTCCTCTTTTCCAATACGGTGCTTTGCGCCAATCGTGCCTCTCTTGCGCTTTTTGTCAGGAATGCTGAATCCTGGCCGGCCAAGAACCTATGAATATTACATGCTAGTCAGTACGAAGATATACAATAGAGGCTGATAAAACCTGCATTTCACTGCAGTAATCTTGCACTGTTAACTCTGTTTAAGACCATGGCTATAATGCACAGTGCACACACCTCATTTAACTGTTTTTAGAACAAAAATCTGTAAATCACCCGAGTTGTTACTCAGGAGCAGATAGTCAGTCAGAAGCAAAACATAGTAGCTAAGCAGGCAGAATGCAACAATGAGTAGCACACTGCATGGTCTACAAAATGCAGTGCTCCCTTGACCTACCACTTCCTTAGAAGAGTAGACTCTTTATCAGACTACTGAAAAAGTATATGGGACTTGCATTGTTATATTGTTATAAAGTCAGACCCGGAGAACAAATGGATAAACACCTTTCAATTACAAATACATTCATAACATTTTAAAAAAAATTGACACTATATCGGAAAGTTGTTTGGCTTTACATCACACAAAACAGAGGGAAAGAGCTATGCCTGATCACATGCCTACACATAATGGGCAAAATCTACTGGCTCCCTCATTTTGCACCTTATCCACGAACAAGAGCACGTGTAGGCCAATGAGCAAATATTCAGAGAATCATCCTCTACACCACACAGGGCTGATAACGAGAAATCAGCCCTTAGGTTCACTTCAGCCCTCTCAAAGGTATGTACATAAAGCCACCCAAAGGTATGTACATGAAGCCGAGCTGTTCTTTCTGCACTTGGAGCACAGGCACAAACATGGTGTGGATTTTGGCCTTAAGACTCCCTTACATCTCCACCTGCACCAAGATCTCCCTTTAGACGAGGACTACTCAACACTCTAGGAGTATTTTTTTGGCACGTATTTGCACCCCCCCCCCCAACTGGAGGGCAGAATAAAATGGCTTTTCGACTTGGATAAGTACGATGAAAGTTCAGCTAAATCCTGGCTTGCGTTAAACATAATAGCTCAAAAGATGAAAGGCGGTACTCCAGTTAGATAAAATTGTGGTTTATTCCAACAGGTCACTGACCCAAAACACCTGACGTGTTTCAGGAGAGACTCCCTTAATCATAGGCCTATGATTAAGGGAGTCACTCCTATATTCCTTTTTTGTACTGTATGAGTTAAACATAGGTGTATAGCTGTATCATTTAAAAACTTCAGATGCTGTGGAAATAGCTTAGACTAAAAGCTATGTAACTTATCTATTATGTATCTATTAGGCTATAGCACTTATTTGTTAAAACTGGCCAATATCCTAAACAAGCACATTGAGACAAATTTTTTTTAGGAGCAGCAACTTGGGCTGCTTGCCTGCAAGTTTCCACTCAAGATACTGAACCAACAGAACCAGACAGTGGACTATCAAAGCTTTAGGTGCCCCGGTGCTTAACAGCAAGATCAGCCAAACTGTCCCAACAAGAATATTATGTATAGCAGCATTTAGTTGTACTTGAAAGGCTGTTACCAAGATGCACATACCACATAGAAGTCCAGTCCATAGATACCAATGCTTGGGTCATATTTAATCCCCAAGTCAATGTGTTCCTGGATGCCAAAGCCAAAATTCCCTGTGTCAGAGAAGTTGTTTTTCCTCAATTCATATTCCCTGACCTAGAGAGAAAAGAAAAACCATTAGGAACCGTTTATAAATTACCACAATATTGTGCACAAACGTATGCAGTATAGCAAATATACAGGGCTTGAATTGGAAAAAAGGAAGCAGGGCTGCCTACTTGTAGGGTTGCCACTCAGCCAGTATTTTACAGGTCTA
The DNA here is from genome assembly GCF_017654675.1 of Xenopus laevis. Classification (NCBI taxonomy): domain Eukaryota; kingdom Metazoa; phylum Chordata; class Amphibia; order Anura; family Pipidae; genus Xenopus; species Xenopus laevis. The sequence goes on from NC_054373.1 coordinate 94,457,199, forward strand.
GCTGGTAAAACAGACAAGGACAAGTGTCTAATTCCCTTTCAGCTGTGCCCCTTATCTGCCCACTTTTTATCTGGTTCTCCCCAGTTTCATCTCTCTTTGCACAGAATCAACCCAGAACCTTACCTTCAATCCCTTTTCCAGGATCTCTTCTGCTTTAGCTCCACGAACTGTACAATGAACAGCAATTTTTTCATTCCTCCTTATGCCAAAAGACCTCACTGTGTAACGGGCTGCAAAACAAATTGCTTTGTAAGAGGACAGCCTTGCAATATTTATCAGATATGACAAAGGATATTTTTGGACAGTTAGAGAAGAATCATGCACTTGGGTCAGGAAGTACCAAGAAAAGAAACATGATTTTATTGCCAAGTCTCAACATACTTTTGTTACAAATTCAACAGTTAGATTAACTGTATTTATCGAACCTCTATATTAGGTTTTCTGGTATAGCCGTGTCACACTATACACATGTTTAGTTACAACCAGGAGTATAAGTTCTAAGAAACTGTGAGGGTAATTTAAAGTGTAGCCATAGGCACATAAAGGGGAGAAAAAAGGCTGGCATTCAGACATAAAAGGAAGTTTTCACTAGCCTAAGCCATTCTCCATAGCCACACCAGTTTACTGATATGGATTGACTGCTTCCTATATGGCCGGAGTTATTTTTTTTTACTCAAAGCACCACTGCTCAATAGGGACATCTACAGTTAATGTGATGGCAAGCTATTGGAAGGCATGTTAAGACATATCAAAGCCCGTATAACCTCTAAAAACAGATTAAAATGAGTTTGTTTCTTTACCTTTGGAGAAGACAGGGGTCTGCCCGGTGAGCTGCTCCAGCACCTTGGCTGCCCGGGTCAGTCTGTCACCACTCTCACCAACACAAATATTCAAGCACAGCTTACGAATCCTCAGCTCGCGCATAGGGTTTTCTTTCTCCGTTTTGTCCTGGAGGTAGGAAAGAAAAATTGCAGACTTAAAATTTGCTCCATAAATGACTAGGGTTGCCACCAGGCCAGTAAAAATGATGCTTCATGGCAATGTTAATAGGAAAAAACGGCAAGAAACAGAAGGCCGATATTTCTTTTCCAGAAAAGGTGGCAACCCTATTTGCAACTGAACATGCAGCATATGAAAATATGGCACAACCAACTCCAAACCATTAACAAAATGTCACTTTAAAATGCTGGACAAGTGGAAGATGCATGCATTATTTTTTACCAAATCTGAACATATAAATTGTGGCTCCGAATTGGTCCAGAATTCAACCAAAACCTTTGCTAAGAATATGATATCTACCCAAAACCACAAATACAGATCTGTCATATCCCTTTGCAATGATCATAAAACACCAAATATAAAAGCTGCTATAACTCTACTGCAGTGGCACTACAGTAAAAGGCAACCTCTAAGCCAAATGGACATTTCACAGATTTGAAACAGAACACCAAAATGGTGACTAGTAGTTAACTTCCACAAGGCCACAAACTAAACACCGGCAACTTTACCAAGAATATAAAGTCCCCCTGACCCAAGAAAACTTACAGTAGAAAATCACTATGAAACCATTCTATCATCAGTGCACATGAGACAGGAAGTGACAAGAGCATTACTAGTTAGTAACTAGTTAGTTTTGAAAGGTGTGTACAGACATTACAAGCCTCCTCGATATATTACATGAGAGGCTTATAAGACTATACTCTATATAAACAAATAAGGCTACTACAACTCCCAGCATACAAGCCAAGTCACACTGTCGAGATACAAAACGCCCTGTGCAGCTTCAACCTGCCTGAAAGCCCTATATTTGCCACATTTTTTATACGCTACAGCCCAATTAAGAAATACGTGGCAATCCGGGGGGAAAGAGCAACAAAAAATAAACCATGTATAAGCATACATTTTCGCATATCCTTACGTTCCTACAAGCTTCAGTATACTGAGTTAATGACAGTAGTCACCGAGCCCAGGATAGTGCTCCAGCAGTCCATTAAGCTAAACGGGCTGTTACAATAATTGAATCATCGAGCGAACAAATTATCTAGCATACGTTACACGTGGCTGTATTAATCAGGAACAAATCTATGAAACGGATGGCGACAGATTAAAATCACCGGTCCTTCAGATCCCACACCGGAGACTCACCGCCATGTTGGGAGATGGGAAGAGATCGCGAGAAGTCACAGCCTGCCTTATATAGTGCGTAAGGCCAGACGCCTTACGCCACGGCGAGAATTCACTCGTGAGATTAACCATAAGTGTGATGCCAGCATGTAACGGAATGTCTGAGCTGTAAAAGAGTAGTATAGGTTCATACTACGGAAGATTATTTTTTATTATTTGGGGTGAACACATTTTTACTGCCCTATATATTTTTTATAACGGTTACATAGGCTCATTGATAAAAACTGGTAGAATTTGCAACTGGGCAGTAACCAATCAGTGATTAGAATGGTTGTCATGTCAATTTTTGACCACGCCCCTTTCCGTGGTCACATCCCTAATTACCATGTTCATTTTACAAAATTTGGCAGGTTATGAAAGTTTGAAAATATTTCTACCTATCTAAACTTTTTTTTGTGTCTCAAAATTGTTACAAAGTATCTTATTTGCACCTGTTAGCTGTTCTGGGCTCTCTGCTAATAGCCAATTAAGTTAGAAACTTTGTTTTTTTTTCTGGCTGTTCAGTGCAGAGAAAATAGGGACTTTCCAGAACAAATGAGGGACTGCAGGTTGAGCTGTCAAAAGAGGGACTTTCCCTCTGAAAAAGGGACAGTTGCAGGTCAAGCTGATAATACTTGCTCATTTGGCACCCCAGATGGAATAAACCATGTCTCAGGGCGGAATTCTGAATTGTTGACTATAATTGTGTGCAAACCAAGCCCACAAGGTAAGCTTTTACCTATATTTTGCATTCATTCCATGTTTGATGTTCAATCTGTCCCCTGTTAAGGCTGTGTCCTAGCAACTACCCTCAGAAAATACTTTGTTATTGGTATATTGATATAATATAGTAATTCAGAATAATACTGTTGTGAGAATTGATAAGCATACCTCACAACATTTGGAAAATAGAAAGAGGAACATAAAAAAATTTGTAGTGCAGAGTGCTGCTAATTTTTTGACAACGCCCATTTTATGGTCACACCCCCTAAATACCACATCTGTTTTACAAAATTTGGCAGGTCATGGAAAGATTGAACACATTTCTGGGGGTTTTAGGGTCAGGTTTTATGTTATTACAGTTTTGCTAATGAAGGTTAATTGCCCTTTAAGCTGCAAGTCACAGTTTCCCCAAGAGACTTGCTTATCTTAAATTGTTACAATTGTATCTTTGATTATCTTAAATTGTTACGAATGTATCTAAGTGTAGCTGCCACAGTATTGCTGTAACTCCCTGTAGTTGATGTTGAATTATTTCAGTAGTTTTATTTTGTGTGGCTTTTTTTACTGTGGTGTGGAGTTGGCGGGATCTGGGGTGGGGCTTGGGGGCTGAGCTGGGGTGGGCAGGGACCAGGGGGCCCAGAAAATTTTGTTGTAAGGGGCCCGTGGTTTCTGATAGTTTCTGGTGGCCCTGCATGAGCTAAATGACATGCTACCGGGTCCTTACCCAGACTTACCTAGATAAACAGAGACCTGTTGCATTTCCCACTACCATCTAATCAGTGATTTGATAGATGCAGTTTTTCTACCCTGTCTTCAAAAGTCAACCCCACACCAATAGCCCTGACTATGTTTTCCAAGGTAATGCACTTGCAGATGCGAGTGCTAAGGCTATTCAGAGAACCTATCCACTGTATCTTCCTACTGATCGTAGGAATCATTGTACGATCGGACTTTCCCATCTCCTGACCTGCCACTTACCATTCCGAATAAAGTACAAAAGAACAGATCAGCCGATGTTCTGCCCCTAACAGCAATTGTACGAAAGTTATGTCCAACCAAAACTAGTGACAGTCTCCCTCTGAAAATCTTACGATCGGCAATACATGCAGAGATATTATCGGCAGCCGGCAGAAATCTTTTAACGACTGATCTCCGCCGGACTCTCCACATACGGTCCGAAAATCGTACGAATCCTCGATTCGTACGATCAGATCTTTGTGTCTATAGACTTGTAACTTTAAGAGCCGAATTTCCAGGTTTTAACCCAGAAATTTGGCTCTGCTGGTGCAGAGAGCACTATTGCACTCAATGCACTAGCGATGCAGCCCCCCTTTGACCCGCTCCAATGCTGCTTTTTAAGTGCGGATCAGGGGGGGGGGCAGGATAACATAGGCCAAATTGTACCAGTCACTTACCCAAGGTCGAGGCACCATTTCAAAGAGCAAAAATTGATTACATAGAAATGACTGGCTGTCAATGTTTTCAGTATGTTTTAGTCTGTGTTGATCTCTTTTCCGGCTAGCCTGAAGCATTCCCAGTGGTAAAGGCAGATGCAGCCAGCACAGTTATGATAAAATTATTCCTAGATTTAGCCTACCCCAAATACTCAGCTCAGATAGAGCTAATGGCACAAGTGTGCCAAATATCAAAAATCATGGTGTTAACTTCCATGCACACCACACCTTTAACTAAACATTGCTTGTCTCCCTGTATGGATTTTTGTTTGGCAGAATGATGACTACTGATGTTGCAATGAAAATCCTTCAGAACTCAGGACCTGCAGCGATAATATAGTTCAGCACTGTATTCAACTCTCAAACAGTCTGTCTATTCTTAAACCACAGGTCACTGCTGCCCAGCCTAAGAACAGCAACCAACAAGCCCACATAAAGCCCTGTGACTGGGTCTACTACAAACACCATTCACGGAAAAATACTCTTGAACCACGTTGGAAAGGTCCTTAACAGGTTCTGCTAGTCTCACCAATGTCAGTAAAATTAGAGATTAAAGAATTGCTGGGTTCACACCTTCCACTGCCAAAAGGTATAGGCCAGTACAATAATTGAGCAAAAGGAGAAGTTGCCCACAGCACCTACTCCTTTGACTAGAGTGACAAACTCCTCTTCAAGAAATCAAGGAGACAGAGGACCCTGACATTCAGTGTTAATGACCTAAATTACTTTCAGAATCACTACAAGTCACAAAAAATTGATACAGATTAAAGGAAGATGACCAGAAACTGGGTGGCAACGACCTTGTGAGACACTGTTCGTGAGAGGGTTGTGGTAAAATTGATAGGGATGTCATGAATAAGTTCTGAGTGTAGCCTTTCTTCTTCCATATCAAAATGATTGTTTTTGTGCCAATTGTTTTTGCTCTTACATCCTGTTGCATTTTTAGTCAAATGTTCCTAATTAGAGTTAGTGTAGAATCATCTCCAAAGGGGGAAATGTTAGGGCCAGAAATGAGACAGTAGGCCTCAGCAACACAGTGCCGGTCGGCCCTGCTTCTATTTATCCTTTGCTGTACCGCTCCCTAAAGCTGGGGGTCTGGGGCTGGAGCACCCAGACCACATTCACTATTTGGTGAGTCATTTACTAATTATTCTGGAGCACCACGTTTCTCCTAACTATGGCCTCAGAAACAGGTCAAGCTGATAATACTTTCTTGCTCATACAAAATGTTATAGGAACTGAAATTGCTTTGCTTGGCAAATGGAAAGCCCCCAGAATTTAGTTATACACTAGACAAAAAAAGCATAAAAGTCTGTTTTGTAACAAATGACACTTAATATTAAAATCCAATGACATGAGATTATAAGAAATAAAAATGATTCAATGACCAATAAGACTGATTTAAGGTAACACACGTAATCAAAAAAATGCTAATGATGTTTGTATCATGGCATGAAAATGTATGTATAAGGGAAATATGCAGTACTTTGTCCGGGGCTGCCGAATGCTGTATTGTTATTTGCAGTATTGGTGCACCTAATCAATAAAGCTCTATCTTCTTAGTTTGAGCATTGCCTGGGTGTCCAGGTGTGGTCCCAGGGAAAAGAAACAAACTTCTCAAAAGCCACAGTCAGAGCCCCCTAGTATTTTATGACAGAATTTCAGCATTTAATTTCACAATGTGGTGCGAGAAGAACCTTACCGCGACTGATTTAATTTGAGTCTTGAAGCAGGAACTAGCCATTATGAACCCAAAAACTGTTAAAGTCCTTAAACCCATTATAATACTGCCAACTAACTAATTTTCCAAAGCAGACCTGCAAATTGTGAGATATCCACTCCTGGACATAAATCCAACTAATTACCCAGTCTCCATTTTGTGTTAAATAAAGTCATTATGTCTGAGTGACTGTTCTTCCACTTAAGCCTGATAACATGCCCTCAGCCTCCTCCGCCTTACACAATCTACCTTCAACTTTCCCATTCATCCTTTTAAAGCCCTTCTCGATCTGCCCTCCGTCCTCCACTATTCATCTCAGCTCCCTATTCTCTTTATGATTTGTCCCAGCCCCAATCCCCTATCCAGCAAGATCTGCCCTCAGAAACCCTCCATCTACAACTCACCACTATCCATTCTCAGCTCCTTGCTTATCCTTCTTCAACCTGCCTCTTCATGCTCCCTTAGGTATCTTCTCCATCAACCCTTAGCCCTCCTTGATCTTCCCTCAGCCACTATGAATCACCACAGCCTCATTCAACTCAGCAAGATCTGCACATAACTACCTCCTCCACTAGTCCTGCACAATTTACCCGCAGCACCTTTCTTTTTTACATTCACATCTTCATCTGCAGAGTGCCAGAAAGAGCTAAAGTCCCACTAAGTGAGACATTCAACCTGAGATCTGGAACAGCAGGTTGAGGCAGGAAAACTGGGACTGTTCAACCGTGCCCAAGGACTGGGACAATGCTTCCATCTTTTGATTAATCAATCACTTTTTGGGGGAAATTTATGTATTTCTGTGTGTTCTGATAAACCAATGATAATATTCTTCTTACACAGTATTTGAACAGCCAGTTTCTGCATTACTACTCTTGATAGTGGGTGGGATTATCTAATCTGCTGTTTGTGAATGGCTGTAGGTGCTCAGTTGTTTACAGGAGAATGAATCTAATTACAGTAAGTTTTTTTGCATAAAAAGCTGTTCCTTTGAAAAAGGCTCATAGAAGTCAGTATAAGTACATTGGCTAACATTTGGGTACATTTCTTTTCAGCTTCTAGCTTGTGGATTTACTTACAACAAAGCAGGAGAGCTTCATAGGCACTGGTCTTCACCTACACCCTTTTGGGACCTTGGACTTTCTGCAGCACCACTAGGGTTGCCACCTTTTTACAAAATTTTCACTGGCCAGTGGTGGGGGCGAGAACAAAATGGGCAGGCCATGACATCAAAGTGGTGGGCTGTGATGTCAAAGGGGGTGGGGCCACGGCACGCATGGGCAGAAGGCGGCCAAAAAAAGTAAGTTTTTATCGGATTGGGGGTGGGCCAAGGGCCTTTTTTAGGGGTATTACAAATTTACCGCCAGCTACATTACCAGTAAATTTGTAATACCAGCCCCGACCTCGGCAGGTGTTTTACTGGCTAGGCCAGTAAAATACCGGCCGGGTGGCAACCCTAATCACCACCTATGGAGATCCTGTCCCACCTGAGGCAGCAGACAGGCTTAATAAAGGCTTGAAAAACTTTAAAATATCTCTTTCCAGGTCAGTTACTCAGATGTAGTATCCAGTGCTTATCTATACCATTCACCAATTGTGCTACATTTTGGCTTCTTTACGGTTTCCTTCCCTGAAATCTTCCTGCTACTTCACCCTCTTTTCCTACTCCTTTTGAGGACTACTCAAAAGTACCTTACCTTAAAGAACAAAAGTTAACCATACCCTGTTTACCCCTAGAGTAATTCTCATTTAGGCCTATCAAATCGCCAGGTTTTTGCCTCATCATATCCACTTTTGAAGTAACATTTTCCTTTCCAAATTCACATTTCTGCTCTGTGAATGCTGCCACCATTTTACTACAGTAGATGCAGCTTCTTTTTGCTCTAATTCAGTACTGCATATGTACGAAAAAAAAATCCAACCTACCTACTTATCTGAAGGGAAAACCTGAATCATGCGTGCTGTAAATCTTGGCAAATCTGCATAAAGACTGCCTAGGACAGAGGGTAGTAGCTGGCAGACATTATGGGGCAGATTCCCTAAAGGGCGAAGTGACTAACGATGGCGAAAATTTGCCAGAGTGATGTCATTTTGGAACTTCGCTAATTTCCTAACGGCACAGGCGTCACTTCGCTAGCGAAGGAGATAGACGTTCCTCATTTGCCAGACTTGCCTCCGCCAGCTCAGACCAAGCGAAGTGCAATGAAGTGCATAGGACTTCCTAAATTTGTAATAGCCTGCAAAAGTCCTTAAAATCTTTCTTGGATAACCAGGTTCCCCCATACATTTTCTAACATATGGAACATAAACTATACACTGGGCTCATGTGTAGGGCATTATAACAACTCTATTTTATTTAATAAGGTTCCCTGGACTTGTGTTATGTAATGTATTTGCTGCAACATATACGTCCATGTAACTTTAACATTTCCCGCCGTATGCAAATTAGGCAACGCTAGCGCATCTTTGCTTTGATTGCCAAAGTAACGCTAGTGAAAATTCGCCATCGTTTGGTGCCCTGGACGCAACTTTGCACTTTAGTGAATTGGCGTTGTCCTAGCGAATTTATGCCTGGCGAAGTGTTGCGGTGGCTGCAAAGCCATCACTGGCGAATTTTAACAGGTTTAACTGGTTTTTAACTGAATTCAGAAGGCCGATTTCACCCCCTCGTCACTAGCAGTATTGCATTTCATGTCAAAATCCACCAAATGTGTTCATGCCGGGGCCAACACAAGTCTGCCAAAAGTCTCCTTATCTCATTTAGTTTGCAAAACTTTGTAACATTTTCGGCCAGTTTCGAACAGTTTCCAGGTCTGTGGGCAGATGACTAAGGCTTGGGTCTAGGGGAAAATTTGGAAGCCACATGCCGTCTGCATTGCCACTGGGGACCGGGTGGGAGATTTTGACCGTATTCTGGACTGGCACTGCTTCTCTTTAAAAAAAAAAACACTCTAGGATAATACATTTGTAGCCTTACAGAGCTTTTGTTTTTTTTAGACGGGGTCAGTGACCCCCATTTGAAATCTGGAAAGATTTAGAAGAAAACTTTAAAAATGAAATCAAGTTGTATTGAAAAGTTGCTTAGAATTGGCCATTTTATAACATACTAAAAGTTAACAAAGGTGAACCACCCCTTTAAGCCATTGGTGTCTGCTTGTTCAATTCAACAGATCAGGTGTCAAGTTGTCAAACCCAAAAATCAAATATTCTTTGAGACTGCTAATGTCAATATTTTTTTTTATATGCTACACAAGCCTTGCATTACTAATATTCTAAATATTTCAATATGTCATTTTGGAATAAATATGGTTTTGCAGACAAACTTTGTACAAGGACTCTAGCAAGTAAAATTCTTGCAGTCACATGTAAATGTTTGTAGAATAATTGTAGCCTGGCCAAGCGGGACAAATCCTGGTGGGCCCTTGCCACTAGGCTGTTCAGTTTAAATAGCCTGCTATCTGCACCACCATCCTATCTCCACGCTAAGCTGCAGCAACCAAGGCTAAAACCAGAGGCAAGGAGCCTTAAAGGAACAGTAACACCAAAAGTAACAAAAGCGTTTTAATGGCATGACAATATAATGTACTGATGACCTGCACTTTTTAAACAGGTTTGCTCCAGAAACAACTATAGTTAATGTAGAAATCCCCCACTGTCCCCCCTCCCCAGTGCTACACCAGATTGTGTCCCCCTCTAGGAATACTGACCTGCACCTGAGAAGAGCGCAACGGAGCTCACGGGCACCATCTTCGTCACGTCAGTATTCTTTGTGAAGTGAGAGGCATATGCATGTGCAGTTGGAGCAATCTTCTGGTTCATTACAACTGCGCATACTGAAATTGCCGAAGGTAAGGAAGAAGACCCGAAGAGACTGAAGATTGAGCCCATGAACTCCGCTGTGCTCTTCTGCAGGTCAGTATTCCTAGAGGTGACAATGCTGTAGCACTGTGCATGGGAGGCAGTGGGGGATTTTGCCTGCAGGGGTTTTATAGTTCTCCTTTAAAGGAAAAAAATTTGTCAGGTTACACAGTAGATTAGCTCTGTGTAAAACAAAACCGGGGAGGAAAAAAAACAAACCTACATACAGTGAATCTTTTTTGTCCATCTTTCTATTTCAAAAATGTTGGGAGGTATGGAATGGTGATGGGTTGTAGAGTAGCTTGGGAGTTTTCTGTCAACAACATGGGGGAAGCTGTAATGAAATGGAACATGGGAGGGGATTGGCATGGGTAAAGCCGAAGAGACTGGGATGGTGGGGGTAGGAATACAGATTACAGGAGCAGAATGGACATGGTACAGGGAGATTGATAGGTGGGGAATATTGAAAAAAACAAAAAAAAGGATGGCAGATACAGAGAGGAATAGGAAGAGTCATGGGGCATTTGGGGAAATAAAAGAATGCTACATGGGAAACAAACATGAAAAATTAAAAAGATAGCCTGGACAAGAGAAAGGGAAGGAACATCAGGAAATGGGAAACTGCACAATAGTAATGGAGGAACAAAGTGACAGAAGGTGTCATGGACAGACCGAAAAGTGAAAACGGATTTAAAAAAAAAAAAAAAAAAGTGGAAAGGTAGGCTTTGGAATGTTGGTGGTTAGGAAATATATTTGGTGGGCCCTTGAGCAAAGGTTCTCTAGCAGGACCCACATATGCCAGTCCAACAGGGGGAGCAAGTTGCGGATATTGTATCAAGTTGCTATTCAACATACAGAATGTGATTAAAAATAATTCTCCTGTATTATTTAGTAAATTTCTATTTAGCACTCGTTTGCACTCAAGTGGGATTATCAGGTGAGACTCTAGGTGCTTGTGCTCTCTCCTTTAGGAGGAGATACAAAGTGTTGCCAGCCCCCCCCCATGAAATAAAGTCTACCCTGGTTGGTGCTAGACTGAAGAACAGTATAAACTTTTTACATTACCTTATGTCCCGAGCACCAGTACGACACGCGCTTTTGCAGAGAGAACTGTATCAGCCCATGGAGATGAGCATCATGGTATTCACAGTGAAGTGGACTTTACAAGTCCTATAGTTTTGTGGCAATCTAAATGTCCCCCCAATGTTAGCATATGGGGACCTTCCCCGTAAGCTTTCCTAGCAATTTCTGATCAAAGGAAAAATTGATAGATGGATTAAAATCCTTCTATTCGATCGATTTTATCGTTCGATCAAACGATTTTTCCTTTGAAATAAATGCGGTAAATCCTGCGACTGTCAAAAGTAGAAGAATTTTACTTTGATGGTCGAATATAGAGGGTTAATTAACCCTTGAAATTAGACCCTTAGTAAATGTGCCCCTAAAAGTAAATCTGGCCAGTTTGAGCTCACTGTGCAAATCGTCTAGTCTCCTCTACAGCTTTTGGGCTAAAAGCTTGGCATTCAGGAAACAGCCACAGCATGCAAAACCATAGAAAATAAGAGCAAAGTCAAGAGTCAAAAGCATCATTAAACATTTATTAAGTTTACAGGACACCAAGATTAAACTGTACATCAATCATTTCTTTCCAGCTTTCACAGCAGACTTTGTTACTTTCCCAGAACTTGCTGCCTTTTTGTCCACACCTTTGATTACTCCAACAGCCACCGTCTGCCTCATATCACGAACTGCAAATCGGCCTGTGTATAGAGAAGTTTGTTAGCTTGCTTATTGTATGCTCAAGTACAGAAGCAAATAAAGGGGCATAATTACTTACCAAGTGGAGGATAGTCAGAAAAGCTTTCTACACACATGGGCTTCCCAGGAATCATTTCCACTATAGCTGCATCTCCAGATTTCAAGAATTTTGGGTCATCTTCCAGCTTCTTGCCACTTCTTCGGTCAATCTTTTGCTTCAGCTCAGCAAACTTACAAGCAATATGAGCTGTGTGACAGTCCAGGACTGGAGCATAACCAGCACTAATCTGTCCTGGGTGATTGAGTATGATCACCTGTTTAACAGAAAACCAAAGTAGTTACAAATAAGATGCTAGATCGGTTTGGTGCAGGAAGTCACTAAATAGGACATGAACATTGTTTTTTGTTCTTATATCTAAAGGATATGGTAATCAGAAGTGTTTATAGACTAAACAGTGTTGGGACTGGCCCACCAGGATACCAGGAAAACTCCTGGTGGGCCCAGGTGTCAGTGGGCCCTAGTGCTTCTAAACATTTGGCTTATTTCATGGTCATTCCCTATTTCTATGAGAATAATGAGGCTAAATAGATAGAATAGGAGAAAAAAAAAAAAAAGGTTGAGTGAGGAGAAGAAGAAAATACTTAGTGGGCCCTTGGTCTAAAGGTTTTCGAGTGGGCCCCTGGTGTCCCAGTCCGGCACTGGGACTAAAAGGGTAACATTTTTTTTCCCTGCAAAACTTCCACTTAATGATAGGTTTTAAGCTTGCAAATGCTACATGCTCACAAGCAGGCTTAAAGGAACAGCAGTGTGAAAATTAACTGTGTAAATATAGTTAAGCCAGAAATGTAATGTATAAAGGCTGGAGTGACTGGATGTCTAACATAACAACACTACTTCCTGCTTTTTTTCAGTGACTTGAATGGGGGCCACATGGTACATATCTGTTCAGCGAGTTTGCAATTGAGCCTCAGCATTCAGCTCAGATTCAAAAGCAACAGATATGACCCATGTGTCCCCCCCCCTCCAGTCTGGTTACTGCCTGGTAGCCAGTCAGTGCAAACCAAGAGAGCTGAAAAGCAGGAAATAGTGTTCTGACTTGACATGTTATACATCAAATCACGCCAACCTTTATTCATTACATTTTTGGCTAACTAACTATATTCGAAATTTTTTTATTTTGCACAGGTTTTTTTACATTGAACAATTCCTTTAAGAGTTAATTCAGTGTATTTATTTAATGTTCTTCAAATAAGGGGTGCTTCCAGAACTTCGTATTAAACAATATTTTGTTTAGTAACTTTAGGTTTATGACTCACCATGAATTTCTGCTAGGACACTATGGAAGTGGAATGATCATATTATGGCGTTTAGATGCCAAACGAGTAGTAATACCAACCTGTGCGGTAAAACTGCCAGCTTGCATAGGTGGGTCATTTTTGCTGTCACCAGCTACGTTGCCTCTCCTAATGTCCTTTACAGATATGTTCTTCACATTGAAACCAACATTGTCTCCAGGCAATGCCTCTTGCAAAGCCTCATGATGCATTTCCACAGACTTTACTTCTGTAGTGACATTACTTGGTGCAAAAGTCACAATCATACCAGGCTTTAAGACACCAGTCTCCACTCTGCCAACAGGCACCGTACCAATTCCTACAAGAAGAGAGACCATGAACACAGTTCTACAAGTGAACCCATCATATGCATGGCCTTATCCCTCTACTTACCACCAATCTTGTACACATCCTGCAGAGGGAGCCGTAGAGGCTTGGCAGTGGGCCTCTGAGGAGGAATAATACAGTCAAGTGCTTCTAGCAGAGTTACACCACTGGCATTTCCCTCTTTCCTTTCAATCTTCCAGCCTTTAAACCAGGGCATCTTTTATGAAACAATATATTTACAGTTAAGTTTATAACCAGTTAACTTGTTTATTAATCTTTGGTTAAGTGTTTTAAACAGTCAGGATAGTCTAAGTCAGTGATCCCCCAGCCAGTTGCTTGTGAGAAACAAGTTTGTTGCTTCCAGTGGCCCCATGTCTAAAATAGTCACCCGCACTACTATTTATCCAGATTTACTTTGCTTCCTGAATGTCCAGCTATATACTACCATGTAAGAGTTGGCAACAGGAATGAGACCAAGGTGGTTAGCAGGTTTTACAGAGTGGGGTTGGGGAACATACCCTGCATTAGCTAGGAATGGAGGGTTTCCCTACCCCCTCCCTCAAAAGAAATTACTCAAGAGATTGGCTTAGGGCAACTTTAGAAAGACTGCAATTTAAGTTATAGTATATGAAGCAGACAAAGGGAATCCTAAAGCACAAAGCCTCATGAAAAGGCTTATTGATTGAAGTCAAGGGGGTACAGCAACATGTTGGCACCCTATCAAGTCCTTTAGAGTGATGGGGAAAACTGTTGAATCAAAAGTTTTTTTTATCACCAGAGATCGACTGCTGTACATATGGTATTTTCTGAAGGTATGATGATCCAGGGATTGCATAATAAAAATTTAGAACCCAGCTATAAGCATAAATTCCAGAGGCTAGGAAAAATATGTTCTTATCAGAAAAAAAAAAAAAAAAAAAAAAAAGAATGTTCACTGCAGAATATTCTATGAATGTTTTCTCTGCCCGAGAAAAATTCTAGCCTTTTTTTCTTACAAAAATGAACCATCTTCATACGAATACTATTCCATCTTGTACTATGACTGGTTGAGAGCATTAATTATGACCCTAGCAGCCAGAAGATTAACTTTAAAACCTGCTATGGGGGGGGGGGGGGGAGTTTAAGGGCAGAACTCCAGACTACTTAAATACGAAACAATCCAATGCGCCGAGACTATTCGCAGGCGTCATGTCGGATGCTCTGAATCTTAAGTAGTAGGAACACATTTAATCGCCCGTGGAGTTCTACCCTTATATAGATAAGTGCTGTCCAACTTATGTGGTACGGTTAAATATATCTTTGACCCAACCTGGCCTGTGTTTCACCTTATACATCTGGCCTGAACTTACTCAGAAGTGGGGTAGTTTGCAGGTGGGAAGGCTGGCATGGACACGATTGGCCTGAACCCACCTAAATAAGATAGTCAGACCAAACCCACCTGACCCGCACATCAATAGTACAGTGGGTTCTCAACTATCCTTTGTGCAAAGCAACAGAGGAGCGATCAGATTTAAAAATTAATATGCAGGCAGTCAAAAGAACCTTACATTGGTGCTAGCCTCCAGCATGTTGTCTCCATGCCATCCAGATATTGGCACAAATGGAACAGTCGCTGGGTTGTAGCCAATCTTCTTAATGTAGGCACTGACTTCTTTAGTAATTTCTTCAAACCTTTTTTGGCTAAAAGGGGGCTCAGTGGAGTCCATCTTGTTAACTCCAATTATAAGCTGCTTGACACCTAGGGTGAAAGCTAAGAGGGCATGCTCCCGAGTCTGTCCATTTTTAGAGATACCAGCCTCAAATTCGCCAACACCACCAGCAACAATGAGCACAGCACAGTCAGCCTGCATGGAAGAAAAGAGATCAGCAAGAGACTAGAAGCAGGCAAACAAAACCCACACTGTATGCTCTGTACCTGAGAAGTGCCAGTGATCATGTTTTTGATAAAGTCTCTGTGGCCAGGAGCATCAATAATAGTTATATAGAATTTTCCAGTCTCAAACTTCCACAAGGAAATATCGATTGTTATTCCACGTTCTCGCTCAGCTTTCAACTTATCCAAGACCCAAGCATATTTAAAGGAGCCTTTACCCATCTGAAAAATAATTGGAAACATTTTGCAATAGATCACTTATCTCTCCTAATAGTGCAGAATGAAGGAAACTCTTCCAATCTCTATTGTTTATAGGGTTGCCACCTTTTAAAAAAAACAACAAAAAAAACAAAAAAAAAACACACCACACATTACCGGCCATGGTGGGGGGGGGGCGGAGCCAATGAGGGAGTAGCATCACAAAAGGGGCGGGCCACCACCCGAAGAAAATGTAAGTTTTAATCGGCGGGCAGGGGATTTTGTAAATGGTATTAAAATTACCGGCAGCTACATTGACGGTAAATGTGTAATACCGGACCCGGCAGGTGTTTTACCGGCTAGGCCGCTAAAATACCGGCCGGGTGGCAACCCCAATTGTTTAGCTTAGGGGAGTAAAGGTTACATATACACCACCAGTGTCGGACTGGCCCACCAGGATACCTGGAAAAGTCCCGGTGGGCCAAGGTGTCAGTGGGCCCTTATGCTGCTAGACATGTGGCCTATTTAATGGCCATTCCCTATTTCTATGAGAACAAAGTGGCTAAAGACATAGAATAATAGATTATAGTATGTAAAGAAAAGAGACAAGGAGAATAGAGGTTGAGTGAGGAGAGGAATAATTATACTACGAAGAGTGGGCCCCTGGTCTAAGATTAATTGGTGGGCCCCTAGTCAAAGGCATTTGGGTGGGCCCCTGGTATCCCAGTCAGACACTGTACACCACTAGTTTTTCCACCCAAAAACTGGTTTTCTAGTCTTTCTAAAGGAGAGAAATGAAAACTTGCTACTCTCCCAATTTGCATTAAACATTTCCCATGTTTTTAAAAGTTAACTTGCATTTGCAGTTGAAAGCAGCCTATTTATCCCTTTAGATTCTCTAGGCAGTGTCGGACTGGGACACCAGGGGCCCACCCAAAAACCTTGAGACCAGGGGCCCACTCAAAGTATTATTTTCTTCCTTTCTTTACATACTATAACCTATTATTCCATCTATTTAGCCTCTTTATTCTCTTAGAAATAGGGAATGGCCATGAAATAGGGCAAATGTTTAGAAGCAGGAGGGCCCACTGACACCTTGGCCCACTGGGAGTTTTCCTGGTATCCCGGTGGGCCAGTCCGACACTGTCTCTAGGTCAGTCTCATAAAACAGTTAGCAGGATCAAATTCTAGAACAAGGCAAGACCAATATTTTAATCTTATATGGATCTTGAACATCGTGCATATATTAAGTTACAGAATATCCATACATAAATATCAGTATAAGAAATGGAAAGCTGGTTTTGCCTTTCAGTATAGCGTTCTAAAACACAAGAGCCATGAATATCCAGCAAATTTATAATCTTATAAACCATGCTTAGTGATGTTATCAGTTATAATCCGAGTTTGGTGACATTTCTGTCCAATGACTTGCTGAAACTGGTTTATTATAATAAGTATAGCAAGTACCCCTTGTTACAAAATATGAGGATATTAGAAGTCACCTTAGAGCAGTAGCGTCACTAGAGGGGGTGGGCCCTGGTGCGTGACGCGCAGCTGGGCCCCGCCCCCTCCATACGGCCGCATTTGTCAGTGGCGCACGGGCTGCCCTGAGGGGGTGCGGGCCCTGGCCCGCTCCCCCAGTAGTTCCGCCACTGCCTTAGAGTTACACAAGCTATATAAAAACTCAGCCTCCAACTTTTATATGATCATGGAGAGGCTCGGATATGTGGAAAGGCCACCAAGGTGGTAGGATTCCAGGGGCAGCATGCTGCCCAGCAACACTGGTTCAGAAACACTGGAGATGCAATAAGTTTTTAAAATTTCCCATGTACAAATCCACATTGCTCTGGTCCTGGTGATGAAAATTTGCACGAATAAAGGGGAGGGGGCGACCAAACTGCAGTCAGCCTAGGGGTGCCTGCTATGCAAATCCGGCCCTGGTCATGAAACTCCCAGGTAACTTAGAAAAGGGGTCCCCAACCGCCGGGCTGCAGCCACCACGACCCCAGCAGACCAAAAAACTAAAAATAAAATTTGGCACCGGTCCAAAAAAGGTTGGGACCCCTGACTTAGAATATCCTTATATTTCACAATAGGGGATACTTTATTCACTAGGATTTAATTTTATCAGTGTTCACATGCATAAGGAATGTTATTCGGGACAGCCTGAATTCAAGAACATATGAATAGGCATACTTTAATTCCAGAACATTACCAGGAGTGTCTGATTTAACTTTACAGGTTTAGTATTTACCACCATATTTGATTGGGGGAAAAAGTAATTATTTCTGTCCTTACTTGTTAGGAGCACAAACATTCGATTTTGGGGCAGTTTATAGTTCCCCATTTAAAACAAGCTACTGCACCCAAATAATCTACTATCTGAGGCTACAGGTGATTACTATTCTAATCAGATCCACCGCATAGAAAAGCCAGTATCCCCAGTAGAGGACAGGCAAAGCAGGTGCCGAGATCCCAGAAATCATCCCACCCCAAACTCACCTCCGCAGCTTCCTTCTCAAACTTCTCGATGGTTCTTTTGTCGATGCCCCCGCATTTGTAGATGAGATGCCCGGTGGTGGTTGACTTGCCCGAGTCCACATGCCCGATCACGACGATGTTAATGTGAATCTTTTCCTTTCCCATCTTGGCAGCGACCACTAGACAATTGCAGAGCAGGTACAGACTGCGAGGAGTTGCTGGAAGCGCCGGCTGCGATTTAAAGGGCACGGTGTGGGCGTGGCTTTGTGGAAGGGCGAGGTGAATTTCCAATCAAAAGCTTGGACTTTTGCGCACATGTTTTAATAGAGGAGCCGAAAAATATTTGTGAATATCATGTTCACGTGGCAGGTTGAGAATTCCTCCTTTGTTATTATACGGAATGGTGTGTGTGTACTGACTGCTGAGTGCTCCTATACCTTGATTTCAATGGAAGTCTTATCCTAGTGCACCATGGACAATAAAAAAAAATCCTAGGGCTGGAGCAGCGTGAAACTCAGTGATCAACACACTTCTCTGTCAGAATAGCTGTAACTAGGATCTATAATGTGTTTTAGTACTAATAAAATACAGATCCTTCCTCGTGCAGTTGCATTCATTCATTCAATGTAATATTTTATCATTTTAAAAGCAATGTATAATATGCAGGTCTGGACTGAGAGTCAAAATAGGCCCTGGCATTACAAGTACAAAGAGGCCCAAACAGCCTCCCACAGCCCACTTAATAGTTACATTCTATGGCATCTTAGAGCAGCCCCTGTGGCATTTGTCAGAACCCACAGATTGCCAGTCCGGGCCTGATAATATGCCTTTTTTGTGTATACCAGGATCTCTGGCAGATTGGTTCAGAGAAAATGAACTGCTTGTCATGAGTGTAAAATGAAAACAATTCTGTGCTGGCTTTTTTATTTTTTTAAAACTAATTGCCCTATATTCTAATCGGTAATATATTTGACAAATGGCCAAAAGTTGACAAAAGAAGTCAACTGACTCCATGTTATAAGTGTACTAGTGATCCATTCTGCTTGCATTAAGTGTTAAGAGGAATTAGGTTTAACAAAATTAAGAATTGGATCACTATCACCCTAGTGACTATCACCATAGCAGGTCCGGACTGAGAATTAAAATAGGCCCTGGCATTTCAGGTACACAGAGGCCTAATCAGCCCACAGAGAAGCCCAAACAGCTCCCACCAGCCCACTAAATACTGACTTTCTATGGGACTTTATAGCAGCCCCTCTGGCATTTGCCAGAACCCACAGATTGCCAGTCCGGGCCTGCACCCTAGTGATATGGTTTGCAGGCATATCTTTTGTCTGTGTATTCACATGAGTCCCATTCATTTGTGGGAGGCAATTTCAAGTGATGTGTCATAGGTCCAGGCTGGCAATATGTAAAGTCTGCCCAGGGCCATAACTATGTTTAAGGAACTTGGCTTTGTGGCATCCAGCACAATATCTCATTTCAGGAGCTGCACTGTTGGTCTGGGGTGCAGCTAGCCTCTAATAGTGTGAAATTAGTGTTCAATAAACATTTTCTGGTACACCTTGCACTTGGACTGGTATTTATTTATTATTGTAATGACCTCTGTTCTACTATTATATTAATTATCTAATGTGTCAGTCAATACGACTGATTCAGGGAGAGAATTCCACATCTTCACAGCTCTCATTGTAAAAAAAAACCCTTCTGTATATTTAGCCGGAACCTCCTTTCTTCTAATCGGAATGGGTGCCCTCTTGTGAGCTGGAAGGAGCTACTGGTAAATAAAGCATTAGAGAGATTATTATATGATCCCCTTATATATTTATACATAGTTATCATATCACCCCTCAAAGGGGTTGTTCACCTTCCAACACTTTTTCCAGTTCAGTTGGTTTCAGAAAGTTCACTAGAAACAACGACTTTCCCCAATTACTTTACATTTTTTATTTTTTACCGTTTTTCCAAAATCTAAGTTTAGATTCTGTCTCTGGTGTTTGAGTCTGGCAGCTAAGTGATTCTGACGCAGATTCTGAACTGTTACAATTTTGTAACATTTAGTTGATACATTTTTCAGCAGCATCTCTGGGATTATTAGCAACTATTGTATCAATTCTAACAGCTGCCTTAAATGAAACCCAGGGATTCGGCTCAGTAGAGACAAAGAGAAACGTATTAACTAAATGTATCAATTTAGAACAGTTTACAGGGTCGGCGACCTGCCTTTCCAGAGCTGCCTTAGAAGGTGAAAAATGACACTTCAATGTTACAAAAACAGTCAAATATAGAAAGTAATTGGAAAAAGTATTTATTTCTGGTAAACTATCTGAAACCAACTGAACTGGAAAAACTTTTGGAAGGTGAACAACCCCCTCTTCTCCGGCATGAACAGCCCCAACTTGGCCAGTCTTTCCTCATAGCTAAGATTTTCCACATCTTTTACCAGCTTAGTTGCCCTTCTCTGTACCCTCTAATTCAATAATGTCCTGTTTGAGCACTGGAGACCAAAACTCCAGCCCAAGGCAATCATAGCCTTTAAGTAGTAAAGATCTGTGCCTTCAAAGGTGCCCTCGTGTTTCCCCGTCTCTTTTTCTACTGATTCAGTGCACATGATCTGGGCTGCTGTCAGTAACTGAGCTTAGTGATCCACTCACAATATACTGTACATATATAATATAACTGTCACAGTATAGGCTGATTAGTAATCAATACAGATTATTGGTAATTGGCAGCACAGAAACCAGTGCAGGTAGCATTAGAATGTAATACTCGTCCCAGCACCATCAGCTTATAATAAAGGCTAACATCATTCTCTGGGTCATTAGAGATCATTAGATCCTGTATAGCAATTTTTCTGGTTGGCACCTTAACAATCTTTGCCATAAAATTGTCATGCAACAAGTTTATAAACTTGCTCCTGGCAGTTATGTTGCTCCAGTCAATATCCAGGTTAATTAAAATCCCCCATTATCATTACTAATTACCAAACTAGCTTAGCCTCCTCCTTCTATTTACTAACATTAGGGGGTTATAACATACTCCTACACAGCGCCGTTTCTGGGGAAGGAGCCGCCTGAGGCGGCTCCTGCAATGCCGCCCCCCGCACCGACTTACCTGTCGGCGAGGGGAGGCAGGAACACGATTGCGGAGAGCGCAATTGCGCTCTCTCGCAATAGCGCAGCCGAATTTCCGGTTTAAAAACCGGAAATTCGGCTGTTAAAGGTGCAGGAGCGGCTTTTTGCCGCCCCTGGAATCCTGTCTGGCGCTGCCGCCTGAGGCGAGCGGCTCAGCTCGCCTCATTGGCGGAGCGCCCCTGCTCCTACAATTAATTTGCTGGACTCTTTACAATCAGTGAAAAACTCTACCCATAAGAGTCTGGCCACACGAGCAGATTCGGGGAGATTAGTCGCCCCCAGCGACATATCTCCTCTTCCGCAGGGTGACAATCTCCCCGAACTGCATTCCCCCTTTCCCTTCCGCCGGCTTAAATTAAAATCGCCTGGGGGAATGCACACGCGCGTATCGTTTTCCGAAGTTGCTTCAGACTTCAGAAAATGAAGCGCTGCGTGTGCATTCCCCTAGGCGATTTTCATTTAAGCCTGCGGAGGGCAGGCAGTTTGGGGAGATTGTTGCCCCTAAAAAGAGGGGATTAGTCGCTGGGGTGATTAATCTCCCTGAATCTGCTCATGTGGCCACACCCATAGGCTTCTGCCCCCTCATTTCTAACATAAGTAGTGCTATATAAATAAAAATATACAAACGTACGTACAGTGTATAGTGTTTGAGTACAATTAAAAGTAATACATATGCACTTTTGTCATGACCTTGTCATGGAGTACTATAGAGACTTATATATTTTTTTTATGTGAGCCACCAACCCTGAAGCAAAGTGTACAACCAAATAAACAGAATTTGGCATTCCAAGTATACAGAGGCCCCAAGAGCCTCCCACCAGCCGACTAAATATTGACTGTCTATCGGACCTTCCAGCAGCCCCTCTGGCATTTGCCAGAATCCACAGATTGCCAGTCCGGGCCTGATAGAAGGTGACTACTATGTGAAAAATTAAATATTAGTATTGCAGTTATCCCCTAAAGAAAGGTATTAAATACAAAAGCAATCAGTTATGACTACTTCAAAATGTTTAAAATATACTGCAGGGAGTTTTCAATTTCTAAGAGCATAATTTCTCCCAGTGCATCCATTAGTACAGGGGCTTTTGGGGTATACCATATAGCATTGTGATTTTTTAGTTCATACCATTGTAAATGTTCTACTTGCAATATTTTATCACATGTAGGTATAGTGCAGTAAACAGTAGACACTAGACACCACAAGGTTTTTAAGTATTATTGGTATAGTTTTTGTTCCCAAAGCACTAGCAATGACTCGACAACACTTTTGCAGTGCAATTATAAAATCAATTGGAATGTTGCCTGCAGACACCAGCATAACAAGTATGCAAAATTCTAATTGTTCTCCACAGAGGTCTTTTGTGTAACTGTGCAGCCTGCATGGTTTTTATTGAAATTCTAAGTTTAACTGATAGTTTTATACTTATAGATGAGGTGAATACTACTTTAAATAAATTCATAGTGCAGAGAAATCCTGTTTTACCAGGTGTTATGCATTTTTTTTTATAGATTTCTGCTGTTAAAGATGCCTTATTATTATTATATTTTTTTCTTAAAGGGGTTGTTCACCTTTGAGTTAAAGGAGCAGTAACACAAAAAAATGAAAATGTCTTAATGGAAAGACAGTATAATGTACTGTTGCCCTGCATCGGTAAAACCAGTGTATTCTAATTGTTGCTATTGGAAAACATACTAACGAAGACATACTCCTGTCTCTAAGATTTTGCTATAACCTGTTTGGTGGCATAGTTTGGTGGCAGAGTTAGAAAGACCTTTGTAAGGGTCTTTTTTCAAAGAGGTCCCTGTATAGTTATCTAACATTGTGTAAACCTGGATCCAAAAACATTTTACTATGGAACAATCCCATAATTTATGGGACATTAAGCTACTTAAAGTTAATTTAAAGGTGGACAACCCCTATTCAATTTGACTCTTGAAGTTTCCAGAGGTGAATTTTTGCTACCCATGTTAACCTGCTGCACCCTGCTGTCTAAGGTAAGGTCCATGGCATGAGCTATATCGCTTTTCCATATAGAAAGTAATGGTATTGTGAGTCCATGCTGTTGGTATGAGGTAGTCACAGTTGCCTCGGGTGCCAAAGTTCCTTGGACTGGCAATATTTGGATTTTGTTTTCAAAGCAATCTTCATCTCAGGTAGGTTTGTCTCCTGGCCGGTATTTTAACAGCCTTGTTGGTAAAATTAATGCTTGATGTCAGTGTTTTATATATAATATACAGTTAAAAATTTTGGATGGCTGGTGTTTTTTTCCAGAAAAAGTGGGCCCCTAAGCTGATGGCAGTGGAAAACTCTTCAAACAGCCGCAGAGGTAGAAAAGAGTGTGTCCACCACTTCCTATATTTTTTTTTCTTTTTCCCTATTAATAACTTTGTCAAGGTGGCAACCCTACCTGTGGGCCATTAGCTTAGGTCAGAGCTGAGTCAAGTAGTATTAGTGCTCAAGGCAAATACTGGTGCCCGGCTCACTTATCGTCATACCTACCCTTTTTCGCTGTTGGGGCTGCACATCACAACTCCCCTTCCCCTGGCCTCGCCTCTGTTTGCTCACCTTCCACTGCTCAACTATAATTTACATTGCATGGCTTCCATTTTACTCACATTACTCTTCTACTATTTTGTATATAGTTCTACTCTCTAATTCAAACCAGAGATGCCTTAATTTTCAAATTATAAGGGCGTATAACCCTTATTCCACATGATTTCAATGACCAGGGCTTGTGCTGGACACATGCTTATGTTCAGCACAAAAGATGTATGTTTTTTTGTTATTTCTTGAGCTAAACAGAGCTGGGAACTTGGTTCTTGCGAGTTAGATAATTACATTACCAGTGCACAGATAAAAGGAAGTCCATTGTGCAGGGAGATTATCTGTACAGTACACTGATATGTAATTATCTACCTCTCAAATGCGGCTCCAGTGATGACACACCTAGAAACAGGGGAAACATACCTGGGTGGGGTAGTACTTTCTACCCAAAAAGCCACAAATTGGTTGAAGCTACCAGTGCCATTTGAATGAAAGTCCAAAGTGATCCAAGCATCTGTTTTCAATGATTCTGGAGCTGCAGTCACACAAAGAGATTAGTCACCTTTGATTTATCTGCTCTTCTTTGGGTGACTAATATCCTACAAATGCTTTCCAATGGCCAATAATGTAAATCTACAGTTGCACCATTTTTTTCAAAGTCACCCGAAGTTTCCTTGTAAGGCCCCTTTGAGTGACTGCAGAAAAACAAAGTGATGCATGTGTTTTCCCACCAGTGGATTTTGGGGATGGGAAAGCATTTGCAGGAGATCAGTCACCGCAGTAGAGGATTTGTTGTGAGCAACTAATGCCCTTGTGTACCCTTGGCATGCAGATGCATCAGCCACAAACAGCATCCATGTCCTTATATGATTCTTGACTCTCTGGAAAAATAATACCGGCATTCCTATATCTGTTATGCCAAATTAAAAGGAGTATTTCACTTCACCTAAAATAATATTAAACTCATGAGAACATTTAAAATTGTTAATTGTAAAATTTTACAATTATTTAACTTTTTCTCGAGCAACTTTGGAATTTCATCAACTACCTGGTTGGTAGGGTAAAACCAGGCAGTGGTTTATATGACAGAAAGGAGAAAGCCTGGAAGGGCAATAGATTTTGGAAAGCAAATAATAAAAAACATAATAAAAAAATACCAATCAAAAAGTTGCTATTCATAGAACATTCATAATGTACTACAAGCGGAAACCCTGATTCTCTAAAGGGTTCCAATATTTAAAGCAACCCCCAGCAAATCCATTCTCCAAGTTGTTTTCCATGGTCCAGTTATCCTTTTAAGAAAAAATTCACAATCTTGGGGAAAAAAGTAGGGCACCACTGTGCTGCCATTTTACTTACCTTCCCCGCTGTCCCTAGTGCAGACTTTGACTACTTAGACCCATGCACGGTAGAGTAAAGTTCGAAAGTACATGTGTGAGTTCAAGTCTGAAGAGTGACAAGTAGAGTTGCCACCTTTTCTGGAAAAAAATACCGGCCTTCTTATATATTTATCTTTTTTCCATATTAATAACATTGGGATCAACCATCATTTTTACCAGCCTGGCCAGTCTAGGGTTGCAGAAATTGGAGGGCAGCATGTAACCCACTAGCTGCCTCACCACTGGGGAATGGACAGGAGATTTTGACAATGCTTTGAATCTCTTGCCCACCTAGTCCCCAGATGATGAGATTACAATGGGCAAGAAAATTCAGGTTGGTGCGAGGATTGTGAGCATCGGGGTGGTGAGAGCAGGATCAGGAGCAAGTGGGGGCGCAAGCAGTGGAAGGGGTAGTGTGTGGGAGGGTGCATGCTGATGCAACCAGTGGGGGGCCTAGGGGGGCAGCCTCCTCAAATCCAGCCCTGTTTTTTTTTCCTGAATGGAGCACCAGCAGCCAAGGCTGGAGCCAGTATTACAAATTTACCACCAATGTATTTGCTTGTAAATTTGTAATCACCTGTTGTTCTATCCCGTCGCACCCCCAATCCCTGCTCCCAGGATGTTCATGGTGCCTTGCCCTGATCAGTCCAGCACCATAATGTCTACATCATAACTAGCCCTCCCCATAAACACAAAAAAATTTTCACACAAAATTCTTTGTGCACACCACAATTGTTGTATGCACTGGCCTCAAAGTTTCTGTGCTCATGCACACAGTTCAGAGGGAACATTTATAAAGACTAATAGAATAGTTGCTTAGAATAGGGTTGTTGATATAATACTAAACTGTTATTTTAAGGTATTTTTATGCCTTAATAAATGGATTAAATAAAACCAAATCTATAGTACCCCACTAGTCAAATATGGGAAGGTCAAGTTGACTTTTTGTACAAGATATTTTGGACAGTTCTCTATCAGGTACAAACAGCACCACCAAAACCTTCATTTAAAGTTGGCACTGTTTTTAGATGCTTTATTCTTCCTACATCAACATTAGTTGTTAGTCCAAAAATAGCTGGTGTTCAGCCAAAAAATTAGCCCTTTTTCCCTTTTTGGAGAAAAAACACTGGTCTTCTTGCATTTTGTTTTAGCATCAAACTTTTTTTACTGGCCAGGCTGATAAAATACTGGCTAGTTGGCAACCCTACGAGCAGCCCTGTGCTAGTGGATTCCATTATAATAACTGGGTGGCAGCACAGGTCTTGGGAGTATCATCACCCCTGCTTTCTAAGGAGTCATCCTCCAATCCCCATTCCCCTACCACAAAACCCCCTCTGGGTCCCCTGCCCCTGGTGCAACCTCTTCCAGCCTGCCCCCCCCCTGCGCACATACCGTTTTTCTTTCGCAACTGGGCCAGGAGAGGGAGGTTCAGGGCAGCAGTGATAGGTTTGGGCAGCGAGTGGTCTTGAGACAACGAAAGTCAGGGCCCAACGGGGTTTTCCCGTCCTGCCGGCCCAGTCTGACCTTGATCATCAAAAGCAGAAATATATGACAATAATGTTGGACTGGGGTAGCATGGACTCAACTCTGCTGATTACCACCTGGCACAATCTGCCCCCCCCATGTGCCATGCTACCCAACCCGCCCATCTGCCGATGTGCCTGTGCTGTTGGTGTCCACCAGGACCAGTGCCCTTGCAGGTCAGTCCAGTCATGTGACAAAAGCTTATGGGAGCAGAATACTGCACTTTTAACACGAGTTCAATGAATGGGACCTTACTGACTTTTTACCTATTGTTTTAATCACAAAAAGTTTATTTTGTTATCTTTTGAGCCAAACAGGGAAATATTTCATGTTATGTTCTTGTGATGTATATAATTAAATTACCAGTGCATAGACAAAGAGATGCAGGGGGTTTATCTTATCTCTGAGAATTATTTACCTGGCAATGACCAAACATGGAGTAGCTAAAATTTTCCTCTTTGCCAATTTAGCTAAAGAAATACAAAAAAAATAGGTATGTGTGATTAAAACAATAGGCAAAGTTATATACAGCACAAGCCAAATGAATTGAATTCCTGTTGAAAAGGAGCTATACTGCCTCTTTAAGGCCAAGGGCAGTTGGAGCATTGGCTATGCTGCTCTAAGCCTGCATATTTTTTTTCAAGCTGAGAAGCAGTTCTGCTTCATGCCCCATCTCCATTGAGATGGCAGGGCAATATTTTCTATAGATGCACCTGTGCCTAGGGCAGCAGCTTTAGGGGGAGCTTTAGGGTGCCTAAATAGAAAATGAATGCAATCGACTCCCTAGCCTGGCAGACACTTGTCGGCTAAATCCAGAGGCAGAGCTGAAGGAGGGGGTACCCGTTTCTTCCCTGATCAAGGCATGCTAAAGGAAAACTTTACCCCCAAAATTAATACTTAATCAATAGGTAGTTTATATCATATTAAGTGGCATATTAAAGAATCTTACCAAACTCTGTTCTGCTTTAGAGATCACCGGACCAGAAATAATGCAGCTCTAACTGTAACAAGAAGTGTGGGAGGGAGTAAAAGACAGAAACTTGTCTGTTAATTGGCTTATGTGACCTAACATATATAGTTTGTTTGTGTGCACCCCGAATCCTAGAATCCCAGTGGGAGGTCCTTATCTCTTAAAATGGCAATTTACTATTTAGGATTACCCAATGGCACATACTACTAAAAGAAGTATACATTAGAACCCCCAGTTTACGTTTTTCAGGGGACCAGAAAAAAATTATGTAAAATCCAGGAAAATGTGAAATCAGGGAAATGTATTATACATAATATATAGGCGTGACCTCAAAACAGTGTAAAATGAGGGAAAACTTAAAATCAGAGGATGTAAAATGGGGGTTGGCTGTATTATTATGAAAGTAGTTTATTTACATGAAGCAGGGTTTTACGTATCAGCTGCTTTATGCAATATTTTTTTATAAAGACCTATTGTTCAGGGGTATCGTTTTCCTTTAAGGCTATCCTACACGTGTGCTGATGATCTGTAATGGGAAGGGATTAAATTAAATTAAGGCAATCGTTTCCTGTATTTGATTGACATTTGATTGACATGACATAATGGGTGCCACCATTTTACAATCAGGTGAGTGCAGGACAAGAATAGGACTGGCTGCGCTGCTGCTATGTATGAGCATGTTTTCATATTTGAGGAGAGAGGTTTTCTCCTTCCACATCTTATTTCAGACTGAGTTGGAACCCTCAATGTACTACTTTTACTTTCTCCCCTCCCTCCCCCCATGTCAGTATTCTTTAATATCATTATCTTCTATAGACATTAAATATAACAAATGCCTGACAACGTTTAAAAGAATAGGAGGTGGGCGTGTACTACACACACTGAAACTTCCTCTTTGCTTCGAGTCTGAGAGACAGCCTGCGGTCATGTGACCGGTAATGTGTTTGTTGAGAATGGCTGCGTGGTGGGCTCTTGCGCTGACAGCTCTGGTTCTGACTCTGAATGATGGGAAGGCAGAAGCGGACCCGGTACCGTTAGTTATTTGGCACGGAATGGGTGAGGCATGTTTTCTTTAATACAACTGAACACCAAATTTTTCATAGCAAGTCAGTTTTAACTCCGCTTCTTTAGTACAAGAAAGTGACCCATTAGAGCATCTCGGTTCGATTCTGATCATTTGTATCTTCTCAGGAGATTCCTGTTGCAACCCCTTCAGCATGGGGGCAGTGAAGAAAATGGTGGAGACGCAGATTCCAGGGATATATGTTCTTTCACTGAAGATTGGCAACAGCATCCCAGAGGTAGGAATAAAGAGCAGGAAAAACAAAACAGCGAAAGGGGTGCTTCACCTTTAACCTTTAGTATGTTATAGAATGGCCAATTCTAAGCAACTTTTCAATTGGTCTTCATTATTTATTTCTATCGTTTTTTAATTATTTGCCTTCTTCTTCTTCTGACTCTTTCCAGCTTTCAAATGGGCGCCACTGACTCTATCTTAAATCATATGCTCTGTAAGGCGACACTTTTATTGTAATTGCTACTTTATATTAATCATCTTTCTATTCAGGCCCTCTCCTATTCATATTTCAGTCTATTATAAAAATCAGTGCATGGTTGCTGGGGGAATTTGGACCATAGTAGCCAGATTGCTGAAATTGCAAACTGGAGAGCTACTGAAAGTTATCTCAAAGGTTAACGACCGCTTTAAATGTATTTTGTTTTCATTGCAATGGCACCTACCTTCGACAGGACGCCATAGTAGTTTTAAATATAATTACCCAACCTGTTTAAACATGCAATAAATTAGCAGAAATATATAGAACCATATTATTTTTGTAAATTTGTAAGCACAACATGTGCTGCAGACTTCATTTACACTATATCCATTATCCAGCTGTATAACACGGAATATCTGTACCATTCTTTTGTTTTCTAAACCCTTCGCCAGGACATGGAAAACAGCTTCTTCCTCAATGTGAATGAGCAGGTGGAAGGTGTTTGCAAAGAGCTAGCCCAAAATCCTGCACTGAAAAATGGATATAACAGTATGGGATTTTCTCAAGGAGGGCAATTTTTGTAAGTTCCATTGAAAAAGCATTGCTTGCACCATTGCACATACCACTTATGTTGGGATTGCATTGGATTTATGCTAAAACAGGTTACTCATAAAGTGACTTTTTTTACTTCCCTATAGGAGAGCAGTGGCTCAGAGATGTCCTTCTCCACCTATGAGGAATCTGATTTCTATTGGAGGACAACATCAAGGTATAGCATAGTTTGGTCTTCTTTTTATAGTAAACTTACAAAATTACACCTTTAATACAGAACATTTAAAAAATGAAAAATTAATGTTGCAGGAAGAATATTGCTGATTTGTTAGTAAGCGTAATTTTCTCATGATTAAAGTCCACTGCATTTCATGTGACTGTATTTTCTTCGAACAATCCTTCTTTCAGGAAACATTAATTAGATTAAGTCTGATCATATGTTCTCTTTGTCTATTGAAGAAAGTCACGTGGTGCATGTGCTCAAATACCTTGCTTTGCACTGCTCACATTAACTGTTTATATGCTGAATATTCATACTTCCTACTTTATTTTAAAGAGGATGTAATTCATAATAGCTCAAAAGATGAAAGGCGGCACTCCGGTTAGTTAAAAATATGGTTTATTCCAACACCTGACGCGTTTTGGGAGTAACTCCCTTAGTCATAGGCCTATGATTAAGGGAGTTACTCCCGAAACGCGTCAGGTGTTATGGGTCAGTGACCTGTTGGAATAAATCACCTTTTTTACTAACCGGAGTGCCGCCTTTCATCTTTTGAACTATCCCAATATACTTAATTAAACCTAATTAAAAAATCTGTGCCTTTTTTATGAAAAAGCCCCATGTATGTATGCAGTAAAATTCCCCCTTTGTTTACTTGCTCTGACTACTACGGATACGAATCAGCCTTATATTGTGACATTTATATTCTGTGAGTACTGTATATTGTGAGTTGGTCAATAAGTTCAGTAAGTGACAGCAGCACAGAGCATGTGCAGTGAGCAGTCAGCAAAGATGATTCAGGGCTACTGGGGCATATTCAGAGACACAGATCTTCCCTGCTAAAGGACTGTGGTGCCTTTGGGCTGGTATAGAAGCCCACAACATAATGTACAACATTTCTGCCCTACTTTAGTTAAGCTTTAGTTCAAAACATAAAATAACACTGCACATTGCTTCCCTGTTGTCCCAAAGCAAGATTGTTTCCCTGCAGAGCAGCTAGGGACTGTCTGTTTCCTATCCACATCAGTCAGAGCAAGTAAAACAAAAAGGGAATTTCACTGCATACAATCAGGTTTATCATAAAAAAAAAAATAATTAAGGTATATTAGAGAGAGTTTTCTTTTTCATTAAAAAAAATTAAAATGGGATCTTATTTTGTTGCCTTTACATCCCCTTTAAATGGGTGGTTCAACTGTAAGGTAACTTTTAGTATGTTATAGAATGGCCAATTCTAAGCAACTTTTCAATTTGGCCTCATTACCTATTTTCTATAGTTTTATAGGTATTTGCCTTTTTCTTGTGACTCTTTGCAGCTTTCAAATGGGCGTCGCTGACTCCCTTCTAAAAAACAAATGTATTGTTACTTTTTATTACTCATCTTCTTATTCAGGCCTCTCCTCTTCATATTCCAGTCTCTTATTCAAATCAGTTCATGGTTGCTAGGGTAATTTAGTCCCTAGCTACCAGAATGCTTAACATGCAAATTGAAGAGCTGCTAAATAGCACAAACACCTTAAATGAAAACCAATTACAAATTGTCTCAGAATATCACTCTCTACATCATACTAAAGGTTAATTTAAAGGTGATCAACCCCTTTAAAGAAGACCTTTCACCTTGAGACATGAGTAATGTATATATTTTCCCTCCCTTTAGTCAGCTGTTTTTGTCTATATCTGAAACTGATTAAAAAATATCCTACATGTAATAAGTGTTTCATAGGTGCTGTCATCTTGAAACAGGACCCCTTTGTCTTCTGTGTGTGGGCTGTGCCAAGCTGACAATCTCGTTCATGATTAGTCATAGAGTATGCTCTGTGATAGACAGGCTCTGCACCACTCATGTCACACCAGGACTTAATAATCTATTAGGATTGTTTGAAACATCTTCTATATTAGCACATTGTGTGGGCTACTACTAAAAATCTCACAAACTATGAAATTACCAAAAGGCTAAAAACTACTAAGAATGTGCAGTCCTTGGCTCAATTATAAACACTGGACAAATCTGCACCTGGGCAGTAACCAATGAAATGTTTGCTTTCATCATTCATCCTGCAGCTGCCTATAAAAAGCCAGTCACTGATTGGTTGCTAAGGGTTACTGCCCAGCTGCAAAATTGCCCAGTGTATATAAATGAGCTCCCTTTAGCGTAACATCCACCCCAAAATAAAAATGTGCCTAATGAAAGAAAAACATCATTCTAAGCATCTTTCGAATATATATTTATTGAAGATATGCTTTTAAAGCTATTTGTAAAAGACATTGCTATTGAAGTAGTTAGTATTTGCTTAACACCTGGTGTTGTTTCAACAGTCTGAGCCATCAGGGCAGAGAATAGAAAATGACAGATAAAAGAAAAGGGCCAACAGTACATATACAAATAACTTGAAAACCATAGAAAACTTGTAATAAATGTATATCGCAAAGTTGCTTAGAATTATGTTTTCTTTTATTAGGCAAAATATATTTTTTGTTTTGACATTCCCTTGTTCAGATTTAACCCATTTGCTGCCAGGCAATTTGGTTCATTCTGTACTTTTATTGCCAGACCATTTTTGAACATTTTGTACTCTTTCACTTTAAGGTCCTTTCCTGGGGGGGAGGGGGGTATTTTAGTTTACCCAGGAAAACATTATACTGTTTTTTCAACTTGAGCTTTCAAAATATGCTAGAATTTTGGTGTAATTCCACTTCTGTAAAAAGATATTTGCTAGTGTCTAATAAAATGAGAAAAAAATCATGTTTCACATAGTACAATCACATATATCACAAACATAATTTATTTTATGTACAGTACAAGAAAACAGCCGATTTGGAAAGTTCTGTCTCCTGAACGAGCCAATACCAAATATATCTATGTATTCCAAACAACCAAGTTGCAATTCTTTCCTAAAGTTATAATTTTTTTATAGAAATTGATGAATATTTTGAAAAATTACCTCAAAGCTTCCAATCTATAGCATCATATCTCCCACACATCATTAGGTACCAATGTAAAACACCCTAAATATGATTGCCAGAAGTCCACTGAACAGTTTGATGCCCAATATGTATAAGTTTACCTAAGCATGTGGCCCCAAAATGTAGACACCCCTTTCGAGCTATCAGTTCTGTAATTCCAGATACTGCAAAATCAGCACTGATTTAAATAAGAGACTGGAGCATGGCTAGGAGAGGTTCTGAATAGAAAGATGAGTAATGCAAAGTAGCAATAACAATACATTTGTAGCCACACAGAGCATTTGATTTTTAGATGGGGTCAGGGTCCCCCATTTGAAAGCTGGAAAGAGTCAGAAGAAAAAGGCAAATCATTCAAAAACTATATAAAATTAAATAATGAAGAACAATTAAAAGGTTGCTTAGAAATGGCCATTCTATAACATACTAAAAGTTAACTCAAAGGTGAACTACCCCTTTAAAACAGTAGTCCCTCCCCCCGCTTTTTCCTGGTATGTAATGATACATGGGCGATACGAGGCTGGAAATTCAAAGCTTTGAGGCAATATTCAGATATTTCACGAAATCCAACAATTTTGGGAAAGCCTTGCAACACAGTAGTTTGGAGCAGAAAGGCATGGGTACCCAATTTAGATTCAGTAAAAAAATATATGCTTTTTGGTGGTAAACATATATTTCTGAGTTTTTACACAAAAAAATGCAGTCAATGTGTTGATTTTTCATTAGCTGAAGTTACCTACAGGACTATTAGTATATGCTAACTTCATTTTGGGGCCTCTAAATGCCAGATACTTTGGTAAAGCTATGCACAATGGCCACCAAACTGTTTGGAAGACCTCTGGCAATCATATTTAGGGTGCTTTTCTTTGGTACGTAATGATACATGGGTGATATGATGCACAATGGGACCAAGACCAAGGGAAAAGTCAAGTTGCTGCATATTCAGTTAAGCAGCACCCCAGCTTCCTAAATCATTTCTTAAAGGTGGCCATACACGGGCCGATAAAAGCTGCCGACAGACCGTGTCGGCAGCTTATTGGCCCGTGTATGGGGCCCCGCGACGGGCTTCACCGGTCGAGATCTGGCCGAAAGTCGGCCAGATCTCGATCGGATGGGACAGAAAATCCCGTCGGATCGCGGCCGCATCTATTCGTTGATGCGGTCCCGCGATCCGACCGCCCGTTTGGGCATCGTTAGGATCCGATCGTTGGGCCCTAGGGCCCACGATCGGATCAGCCGATATTGCCCACCTCAAGGTGGGCATATCGGAGGGAGATCCGCTCGTTTGGCGACATCGGCAAACGAGCGAATCTCTCCATGTATGGGCACCTTTAGAGAGTCAGGGCAGAAATTTTCTGTGTATGGAGGGGCGCATCTGGCTTAGCTGTTACCTCAGTTGCCACACACTTTTGATTTGTTTAGAACAAGAGCCTGGGAATGAATGAGCAAAAGGGGCCTTTCCCTGGGCCCATGAAGACTTGTGCCTACATTCATAACTGTCATCAGCTATAACTTATGTTCTAAGCATCCCCCATAAATGACATACCACTTCATTTTAATCAATTGGAAGACAACAGTTGTCACTTCTTTTCTTTTGTCTTTAATTTATCTTTCTGTTAGAACAAAAGTGCCTAAGGTATCCTTCTAATAAAAAACTGGTAGTTGTGATTACATTGTTTTTGCTATCATGGCTGTTGTTGTACTGTGGGGTACCTTGACACAAACTGATTATTTATTCTTTACATCCCCACCCCTTATTTAACATGGGGAGGCACATTTATTAAAGGTCGAATTTCGAATTTATGTGAGTATTTTTTAACTCTATTAAATTCGAATATACTCAAAATTTGATTGGGGTGTTATTTAATAAAAAAAATTGAATATCTAAAACTTGAACTAACGGTACCAACCCGAAACCTCGAATCAAATTTGACTAAATCGAATTGAGGTTTTTTTTTTCTCCGAAAAAAACCTGAATGTCAGGAAGGCTAGTAACATCTTTAAATTGGTCACTGGACCTCTCCCATTAACTTATACATGAACTATTCAGGTTTTAGGTGGCAAATAGTCAAATTCCTACATTGCAGTGACTGACTTTGTATCTTTGGGCAGGAGTCTATGGATTTCCACGATGTCCAGGAGAAATTTCCCATATGTGTGACTTGATAAGAAAGTTTCTGAATCTTGGTGCCTACACTAGAGATGTACAAAATCAGTGAGTATAAGTAGGAATATGGTATTTCTAATCCAAGGCATTCAGAAATACTTAGCCATTGCCATCTCACCGCAGCCTGGTGCAAGCTGAATATTGGCACGACCCAATAAATGAAGAGGAATACAGAAATGGCAGTATTTTCCTAGCAGACATCAATCAGGAGAGGGTGAGTAAAAAGCAAAGATACCATAGTAAAATATGAACATAGGACTTTCCTGAAGTTCTATATTGTCTGTGGGCTGGATTATATTAAAATCATATCATAATATCAGCAGTTTGTGAAGACCACATGGGGCTAAAAAATACCTTCTACATTTGGCTTGCAGGCCTCCAGTTATCCAACTATCCTGCTTAGGATAGTTACAAATAGAAATGCACCGAATCCAGGATTTGGTTCGGGATTCGGCCTTTTTCAGCAGGATTCGGCCGAATCCTTCTTCCCGGCTGAACTGAATCCTTATTTGCATATGCAAATTAGGGCCGGTGAGGGAAATCGTGTGACTTTTTGTGACAAAACAAGGAAGTAAAAATGGTTTCCCCTTCTCACCCCTAATTTGCATATGCAAATTAGGATTCTGTATTTGGCCAAAACTTTTGCAAAGGATTCGGGGGTTTGGCTGAAACCAAAATAGTAGATTCTGTGCACCCCTAGTTACAAATAACAAGATCAGTATCACATTATTGCTAGCATTTTGCTCACGTTGGATCACATTCAATTCAGTGAGAAAAAGGTTTATCATGTGAAAAGTCATGGATGAGATTCAATTTGAGATGCAATTTAATTGACTTTTCACGTGATAACTATGAGATGACTTTTTCTCGCTGAATTGAATCTTGCCCATTATCTCCTCATCAACGCATCTTTATTTTGAAATACTTTTCACTATCCAGGCCACTTTTCTGTCTCTTCTATGTACCCCATCCTTACGAATTCAGTTATTGGAACATCTCTTAAAAAATCTGATGTCAAGTAATATCCCTGTAAAAGACAAACACTGAAAAACTGCTCTGAGTTTTGTATGACAGTCCTAAGGCTAAGCCGCTGTATATTTGTTCTAAATGTTATTGATGTTAGTTAGCACTTTGCCTTTTTCAGTACTTGATACTTCTATGTACAACTTACTATGGCATGGTTACTGGAAAAATCATGGAAGGTATATTCCTCCCAGCATCCTCTATGAAGCAACACAGAGGGTGTGGGCTAGTTAGCTCCCAGTCCTTTAAGGGATCATGTCATTATTTTTATGCTGTAGTGTTTATTTCTAAATTACATTGTTTACACTGCAAATAGTTCACTCTACCATATAAAATTTAATTACCCAACAAGTATATTTTTTAGTTGTAATATTGGTGTGTAGGCAGCCATCTCAGGTAATTTTGCCTGGTCATGTGCTTTCAGAAAGAGCCAGTGCTATGGAACTGCTTTCTGACAGGATATTGTTTCGCCTACTCAATGTACCTGAAGGAATAAAAATGGGACATGGATTTTTACTATTGAGTGCTGTTCTTATATCTACCAGGCAGCTGTTATCTGGTTACCTTCCCATTGTTCTGCTGATGGGCTGCTTTGGGGAAGGGAGGGTGATGATATGATTCCAACTCGCAGAGCACAATTCACATGACTGGAGGCACCTGGGAAATTGACAATATCTTGCCCAATGTCAGGATTCAAAATTAAATATAAAAAAATCAGCTTGGTCTTTTAAAAAAAAAAAATGATTTTAGTGCAGAAGTCTGCTGGAGCAGCACTATTAACGGATACATTTTGGGGGAAAAAAAACATGTTTTCCCATGACAGTATCCCTTTTAGTTAATAGAGAATGGGATGGCAGTAAGCTCCCTCGACAACAGATGGAATTTCAAAGAACTGTGCAAGTGACAGTTTATCAGTTGAACTTTTGTTTGCTAGACCATTGTTTGGTGCTTTTCCCAGAGTAAAATTCCTGGTTTATGAAGACTGCCAGTTTCTGAGCTTACTTGAAGATATACAGTCTGGTACAGGGGCACAACTACAGAGGAAGCAGGAGGTATAGGGGCCCCATGAGGCCCTAATTCATATACAGTTTCAAATAAATATTGGTAAAATAGGTCAACCTGTAGACATTTTGGTGGCCTGAAAAATAATTTGCTGTAGGAACTTACATAAAACAAAGGTGCAGACCAGCTGGAACTTAACCTGTTGTCTCCATCTCTTTTCTGAGAAGGGCGCTGCTGATACTACCATAAGCCTTAGGACACACCGAGTGTTGGTGGTTGTTTGCAGGTTGAGAGAAGTAGATGGGCTTCCTGCCACAGTGTAGTGGAGGTTGGACAAAAAAATGTGAAAGCAGGCATTTTTGAGCCGACCCCAGTTCCGCTGCGTTTCAGTGCAGATCAACAGAGCTGGGGCATAGAGCTAATCCGCTTCTCAATGGAGCAAATGCTTTGTGTGCCCTGGCCCTTAGAGTGATTCCCCCACAATTCATATTTGAAGTAGTAATAGATTTTAAGTTTCATAGTTTTGTACATAAGTGTTTGCCTCCACTGAGAAACTACATCATGTATTTTATTGTAGAATGATAATGTATGTAGAATGCATCTTTCGTATAGCATCCATGAGCTACTCACACTTTATGTACTGTCTCTCCTAGCATGTGAATGAGAGTTACAAAAAGAATCTCCAACTGTTGGAAAAGTTTGTGATGGTGAAATTTCTTAATGACACCATGGTGGATCCTCCCGATACAGAAGTAAGAAATCCACTTTAACCTCAACAGTATTCTCCTCTCAACCCACAATCAGATGGATTGTCAGCAGTGTGTCTTTTTTTTTTTTTTTTTTAGTGGTTTGGGTTCTACAAACCTGGACAAAGCAAAGAGACTATCAGATTACAGGAAAGCAGTTTGTATACTGAGGTAAGCAACTACAGGAACAAAACTGACGATGCTTCAGGGGCACATTCATAAACTGTTCCTCTTAGCAGCTTCCTCTTGTGCTCAGAAATAACACGTTTAGGGAAGTTGGATGCTTTGAATCGTATACTACTTAAATTGGTAAAGCTTTTTTTTTTTTTTATCTTTAAAGGGGTGGTTCACCTTTAAGTTCAATTTTTGTATGTATAGAATGGGCAATTCTAAGCAACTTTTCAATTTGTCTTCATTTTTATCATTTTTTTTTAAAATTATTTGCTTTCTTCTTCTGACTCTTCAGCTTTCAAATTGGGGTCACTGACCCCATCTTAAAACAAATGCTCTGTACGGCTACACATATATTGTTATTGCTACTTGTTATTACTCATCTTTCTATTTAGGCTCTCTCCTATTCATATTCCAGTCTCTTATTCAAATCAATGCATGGTTGCTAAGGTAAGAGAGTGGCTGGATAAAAAGCTAAATAATTCAAAAGCCACATAATTAAAAATGCAAACTAATAGCAAATCGTCTCAGAATATCTCGCTCTATGTCATACTCAAAGGTGAACAACCTCTTGACATAAATATTAGCACTTTTTCAGCCTTCGGTATCACTGTTTAACTAAGCTGTGGTGGATTGTATCAACTGTTTCTTTTCCTGTAGGATCGTTTGGGGCTTAAGGAAATGGAAAAAGCGGGAAAGCTGGTGTTTCTAGGAGTGGAAGGAAATCACCTGCAATTCTCACAAGAGTGGTTTAACAAGAATATAATTCCCTTTCTGCACTGATTTCCATTATTGAAAAGGTCACTATAGCTCCATTTTATTTTCCCTATGAATATGCCCAATGAAAATATTGCATAAGAAATTGTTCTTTTGTTAAGATAGCAGTTTAAGGTTGTCTAAAGTAGGGATGCACCGAATCCACTTTTTTGGATTCGGCCGAACCCCCGAATCCTTCGTGAAAGATTCGGCCGAATACCGAACCGAACCCTAATTTGCATATGCAAATTAGTGGTGGGAAGGGGAAAACATTTTTTACTTCCTTGTTTTCTGACAAAGTCATGCAAATTAGGATTCGGTTTGGCCGGGCAGATGGATTCGGCCGAATCCTGCTGAAAAAGGCCGAACCCTGGCCGAATCCCGAACCGAATCCTGGATTCGGTGCATCCCTAGTCTAAAGCAATAAATTTACAGACCACCTATTGTATAATCCAACAAAAGCATTGCTAGATAAATTGGACTTTAATTGAACTTTACATTACAGGAGGAATTGCCCTGCTGTGGGGAATTCCAATACAGCCGCATTTTCGTAACTCATCGGTCATAGATATAGTGTTCTCAAATTGTTTCCCTTTCTCAAGGCCACTTGGGTGCAAGAATTAATACGAGACCCCCTAAAACTATGCAAGGAAAGGTTCTCCTGTATTAGACACAGCCTTAGGAAAAATGGAGGCATAGTGACCTTTTAAACATGTCCTATAAATGAAGGCACTTTAGTCAGGGATCTTGTAAGGTTAAAAAGTAATTTGCTCGTACTAATGTAGATGTAAATATTTTTTTAATAAGAGATCACAGTGCCAGAGAAACATGTCAATACATTTTAACGCAGCAATAAAAAAAAACAATATTTTTGGAAAGCTACACTGGTTTTTTTATTATAACTCTGGAACCTTTAAAATGTATTAGTCTGATATTTGCTGAAGTATCTGAGCCATTGGTTCTGTTAATGGCAGCTAATTAACAAAGAGAGATTTCAGATTTTCAAGGAACAAATAACTAAACCTTGCAGAGTTTGTGTTTGGCTAGGCAATATCTGCAATTTGTCTGCGTGTGTATTTTAGGGATGCCCCGAATCCACTATTTTGGATTCAGCTGAACCCTCGAATCCTTTGCGAATTCTGGATTCGTGCATCCCTAGTGTATTTTCAAATTCTTCAAAAAACAAGCAGGTACGTTGGCAAGTATAGTAAGTAAAAACCATACACTAATTTCACTTTCACTGCCCCAGTAAGGGACTTGCCACACAACGTTCCCACTAATTCTCATAGGCTATGAAAAAACAACCCTGTGGTCCAAAAAGTACTGAATGGCCATATAAAATATTCTATGTGCTCACATTGAATATTAAGAGGGTGGTTCACCTTTAAGTTAACATTTAGTGTGTTATAGAATGGCCAATTCTAAGCACATTTTCAGTTTTTCATTTTTTATACTTTTTTTTTTTAATAATTAGCCTTTTTTGTTCTGACTTTTCAAATGGGGGTCACTGAACCCATCTAAAAAAAAATAAAAGCTCTGTAAGGATACAAATGTATTTTTGTTGCGGCTTTTCATTATTCTTCATCTTTCTATTCAGGTAATTTGCTTTTCATATTCCAGTGTCTCATTTAAATCGATGCATGGTTGCTAGGGTCATTTGGACCCTAGCAACCAGATTGCTGAAATGGCAAACTGGAGAGCTGCTGAATAACTTTTTTTTAAAAGTCTGATGACTCCTTTTCATTACTCGAACAGTTTTTATTGTTTATGTACACATTTTAAACTACTTTACAATTTCGTTACCAATAACCAGTTATCTGTCTCTTCTGCGGCACTGCGTTGTTGCCCCTTGTATCAATATCCAGTTAACTGTACATTTTTACTCAAGGCCCCTGACCCAGCAATTCATTCCAATAGCAAAGAGGTGTGGCCCTGATGCCATTTTAAAGGCAGCTATACTGGTACATGCTGCAGTTCAAATCAGATTTGCAGCTGTCCCAAGTCCTTAAAGGGCATGTCAACTCTAAAAATAAGTTTACCTAATAAAGAAAAACATAATTCTAAGCATCTATCCAATTTACATTTATTAAAAATGTTCAGTGCTTTTAACGTTATTTGTAAACACAATTGCTATTGAAAACAGCATTTGCTTAACTCCTGGTTGTTACTTTTTAAACAATGTTGCAAAAGTCTCAGTTCCTCAGCAAAGTTCTTACATTGGTTCAACAGTCTGAGCCATCAGGGCAGAGAATAGAAACTCCACTTTCAATAGCAATACATATACAATTTGTAATGAGTGTATATTGAAAAGTTGCTTAGAATTCGGTTTTCTTTTATTAAGCAAAATGTTATTTTTTGGTTAACATTCCTTTTAAAAAAGGTATCTAAACCCAATAAATGAATTAATTTCAACTTACTCAGGGTGCTTCTGTGAGCATGTTTGCAATTTACATATGTTTTCTAAGTTTAGGGGATTGAGATATTTGCATTTTTTTTTGACTACGAATTCTAGGCTTTTTGGTCCAACTGAGAGAAATCCAAAAGTAAACTGATAGAAGAAGTGCAGTTAGGGTCACTGATACTCTTCAAGAAATAGTTGGGCTGAAAATCTGCCTAGCAGTGGGAAACTGCCAATGTTTTAAAAAGCACTAAAAATAGAAAATTAATGTTAACTGACACTGAAACATTTCCCTTGAAATTGGCACCTAAAGATTATCTAGCATTATGCAGTAAATTTGTTTGTTTGAATGGAAAGAAATTCCCATGCTGATATATAATAGGATCATGATACATCAGCCCCCCCCCCCCCAAATAATAGTATTAGTGATTCCCGTTTTATATTAAGACCTTCTCCTGCATTAATGAAGCACACATCAATGTATGGCATACGCAGTATGCTAATTAATTCACAAAGAATAACAGGCCTTTGTATGCCAGATGCTTCAATAATTTGAATTTGCAGTTTCAAATATATCTGTACAACAGTAATAAGTCAGACTGTAACAATTTCTACCAACAGTAATGTTTTCTTCTTAGGAAACAGGACAGTTGCAAGTTTCCTTTAACATTGATTCTTTAATAAAATGCTTGATTTGTAAACTCATTGTATAATCCATAATTTGTGCAGGGGCTGCACTGGTTCCCTTAATATGTGGGTCAGAGCCCACTTAGCACGAAATGTTCAGTACACATTGGCATAACATTAGTTTCTGGATCAGTAGAGAAGTTACAGGTCAGAAAGGAAGTTTGCATATTTTTTTTTTTAAAGACGTAAGGGGAAAACAGAAAACCCTAGAAATGCTGGAAAGAAAATTCAAGATATTAAATATATGGGGGCTGCAACAGTTCTTTTGTGCAGTCTGAGAACAACATACACAAAGCCATTACCAAAGTGCTCTGTACCCTTTATTACTTTGGTCCAATTAACCATTTACTGGTCATCCAACCTCTAGCCACAATAATTTGAACAAATATTCTGTAACCCCATGGACTGGCATGGGCACAAGGGAATAGATATGAATAGCAAGCGCAGCTCTTCAAGGGGATTCTGGCACTAGTTAGATGTTATATAGCAGAATGCTATGCAGAAGATAGCTGTGAGCAAGAAGCTTCTAACCTACAGCTAGAATAATCCCCGAGATAAGCAGCAGAGAGAACACAGGAGATAAAGAGGACACAGTGTCCAGGCCGTGGTCTGTTCCTGCAGACAAATAACCGTGTTTATCCTGCAATCTCTGTCACTGTGGTCACCAACTTCTGACCATTCCACAGACTTTTAAACTGCTCTGGTACTGGAAATTCATTCTGTAAATACAAAAAATAAAAAATTCTAATATACAAGAAAAATGATAAAAAGAATAAAGTAATTGCAGACAGAGGAGGAAAAAAAATCTTACAAAATCTCCTCCACTGGTAGGAACCAGAACATTCATCTCTGAGGATTTGGCGCTGATGATCTCACAGGCCAAGCTGTCTTGACTTAAGTACACGTGGCAGCCATCAGTCTTATTGATAGATATTGTTGGCACTTTACCCATCACCTGCAGATGAAAATGGAATAATCGAAAACTTGGGTAAATCCAATAAGAAGCACTAGCATGCCTACTGGGAAATTGGGGTGTTGCAGGGCCAGGCTGGCTAAGTACAGCCTCGTTCACTGGATGGGGGCATCTGTAATGTGATCAGGAGACAAAACAAACAGATCTGGCTGATTTGGGAAGGGAATTTATGATATATTGCTAGCTTTATTATTTATTGCTAACTTTCCAAGAGTTTTTCTAAGCCACACAGGAGCCAAAATCAGCTAGCTGAAATACGCTGCCTGATTTCAGCCCTACCACGGGCAGTAACCTCCTCTTTTCCACATTCTTAAGAGTTGAATCGGCTTTGACGTGAACAGACTC
Organism: Xenopus laevis; assembly: GCF_017654675.1. Taxonomy (NCBI): domain Eukaryota; kingdom Metazoa; phylum Chordata; class Amphibia; order Anura; family Pipidae; genus Xenopus; species Xenopus laevis. The sequence goes on from NC_054373.1 coordinate 94,500,132, forward strand.
GGTTGATTTCATCAAAGTCTTCTGAATGTGGAAAAGAGGAGGCTACTGCCCGTGGTAGGGCTGAAAACCAAAAGCATATTTCAGCTAGCTGGTTTCAGCCCCTGTGTGGCCCTACTTTGAGGATCCAGGCCTGTGCCAGCCTCTTCTGATGTTTCCTCTTCTGATCTGAAACAAATACATTATATAACCCCTTTACTTTTACGTATTTTAAAATCTTCTGTTGGGGTACCAATAAATCTCATTAAAAAAAAAAAAAATCACTGGGAAATAATGAGCAGTCACTGGCAATCCATTTATGTAACTGTATCTGGGGTACAGCTAGAGGAAATATTAGTGCAATTTTCACGTACCTGCACTTTAACATCTTTTGAGTTAATGATCTCTACTATGCCAACAGCATCTTCAAAGACCAGCCCAAGTTTCTTGCAGTTGTCTGGCGAAAGAGGTGATTAAACTTTAGTTATGACAACTGCTAGATCCATCTGCACCAAGCATAGATAATTTTGCCATGCTTCTTACCCACAGTAATGGAATTGATCTTTCCTTTCACCTGCAAGGTACTGTTCACACACTTGTAGATATATACAACCTGCTTGAGTTCTGTGTCCGTGATCTCCAGATTGGACACATTCTCCTGGTTCTCCTGTTGATCAAAATAGAAGGCATGAATTCTTTTCATGAATTAAAAAACAAAAACATATGCATTGTATATCATTTATGTATATATTTATTGCACATGAGAAGTAAATCACTGTTCAAAGTAAGAAGCAGACTGAAGCAACAATGGAAAAAAAGCAGATCACAGTGTTGGTGATCCCCCACAGAGTGCATAGCTTTGGTGACCTACAGTTTCAGTGATCTTGATTTTTATCTTAACTGTACTATAGAATAGTGTGCCAACCGCTTCATATGAATTTGCATGTGTTTACCTGACAACCCTGTTCCAGAAATGCATAAATAAATGCTCTTCTGTCCGTATTGGCAAACATAATGTGTAATCTGAGGGAAGTACAACAGTGCACTTAGAGTAGCAGTAGAGTAGACTGTCAATTTCCAGATTTTAAAAGAAATAAATGCATAATATGTGTGGGAGAAAGAGTCCTTCCTTGAATCTGCTTTTTTTCCCCACAGACATCTCCCTAAATGTGCAGCACAGAAACCAGAGCTGCCTCTATTACCTATAGTTGGTGACTGCTCGATTGTATCCAGCTTTAGCTTTTAAATGATCAAATAAAGACAGAGATAAGGAAAAAGAGTCATAAGACTTGAAGTTGGGAATGGAATGGGGGAGGCTAGCTAGAGAAATCTATACACGGATACACCCGAGATATGCCGGGTCAACCCAGTTTATTTGCTTCTTTAGACCTATTCTTAACTTCCTGTGAAAACTACTAAACAGAACTGAACCACTGAACAATATTAAGGCATCTATATTACATATCTATTTGTTTTGCCATTCAAGGGCAGATTTAAGATGCCAACCCGGTACAGAAGAGACAAGATCATCCTATTCTTGGCCAAATCAGGCTACCTTTCCATTTTCTATAATTTTATAGTTTACATCCCCTTTAATATCTGCTGGGGGATGTATCTTGTGCAGATGGCTCTCTTTTTTACCTAAATCAATTTAAATCAATTTATTTTACCCATATGAGTATATTTTGTTTCTGGCAAATAATAGAAGTTCTGTCTTTTTTTTTGGTAGGAATTAAAGATACACACAATCCCACAGGATTAAGTCTCCTTTTTTCTGAGGGCTCATTAATATTTAGAACACCTCAGACTGGGAATGCCAGTGACTGATTTAAAGGGCTAAGAAAACTTAGCTAAGGCTAAATAAATAGAAGCACTGAACTTATGAACTGCACAAAAACATGAAATCTGAACTTGTAACGTGGCAGAAGAATCGTGTGTAAAAATAAAATTGAAAACTTGCTTAGTGCTGAGGAGTAACATTTACTTTAACAGCTGCATCATTGTCCCTGATACTAGAAGATTTGGATACACAAAAAACAAAATCCCTTCAAAAACTTCAACCCCTGTGGACACAGTGCTGATATAAAGAGCTGACTTAAGATACAGATTTTTTTCTACCTGTAGCCAGGGATGTGGTAGATGCCAACAGAATTTGACACCCTATTTTGTCTTGATCACCCCCAATTGAAGGAGGCTTGTACCACCATATAACGTAAATCTGGATTCCTTGCATCCAACCATAAAGGCATGAGAACCAATGAGAAAGCCTAAAAGATGCAAAGAACATCTGACACTACAGGAGAGCCAAGATGGGGACAGCTGCAAGGCTGGAGATCATAAAGTTGAGCTAAAGATTGCTGTATCAAAAAGGCAAAATCTGCCGGAGACTGGAGAGTGTATTCTACGAGGAGAAATTACTACAGTTGGGCTAAGATTTGTCCTGCAAATTTTCCAGTCTATATAACATGAGAAACAGTCCCGCTGCCCTCCGCAGCAAAATCCAGTGTCTGTATTCACAGGTGCTTCATTGGCCTGTGTGCAGATACACGGAGTGGAATTCGGAGCCGATACAGCACATGTGAATGCAGACATCAAAGCAGGATAAGAAAAGCTGTTAAACAGCTTATACATAGGCCATGACACAGACCTGTGTTGCATTAGCCTAAAGGGATGGTATGAGTCTTCAGAATAGCTTCTAACAGCATAGCACAAGCAAACCAATTCTAATTACACCACAGAACTCACCACTTTCCATTTTTTGCCCTCCAGCTCCAGTACAGGAGGCTGCTTCTTCACCACAACGGGCTTTGCTGCAGGAGCACTGACATTTGTGGGTTTGGGAGAAGTAAAGGGTTTGGGACCAGAGCGGACTGGACCTCCATGAGTCTTCAGAGAAGGATTCTTATGGGTCTTCATGTTGTCAGAAACATGCTTCAAACCTATCAGAAAAACGGGGAAAAAGCATTGAAGTAAAGTCTTTGCAAGAACAAAGCTGTTTACTTAATAGTATAGCAATTTAAAAGAAAAGAAAAAAATTGTATGCATAAAGAACGTTTATAAAGGTGAAACAAAAACATTGCCTGATGTGCAATCACTTAATCGTAGCCCGCAATTATCATTACAAACCTGGTATAATTAGGGGCTTAACCTCTACTGAATGGAATCTGGTAGTGCACTGGAATTGCCCCTTATTTTGAATCTACTAATTTGATGTACACAATGGGTTCTATACTTTTATACTTCTATACATTTTAAAATAGTCAACAGTAAGTGTAAGTGTATTTATTTAAATTCAGCTAAATAAAAGACCATTTTGGGCTTACATCAACATGTTTATAATATGGGGACAATTATATAAGTTGCAGTAAATGTAGAATATAAACTCACTGAACACCCAAGTAACATAGCCAGCGTTCGTAGGTTAAGCGGTGGGAGTTTGTTCAATATGCTAATTTGTGCTAAAACTCAAAGTTAACACAAAAGGGCATGGCAGTGCAATATTTTACACATGTACATTTTGAGAATGTGAGTTAAAGGTCCTGAAGCTATCTTTCTGGTTATTTTTTGTTGTTGTATGTATAAAAACATATTATAAGGTTATATAATTTGCTTTCCATTGAGCCTTGTGTGATAATGCTATCAGTGCAGCTTATTGGCATTGTGGGTGTGTGCAGAACCAGAAGAGCAGGCAATAACAGAAAATCTTAGGCACTCCCCAAAGTTTGCTTCCAGTCTCTTATGAATCTAGGACTGAAAACTGCCATACAAAAGAATATACAGAGCCGTAAGCTAGTGATCTCCCCATTTGCTTTAAGCTGGGTGCTTAGCCTGGCTTTTTTTGTAAGGCAGCTCTGCACCCACCTCACTGTTGAAAACAATGCTCTTAAAAGCCTTCCCAACATCAGCTGCCTTAACGGAACACTTTTTACAGAAGCAGGCATGACTGTGACCTTCTGCAAATTCACCACTTGTTTTATTTGCAAAAGCGCACAGTCTTGCCAACTTTGGTAGAATGCATTCTAATACAGCGACCAAGGTAAGGTCTATTAAGTTTTACAAAAGAAAACTTACAGCAACCAATAATATAAAGCATTTTTACCGAACCCTCTTTCCACCCTCTGAACAGATTCCTCTTTTTACCTTTGGTGATATTCTCTCCTTGATTAAGTTGTGCAAAAAGCTGAGAACGGCTCACACTGTCATCAGCTGGAGCAGAGGCTGGTGCAGGAGGAGGAGGAGGTGGAGGACCACCAGGTGGAGGAGGTGGAGGGCCTGCCCTGGGTGCTGGTGGAGCAGCTGGAGCAGGAGCAGCACTTGAAGCCTTGGGACCCTAAGAATGTACAGGATAATGGTAATTTACCAAAAACAGACAACAGGTAAGATAAAAAGTGAGAGCCTTACGTACCGTCTTTTTCCAAGTTAGACCAGTTGTGTGATGTTCTTTAATATAAGTCTGCATGTCAGTCCAAATATTTAAATATGCTCGGACCCAGTCAGCATGTTTTTTATCCCTACAAATAAAAAAATAAAAGTGATCTCTATTCCTGATAGAAGCCAAATGCTTTTGCACAGAACATTCCACGTATAGCAACACACACACACACACACACACACACACACACACACACACACACACACACACCTGTAACAGAACCTTTCACTCTTTTTAGAATAATAAACCCATTTCTGGTTTCAACATTTTTTGTACCCCCTTAGCTCAGGACATGTTTTAATCTCTAAAATGACCCTAATTAGCCTTCAGGCTGGGCTCTATATTAAACTGCAGTGGATGACATCAGGGGGTGAGGTCAGGGTCTGATATTCCTAATCCATCAGGTTTCTAGAATACATGTAGATTTACTGTGTGGTAGGACATCTAAAGTTTGGAATCCTCAACCCTTTTCATAAAACTTAGGACACCATTAAATTTGTATGGCAGCACATGAAATGAACACAATATCAAGTGTATCACATTAGACACCACTTTAATGTAATGTTGCAACAAAGAATAGAAACTTCTAATAAACCAAAAACAGACTTATTATTATATTATTATTACTAACTGGCAATGGGCAGAGTCCCCCCTCCTCCCTAGGTCACCACATTGTTACAACGTGGCATAGTAAGCCTGTTCCTAACAAGACGACACACTGAGGTGGTTAATGTGTCTGGACTTAGAGAGCACAAAGTGTTATTTCACTCTCGTTTTCTCTGTATTTCCATATAATTCTTTTTTTTCCTCCCTTCTCTCTCTCCTTCAAGCTGGGTCGCATTCATATCCATCTCGGGCCGCAGGTTGGACACCCCTGCTGTAAACTGTTCTAAATGGATACATTTAGTTGATACATTTCTTATCTTTGTCCCTGGTGAGCAGAATCTCTGGGTTTCATTACAGGCAGCTGTTAGACTTGATACAATAGTTGCTAATAATCCAGAGATGCTGCTGAGAAATGTATCCACTCAATGTTGCAAAATTGTTTAGAGTCTGCACCTGAATTACTGAGCTGTCGGACCCAAACACCAGAGACACGAACATTCAACTTTAATCTTAGATTTTGGAAAAACATAAAAAAAATAAAATAATGGAAAGTAATTGAAAAAAGTCTTTATTTCTGGGGAACAATCTAAAAACAACTGAATTGACGAAAGTGTTTGGAAGGTGAACAACCCCTTTAACATGGGAATCTATTAAGATTCACCAATTGATTTCTCATCTCTCCAAAGCATCTCTTATGATCTCAACTGGCAATTCCCCAGTCAGGGTAAAACAACACTATGCTACATAAATCACCAGGGAAGAATCGCAGGAGGCTTAAAGTTCAAAACAGAAGCACACCATGTTCAAGCATTTCAGACTTCAGGAGAATAAAATGGCACAACAAGCTAAACATGTTGGTTGCATTACATGGGCTTGCAAACAATGACAAAAACTGGCTAGTGGTGTCTTGTAACTCGTATTCACTTATCCCTGGTCTGCATGTACTTCTGGGTAACCAAAAGAATCAAGTGATACCAACAGTCTTTCTGTTGGAAATCGTTATACTTGCCTAGTGTGGTTTACAGACGTGAAGACTATGGAATAGAACTACACATGGTGTTTTCATGAGAATGCTATTTTCTGTCTGTTCATATGGCACAATGCCAAAGGATAATCCCAAACATACTCCCAAACTAAACAAAGACAGTTGCAAGCCTGCATTACCACAAGAATCTGCTATTCTGGATTTGTGTCCCTGCACAGAGTTTAGTCACAACTTGCTACTGGGGAAATTGGAGGTGCTTTAGGGTGAATAGCTATATTAAGATCACTCCCTCAAGTATTGACAATCAAAATATGTTGTGTTACTCGGCCATTGACATCTGCAAGCAGCAGTGTATACAATGTGCCTTAAAGATAGAGTGCAACTAACCCTGCTTTGTCTTGCAGGACTTGTCTCTTATATGAAATAGTCATGATTCCTCCATGTAAGCACAAAACTATATTTTCAGCTTTATAATAAATAACCTCCCCCAAAACTGCATTTCTACTTATTATACATTGTTTTTAGACAAAAAGTAAACACTTGGCTGATATATGGAGCCTTTGCAGAAGTGCCAGTCAACATTTGTCAAAGCCGGTTTGGCTTTATTGATATATGGAGCCATTGCAGCAGTTTCCAAGAATTTTAGCAGAAAGCTTCATCTGCTCTTAGTTTTGACTGCAAGCACCACCAAGTGGCAGAGCGGAGAGGATGAGGTGTGCAATATGAATGCTTCTAACTAAAACACCTGAGTTTATACTGCAGATTTATTTCATTTTGGTCCTAACAACTTGCACTAGAATAAAAAAAGAATAAAAAATATGAACAAAAAGTGTCAACTTAAAATAAAAAGACATAGAAAGGGATTAGAACAGAGAAACCACTGTGCACTGCTGCTTTAAAAACGGAATATGAATTATATGACACTAATGATATCATGAATCCTAAAAAACAAGTCATCCATCCATTTTAATGCAACAATGCTTTGCAAACAAATTAAAATATTTAATAATAAGAAAACAGCTTACTGTAAAGGACAACTTACACATCTTTATATTCCTTCAGTACTCTGTTGGTGTAAAACATGGCAGCATCCGCCATTTCTTTTACAAAGGGACCTGGTTTAGGCGCCTAGGAGGAGAAAAAGAAGGCATCAGCAAATCATCGTCTAAGCACAATTTGCTTAATGCCCCTAGTCAGAGGGCAAAATAGCCCTTTTTTACATTACATCATTCCATTATAACCTGTTCAACAAATATGCTGCATTCAGGACAATCACAAGACAAAAACTTAATTCAATTATCTCAACAAGAAGTCAGAAAACAAAATCTTGGTAACACTATTATGGTCTAAGAGGGGGAAGTTAAAGGGCACCTGTCACCCAAATATAAAAAAAAAACTGTATTATAAGAGTAAACATGAAGTATAATTTTTTTTTTAAACCATTTATACTTGTTTTAAACTTTTTGACTCAGCTGTCAATCATATCTTTCCTGTACCTCCTCTATGCCTAAAGGTGATCATAGACGTTACAATTACTACTTTCCTGGAAAAGATCTTTCCAAGAAAGATTGTTCATTTCAATACACACGTGTAAAGCTGAATAGTCAGATATACAGGTAGAAACAATAGAATTCTACCTGTATCTGATGATTCAGCACTTACAATCGCCGATATTCCCACAGGAGACTCCTGATAAAGCTAGTTAATGAGGGAATACCCTTGATCAAGCTTACACATAAAGCCAGAGGTACGGCCTGTACATTTGATAAGATATGGAGTCCCTGGTGGGAGTCAGGCCCTGGCACTCAACCTAGGAATGACAAATTGAATGAAGTAGCCCAGTTGCAAGTAATTACTTAACTAAAGTCAGACAATACAATTAGCCCAAAGACCAACTAGCTTAACAGATATTGATAAGCAGGGGAATTATAGAAATAACATGCAGGGCAAGATCATATAAAAAAAAAAATAAATAAATAAAAAAAAAGCAGTTTATAAATTTTTAACTTACCACAGCCACCCAACCTAGGGCAGGGACACTTTCATTTAATGAAGACAAATGATTGAACAATTTACTCCCTCGATTCTTCTCTCGAAAATCCTGCACAGCTTGAATTTTTCCAGAGAGGGGGGCAAAGATAGCAGATAGATCTTTCTATGCAAGAGATGAGGATGGAGAAACAATTACCAGATCTTCACACAAACTACAGTAAAATCCCGTTTTACGTCCCCGGATTTTAAGGTTTCCCGTAATTGACAATGTTTATTTGCAGTTCCATACAGTTAAGCGGCATCTTTTTTCCCCCAGTTTTGGCACCGTCCCTTGGAAAATGTAAAATCACTGTTTTACTGTAGATACTACAATGAGTAGTGGAGCTTCAAATTAAAATAAAATTTTAATATAATTTCAAGGAGTATTCTGCGCTGGTCATTTGATATATCTGTACTATATTTGACACTGTTCTAAAGTCCTTCAGAATAGGACTTTAAAGATATAACAATAACCGTGACAAAATACTTAAAATACAGACCCCACAATCAGTAAATGTCTTTAGTTTCCACCAGATTGCAGATAAAATATCAGGAAGGCAATAGGCAATATAAATGCCTGTGACATTCCAAAAACATACAAGAAAGTGAACAGATTTCTCATAAAAATTTGAGCTCCACTGCTGAAGGAACATCATGTGAATGATGTATAATCTTTGTAAAAGTGCTGTGGAATGTTTAAGGGCTCTGCAAATAAATGGATAATAATAGCAATTGAAGAAAAACCCAATTGCGAAAGTGTCAAACTCTGCTTAATTATACACAGATTTACACAGCATTCTGTTCTGGCATTAGACATTTGCGTAACCAACTTATAACTGTATATGTTATGTTCATGAAAGAGACACTCACCTCTGCTGGCTGCTGATACTGAGAGGCCATCACCAAAATGTCTCTCTGCAATTGTATGCCTGACCTAAACAGATCAGCCTGTAAGTCAAGGGAAAGAGAACTTATTTTTTTTAAATAAAAATAACCCAACCAAACAATCTGTAATGGTCATGTGGAAAATAATGGACAAATAAAAAATCCAGCCATCAGGGTTAAAATGGAGTGTTACTGCACTACCGCTCTAAAATTCAAAAAATTTGGTCTGTCCCTTCCCCAATTCAATCAGCGGCACAATGGAAATATTTGATTTTTCATGTATAGTGTCCCTATATGTCCATTCATATTAACCCTCAACAAAGTATAAAAATCAGGGATAGACCACAAGTGTTAAGCTGCCAATAGATGTAAAGATTTTTAAAAGATCCGATCGTCATCGTGAGAACACTATTATCTCAAAACGATCGTACGAATTGTCCATCAACTTAAAAGACCATTTCAGGCGATATTGCCAGGAAAACAAAGGGTAGCTGCCTGCTTGTCCCTGCAAACATAGATAGATTGCACTGGGACGATAAAGATTTTTTAACCTGGCCAATCAATTTTCTGACAGATGTCGGCCGAAAAATCGTAAGATGTACGATCATTCGAATCCCACTAACTGCACAATAATTTCGAAGGATTGGTCGGACTTCGCTAAAAATCTTTGCGTCTATGTGGACCTTTAATTGCACAAAAGATGAAGAGATCATTGTTTTTCCACCCTTCACTATCATCCCCTCCAGCACTACTAAAACATCCCAAAGAATCACTGTATAAAGCCATATAATGCAGAATTCAACTCTACATGTTCCAAATGAGTAAGTTTGGCACTTTTACAGTGACCCCAAGTTGTCTACAAAATTCAATTTTGAGTATCAAAGGGATTTATTCTACTACACAGCCACCCAACATGTCCTTTTATATGCATACATTAAAATTTCAGTCCCACAAGACATGTTAACTTACTTTCCAGCCCACTGTAATATTCCTTGCAATTGGAAAATTAATTCTATCTGTAACATTTTGTCCCCACTAACCTGCTTCTCAACATCCCCACCAATCTCTTTGCTCTTCTTCATGAATTCTGCCACTGGCCCATTAATGAGATTATCATATGCCTGAACATATACAGCTGTATCTGTAAGTATAAATGCAAATAAGTTACAATTCATTAAAAAGGATATACCCAAAACATCATAGAAAATAGTTGGAAACATACAACTGATCTAGAGCATTTCACAAACCTGCAGAAGATGCATCTCCACCAGAGCCTGCAGCAAGAGTCTCCAATTTTGCAACAGCCTTCTCCAGGCGATCAACTAGGCCGTGAATATCTGCCATGACTGGGGGAAGACAAAAAAAAAACAAAAAACGGATGTCAGCTCTGACAATGCAAGAAAATAAATAGACTGCACTGACCACACTGGCTTCTGAAAAAAACACAGCAAAAAACTAACTATATATCAGTAAAATTGCTATTTCATAAATTTCTTCTTAGGAGGAAAAGGAAATCTATGTGTTCATACGGTTATATTATGAAGCAAGTTAAACCATGGTATCATCTAAAATCATAAGGGACAACAGTGCAAAAAGTAAACAATGGCACAGACTAAGACAGGTTTCAGCATCAACACTGGGTAAGAAAAACTAATTTTAAACCCTGAGGGCAATTTATGTTTCCATTTGCAAGTCCTTTTCAGCAGTATGAAAACCAGTCACGTCAGCAGAAATTAAAGCAAGACATGCAAATTCATTAACAAACTACCCACTTGCTGGAAAACAAATCACTCATTATCATATTTTACACCAATCAGACAGGCACTCATTATTATATCTAACTTTCAATAAAACAAAGGGCATCTTGTCATTACGTTTGTAAACATTAAAACATCTTTTCAAACAAGAATAAATAGCCATTCAATTCAACACAATTTTTAGCAATTGTTTATTCATGTAGCCCAAAAGTTTAGTTCACACAAGGGATTTAAAGGGCAACTACAAGCTAATTGCATTCTTATTGAACAGTGCTGCTGTTCTATATGCCTCAGTCACCAAACACAAGTTAATTAAATTAAGAAAGGTCCCCCCCAAGCAATATTACTATCTTCTGGCTTCCTCTTGCTCTTCAGGGGCAAAGCTGTCTTTAGTACCTTGCACTAGCCTACATGCTGTATTCTAGTGTCAGACCTTAAAAGGGGAAGCTATGTCAGAATTTAAGTGGGTGATCTAAGTTCTATAGCATCATGTGACAAATCAGCCAAAAATAAGGAAAATGATCACATTTTCTTACAAGCTTTTGCCCTTAGACTAAACTTCCAAACTAATGAAAACCCCTACCCTCCATAGTTCCCCCCTCCTTGCCCCCCCACCACACAGGTGTTAATATCTGTAAATGCTCCGAAGCCCTTACTTATCCCTCGATGCGGAATCGGCGCAGCGGAACTCACAGGTGCCATCTTCACCGCTTCAGGAATCTTCAAGTCCCTTCAGCAATTTCCGTGGCTGTCAGCGCATGTGCAGTTGTTTGGGACTGGCATATTGCTACAACTGCGTATGCGCTGATAGGCTGCTTACTTTCCGAAGACTCCCAAAGCGGTGAAGATGTCGCCCTGAGCTCTTCTGCGCTGACTCTGCATCGAGGGGTAATTAAAGACTTAGGGAAATTAATATCTGTGCGGGGGGAAACAGGGAGGGGGTTCATTAGTTTGGGGGTTTAGTTCTCCTTTACGTGGTGATACACAGGGGTCAAATATATTCCATGAGTTTCAGACTAATGTAGAAAAAAAACATCTTATGAAAAAAAAAGACCAATACTTCAAAGAAAATATTTTTTTTGCTGAAGTTCAAAAGTCCTCTATACTATATAAAAGTATACAGTTTCTCTTTCTGTGCTGCAGGCCCTTTAATAGAGTATTTATAATTCAAGGGACAGCCCATGTAAAAAGGGATGCGGTAGGTCACAACCTTAAGTTTGAAAGTCACTGTTTTTACATGTAAAGGGCTACTGAATTAACAACTTCAACAAGTCTGAGCAAAAACCTGCACATACCATTCACACAGAAGTGATCAACAAAGACCACACAATAATCTGTAACAAGCATCTGTGCTGCTCTACAAGAATGTGCCTCTCCCACATTCCCAAATTATTTGATCCAAAATCTACACGTTGAACTTTCCAGTAGTTTTCAATATATATATATCTTGATTCAGGCACAGGGCTATTTCACCAAGGTGCAGCAAGCTGATAACTTACAATCAACAAAACATTGTTAGCATTACTACTGGCAACGGCAAGAAACAATCTAGGCTCAAAAAAGTAATTATCCTTCAGAGGTTAGGAAAGATGTAAAAAATTTGTATTTTCAACAGATCAGTTTACAAACACCTATTTTATGAACACCAACTTCAAAGGTATCATACATGGATAGATCCTAAAATAATTTACTGACACCCACAATGCATTTGTTTTTAAAATATATATTGTAGGTACCAGTAATTAAAATTTCAACAGAGGTAATGCTAACAAACAGTGTTAAAGCAGCTTGATTTAGCAAGGCAGCAACTTCTTACAAAACAACTGCACTTCCTCATTTTAAGGGCTCTTACAGACGAGCGTTTTTAGCTGCGCTCCAGTTTCATGCGTTCAGCCGCAGGGGAGCGCAGGAGTAGATGCACTGAATTCTTTTCAATGGGGCTGTACTCACACAGACGCATGTAAGCGCCAAACGCAGGAAAAATGGAACATGCTGCGTCCCAACCTGCGTTCAGTGTCTACGTGTGTCTGTGCGAGTACAGCCCCATTGAAAAGAATTCAGTGCGTCTACTCCTGCGCTCCCCTGCGGCTGAACGCATGAAACTGGAGCGCAGCTAAAAACGTTTGTCTGTAAGAGCCCTTAAAATGAGGAAGTGCAGTTGTTTTGTTCCGGTTTCATGCGTTCAGCCGCAGGGGAGCGCAGCTAAAAAACGTTCATCCGTAAGAGCCCTAAAGCTCTGTATAATTACTGTTTAAAATTGAGAAAACATTCCCCTGCAGTTAATATAAAGTGCTGTATATGTCGGCACTAAATAAGTAAAAGATAATAAGGCTCAAATGAATACAGTAATGATGTTCAATGCACTATGCCCTGCAGTTGCACCAAAATGCTCAGAACAGGCCTCCTAGTAGGTGATGAGTGTAAAGACTAAACCTTGTTACATGAGATATACATATATAAAGCAATGTGGCACTTTGTCCATTCTGTTATCTGAACTCCAACACTAAGTCTAATGAGAGCCATTTGGGAGTTGCAGCTTCACACAAGTAACTCGGGCATGCAGTGTGCATGTTATAAGCTACACTGAGGCAGAATAACAAGGTACAACATCTATAAGAATGTATGGCAGCTGCTAGCCAATGTCCCTACTTGGTATTAATATTTTAATTGTGTATTAATAATTTCAAATAGCAATATATTATCAATATAAAAATGTCTTATGCCCAAAGAGGGCACAAAATGGTTTTGCTGAAAGGGCTGTAACTTCAAGTTAACTTCTAGTTGTGCAAATGAGCCACATTCCCCAGCCTTCAAGTGAGGTTCACTATAAAAAGACTGTCTGCTACACATTGTGGAGTCATTTAGATGCTGGGAGATACTCATACAATACAATTACATAAGAAATATGCGATTGCGGATAACAGATATATATTATCTAGTCAGCACTTACCACACAGGTTTTACACACACAATTTGCCCGCAACACCCTGCAGTCTACTCTGCACAAGATACCGGCTTGTCTCTGCCCCGCCCTACTTACCTCCACCGATTCACAGTCTCTCGCACTGCCCCACTTCCGGCAGCCACTTCCCAGTGTGCCGCCTTCCAAGCTACTTCCGTGTGGCTTTTTCAATTTGTGGGAGGAACCCGATGTTCGATTCGCTGTAGATTAAATATAGTCGTTTCCTTGTGTCGACGTTTAGCCCTGGCAATAATGTACAGCTGATATAACTGGGGTGTGATAAAAGCATTCATGACGTATGTTTTGATCCTCTGTGTTACCTCTGCTAATCTATTTGACATAATAATACTATTGGTTTCAATTTCGCCACTGAAAATGACTTTAGAATTGTCCGTAGTTCTCGTGCAACGCATTTATTGTTCCGGTCATGTGGCACGAACGAGCTACGAACGTGTGTGTGTCTGTTTCTTCAATCTGTTACCAAAGATGGTCACAGACTGAGAGCTTGATGTGGGGTGGGGCTGGGAGTAAGCGGTGACTGACAGCGTATATCAAACAGGACGGAAGTTGCCAGTAAGAAAAAAGAAAAAGCGCGATTTTGCATAGTCATACACAAGTAGAACTCCAACCCCTTAGGGCATTTTTTTCCGTACCAAAAAAGTAAAAATGATTGCATGCAACGAGAAAGGCAAGGTCAACCTATTTTTGGGCAGCTGCCCCAGATCTTGACCGAGATGTCTTGTCTTGTGTGTCCACCAGTCCTAATATAACATTTCTTTTATTTTTAGAGTTTTTAAATGATTTGTCTTCTTCTGCTAACTCTTTCAAATGGGGGTCACTGACCCCATCTAAAAACAAATGCTCTGTATGTCTACAAATATATTGTTATTCCTAAGTTTTATTACTCAACTTTATATTCAGGTCTCTCCTATTCATATTACAGTGTCTTATTCAGGGGCGTAAGAAGAGCGCCCCCTAGTCAGAATTTTCTTAGAAGGGCCAGACGCTCCTACTTGTCCCCTCCCACACTCGTGAGCATAAGGTTACCAGCTTTACCTGAACTCCAGGTGGGGTGCTGACCAATTATGTCATGGGGCAAGGTGGTGCCGTTGCATGGGTGGGTGGAGCTATGACATGGTGATTGGCTGATCACAGCGTCAGTCTCAGGGAATCCTGCCGGTTTTCCAAATGAGGAAAACTGGGCAGGCAGTTTTGACCTGGTCAGCCCTCTGGAAAAATGAGCTGTCCAGGTTAAAACTGGACAGGTGGCAACCCTACATGAGCACCTCAATTTAAAGAAGAAGAAAGCTGCGGGGAAGGGGATTTGAACGCTATATATAGGAAACACAGCCTGCTGTCCGGCAACCCCTCTTTCCGGCCCCACCACCGTTTTCTCTATAGTTACTCCAATGCTCTTATTCAAATCAATACATTCATTTATTAATAGTACATGAAAAACACAACTCATTGATTTTTGTAGTAATGGTCTCTTTTCCCCTTTTTTATATGTAACCTTAGCGAATATGCCACCTGCAAGAATGAAATTGATTTGGTATTTAGCTTTCTATATTTTAATAGAGATTAGATACAGACTGTATGAATACTGTAAAGTGATTTAGTTGCATGGGTTGCCATGGCGACACACATTATGGAGGAATTTATAGGTATCGACGTGGAGTCCGTATCAAAAAAGTGACGTCAAGTGACACGACTGTGCAGCCAGGACCAAGCACGCTGTTTGATGGACTTATCGGAGGGTATATATTTCACATAACTTGTGTGAGTGTTGCCTACACCTTTTTTTTGCATATGCCCTTGACAAAAGCTCCACTTTGAGGGCTGAAACGAGTTTTTTTTTTATGTGTACTACTAATATGTAGTGTATTGATGCATAGGTACTATGGAGGTTTTTAGGTGGCTCCCTACAATGAGCACCCAATTTTGTAGAGATTAGTAGATTTACTGGTGTGCCATCCTAATATGTAGGATATGTATATATTGCATATCTTATTCAAATCAATGCATGGTTGCAAGGGTAATTCGAACCCTAGCAACTGGATTGCTGAAATTGCAAACTGAAGAGCCCCTGAATAAAAGTCTAAATAACTAAAAAACACAAATAATAGAAAATTAAAACTAACTGCAAATTATCTCAAAATATCACTTTACAGGTGGAATAAAAATAAAGGAAGGATGGTAATTTGTTCCAGGAAAGGTGGTAATCCTAGTTATACATGGACCTATTCAAAATTTGCAGTTGATAATTATTTTGTATTGGTATGAATGATTAGCATTCCTGTCTGTTTCTAGCCTACCATTTTCTGAAAAAAAGTCTCTTCTTCCTTGATCTTTACCAACCAGCAAGCTCTGGATTCTGGCAAATGATAGAGGAGTTGCTTGTAAAATGGTGAACTACTGCAAACACTATGAAAATGAATGAAGCAACACAGTCTCTGCAAGCATCCCCTAGAAAGTACCCAAACAAAGTCACTGGTAAAAGCAAGTTTTATTCAGCGAATTTACAGAAACAATGTACAGTGCAACCCACTGTACTGCAGGAATCACCAGATTACTAAAAAAAAAGCCAGTGTCAATTAAAACAGTATTAGAATGTTTTGTTGGCTGGAGCACTATTATCGCTTGTTTGTGTACAGTAACAGATTGGGACATACAACAGCAGTGCAGATTGCTGTCCCTAACAGAAGCAGATGCACACACCAGCTAATGCTACAACCTTTGCCAGCTACAGTACATACAGCTATTATATAGGTTGAAAGAGCAGGAACAGAACACATAGCTTCCATAGAAGACAAGATTGCCACTCCCAACTCCAAGTATATTCCTGCTCAAATGAAGTACAGGGCAAGTCAACTCCAAAATAAAACTTTGCATAATAAAAGAACCAATGATGCTACAGCTTCCAAAGCATCGAAGTCCACAAAATTATGGTTGTGCTTTGACGTGATTTGGATGCAATCACGCAAAAACATGTGCAAGGGTCAAAACTGCGTAATTACCAGCACTCGCATCAAAATTATGGCTGCACAAGCATGCACATGCATCGGAGCACTGGGGATTACGCATACAGGAGAACGTGTTCCCAGTGCTCCCTGGATTGTGGCTGTGTGGCATGCCACCCCTAAAATCTTTCCAACCTAGGCCTGGGCCTTTGTGGCCAGAACAGGAGATGGGTTGGACTGCAGTCACCGGTTGTGTCCTCTTTTACAGATAAAAAGAAAAATTGAAGCAACAACTATTCTCCAGAAAAAATAAAGTTTATTTAGTCCATAAAAAGGAGACCACCACTAGACCATGGTCTACTGGACTAAATCAACTTTTTTATGGAGCACAGTGTTGCTGCTTTTCTTTTTATCTGTGGATCCTTAAAGGGAATGGCAACCTAAAAAAATATTTTTGCCTAATAAAAGAAAACAAAATTCTAAGCAGCTTTGCAATATACATTCATTACACAATGTCTATGTTTTTTAAGTTATTTGTATATGTATTGCAACTGAAAGCAGTTTGCCTGTCCATTTCTATTCTCTGCAATGATGGCTCAGACTGTTGAAACAACATAAGACAAGGATGCTGACTAAAACTGGCCATAGACGCAAAGATCCGATTGTACGATCGGACTTCCCCATCTCCCGACCTGCCACTAACCATTCAGATCAAATAAAGTAGAAAAGAACAGATCAGCCGATATTCTGCCCCTGACAGCAATCGTGCGAAAGTTATGTCCGACAAAGCTAGTGACAGTCTCCCACTGAAAATCGTACGATCAGCAATACATGCAGAGATATCGGCAGCTGACAGAAATCTTTTAACCTGTCCAATCGCCCAAACGACCGATCTCCGCTAGACGAAAAACGTCGAGACTCTGCAAACATGGCCAGCTTTACAGGCCTGTCTTTTGCAACACTGTTTACAAGGTAACAACCAGGAGGTAAGCAAATGCTGCTTTTAATGGCAATTCTTTTTACAAATAACATTAATAGCACAGAATTTTTTAAATAAATGTATATTGGAAAGTTGCTTAGAATTATGGTATCTTCCCCTCACAGCTGCAATTGTGGTGGAATTAAGCAAAAAAACACACAATTGTAGACAAAAAGCATGGCAACTTTTGTCTGAAATTGCACATTGCACTTGCGCTCATAAAGTCCTAATATTGTAGGAAATGCCACAAAATATGGAGGTATCTATCTATGTGAAATGGCCAGATGTAAATGGATGGGGACATATGAACATAATAAACACCGCATTTAAGAAAATGCATGCAGTCAAAAGACTGGGTTATTGGTAAAACATGGGGCTAGGGAATGTGCAATGGTTATGAAATTTATCGCTTGCTGTAGGAAGTGACCCATGCCCCTGATATTGCAAATATACCAATGCTTGAGGAATGGGTGAACAAGCTGGATTTTTTATATCACTTATCTGTTCACCAGAATCACATTCATTAGTCTATCTTTTTTCATATCCATTAACAAATGACAAATGAACAAATGACCAATGGTGCCATCTGATGTGTAGGCTCTCCATAAAAAAAAGATTATTGGAGGCAGGGCAGGGGTGACTTGTGGAACAAGGTATTGGAGTGAACACACAGCACTCCAAGCTTTGGGTGCCAATACTACTTGGCCAGGCTATGCTGATTGTGAAGGTAACACATAGAATTCTGGCCTGTAACTATCCTACTTATCTAAATTATTCAGAATCAGAGAACTGAAAATTGTTTAATATACATTCCCCACCTGCTATATAGAGACTCTCGTAAAGCTTAATTTTTTTTTATAACTCAGAATCCCTATTAGTGGGGATCATGGGCTATATATTTTTTACTGCCTGAATAAAGGGCACTGTATTCAGCAATCCTGGGTGCACTATTACTGTCCTATGTCTGTTAACTTAGCTGCAATATGGCCTTTCCATTGTTACTAGCCATTTCTTTGTTCTTACCTTAGCGCAGTGGGTGTCAAACCTTTTCAGTTTCAGTAAATCCCTTTTGAATTTCTAGCTTTGGTCAGGGACCCCCTTAAAAATCCAACCTTTGACATGAAATGAGTAAAGATACAGGAAAATATCTGTGTATCAGATCAAGAATATCTATGACAGCAAATACAAACACCCCAAATTTCACCCTAATCTCAACTGACCTTCAAGATGGTCTTTCAGGTGTATTTAGAAGAGCAAGTGCACCCAATTTTCACCCTAACTGGCCTTCAGATAGTTAGTGCTTCAAGACTCCCCCAGAAGGGGCCAGCCCCAAAGTTTGTGAACTAGTGCATTAATTGAAAATCCTGATCCTGTTCATAAATTGTGGTGAGCCATTGGGCACTCTATAATTCCTGTGCCTATCAATAATGTCATAATGTCATATTTATAAAGGCCTATTTTCTTTTATACCACCACCCCCTCACTGTATTTTATATCATTATTTTCATGGCGTAATCTGCTCAAGTGGGAATGTTTTCTTTTATAACACCACCCCCTCACTGTATTTTATACCATTATTTTCATGGCGTAATCTTCGTAAGTGGGAAAAACTTAGGCAGCAAATAAATTCCAGTAATACAAAAATCAGAGCTGCTAAATGGATTATTTAAAAAGTGCCAACATATTTCACTGTACAACAGACTTATTACAGGTATAGGATCTATTATCTGGAGTGCTTGGAACCAGGGGGTTTCCAGAAAAGGGGTCTTTCCATATTATAGAGCATCTTTCCTCAAGGAAAGATACATTTAAACATTAAAAAGCTGGAAGTCATTTAGTACCACAGTATGGCAAGGCTTTATCTTCAGCTAAATGTAAGCAGCCAGGGAAGTCAGGGTTGCTTGCATCCATCCAGAAAGGACATTGTGTGCAAACTGCAATATATTTTTATATTTCAGGGATGTCCAGCTTGTGGCACTCGTTTTGTTGTTGAAATTCAACTCCTGCTGAATTATATAAACCCCCTTAGATGTGGACCCCCCACTTTTCGAACTCTGGCCCCTCTTTATAGAACCTAAAGCTCACATACTGCCCCAGCAAAACTGATACACCCACATGTGATCAATACAGACCCTGATCTTGTGGGAGTACCACTGAAAGAGCCAATTATCTGAGCCCTCTTTACCATCTGTATTGGTCAGTACAGATATGGGATCTAATACTGTAAGTGAAAATTAGTCAAAAAATGGTCATATTTTTAGTTAGATTGCTAGTCATGGCATACATGGGGTATATTCTTACGTGCCTCTGCTATGTTTTTATTTTTGCTTTCTAATACATGACCATACAGATGCACAACTTACATTACTATTGATATTATATAATACTATCCCCATGAGGCATTGTGAGACACAATCAGTATATGAAAGAACAAACACCGAAATAAATTAATTTACAATATTTCATGAAAGCAAACATTCCAAATATGCCCAACAATACCAAAACTAGCATTCCGTATGATTTCATCCCTTGGTTACTGATGGTCCTGTAGGCTTACTTATTGCTCATTTGTAAGCAGGATATTGTAAATGTGCTCTGTGCTCTAGAATACATACAAATTGCCATACTTAAACACAGACTTAAAAACCAACTTGGTTTTAATATACATACATATATAAATACAAATGCATACACTTAATATATACATACATGTGATCAAATACCAGTGTTTGTTGACCGTTAGGAAGGTCTCACAAGTGTACCTTGCAAATATATACAAAATTGTTTTAATGTGTACAGTGAAAAGCATTTATCAATAAAGGCACCTTGTTATTCTTCATTTCCCACAAGATCAAGGGAAGTCTTTATATACAAACACCACTTAGAAAATTCACAATTAATTTAATACATTTCCCTATGTTAGTGCACCGTTATGTAGGATTGCAGCATTCGGTGTGTGCCTAGTATTTTTAGCACCGGGGATGCTACACATCCCAACAGGAAAACATTTTCGATTTTCCATGAAGAGTCCAGAGGAAGCAGCACAGGGAGGTTATGGCTGGTATCCACTCCCCTATGGTGCAATGCATCCTTTCTTGGCATTTTCTGCTTGTGACTACCAACACGCAGCTCTAAGCCTGGGTCATACATTGCTTGCCAGTTCGAAGGAGTCTGAATCTGAGTCTCGATTGCTTTCCCTGGGGACAGGAAAAAAATAAATAAAAGTGAGAACAAGAGAAAAAAAACCCATACACAGACAAATGAACTTTAAGCTAAATGATCATTACAAGACACTGACTGGAATAAAATTGTTGTGGTGGGTAGGCAGGGAACAGGCAGGCTTAAAAATAATTGCAAATTCTTAAATAGAGGTAATACAATAGCAGGTTACAAACCTTGGCTTTATGGTGTGATTTATAGCATTAAATTCATGACAGCAAATTAAAACTCGATCTATGGTTTCATATGGGGCAGCTACAAATACCAGCTTAAATATAGCACATGCCTGAAAAGTTGGCAAGTTACCGTGGTGCCACCTGTTTAGCCATAACCTATGCTGCTGGAAGAACGTAGTTGAGGGCAAATTAAGAGATGAAAAAAAACATTTTAGATATTCCATCATAAGTGATAAAAATAATTCATAATTTACAAGAATTATGACTCAAAAGTTCCGTTAGATCAAATAAATAAATAAATCATAGCAAATGTATTTCACTCTGGATCAAAGACCATTGGCATAGAAGCTTGCAGTTTACTGGCCTAGTTCGTTGGAATAGTGAAAGTAGTGAACTACCATGGAATAATAGATCAGGGCAATGTATAGTCTCTAATCCCCATCATGTCAGGTGATGCTGGAATGTAAAAATGGTAACTCTCTCTCCTTTTCGTGCATATGTTATAAGCAGATTCTAGCTTGTAATAATTCCATGTGTAGGTCATTTGTTGTCATTAGGTGCATCGTACTGCTGGCTCTCTTGGAGTAATCTTTAGTTGCAGCCCCATGCCACTTATGTTCTTATTCAAACTCTATAGTCCAAGTGGATAAACGGTATTTTACCCTGTAGCCTAAAACTGGAGGTCAGTGTTATTGAGCCACAATTACATGACCCATAAATGCACAGCAAACACTTAAGCTATGAAAGAAAAACAATTCTGGACATTTGTTTGTCAACTGGCACATTTCTTAAACACTTGGGCAAAAATGTGCCTCATTGCTCTTACAGAGGTTCTTTATATGGGGGGGGGGGGTGTTATCTGTCCCTTATTAATTTTATTTAACATTTCCAACAGCTGAAGAGCCAGGAAGTTGAAATAAAAAAGTACTCAATTTCTGTTTTGCCACAAAAAAATAGGCATTTCTTAATTAAAAATAATCAATTGTATCCTCAGTATAAGCTAGTGCTGGAGACCACTTGAGGTGAAAGCCAACGTTTATTTGTCATGAACTCTGTGTATTCTGAGCTCACCAAGAGTCAAGACTTGAGTTATAGACTTGTACATGAGAAAGTACAAGTACGGGAGTAAAAGGGAGTTACTGCTGGGAGAAAATAGAGATGTCTCTTCACAACACAGAAAAACCAAAAACTGCTCTTACAGCCAAACAGATGGCTCTGCCCTCAAGAATATGGCAGTATTGACCAAGACTGCATCATAATAATCAGCCCTGTACTATCAGCTTCAATGACAGACGAACCTCATTTTCTGATCTCAGTCTAGTAATAACAGGCCTTCTGTAGTGGGACAGGCAGGGAGTCTGTTGGAGCTTTCCAGAAACATGGATGTAATTCCAATGTGGCATTATAATGAATCCACCCAAGAAGCACTTTTCTTTTTGTGTAGGTGTTTACTTTAAATGTATTTCTTTTTTATGTGTTTGCTGGGATGAATTATAATAAGGTAGATGCCAACTGAATTCTTGCTGGATCAGCAGTCGTTTGAACCTCAATCTTACCTGTCTGCTAAGTATCAATAGCATTAACCTGTTTTTAAGAAGCTGTATTCTGTTTCCTGAACTCATTTGGATAATTGGGAAATATTTGGAGAATGATTTGTAAGTGCCTACTGTGAAGCATGTCATCTTTCCTGACTGCTGCCAAGGATTGGATCATGATTGGTGCTTATGCATGCCTATTGAGAGTAGACTGCATCAATTCAATACAATTTGAATTATATATTTTTAGACATTATTATACCATTATTATACATTGTCAAGGCAAATGGAGCACACACCAGTGAATTTGGTCTAACTGTTAATCAAATTCTGATGTAGAGAAGCAGATTTTTGATGGTAGATGAATATTAAAGCTGCTTGATCTGCTTGCTTGGCAAAAATATATCAAACCTGCCCTAATGGAATTCAGAAATGGTACAGAATTTTTTATTGATAATATTTAGAAAGTTTATTTCCATAAAATGTATCTTATGGTAAATTTTAATTTTCACCACATTTCCTATTTGAAGCTATAATTTCAGTGTCACTCTTCCCATAACTTTCCCATAACTTGCAAACCAAATTAAACGCTCACCTTTCAGTAATCAGTGACATTAAAATACAGATATATTTACATAGTTAATTTGGGTCACACAAGACAACTGTCCATCAAGTACATCCCCTCCAAATATTCCCCAGTGTACATATGACTTAATGGAGCATAATGTGCTACATCTGTCAAATATGGCATGTCTTATGGCCAAGGTTCTATTAATTATTTATTAATAAATATGTTTTATGCACCATTTCTGAATACCATAGAATACAGAGTTTGAGTCAACAATAACTGATTTCTGTTCAAAATATCACTGAAATGCTTCTGTGATGTGACTAGTTAAAAAAACCAACCAGCTTTCAACTCATATTTTATCTATAATCTTGCTCCTACAGACCATTTTCCACAGTGGCAACGTCACAGATGCAACCCCCCACTACTCCAGAGCCCGTTTATAAGTAGTTACTCTGCTGATATAAACATCTGTGCTGAAATGTCAAGATTTCAAGATATATATTTCAAAGGTGTAAGTATTGTTTTTTTGTACGTTACATGGCTGAAACTTACCTAAGAAGCTGCAGGGCTTTTTTGTTCTCTTTCCTCTTCTCTTCATTGATGGGATAAAGTATGAAGAGTAAAAGTCCAAGAAGTATGAGTATTACTGGGGCTGCACAGACAAGCATTTTCAGTGTCACATTCACTTGTTCTGGCTGGGAACAGGCCCGTGTCTGATAGCCTGCAAAACTAGAGTTGTACAATAGGGATGAGACTTACAGATCACCAAAAATGACTTCAGCTTCACTCCTCTTACAGAGACCACTTTCTATGCACCTCACTCTTTATTTTCTTGCTTCTCTACCTAGCTGTATATAGCATCTTCTCAGAAACATCACATTTTCTTTTCAACTCCAGTTTCTCTCTAGCCCCCATGTTTTCATTTGTTTCACTTATCTTTAGCACTATCTATTCTACCTTTACCACTCCCATTATACTTACTCTAAACTTAATGTGGAGATCCCCAAAGATACTCCTGAAGCAAACTTGGTGAAGAAGACATAAAATGAGAAGAATATGGGTTCATGCCCATGAGAATCTGGGTTCTTCAGAATAAAATCATCAATGACATCTGGAAGCATGGACCTAGAGCAAGGGAGGTTTAAAGGATATTCAGAGTTGTTCCAGAAAGTGCAAACCAGAGCATTAAGTTCAAACACAAACAAAAACAGGGCTCTTTGAGACAACAGTACATCTGGTATATACAAAATCTGTAAGGCAGATTGAGGGGAAGTGAGGTAAATGAAAATGCAGTTTTTCTTTAAAGAAATGAAAAAGAAGCAAAGGTGAAAGCATATTAATGAATGTTAAAAAGTTAGTGAAAGGTGACTAGAAGCAAATACCAAAAGGGTAATTATATTACATTATTATATAATGGATGGAAAAAATGTCATGATTAGCATAGGGATGTTAAGTAAAAGTGAATTCACATATCAGAACTGGTGAAATCTACAAAATGACTGGAAGAATGGATGATGGCAGAAGCAAGGTGATGACTATTGGTAAGGCAAATAAAACATTGGTACATAGCACAAACTAATAAGAAAGGAGCACAAACTAATAAGAAAGGATTCTGAAGAGAAAAACAAAAACACTTGCTCACCATGGCAGTAAGAAGGCTGCAGCAACGCTGAGTCCAGCAGCCACGGCTACAATATAGGCAAGGATTAGGTTACTTTTCATCAGCACGATCAAGATCAGAAAGGGGATAACAGACTACAAAAGAGATTTCATATTGTAAAACAGAGAAAATCAGTGTAACTTTTTGTTAATAGCTATCATCTCTATACCTCAAGACTTGGTTGATTTGTGGCCCTTTATGGTAAGCCATGACAATGGTGTTTACAGGTGTGTTTGGTAAAAAGACACTGCCTGCTGTTTACTTCCATTATGTTAGCCATTTTTTTAAACTCTGTCCATAATCTGCATTAGTCCCATGCTATGCAGTACAGGGATGCCAGTGGCTCATCATAGAAATTTTGTAATGGGATTGTATGAAGGGCATATATACTGTATGAGTTATCAGGCAGGAAATAAACACTAGATTAGGGGTATCAAATAACAAAGCACACAGACTTAAAAATGAAATTAGAAGCAGGGGAAAATAATTATAATGAATTGGGCGGGGGTTAATTCGGATTTGAAAAAAGGGATTATGTACTATTATCCAAAATGTAAGATGCAGATTGGCCATGTGTTGAATTTGATTAGCAGAATTCCTCCAGCTTTGCATACTAAAGAGGCAAAATGCTTTTCTAGTGGATCAGCTTCCGTGGGGTGCAGATTGGAGAACCCTGCCCTGTATTGATGTGTCCCAAAAAAGTCAAAACTGGTCTGCAGCTGGGAATCAAATCAGCATACTGCCGTGTCTACAGCTGGGAATTCAATCAGCTTAAAATTCAGTGGATGAATGATATACCATGAAAACATTTTTCATAAATTGAGTTTTTAGCAGCAGTCCTTGGCTTCCTTCTGAAAAAGCAGATTATGGGAAACTGCAATATATGGAGTTATCCCCTAGAGGGCAGTGTAACACTACTTAGATCAATTTAAAGCTGTGCCAAGTCCCTGCCTTCATTCCACTCTGCTGAGTACATGGCACTGCTCTCTGCCCACTGTCAGTAGCTGGTTTATATTACATGTACTTTTACTTACCGAGATCCCAAAATAGACTGCCGTTTTTTTTCCGAAACGGGTGAGGAACCATTGCCAGAAAGGAACTGTCAGAGTTGCCGAGAGCTGAGAAATGAGATCATAAGGCAAGAGATAAAAATGAATCTGCGAAGCAGGAATAAAGCCTAAACAAACAGCATCTAAGTCATAGAGAAACTATAAGAAAAAAAATATCCCATATTTAAAATAGGGTCACATTATGGACTTCATTTTGCTATGTTGAATGTTTGGTAAAACCTATTCTGCACAGGAAGCCTTCTTTTGGCAAATGTTGTTGTATTCAGGTTACTTGAGATCTGCTATATTTATATATATAAAATCAGTTAAATGATAAAACAATTTTAAATTGTTATTAAAAGTTGCAGAATGCGTGCTTAGCCCAAATACTCTTGAACCTTTCAAAGATGGGAGTCTTTTTTATTGTGTATCTGTATACTGTTCTGTTATAGAATAAAGGGAATGAAGTCAATATAGTTAAAGTAAAATCAAAGTGTGTATAAGTGTGCAATAATACATCACTTTCATCACACTATCTCTAAGGGAGGTGGTGCCTGTAGGTATGTCTAGGTATGCTCTAAGAAGTATTACTTTGCTGCCGTTCTTTGCCTAAAGACTAAGAACATGCCAGTGTGCTTCATGACTTGTGTGTGTTAGATATCACATTGACTTACCATTATAACCAGCAGGATATTTTGAAAGTCTCTTCGGAATCCCATAGTATAGGTTAGGAACAGAGCAAAGTTTCCCTCTATCAGCTGAAACACACATGATTAGGAAGTGTTACCATATCTGTAAATATCACTAGGAATGTCTGCATTCACAGTTCAGTAGCAAGCAAAGCATCCATAAATGCATCAGATACAGGTATAGCAGCAGAAATGCTTTCCCACAAAAAGCAGATTGCTTCACTCTGCATCCCAAATCATTAGGTCACCAATCACTAACCACTCAGAACAAAAAGTTGTTATCTCTGATTGCAATTTCTATACCTGGGTTCTAAATTACCCATGCATTTACTGATTCACATACTGTAGAAGCACAGTATATACTAAAGGTGGCCATACACGGGCCGATAAAAGCTGCCGACAGACCGTGTCGGCAGCTTATTGGCCCGTGTATGGGGGCCCCCGACGGGCTTCCCCGATCGAGATCTGGCCGAAAGTCGGCCAGATCTCGATCGGATGGGTTTAAAAACCCCGTCGGATCGCGGCCGCATCTGTTAGTTGATGCGGTCCCGCGATCCGACCGTCCGTTTGTGAATGCTAGGATCCGATCGTTGGGCCCTAGGGCCCACGATCGGATCTGCCCGATATTGCCCACCTCAAGGTGGGCATATCGGAGGGAGATCCGCTCGTTTGGCGACATCGCCAAACGAGCGGATCTATCCGTGTATGGCCACCTTAAGGCCTGTCCCTGTTTGGATAACAAAGTAACTGGTCTCACCATAAAAGCCAAAGATGTGAATAGGAAGCCAGTAATTAACTTAATATAGGGTTTATGGCCCATTACAAGCTTCAGTCCCTGCCAGAAGGAGAAGGGCTGGTCTGACAGCAGCTCATAGGCATCTGTAGAGTAAAGAAAAATGATGTATTAGAAGGAGAACAAGAGGACAGGAGAACAAAAATTAAACTGAATGGTAGTGTAAATGCACACCTCTTTTTTCACGTACTCCTAGAGTCAAAATAATAGCACACAGCACATAAAGTGCACAGATGACTCCTGCAGCAATCATGTAGGCATCCCTCTGTAAATATAAAAATTATTTTATGAAACCATGTTAAAGAAGGCGTGTTGATAATCTACAAGTTAAGAAAGAATGGAAATCTGAAAAAATAGGGCAGAGGGAAAAGGAAGGAAGAACTATCTCCCAAAACTCAGGGATTTACTGCACAAGAAAAAAACAGGCTCCACTCAGGAACCTCAAACCACAGAACAGGCCATCTTCACAGGCACGCATACATGATGCCAGGTTTGTAAGAAGACTTCCTGAACCTCACTTTATGTCAAAAACATAGCTGGAAGACACTGGGGAAAAAGTGCCACTTCATTTCAAGCTAATCCTGAAGCTACTTTACATAGCACACAATACCCATGAAATAATAAACGTGAACACATATTTCAATAATTTTCTTATGGTTCTCATGTGTGAACAAGACTAGGAAGTTTTATAAATTTTACATTTCACTGTTAAAACCGTAAACAGCTTGCGTGCACTAAAGGAATCTTGGCTTGTGTCTCTCATCCATTAAGTGAGAATACATTTTAAGTAACATATAGATGCTGAAACAAAGATGACATTGCTTAAATGTGGATATGAGAAAGAGGTTAGGTGTTCAGAAACTCACTGTGCTGGAAAGGGATTCCACATCATGAGTAATGTTGAGATCTTCCATAGTCACAGTAGTGTTAGAAAGAGCTTCCCAAATGTGTTCTACACAGGGTGTATTCTGTCTGCCCACTATCTGTCCCTGTATGGCAGTTCCCAGAACAGTACCCAAGACCTCCACTGTCATACCTGAGAGGAACAGACATTCGGTTACTTTTATGTTGTGTCACAAAAGGGACAAATGGAAGTGTTATAAAAAAAAGGTGGGGTGAAACCATGAGTATGACAGCAAGGGAAAGGCAAACAGCAGAATATTTAAATTAAATGTATTAAAAGGATAGAATAAAAAGTAAGAGAGGGAAAGTATTGCAATAAGAAAAATGCAATTAACATTGCAGATTAACTGAAAGCATAGTGAGATGAATTCATCAAATGAGTAATTCAAGAGAAAAGAAGAAGCCTGGAAAAAATAGATGAATGAAGAAAAAAAGAGATAGAGAGAATGAGACTCACGATATCCCGTGGCAGAATCCCGGTCACTCTGTTCTTTGCTGATAAACATTGTGAGAGCAGAGTATGGTACGTGGAAACACTACAACACAGAGAAAACATATATTAGAAGCAATTTTACCCTAGGGCACATACTCCTACATAAAGCAGGATGCAACAAATCACTACATCTGCTCACATATTTCTTACCGTAACCAGTGTCTGGAAAAGGCAGTAAAAAACCAGGTACCAAAGAACCATTGAAATCCCTGAGAAGCCAGGTACAAACCAAATGAGGATATAAGAAACCACAGCGAAGGGAGTAGAAATGACAACCCTGTGAAATTGAGATATAGAAAAGAAAACTTAATTAAATAGCAATAACAATTCCCGTTTAAATGGCCAGGTTCAGGTGTGTGCCTGCAATGTGGCTAATTGCTCTATGGTCATGGTATAGCAAAATGTCCCTTAGGGCTCTTACACACGGCCGTTCCGACCTGCGCTCCCCTGCGTTCCGTTTGTTGGCGTTCAGCCGCAGGGGAGCGCAGGAATAGACGCAAGTAATGATTTGAAATGGGGCTGTACTCACTCAGGCGCGTGTAGGCGCCGAACGCAGGAAAAATGCAGCATGTTGCGTCTGAACCTGCGTTCGGCGCCTACACGCGCCTGAGTGAGTACAGCCCCATTTCAAATCATTACTTGCGTCTATTCCTGCGCTCCCCTGCGGCTGAACGCCAACAAACGGAACGCAGGGGAGCGCAGGTCGGAACGGCCGTGTGTAAGAGCCCTTATGTAGTAAGGAAGTAAAAGCTATGACCCAGCCTATTCACTCAAGGGAACCTTGGAGCAACCAACCCCCTGTACTTGGCAGTGGCTTCATGGTTTCCACAGCAATTTGCGTCAACAGGTGCACCGGATGTTCCCAGTGAATCAGCACCACACTGCCATCTTCTACATTGATCCTCTCTATGGTCTGCTTGTGTTGTGCATGCACAGTGAAAAGCTAAAAGCAGGCTTTCACTCTACTTGATATGAGCACCTTGTCCAGGGCAGCAGCGCAGATTAAAGAAGTGGAAGAAGACTGTGACATGGTGCTCCTAGAGAAATACACCACACCAGTGCACATTTCAGCAAACAGGAGCACCAGCACAAGGTCTCAGGAAAGCAATTATAATCACTGGAAGGTACATATGATTTGGCGCCCTCCCAATAATTATACCTGTCCCTCTAAGATTTAGTATATATATATTGTTTTTTTTCCAAAAAGAATGCTAATTATTTTGTCAAAATCATTCTGCTAATTATTATTTTTTATCGAGGACTGTTACTTATGGTTGATTTTGTTTTTAAAAATGCTCTTTTTGCTAATTGTTCGAATATCAATGTTCATATGTTTGTTATGTGACACGTTTATTCTAACTGAAATACTGTGTATAAAGATATGCATTGCAATGTCTGCACATTCAGATACAGAGTTACTCCCGCTCAGTGCTATGCCCTCTAGTAACCTTAATTTGAAATGCGAATGAATGGTAGACACACCCTCCAGCCTAACTGGCTAAGCGGAGACACTGTTCTGTACTGGCTGCTTTTTGATTGGCTAAAATAGGTGGTGTGTTTTCCTCAGCAATGCAAGCTCCTCTGACACATTAACTCCTTCCTGTTTCCACATCAGTGTATGAGATCAGCCGATGACTACGTCTGAATCATCTCTAACCAGGAGAGGGACACGTCAGTTATCATTGACCCCATGTTAACCATAGCTTGCCATTGTTATTGAGGGCAGAATATTAACTTTTAACCATATGAATTAACAAAGGGCAAGTACCTATATTAGAAGTATTGTATTTTTTTGTGTTTAATCTAAACCTGGAGAAAGCTTATTAGAATTAGGAATACGCTCACAGCCATTTTATAACACACACCTAATTTGGTCTCTGTTACATAGATACATTTTTGATGATACAAGATACATTTTTGCATGATTATGAGAAAGAAACTAATATCCTAAGTAAAATCCTTACACACTGAACTAGGATATTTGAATTGGTACAAGAATGGAACCTGTTATCCAGAATGCTTGAAACCTGGGTTTTCCAGGTTTTCCGTAATTTGGATCTTCACACCTTAAGTCTACTAGAAAGTAATTTCAACATGAAATAAACCTAATAGGCTGGTTCTTCTTCTAATAAGGATTAATAACATCTTAGTTTGGATCAATTACAGGCAGGGCCGCCATCAGGGGGGCACAGGGGTGACAGTTGTCCCAGGCGCCTCAAGTTTTTGTGTGTTAGGGGGGCCGGCAATGCTTCTCTTACTTGATTTGCCGGGCCCCCTGCTGTCAGCCTGCTGCAACATTTAGAATAGAGAATGGGCGCTCCGATGTGCCCTCATTAGTCCCTGTAAAGCTGGATAGGGATTGGATGGGTGACGTAGGAACTTCCCCTCCAGTCTATCCAATCCCAATGCAACTTCACCGGGACTTAACCAATGAGGGTACAGAGAAATGAATAGGGCAGAAATAATGCTCGCATTGGAGCTCCTGTCCTCTCTTCTAAACTTTGGAGAATGCTGTTAGGCCAGCGGGGGCCTGGCAATCAAGTAAGTGAAGCATGGGTGGCCTCCCCTTAAGAGACAAACTTATGGGGGACTGGATATTTTTAAATTTTGGGTGGGCTGCCACAATGTTTTTATTCTTAAAGAAGGGTCCTGGCCACCAGTAGCTTTTTGTAACTTGTGGGGGGGGGGAGGCAGGCCATCAATATTTTTTAACCCTCAGGGGGGCCCTGATCAATGGCTTTTTATAACTTGTGGGGGCGGCAGGCCATCAATATTTTTTACTTGCAGAGGGCCCCTAATCTCCAATGGCTTTTTATAACATGTGTCGGGGGCTGGCCACCAATGGGCGCTACTGTTTTAGCTCTGATTTCTGTTTGACTTTTTTTACTGTGGGGTGGGCAAGATATGGGGTAGAGTTTGGGGAACAGGGGGCCCAGAAAATTTTGCCGTACAGAGCCCCGTGAATTCGGAAGGTGGCCATGAGTAAAGGTATGAGATCTGTTATCCAGAATGTTTGGGACTTGGGGCTTTCCGGAAAATGGATCTTTCTGTAATTTGGCTCTCCATGCCTTAAGTCTACTAAAAAATCATATAAACATTAAATAAACCAATAGGCTGGTTTTGCTTCCAATATGGATTAATTATATCTTAGTTTGGATCAAGTATAAGGTACTGCTCTATTATTACAGGAAAAAAGGAAATCATTTTTAAAAATTTGGATTATCTGGATAAAATGGAGTCTATTAGAGACAGCATGTCCATAATTCTGAGCTTTCTAGATAACGGATCAGATACCTGATAACAAAATACTGTTATATTATTACAGGGAAAAAGTTTAAAAAATCGGATTATTTAAATAAAATGGAGCCTAAAGAAGATGGCCTTAACGGGTTTCCGTATATCGGATTCCATACCTGTACCATTAGAGTTTAGAGTGTAAGCTCTTTCTGCATTGGGCCTTCCTCACCTTTTGTACCGGTATTGATTGTGATGTATGTAACTCCATATGTTCTATGTATATAATTCATGTGATTTAGTTGTATAATCACATTTACTTTACAGTGCCCACAATATGTTGGTGCTATATAAATACATGTTAATAATAATACCATTAACACCATACAGTGTAGAGCTGGCACGCGGGGTAATGCTGGCAGGGTGAACCCTTGCTTTAAGTTTATTGCAGCGTTCACCCTGCCAGCATTACCCCATATTGGAATTGAGGTGGCCATTACCTCTATCTCTGAGCACCGGGTGTCGTTTTTCTTGGATGGGCAGGGTGTGCGAGCACAGACAGAGACTTTCCAGTGTAGAGCAAAGCCATTGCACAATATCTGCTATAGTAATAAGGACTACTAGGTGTAGGATTTGTGTTTGTATAGGTAACCTATAAACATAGTGCATGATTATGCCCGTCAATAATCTTTGTCCTCCCAGGTAACTAAAATTAGATTTATACGATTATGCACAGAATTGGATATTTATGTGGTTTTGTAGAATGAAAGCACCATCATGTTCACCCATTCAAAATAACTACAATTTACTTATTTTACTATATTTATCCAACACTTACCATGGCATTAGTCGGCCCAGTCTTGTCCAGGAACTCTTACTGACAAAATATCCAACCAGTGGATCGGTGATGGCATCCCAAACCCTGCCCGTGAAAAGTATGATAGAAGCATAGAAAGGAGGTACCTACGAAGGGATTAAAACTGCACGTGAGAAAGGAAATATATGGATTTTGCCAGAACATTTATGATAAATGGGAATATTCATGAACAGTAAAAAAAGAGAGGGGGGGGCTCGTGGTAAAGGGTAACATTCAAAAAATGTCAAATAAGTACAAGCAATGGGGTGACGATGTATTTCAACCTCACACCCTTGAACACACACTTTTATGCATTAGCTTTCTAATAGGGATGCACTGAATCCTTGCTTTGGTTTGGCATTTGGCTAAATCCTGGCCTTTTCCATCTTAAAACCACATGATCATGTGATTAAATGGATCAAAATGTTTTCTTTCCCTCATTTACGTATGGTTCAGATTCAGCTCAAGATTCAGCCAAATCCTTCCTTAAAGAATTGGGGGGCTACCTTATTTGTATATATTTATACACAGAGGGAAGTGACCTCATGCTTGTCAAGAGCTAAGAGGCACTACCTGAAGTACTAGAAGCTACTAAAAGTACATTGAAAATGACAGCATATAAGGAGATATGGAAGTGACCGGAGATATTAAAGGGGTGTTGCTACAAAGAATATGCTGAAACCAGATAATAGATACTGTATAATTACTTTGTAAATGTGCCTGTTAATACACCACTCCTATAGGTGTCTGTTGGCACTGTGGTAGGGATCCCTGTGCCATATTCGGCAGCAGAACCCATGATTGTGTATAGTTATATCACTAAGGTTGGGTAACATTTTACATTCAAGACGACCAAGGGCACATCAAACCTTTAGTATTAGAGGTGTTGAAGGAAATGTTTGATATAATAAGGACACATAATATGAAGAATGCTTGAAGTATTACCTGTGCTATATCCAATAGAAAAATCTGTAGGAAGAATCCCAGCGCACACCCAGTGATCTGATAAGGAGCTCCACCAATGGCAAAACATATCTTACTGCAGACAGAGAGCTTGTGTTTTCCTGATCGACTCTGCAAGATGAAGAGAAATGGTTTTGCTATGTATGTTTGGCAAGACTGTTGCTGGTGCAAAGCAAGGATTTTAAACCCAGTGTTTTTTTGGGACCCAGAAGCCAGTTTAAAGAAAATGGCCATAAAGCGGTGTCCTGTCACTATAGCAGAATTTTATTTCCAGGGAATGTCACGCAAGATCCCCAGTAGAGGTCAAATGCTTTCAAATGGCAAGCATATTTGGCTAGGAATAATATCCAGCATAAGGCCAGGGTGTAATTGGAAAGCCATTTGGCACCATGAAAACCAGAAACATGGAGAATAAATAGTAGCTGCCAAGAAGTGTGCATCCACAGGAACATAGAAGTTCTCCAAACCAGGACACAGCAGTAGAGATGGCAGATCTAGGGGTGTCTCAGGGGGTGGCAGAATGGGGGGCGACTGAAGTGGGTCCAGTGGGTCCAGGGTGACAGTTTTTATATGTGTTTGTGAAACAGTTGCCACCTGGACTGTGGAGATGTGTACACACATAGAACATAGACCAAGTACAGAAGAGGCTTCATATAATGTGGCTACTAGTGATAAAGAAAATGCTATTGTCTCTGGCCTAGCACAAACGTAGCACTAATTGGAGGCAGAGATTTGCAAATCCCTGTTAAAGGTCTACATGTATCAATGCTGCTAGAACAGTCCTTGATCAACAGGAATGTGAATACCTTTCTCTCCTGGTATTCCATAAAGGTTGGCAGAGCAGCATGGGTCATGATTTATTTGAAGACTGAGCAGGTGGTATAAATAACCAACTATATTTCCAGCAGTAGCATGGAAAGAATGTGTGTGCCTGCATGCACCCAAATGAATGTGTGCAATGAGTTCCCTTTTGTTATTGGTATACAGGTTTATGTGTTTGTATATAATACATATAAAAATAGCACTGTGCCCATGGATGTGGTGGATACACATCTATACATTTAAAGAACACATAATGGGTGTGCACACTGTGTATTCATGTTGGAGTAAAATCTGCTTATGAAAAGCAAGTCTGTGCAAGTATGAATAAGAAATGTGACTACATTTAGAAATGGAAATACAATTAGTGTATTGCATGTGTATGTATATTAGACAGATATACACATACTCGCATCATATAAATGTATAAAAGGCAAATTGTGTATGGGTGTTCAGTGAACGTGTTCCGTTACAGGAATGTGTGACATTGCGCAAAAGGTTTTCCTTTAAAGAGTATAAACTTTTCCTTATGAAGGTCAAAGAAATTCAACATGTACTTTAAATAGGAGGAAGCAATCTTTATACATAGCAGCTTTAAATGGGCGGAGAGTTTTGATTCCAATACAGCTCACAAAATGACGCCAGTTGCTCTGGCTCCTGGTACGGGGTAACATTTTGTCTAGTTGGCAGCTCTGTATTTAGGCCTTGGAAACATTACGACTTGGATAAGGGCCAATAAATGCATATGTAAAACACAAAATCACAGCATGCCACAGTTCAGCGTGGACTATACCTAAAAACCAGGCATCGGTGTAGGCGGCCTGGCAGTGTACGTGACAAACGGCTGCTGTCACTACCAGTGATTGTGCTTTGAACTTCAAACCCCAAAGCAATGATTATAGGTAGGTGCACCAAGATATCAATACCTATCTGTAGTTATAAATAAATACGTGGATTTTAAAAAGTGTTACAAGAGGGTGGCATTCAACTTAGCAGGAAGCACCCCAGGCACCAAAAAACCACAATAAAATCATTGTAAAATGAGACTGACTGCTGTCTGTACTGCGTGGCCATGACCCCAGCCCTTGAGCCAAGGTTGGGACAGTGTTATGTATACATCAGTGGCAAGTATACAGTGACACATATACACACTGAGAGTCAGGGGAAAGAAAACGTATTTAGGATCAAAGGCAAAGAAGCAAAGCAATAATGGTGAAAAAGTTATTTGCAAATTCTTTCCTGACATACAGTTATTCAGGTGGGAATCCCCACGAGCTCCCTTTAAGCTCAGCCAGAGAAAAGTAGTTCAGCAAGTGCTGGAGAGCCCAGGGCATCCTTGTAGGGTCATGCTAATACAGGACGTACCTCCGAGGAGTACAGAGTGGCTTTTGTGTACAATGCATGACGTGAGTACAGCGAGGCAACTGCTGCCCTTAGCTAATATTCATATAGGAGCGCATACACGATATTTTACTCACCTTAGTCGGGCTGTCAGGTTCCTTCTTCTGGCCCAGTAAGCCGGCACAAGAGGTGTTTTCCCTTTCTTTTTCCATGATGGGGACGCTGAGTAAGGCACTACTAGGTATTCAGAGGTAGTGAGTATTCAGTGGACCAGCTTAAGCAGACTTATTTAATGAGTATCTCCTGATTGCTATCCGGATCCTGCCAACTGTCGCGCACTAGGAGAAGTTCGGAAAACACACGCAGCGAATGAGTAAGTGCGTTCCCCCTCCCGATGCCACATCCAGCGCTCGCCTCCTCAGTCTGGCTTATGAATGAGCTGCGTGAGACCGGTCCCTCGGACGACTGAAACGCCCACCACACTAGCTGCGCGTTACAATGACAGCTACGTAACAGAAAGGGGTGCGGTCGAGTTTTACACATTTGCCACGCCTTCTTCAACGTCCTTCTGCACCCCCCATGTGACAGAGGGATTGTGTTTGTGTGTAAATTTATCACTACTGTATATACACATACTCGGGTCTGTCAAACCAGGGCCACCCAAAGAATAGAATGCGAAGCCTGCGCTCCTTTTCGCTTTGTTATTGAATCAGTTGTAGGGTGGGGAGGGTCCTGTCAATTAGTAATGGGATTTTGACAGTTCGCGAGTGTGAAAGACAAGAGTACACATATGCACACATTTACAAACAATTCGGAAGCAGCCATTTATCACACACCAAGTAGTTTGATACAAAAGGGTTGTGGTTACTCGCAACACCTAAAATCCTGTCGCCCATTACCGCCCATTCAGCTTTCAACCTACAGTATGTTCTCCTGCCTATAAAGCTACGATTTGTAACATATCACGTGATGTAAAAATCCCTCACATCACACTATGTCTATACCTTCCCCCCAGCCCATAATGCTTTGGAATGCAAGTCAATCTCACCCTGCTTATCTAACCATATAAATTTATTGCTTCTACCTCTTGATTTTGCTACTCACAAAGGCTTAAGCTAGCCATAGACGCAAAGATCTGATCCTTGATTCCCGACATTTTTAGTCTGGCGGAGATCGGTCGTTTGGTCGATTGGACAGGTCAAAATATTTCTGTCGGCTGCCGTTATATTCTCTGCGTGTATTGCCGATCGTACGATTTTCAGTGGGAGACTGTAACTAGCTTTGTCTGACATAACTTTCGTACCAGTAACATAACTAGAAGGGGGCGTGCCCTGGCGATGGACGTACCCCTCCGTACGCAATTTTCGGCCAGAATCCAGTGGCCAGGGAGCCCTGAGGGGGAGCGGGCCCTGGCCCAATTGCACCCCCTGCTCCCCCGGTAGTTACGCCACTGTTTTGTACGATTGCTGTCAGGGGCAGAACATCGGCTGATCTGTTCTTTTACTACTTTGTTTGATCTGAATGGTTAGTGGCAGGTCAGGAGATGGGGAAGTCCGATCGTTCGATGATTCGTACGATCGGATCTTTGCGTCTATGGCCAGCTTTAGAATGTATGAGATTTGATGACAGTTGGGGCAATGGCACACTAGGAGATTTATCGCCAGCCATAAATCTCTGCTTCTGTGGGCAACTAATCTCCTGTAAAAGCTTTCCCACCGGCAATAATGTACACTCAGAGCAATTTGTTTTCTGAAGTTGCCTCAAGAGGCAAATTGCCGTGTGTGATTAGAGCCGGCGTTTTTTCATTTTAACCGGTGCAGAGTGAGGGATGGGGAGATTGGTCGCCGCAAAAATGAGGCAATTAGTCACCAGGCGACCAAATCTCCCCAAAACGCCCAGTGTGGCCTGACCCTTAGATGCATTCGAGTAGCTGTGGCGTGCGTGGGTTGCATAGACAGTTTATGGGGTGGGTGTGTCCCAAAATGATGAACACGGAGCGTGTGTAGCCACAGGACATTCTGCTACTGAGGCACACAGGCAGAGACTAAGGCAATGGGATTCAGCCACACAGGTAATGCTCCTTGCACAGGCTCACATATGCAAAGGTGTAGCTACACAAGCTGCATTCACAGCCGGCTGGGTGGGGAGGGGAAAATATGTGCTTTTCATCAAAACAGAAAAAATTGCCAGTGTGAAGGCTCCAATTTGAAATCACTCATGTACAGTGAATGGGAGTGTTAGGATTCAGTACAGTGTCGGACTGGGACACCAGGGGCCCACCAAAAAAACCTTAGACCAGGGGCCCAATCTCAGTTCTGTTATTCTTTCTCTCCTCAATCAACCTCTATTCTACTAGTCTCTTTTCTTTATATACTATAATCTGTTATTCCATCTATATAGCCTCTTTGTTCTCATAGAAATAGGGAATGGCCATGAAAAAGGCCAATTGGTTAGAAGCAAGAAGCCCACTGACACCAGGGCCCACTGGGAGTTTTCCTGGTATCCCGGTGGGCCAGTCCGACACTGATTCAGTAGACATCAGCATGGGATATGAGAATCTGGTGGTGGATATATAGGCAGGTAGCATACAATAGTTTAAATGTTTGAGAACACTTGATAAAGGAGGATGTACCTCCGAAACGTTGTGTTTGAGATCCAAATAAAACACTTATGTTTCAGCACAATTGCAACAGTGTGTGCCATCCTACTTCTTTACTATATGATATATAGGCAGGTCCTGACTGAGATCCAAAATAGGCCTTGGAATGTTAAGTACACAGAGGTCCAAAACAATCCCCCCATTGTTCCAATAAATAGTGATTATGTATTGGCACCAGTCCCTCTGGCATTTGCCAGAATCTATAGATTCAAGCCAGGATATAGTGGTTGAATTGGAACTAGAGCCTGCATCACATTTTGCACCTGGGGACATAATTACAAGAGATTGTACAGGGGTCTCAACCATATTGAGAATCCACTAGGTAAAATGTAGTTATTAGGCCCCTTAGCACAAGGGACTTATTCTCTACTGGCATATTTCAGCTGAAAGAGAAGATCTTAAATGTGGCCATTTAGCTGAATGGAAAGTAAATGATAGACATAGTCTTGATGCTTCTCTTTCGGCTGGTCAATAATATGTCCAATGCTTGATTGAACCGAATCTTTAAAATCACACAATAAAGGAAATTGCATTTTTTTCATGCGCTGTTATTTTTAGCTCTTCCTTGCCCTAATTTGCATTTGGTTCCACATTCAGTTGAATTCTTCATTAAAGGAGAAGGAAATGCTTTGTGCACTTGGGGGTACCAAATGTTAGGCAGCCCCAAGTGATTTTATTGACTTACCTGAAACCCTGGGCCAATGCTCCTATCAGCAGAAAACTGCACCGGCCTGGGGTTTTACCAGTGAGTACTACGGATCGATCCTCTTCTGTCTTCCTCTTTCTTCACACAGCTGCTGGTTTCAGGTAAAGGTGGCCATACACGGACAGATCCGCTCATTTGGCGATGTCGCCAAACGAGCGGATCTCCCTCCGATATGCCCACCTTGAGGTGGGCAATATCGGGCTGATCCGATCGTGGGCCCTAGGGCCCAACGATCGGATCCTTCACGTTCGCAAACGGACGGTCGGATCGCGGGACCGCATCAACGAACAGATGCGGCCGCGATCCGACGGGATTTTTAACCCCATCCGATCGAGATCTGGCCGATTTTCGGCCAGATCTCGATCGGGGAAGCCCGTCGGGGGCCCCCATACACGGGCCAATAAGCTGCCGACTCGGTCTGTCGGCAGCTTTTATCGGCCCGTGTATGGCCACCTTTAGTCAATACTATCACTTGGCTAACATTTGGCACCCCCAAGTGCATAAATCCTTTCCCTCTTCTTTTAAAGATCTTTGATTTGCCCAAATCCCAAAAAAGTGGATTCAGTGCATCCCTAGTAATATATATATATATATATATATATATATATATATATATATATATTTATATGATGTTTCATAGAAGTCAGTAAAGGACTTCTAACAACCTTTATGCCGTGAGTGCTTCCTTTTATTTTTGGACTTGGGGCAATGACTGCATTTATTTTTGCAGGATTGCAACTACAGTTGTGATCGTAAATGAGTGTGTTCACACATTAATTGCATTGCATCTCCAACCTCAGATTAGTCGATGTGGTGGGTCAGCAGGTCATAATTTCAGTCACAACCATGGGCAGATATCACTGCTGTGCACCCTTATTCACTTGTTTATGCCTTTAATATGGTTGGGCATTAGTCTATGTGGTGGACCAGCAGATCACACTTTCAGTCAGAACCATGGGCAGATTTCACTGCTGTGCACTTTTATCCAGGGCACCTGTTTTGGACCTTAGCAAAAAGGAGGGGAATTTCTCTACAGCAGACCCCAGGTCCAGGCCTCTATACCCCACACTGCTTACTCTACAGCTATGCCAGTGGACCAAATAATTCAAATTCAAGAAGAAAACTTTTTTATTAGCTTGTGTTATATAATGTTATAGCTCCAGAACCTAAAGGTACTTAATAAGTTTATAAAACTGTTAGCGCTAGTAATAATGGTGTGAGAATAGTCCTGGTCATGTCCCCAGCATTCATGGATTTATTCCATTAAAGTGTTTCATAAGTTATTATCAGACCAAGTGGATAATATGCTGGAACTGTGAATCTGATGGGTGGTGGGTGGGTGTTATCACCTTGAAGTGTTATTAGGTAAGTCTAGTTTAAGAATTGTAGTGTTTTCCAATCATAAACATGTCGTTTAACCATAAAAGTATATGAGCTATAGTTAACTCATAAAAGGTGCTGGTATGG
This sequence comes from Xenopus laevis, assembly GCF_017654675.1. Taxonomy (NCBI): domain Eukaryota; kingdom Metazoa; phylum Chordata; class Amphibia; order Anura; family Pipidae; genus Xenopus; species Xenopus laevis. The sequence continues at coordinate 94,540,838 of NC_054373.1, forward strand.
GATTATAGAATATTAAAATACATTGGTGGCCAGGGGATTTAAAAAAAACAAACAAAAAACACAAACTGGTGTTCATTAGAATTGAACTCAAGGCTTCAGGACTTCAATGTCGCCTCCTTTCGTGACTTCGGGTCTTTTGCCACTTCAGAACTTCAATTTCAGCTGTTTTCGTGACTTCGGGTCTTTTAGCCACTTCAGGACTTCAATTTCGTCGGTTTTCGTGACTTCGTAAGGGGGACCCGGCTCTTTCAAAAGTGCAGCACTGCCGGGCCCCCCTTCATGCCCGGGCCTGGGACACTTGTCCCCCCTTGATGGCGGAACTGCATACACGCTTAGATGATTGGAATCAGCCCAACCATGTAAACAAATCTGGTAATGGATGGGTCCTTCTCCATCCAAAAGCTATGGTTTTCATAATGAAAGAGGTAATTATAGGAGACTGAGGAATATATGTAAATTAAACATGTTTTTATTGTTTTCATATTGTAACTGCTAAGAAAAGCAGTATCTGTCTGGCAGTTTACGCTCTCTGTACTTTTGCCTTTGACTCCTGCAACAATGTAGCAAACAGCTGATAAAAATAAAATACATGGAGACCTGTCTTCTGTTACATTGTTTTAAGAGTGAGACAGAGACCAGAAAGTCAGAAACAGAATAAACATTGCTTTTTACTGCAATTGAGTTTACAAATTATTTTTACTCAGGGATATATGGAAACTTTGATCAATCTTTTTGTCACTGTGTGCTGTTGGCATCAGAGCAGTTTTACAGGTCACAGTTATGCAAGCCTTGCCCTAAAAATAAAAAATAGATAAGAGTCAGGATGCAGCTGAGGCAATGATTATTGTGAACACTAATGTTTATATACTGATAGGGTCATTAGACCAGGAACGCATGCACCTCCAGCTGTTGGTAACTTGCAGTATAAGTACATACACAGTGGTTGCTTTATATGCAGGAAACATTATCCAAAAACAACTGGATATCTGAGAGTTCATCTTTTTAGGTATTTGTCATGAACTATAAAGACAAACAAAAGCTGCCAAATTGCACCCTCCAGACCTAGCAGCAGTTGGCCCATGTATGTCCGATATCTGTCTGAAAATTTGCCAGATTTTAAAAAATCCTCCCATTTGGTCTCACTAGGCTCCCAGTGTGATCTTATTGTTGCCATAGGACCAAATAATTGGATCATCCCTATTTGGCCCAGCACATTGGTGACTAAATATTTTGAATGTGACATAATCAATCTTATTCTGAGCCCCCTTCATCTGGTTACTCACAGTAACAGCCCAGTCACCCATACCATCATTACCATGTAATGGTAAAGGGCAATATACACGCTTGTTTAACATAAATTCAATCAATAGAGCTTGAGTTGAACATACCTCTTGCCTATTGTTTTAAACAGGAGTAAATTATTCAGGGAGATTATCTGTACACTGGTAATCTAACACGGAGTAGCTTTAATTTCCATATTTGCCCTATTTAACTTAACAAATAAGAAAGAACATAGATTTTTCATCATTAAACAGGTAAATAGGTAAAAAGCTCTACTTACTTAAACTCATGTTGAACAAGATGGTATACTTGCCCTTTAAAAGAGAACTAAACCCTAAAAATTAATATGGCTAAAAATGTCATATATATAATGCACCTATTGCACCAGCCTAAAGTTTCAGCTTCTCAATAGCAGCAATGATCCAGGACTTCCAACTTGTCACAGGGGGTCACCATCTTGCAAAGTGTCTGCAAGTAGCTGTTGAGAAGCTAATTAGTAATCAGCCTTATATTGTGACATTTATATTCTATGTTTGCTGTATAATTTGAGTTGGTCCCTAAACTCAGTAAAGCTGGCCATAGACGCAAAGATCTGATTGTACGAGTCGAGGATTCGTACGATTTTCGGAAGGTGTGTGGAGAGTCCCGACATTTTTCGTCCGGCGGAGATCGGTCATTTGGTCGATCGGACAGGTTAGAAAATTTCTGTCGGCTGCCGATAATATCTCTGCATGTATTGCCGATCATACGATTTTCAGTGGGAGACTGTCACTAGCTTTGGTTGGACATAGATATCGTACGATTGCTGTCAGGGGCAGAACATTGCTGATCTGTTCTTTAACTAATCTGACTGGTAAGACTTTGATCTGAATGGTTAGTGGCGGGTCGGGAGATGGGAAAGTCCGATCGTACGATGATTCGTACGATTGGATCTTTGCATCTATGGCCAGCTTAAGTGAAAGCTGCACAGAGTATGTGCAGTGAATCAGCAGAAAAGAAGATGGTAAGCAACTGGGGCATCTTTGGAGACACATATCTTTACTACTAAAGGGCTGTGGTTGCCTTGGGCTGGTACAGAAGCCCAAAACATAATTTACAACATTTATAGCCTACTTCTTTAGTTAAACATTAGTTCTCATTTAAAGGTAAGTGAAAGGTGAAAATCACAGAGAATGCACTTGATCATTGGGGTGGTGTGGCAGTGGCTGTAATGGATGGGTCAGTCTTCCCATAAAGCATTTCAATCTGGAGGTTATATCTTTATAATACACAAAAGCCATAAATATCTTGTAAATTATATCCTTATAAACGGTGAGTTCTGATGTCATCAGTTATAAACGGTGAGTAGTGATGTCATTTCTGTCACATGACTCACTGAAATGTGTGTATTATAATAAATAAAGTACCCCCAGTTGTAAAATATGAGGATATTAGAAGTTACCTCGGAGTTCCATGACCTGTATAAAAACACTCGGCCTTCGGCCTCGTGTTTTTATATGGTCATGAAACTCCTCGGTAACTTATAATATCATTATATTTTACAAGAGGGGGTACTTTATTCACTATATATTTATTCATATTTTACAATTTATCTTTCTCTTCAGAACCACTCATATTCCTCTTTCAATTCAATTGCTAGGGTCAGTGGTACCCTAGAATCCAAATGACAGTTTTAATTCCCATCTCCAAAATCACAGAAAATGACTGACCAATTGCAAACGGTCTTATCACTGTCTATGTAATTCCGAATGTTAATTTCAACATGAACTGAAGTAAAAGAGTACTGATAGGAGATCAGCAATCACCCCACAATGGGTGTAAAGTGCACAGAACAGGACAAAAATCCAATAGTATGTACTGTGGTAGTGGAATGTATTATTAGCAGTGGTAGACACATCACCAGATTGTGATAACCTGTCTTGACACGGTCGTCTTATCAGTGACACAGCAAACACGTGTATATTAATATATAAACACAACCTTTGAAGCCATGTGGTGATGTGCACAGGGAGAAAGGGCAAATAAACTTGCACTTTTATATATGCTCAGCAAGTTCAAGTCAAGCAGTTATTATATAAACATATACCATATGCCTTGAGCTATTTTATTCATGGGGTCACATTCTGGATAAAGGCATTTGAGGGCCCATGCCTAAAGGCAGCAGTTTTAGGGGCTACCCATGGGTGCCTGTGTAAAACAAAAATTGGTTTACTAATAAGAAAAAAAATCCCCACAGCGTGCTGCCAGAGAGTTGCGCCTGAATGAGAGGGTAAACTGAGGCATTGGCAGACTCTATGGCGGTACTGTGAATGTCCATGAAGGAAGGAGTTGGGCTGAGATTTATTTCCTAGGGCAGCACCAGATCTAAATACAGCCCTTTTCATATGTTTAAGTCACGGTTGGATATATATAGATAGATAGATAGATAGATAGATAGATAGATAGATAGATTAGATATACATACATATATACACACACACACACACACAGTAGTCTCCGGTACTTGAGACTTGCCATTAAATCTGGTGATGAAGTGGGGGGGGGCAGCACACAACCAGTACTGGGCATGTGGTGATTGCCAACAGGACCAGACTGCCAATCTGTGGGCTGCTGTACGATTCAATTAAAAGTCACTATTTCGTGGGCTGGTTGAGGGCTGTTTGGACCTCTATGTACTTGAAATGACAGAGCCTAATTTTAACTCCTAGTTGAGATCTGATTGCCAAAGGTGGGGTGGTCCCAGTGGTCCAGTGCCTAGCGCAGCATTAGAAGAAGATACAACTCTGGTTTAAATTTAGGAATTGGAAGAAAACAAACCACAAGAATGGTATTTAGATGAAAATTATTGCCCAATAGAATAAAAAAGGGAAGGATGGTTAGTCATTCAGAGAAGCAAAAATCCTCCAAATAAAAATTCAGTTTTACTTTGCTATAGTGATAGCTAGAGAAGTCACGTAATAAAACAGAATCAAATTGGCTGGTTGGGTTAGTACATAGGGCTGCAACAGTGCCAGACATTTTCCAGGTAGGTAGGACATTTATGGGATTTAGGGTGTCATTTAAAGGGCAAACTTCAAACTTTTTTTCCCTATGCATTGAAAGAAAATGTAAATCTCCCATAGGGGTAAATTTATCATAGAGTGAAGTTCCGCAGCTCTCAATTAATATTTATGGGATTTTGAAAGGCGTATTTATCAATGGGTGAAAGTGAAAGTTCACCCTTTGATAAATACGCCTATAAAAATCCCATAGAAATGAATGTAGAGTGGCGGAATTTCACTCTAGTGGCGCAACTTCACTATTAACTTCACTCTTTGATAAATATACCCCATAGACTCAATATTATTAAAATAATTAATATTTTTAAAAATGTATTTATTTTATTAAGTATTAAGGTACTTTTGAACCTTGTATTGGATCCCAACTAAGATATGATTAATCCCTGTCGGACGCAGAGCAATTATATTGTGTTACTAATTTTTAAATGATTTTTTAGTAGGCTTAAGGTATGGAGATCCAAATTAAGGAAAGATCCCTTACCCGGAGAACCCCAGGTCCTAAGCATTCTGGATAACAGGTTCCATAAATCAAGAATAAACAAATGTTGCTTTCACTTACAATTATATTTACAGATATTACAACCATTTAAGTTACAAAATTTTCTTTATGCATTTCTAAATGGTGGTGATTCCATTTAACCTTTACTGCTGCATTTGAACACATAGCATGCAGCACTCTTGGTACAATACTCATTTTATATACTAACAAAATAAAACAGGCAGCAGCTATTAGAGGGCCAGATTTTTTCTTTTGGCTGTTATATACTCATTCACCGTAAGTCATGACAAGAAAAATATTGTTGATTTCCTTAGTGAATTGCATAGGAATCTTACATATCTAACTACTACCAGCCCATCACCAGGGCTGCTATAGCGTGAAGCATGTCTAAAGGTGGCTATACACTGTCACTGTTTGGAGCGGGTCTGGAGGCATACTGATATTGATATTGGTTGGGCAGGTTTAAAATTCCTGTTGGACGAGTAGATCCTTGGCACAAGATCTCACCAAACAAGCAGATCTGCAGTGTATTGCTAGTCTAACCCAGGCTATCTGCCAGCATAATAATCAGCACTGTCCAATTATTACTATTATTCCAGTCTGCTTATTTTTATCCCTTTATAGAACCATGAAGTTCAGTGTATTTACCTATACATAGATTATTTCACCTGCAATTCCTATACTCCCTGATGAATACCTGGGGATGGGGAGCAATTCCTGGCTAGATCTTGAGGTAAATACAAGAGTCCTCTGCACCCATTATCAATATATTTAAGACAGAGACATTTTGTGCATACTGCTACTAAAAAATGCCTTACCCTTTAAACAAAACAGGGATTGTTTGTCCATATATTGCAATATATTTAAGCTGGCCAACTATGTCAAAGTCATCCCATATCTGGCCAGTCCTACGCTTAATTTTCATCGGATTCATTAAGAATTCTATCGCTTCATTATACATTTTACAAAAGGGACTAAGTTTTACCTGCAACTTACTTGCTGCTTTCAAAGTAAAACTCCCAAACTTGGCTGCCCTTTTATTAGACACCAGTGGGATCACCTGACTATAGTTTTGTTTAAAGGGTAAGGCATTTTTTAGTAGCAGTATGCACAAAATGTCTCTGTCTTAAATATATTGATAATGGGTTGAGTGCAGAGGACTCTTGTATTTGTCTATATGTATTTTGTGGTCCCAGCCTCATTGCACCCCCGCGTAATGGTTTTAAAAATTAGTGGTGAGCACAACTTTCCTTTGTTTGTTATAGTTATACAGGAGCAGTGACGAGCTCCTTGTTGTAGCTCCCACCCTTCCCAACTATAGTCAGGTGATCCCACTGGTGTCTAGTAAAAGGGCAGCCAAGTTTGGGAGTTTTACTTTGAAAGCAGCAAGTAAGTTGCAGGTAAAACTTAGTCCCTTTTGTAAAATGTATAATGAAGCAATAGAATTCTTAACGATGAAAATTAAGCGTAGGACTGGCCAGATATGGGGTGACTTTGACGAAGTTGGCCAGCTTAAATATATTTCAATATATAGACAAACAATCCCTGTGTTTGACATTTTTTGTAAGGCATTTTTTAGAAGCAGTATGCACAAAATGTCTCTGTCTTAAATATATTGATAATGGGTTGAGTGCAGAGGACTCTTGTATTTGTCTATATGTATTTTGTGGTCCCAGCCTCATTGCACCCCCGCGTAATGGTTTTAAAAATTAGTGGTGAGCACAACTTTCCTTTGTTTGTTATAGTTATACAGGAGCAGTGACGAGCTCCTTGTTGTAGCTCCCACCCTTCCCAACTATAGTCAGGTGATCCCACTGGTGTCTAGTAAAAGGGCAGCCAAGTTTGGGAGTTTTACTTTGAAAGCAGCAAGTAAGTTGCAGGTAAAACTTAGTCCCTTTTGTAAAATGTATAATGAAGCAATAGAATTCTTAACGATGAAAATTAAGCGTAGGACTGGCCAGATATGGGGTGACTTTGACGAAGTTGGCCAGCTTAAATATATTTCAATATATAGACAAACAATCCCTGTGTTTGACATTTTTTGTAAGGCATTTTTTAGAAGCAGTATGCACAAAATGTCTCTGTCTTAAATATATTGATAATGGGTTGAGTGCAGAGGACTCTTGTATTTGTCTATATGTATTTTTTGGTCACAGCCTCATTGCAACCCCGCCTAATGGTGTTAAAAATTATTGGTGAGCACAACTTTACCTTGTTTGTTATAGATATTGAGGTAGGCATACATCTGCATTAGGCAGCATACACCCCACATTTGGCCTTTCAACTGCAGTGCGATAAACTGGCAGGGATTACAAAATTACCATTACAGTATTGCTTGTGTAACGAGACTTTCTGGCACTAAAAGAGGAATTCATAATTAATACTCTTTATGAGAAATATTTTATTTTTATTTATTTCCTGTTTTTTTATATAGCACTGACCAGTGGCGTAACTATAAAGGAAGCAGACCCCCGCAGTCACAGTTGGCCTTTCAACTGTAGTGCGATAAACTGGCAAGGATTACAAATTTACCTTTACAGTATTGCTTGTGTAACTTGAGAATTTCTGGCAATTCTTTCCATTTTAGCAAAAAAGGGGTAAAAGAGGAATTCATGAGTAATACTCTTTATGAGAAATATTTTATTTATTTCCTGTCTTTTTATATAGCACTGACCACTGGCGTAACTATAGAGGAAGCAGACCCCACAGTTACAGTGGGGCCCGGGGAACAGGGGGGGAAGAGTGTGGGGGTCTGCTTCCTCTATAGCTAATATGAAAAACCCTCCTCCCCAGGCAGTCTCTTATCGGCAAAGAAAGGGGAGCAATTTGGGTCGGGAAGTGGGCCGGTGGGGGGGGGGGCTGGGCCCTTCTTAAGGTTTTTTTGCAGGGGGGCCCAGCACTCTAGTTATGCCACTGGCACTGACTCATTTCCATAGCACTTTCCAAAGATTAAATATCATATACATCAGTCCCTGCCTCAGAGGAGCTTACAATCTAAGGTACCTATCACATTCACACATATTATGGTCATTTTAGTCAGAAACTAATTAACCTGCCTGTATGTTTTTGGAGTGTGGGAGGAAACCCAGAGTACCCAGAGGAAGCCCACACAGACATGGGAAGAACATACAAACTCCTTGTGATTGTGCCCTGTCTGGGATAGAATTCAGGACAAGGCAGAAGTGCTACCTACTGTGCCACCGTACTGCCCATTACAACTCCCTCCTCCCCCCCATCAGCAGACAAACCCCACAACGGTATGGTTAATTTCCAAACAGATGCAAACTTGTAGTGCTGATCAGGGCTGGTCCTATCAAATGTGGGGCCCAATTGGGACCATGTTGGCGGGGCCCCTAGACAAAGTGTTGCTGGCTACTGACACACCAAGTATTTAGGAAAATAAGGGCATACAGGCACAAAATAGAAAGGAAAGGGGCAGACAAGGTAAGAGAGTGAGAGGGATGAAATAGGGGCACATAATAGGGGCACACAGGGTAAGAGAGAGAGGGAGGAAATAGGAGAGTGGACTGGGCCAATTAGTTTGGGGCTGGGCCGATTCAGCTTGGGAGCAGGCTTGGTTGGATTGGGGGCAGGCAGGGCCTATCAAGGTTGGAGGAAAGCTGGGCCTATGAGAGTTGGGGGCAGGCTAGACCTATGGATTTGGGGATGGGCTGGACTCTCAAAGTTGGGGGCAGGCCAGGCAGCATCATGTGCTGAGGGAAATATTATCTGTGCTGCCCTGTGGTGCGGGGCCCCCCAGAGGTGCGGGGCCCAATTGGGCCCAATTGGTCCAATTGGCCTAAGGCCGGCCCTGGTGCTGATCTTGCTTACTTTGTGAAAACTGATGAATTCCACCTTTTCTTATATCTCCTCTATATCTAAACTGGATGCTGCCAATTTGTCTAATTGGTCAACGTGATCGTAACAGGTATGGGACCTGTTATCCAGAATACTTGGGATCTGGGGTTTTCCTAATAATGCATCTTTCCGTAATTTGGATCTTCATACCTTAAGTCTACTAGAAAATCAAGTAAACATTAAATAAACCCAGTAGGCTGGTTTTACTTCCAATAAAGATTAATTATATTGGAGTTTGAATCAAGTACAAGATAAATTACAATTTGGATTATTTGGATAAAATGGAGTCTATGGGAGATGGCCTTTCTGTAATTCAAAGCTTTCTGGATATAGGGTTTTCTGGATAACAGATCCCATATACTGTATGCATTATAATCTACTTGTCTATTCTACTGGATTCTGGTTAGTGTCTTCATAAGCTAAAGATCCAGTCCTTTTCCAGTCCTTATGTGCCATGATTTTATCTGGAGCAGATGTGTAACTATAAACCCATCTTTACATATTATTACAAGTATCTTGGACAATAACAAAACCCTTATTTAACACTTAGCAATAAATACCTATGTGAGCGTATTATAAACAGATTTCACTATCAATTGTTTACAAAATACCCTCAGCAAATGTACCACTTCTCTCTCAAGTACTCTCTGTAGCTTCTCAAATATTCAGCTTTCAATCTTTTCTGCCTCGTCAAGAGGATAATCAAAATGACTGTACTGGTGGTTACCACTGGGTTAGTACCTCAACACAACCATATGTGCCCCCTTTTTTTCTTAATTCATCACCCCAAAAATTGTGCCCACATACAAATGGCCCAGTAAAACTGTTATTGTCATTGGATTCACTGCAATCTCTACAGTTCCGCCCTTGTGTCGGTGGAATCTGTTGCTGCTACGGCACCTACAGCTGAATTATCATCCCTACAATACTAGGTCTCATTGCCGAGGTCTCATTAACATAAGTTGCTTTTCACTGAAGCCTACCGCCCCAGGCTGTGCACTTGTCTCTCTTTTCATTACTCTTTCTTATACACAATGCTCTGGAGGGGAGGTCATCTGATGCTGTGTGTGTAAGGCCAAAGGCCTCAGGAGTAGTGAGGACCAAGGGAGGAAATAACAATGTCCAAGTTCGCAGTACAGAAGAGGATGAGACGGAAGAATGGTCAAACAGGCAACAAGATCAGTCCAGGCAGAAGAGGTTCAAGGTCGAAGATTTCAGGCAAAGGTCGGTACACAAAATATCAGGAAGTTCGCAAATGAATCACACCCAGGAGTAGTAAACTAAACCTATAATTGGGCACTGATGATTATCCAGAGTTCCCTCTTATAGGCCCTGCTTTGGCGCCAATTTTGGACGCATCGGCGTCATGACGTGCGCGCGGACGCGCTGACGTCAGCGACTGACGCACTGACGTGTGCGACCGACGCCGGCGCCCATTGTTGACGCCGACGCCCATTCCGTCGCCGGCGACCAATCCGAGTGCGGGAAGAGGTCGGCGTCATCCGTCTGCGTCCGTGAGGAACCAGGGAGCCACCATCTTGGAGGCCATCTTGGTCACCCCGCTCAGACTCCATTACAGTGTGTCTCTTAAGACTACAAGATGCTCATTAGTATAGCAACCACATCATCATCTCCACTGGGACTGCCCCAAGGTCATCCACTAACTCTGTCCTAAAGAACTTCCATGATACAGGTATTTTATTCCCAGGGGCACAAATGTTATCAGTGTTCATTGTACTCAAATTTAGACTAAAATTTAACAATATTAACACAGTTGGGTTACCAGACTTGTATGGTCTATGGCCCTAATTCTTATTTAGTATCAAGCTACTATATTCTAGCATTTGCATGAACTGTTTATATCTGTTTATATCTTTAATCTTTCTAATATTTAACTTCATTTAGCCTTTTATTGCCTGCCTTACTCCTCCACCTCCTTTACCCTATAACCTCCCTTGCAAGACAGACAGAGGCATGCATATGTGGAAATATTACAAAAAGCAATTCTAATAAATATTAAGGTGTTTTTAGTGTTTGCACATTCCAACACACTCCAGCAACAAGTGTTATGAAACAAGTGTGATTAAGTCAAGCTTCAAAAACCCTTTCAGAGATAAATGTCAGCTTGAAAATGTATAGACTGGGGGAAGATAATTTCACTAAACTAAGCCTGTATGTACACTGTTGGGTAGACTCCTGGTGCACTGAATAACTATGTAGATTGTAGGTGAGCAAAAAACTAAAACAAAAGTAAAACAATCACAAAAGAGATTACCATGTCATTGGATTTCAACAGGTCATTCTCCCCCTCTATCCAATTTACTATTATATATTAGTAAATGACACTATGAGGTGCTGCCTAGAACAAGCAAATCCATACATGAGATGAAATTTTGAGTCAAAGGAACGGTGGAATCAAAAGGACATTTGTTGGAAAGGTTTCTTAATTGTGAGTGTTGGAAAGGTTTCTTAATTGCCATCCCATCATCTAGCACAAAACAGGCACAAAACAGGCACCTGATGTATAGCATTAAAATAATCTGTTTTGTCATTTCACCTTATACTGCTGGGTTATATGGTTTTTCTGCAATACAGGAGAGGCCTAATTTGGGGTATTCATTAAGAACGTGTATTCATATGTTCTATTAAGTCTACCAAGAAATATAAGGTTTATCTTGTAAATGTATTTGACAACACACACACACATATAATTATATATTATAGTGGTATATATACTGTATATAAGTAGAAGAAATGTAGCACTCTTGAGGGACTTAAATACATAAAGCAACAGTTCTACTGATTTAGTCAACATTTTGGTCCTCACAGAGAACTTTCTCAAGACTCTCTAATTCTTGAGAAAAGTTCCCTTGAGGCTAAAATGTTGACTAAATAAATAGCACATTTTCTTTAAGTACAAAAAGGGTATGTAAAGGCAAAAAAATAAAATCCCATTTTTACTTTATTCAATGAAAAAGAAACTTATCTCCAATATACTTCAATTAAAAATGTGTACTGTTTTTATAAGAAACCTGACTGTATGCAGAAAAAATCTCCCTTCATTTACTGCTGTGGATAGGAATTGTCAGACGATCCCTAACTGCTCTGCAGGGAAACAATCATACTTATGAACAGCAGGGGGAGTACCCCCCCTTACTTCCCAGCCATGCAGAACTCAAACAGCTTTGTTTGTTTCCCTGTAGAGCAGTCGGCGGCTGTGTAGAGATTTGTATTGGATTTTATTTTTGCCTTTACATCCCCTTTAGTATTTCCAACTCCAGCTGCAGGGACAAAGATTATGGAGCCAGATTTAAACAGATAAACCGGGATTCGATTTGGAGGATTATTTTGCTGCAGTCACTGGTTCTGATGATAGTTTATATTAAACAATACAAAAACTATAAAATCCACATTAGATTACATTAGTGCAGTCTGCCTATTCTGATTATTAATCAGTCTTGCTGTATTGGCTTCTGGCAGATATTATTTGACTTGTGCTGTTTGTGCAGCCCAGACTACACTGAGCATGTGCACAGTCTTGGTCTTGCAAAGATATTTAACAAAGTTAGAAGATGATGACCCCCTGTGGCCAACTTTGAAAGCATGAATCATTTTTTGATTAGGCTTTTGGTGCAGTAAGTTTATGTTTAGTATACAAAATACAGCATTTCTAGCCTTATTCTATTTTAGACTTTACTTCCCCTTTAAGTCCCTCAAGAATGCTCCATTTCTTCTACTGATGAATTATCCCAGTGTTTATATATGGAATGCACAGGATAATTTCTAGTTGTTTACAGGTGCACTGCTGGCTAGCCAAAATGATTTCTTGAGATATTTTAGGAAATACTGTATATTTCAAGCTTGGTTCCTTTGAGTTAGTTTTATTCAGTGGCTTCGACAATGATGAGCTATCTTAAAATTATTTATTTTTAGGCACCTAATATAATTAACTCATTCATAACAAATTCAGCTTAGAAAATATAAATATCTGTGGTATTCCAAGAAATCATTTGGGTTAGCCTTCAATTCATCTATGACCTAAATTGTAACTTCTATGGCATACTGACCTCCTTCGTTTTGTGTATCTCAACATGTGTCAAAATATTTGTTACTGTGTTTATTTTGTATTACAATGTTTGCCTCAACATGTAAATATGTGCATATTACTTTGTTACATATATTTTTTTTTAAATGATTTATTTATTACTTCAACACGTAGTCATACAGTTTGATGCATTCGAGTAATGTACAGCATAAAGTAGTTGACATCGTAATGAAGAGTTTTTCAATTTAACCCCCGGGAGAACTGAAAAGGAAGGTGCAAAGTACACAATGAAAGGGGAGAAGGAAGACAGAAACAGATCAGGTAAGAGTGGGAAGAAGAAGAAGAGAGGTGAAAAGAAAAGAGAAGAAAAGAGGAGAGGTGAGGTGAGGAGGGGAGACAGGAAGCAATACGATGGAGAAACTTTGTTACATATATATTTTACTTTATCACTGATCTTTTAGTGCTCTACAATCCATTTGGTCGTTTCCACTCCCTTAAAGGAACAGTGACATTAAAAAAATAAAAAAGGGTTTTAAAGTAATAAAAAATATAATGTACTGTTGCCCTGCACTGGTAAAACTGGCATATTTGCTTCAGAAACACTACTATTGTTTATATAAATAAGCTGCTGTGTAGCCATGGGGCAGCGATCCAGTCATTACACAGCAGATAGCAGATGCGCTCTGTAGAACATAATGTTATCTGTTATCCACTATTTAACCTGTGCCATATAGCCTTTTTCAATTTCCGCCATTGCTGCACATCAGCTTGTTTATATGAATTATAGTAGTGTTTCTAAAGCAAACATCAGTTTTACCAGTGCAAATCAACACTGATATTTTCGTTACTTTAAAACACTAAAGTAAAAAAGTAAAAAGTAGGAATCAACATATATGTTTTCTTGACAAGGCAATTTGAGGTAACTTTATAATAAATTAATTGCCACATGTTTTGCCACTACCTATTTACTTTTTTGCCAGCAAGGAAGGATTTGGAGGAAATTAGTCACCTGCTGAATAGGAGATTTATCGCGGGCAACTCGTGTGCCGTTGCCCTTAGGGTTTAGCTCTTGAAACAATGTAGCAGAAGTTTGCTAATTTGATGAGTCAAAGGAGACAGGAATATAAACAGTCAATGTTTACTGCATTTAGTAGCAATTTACATTTTGGCTGGAGGGTGGGCATTTTTAATAGATTTCTTCACAAAACATCTTACTGCCCAGAGCCAGGCCAACCCAGCCAGGCGCCCTAGGCAACCTGGCCGGGCACGGCGCTGGCTGAGTGCATGCTTGGGTGCGCATGCGCGAAACCGTGCTCTGGTGCGCATGCGCGAAACTGCGCTCTGCCTACCCCTAGTTCCGGCCCTTTTACTGCCGTTAATATATTGATATTGATAAGTGCCGATAATCTCCTTTTCTGTCTGTGGCTGTTTATACAGTATCATTGGTTGCAGTGGCATAACTAAATGTTACTGGGCCCCATAGCAAATTTGTCCCGTTTTACCAATATATTCTAAAATTGCTAATTAATTACGGCCTCATGGGGGCCCTCTTTACTTCCTTGGTCACCCTGCAGCCGCAGGGTCTGTTCCTCTGTAGTTACACCCCTGGTTGGTTGGCTCTTTTTTGTTGCTCCCATCATTCCCAACTTTTGTCAGTTGAACCTGGCATTGTCCAGTAAATAGGGCAACCAGTGCAGGTCTGGCCAGACCAAGGATGACATTCACATAATTTGCCATCTTAAATATATAGTGAATAAAGTACCCCCTCTTGTAAAATATAAGGATATTATAAGTTACCGAGGAGTTTCATGACCATATAAAAACACGAGGCCGAAGGCCGAGTGTTTTGATACAGGTCATGGAACTCAGAGGTAACTTCTAATATCCTCATATTTTACAACTGGGGGTACTTTATTTATTATAATACACAAGTTTCAGTGAGTCATGTGATAAAAATGACATCAGAACTCACCGTTTATAACTGATGACATCAGAACTCACCGTTTATAAGGATATCATTTACAAGATATTCATGGCTTTTGGGTATTATATTGCAGTATATGGACAAATGTATTACTCATCATTCTATTCAGGCCCTCCCCTTATTCCATTCTCTTATTCAAATCAATGCATGGTTGCTAAGTTAATTTGGACCATAGCAACCAGGTTGCTTGAACTGCAAACTGTGAACAGCTTCTGAATAAAAAGCTAAATAAATCGAAAACCACAAATAACAAAAAATGAAAAAGCATTGCAAATGGCCTCAGAACAAGTAAGTGCATAGAATCTATCTTTCTGTCCCCTTTTATGCAGCTCTCTCTGTATCCATGATGGTTAAACACCCAAAAGTCCAGCAATGATCACAAACACACAGAGCTTTTAGGACTAAACAGACTATACTAAGCCCCACATATAATTAAAGCATCAGTTTACTCAGTTTTTAAATTGTACTTTGGTGCCCTCTACTGAAACATATAGGCACTGATTATTAATGGCCAGTCAAACTGAATACAAAATGTGCCTTTTCTAAAAAGTGCAAATCTTCTGCAATATTTTTTGATGACATTTCAAAAGAAAAATCACTATTGTCGAAAGGCATGATACATACATATACATACACATACTGTAAATTTTTACAGCCCTGTTGATGCTGAGTTTTAAAGCTTACACAAGCTGGTTACAATATTATACATGTGCCTTGCAATTAAATTTTCATGACACATGTCTGAGAACTGTGTCAACCAGAAATGGTTTTCTTGAAAATACATGTCTACACTGAAAATACTGGTATAACTGCATTCCAAGATGAATGTTCTTCACTGTTTTATTTAAACATATCATTCTGACTAGAGGTCATATTACTGTATATAAGATGGGAAAGAATGTAAAATCTAATTAGCATCATGAATTCATAAGTTTGGCTTTTTAATGGACACAATTACTGTTCCATTTGTTCTATTTTGAAAACATAACCTCCTTATTCATAACAAAAGGCCAGAGGGAAAGACAAATGGTACAGTATAGGATCTCCAATTTAAGGCCATCCAGTTGCTACTGAATTACAGTTCCCAGAATTCTTCATTGCTGAGACCTTTCCTGCCTATTTGGAAAGAGAAAATTGGGTTTGGCCACTAATTCTTCTGGCGCAGTTAATGACCTTTCACACTGGTTCAGAACGCATCAGCAGACTAGGAGATGCATCCAGAATGATTGTGATCCAACATGATTGCATGTCTGTCTTTTGAAAGTGAATGCCAAAGGACCTCTCTGGTGAATTATGGTCAGGCCAAAATTTAGGCAAAAAAAATGCTGTCAGGGGATGCTGGAATTTGTAATTCTGCAACAGCTTGAAGGTGACAGGTCGGGTATGGAATGTTGAGTGTTTGCACATAACCTGACTTAGCTACTTTGAGTTTGTACCTGAATTTGCTCATTGCTGTCCTGGACATTTTTTTAGATTTCCATTTTTTTTTATTTTATGGATATCAGCCCCTATGGCAATGGAAATTTTAGAAACAAATATGGACAAATATGGTGCAGTATGTCTATATCATGAGGGAATTCACTCAGTGCTCAAGTTTCTATGGGAGTTCTTTCCCTCTTTCTTATCTTAGGGGTAACCCCTTTTATTAAGTTGTAATATTATTCCTGTGAGGGGGGGGATTTAGTATGTGCGGCAAACGTTCCTGTGTTATCACCCCAAAACAGCACCTCCACCGATTGGCTAAAATGCCTATTATTATTATTAACATGTATTTATATAGCGCCAACATATTGCGTAGCACCGCAAAGTAAATGTGATTATACAACTACATCACATGAATTACATATATAGAATATATGGAGTAACAAACATCACAATCAATACAGGCACAAAAAGGTGAGGAAGGCCCTATGGATAGGCATACAGTCTAAAGGGAAGGGAGTAATACACAAGGTGTGGGAGTGGGCAAGATCGAATTAAGTGGGTGAGAAATGTGGTATTGTATGTGGTGTTGCGTTTGGTAGTTAAGCAGAGTGAGGGTAGGCTTAACCTACTCACAGACCACTACTGTGGTATAACGCATGTAATAGCTCCTCGTGGCAATCCCAGTAGGATGTTCCGGTTGCACGGGCCCAGATGCAGAAAATAAAATAAAACCAAAAATAGTATAATACTATTTTAATAATAAAACTTCATAAAAACAAATTTCACACTCACAATTTCTCTTAAGGGGAGCTCGCAAAGACCTGCAGACAACACCACAAGGAAGCTGGCTTTGTAGACCTCTGGGACTCTGCAGCAGTTATATGGAAACACTACATGCGATTACCCCATAAGAGAAATTATGAGTGTGATATTTGTTTTTATCAAGTTTTATTATTAAAATAGTATTTTACTATTTTTGGTTTTATTTTATTTTCTGCATCTGGGCCCGTGCAACCGGAACATCCTACTGGGATTGCCACGAGGACCTATTACATGCGTTATACCACAGTAGTGGTCTGTGAGTAGGCATTTTAGCCAATCGGTGGAGGTGCTGTTTTGGGGTGATAACACAGGAACTTTTGCTGCACATACTAAATCCCCCCCCTCACAGGAATAATATTACAACTTAATAAAAGTGGTTACCCTTAAGATAAGAAAGAGGGGAAGCACTCCCATAGAAACATGAGCCCTGGGTGATTTCCCTCATGATATAGACATACTGCACCATTTTTGTTTCTAAAATTTCCATTGCCATAGGCGCTGATCTCCATAAAAGAAAAAGAAAATTATTTTTTCTGGGATTCTTGTGCGCAGTGGGGAGACTGCGAGGAGATTGGCAGGAAACCGACCGGACCAACATTTTGAACATGGGACATTTGAGAACATTTGTCATTGTTGATTGTATTTTTTTTAGATTTGGTGGGCAAATAGAACCTGTGCGGGGTAACCACATTTCCACTTACAGTAAACTAGTGCACATGAATACAAGTTGCCAAAAGCTATTGACTTCAATAACACACACCACCCTCTACCATCAGTGTCAATCGGCATCACTTGGCATTTTTGTGCTGGCAGAGAAGATGCCACATGTGACATTAACCTAATGACCATGTTTTTGTAGCAAGTATATGACATTGGCCTGATTCCTCCTTGTGCCATTTGAATTGACATAATTGAGGTAACTTGCACCAAATTATCAAACCGATGTAAGCTGTGTATCTGTTTTCACAAATGAATCATGCATAGTTTTAAACAAATATAAAAATTCTGGATAAAAATACAAGGGTGGAAGTAAATAGCAAATTGTGGCAAAATGTTGCATGCAGCATGGGTGTTCACCTTTAATTCAAACTTGCTAATTATCCTAAAGTTAAAGCCTGATTTCAGCAAATGTTCAGGAATATTTGTAGAAGTTGGAATAAACAGCTTTATGGCAGTGATTTTCACACTGCAACATTACATGTTTCGGGTAAAACCCTTTTTCAACTGTTGAAAAAGGGTTTTACACAAAACATGTAGTGTTTTACACTGCTAAAATAAATGAAAACTTGCAGTTTGAAAATCCCTGCCTTAAAGCTGTTTATTCCAACTTCTACAAATATTCCTGATAACTTTAGGGGTTACACAGACTCCTGGAATTATTACAGCTGCACGATCTTTCTATTTGTAACGTCTGAGCCAGCATCTTGTTTTTCTTCAGCAAATGTTCCACCCTAACACACTGTAGCACCTGCATTTCATGACAGCCACAGTGAGAGTCCTCCAGCATTTTTCTGTGCAATTCTTTATTTCTGTTTTATTAGTATAGTAGGGAGTGGGTGCAGAAAGAAAAAATGGGAGGGGAAGGGAATGCACCAATATACAAAGTAAAGTATCGATGAAGACAGCTTTGTTGTAATATATGATCAATGATCATACTGTATATTACAGAAAAGCTGTCTTCAGGTTATTGCTAAATAACAAGTGAATTTGAATATTGTATCGTGGGCAATAACGGTCTGAAGTCATTGAACCATATTATTTACATTGTTCAATTATGTTTTAGTAAGCTGTGCACCAGTTTGAGCAATTGTATGAACATCAAACTTTACCTTAGCATCTTAACAAACTTGAGCCATGGAGACCAAACCTTCCAATATAATGCACTGTTATTGTTAAAGATCGCCATAGTCTGCTAGAGTTAAATTCTACCACTCTCCATTTCTATGGGATTTTGAAAGGGCGTATTTATCAAAGGATGAACTTTTACTTTCACCCATTCACTCTGATGAGAGTGAATGAATGGAGAGTGGCGGAATGTGGTGATCTCTAACTTCACTATTTGAAGAAGCAGACACAGAAGAGAGGTGAATCAAGAATAGGGGCTAATTCTTCGCTTTTGTTTATCTGCAGGGCCAGACTACCCACTAGGCACCCTAGGCATTTGCCTAGGGCCTGCCTATTTTTAGGGGCTCGGACCTGGATAATTCCACCAACAGCCTGAGCCACATCCCACCCTGGCTCAGGTTGGGAATCCAGACACCCGAATTACTTTGATTACAGGTGGCGCAGATGGGAGGATTGAAGATTGGGGAATTTGCGTGCATCACACCATTAGCTAATTTGCTCCTCCAGTGTCTGCTCCTACTGCCTGCAGGCCTGTCAAGTGCCACAGTCCCCCAAAGGTTGCCTGCTAAGTTGCTATAGCTGAACTCAGAAAGAAAACCTGCCTGTGGATTCGCATCACAAAATATTTGCAAACTGTATGTCTGACTGGGTCTGGAAGGAGGTGAGGGCAGGCTGCATGACCAAGGCTACAGCTGAGCTAAAGGGTCTTTACTATTGATCTGGCTGCAAAATAGTGGGCAGGGCTGTCTGCGTGACTCTGATTGGGTGTGTGGGAGCTGGCTAGGACTAATATTACTACTTTAGTGCCAGGTTTGGGGTTAATGGATTTCTCATGGCCATTTCTGCAGTGATCTTACTGGCAAGTCTGGGGATACTGGAGTGCTCATTGGCCATTTCTGCAACGATCTTACTCACATGAAATGCAGGTGCTGCAGTGTGTCATGAAATGCTTTTGGTCACAATAAGTCGTGAAATTGTGGGGCCACTGTGTCTGTCTTCTGGTGCACTTTGTGTTTTAATGTTGTCATTCCAAACATGGGAAAGGGTGTGTTTTTGTAAAATGGATTTGGTATTTAGGGAGAAAATGGGCAGATTTTTCTTTTGAGGTGGGGGCCCCAAAACCGCTACCTTGCCAAGGGCCCTATTTAGTCTTAATCCAGCTCTGTCCACAGCTCAATATTCTACCATGTGGCATGAACCTAAAGCTTTTGTTGCTTTCAACACTGATCGCTGCAAATGTGTGGCGAATCTGTATGAAGGCACATTCTAGGAAAACATGACAGCTTTAAAAACTGGTATTAGCTTTTTTTTTTATAGGCAGCTCCACCAAGTAATTAATGGCTTCCACTGGGTTTTCTTTATTTCAATTGTGCTAAAAATGCCCTTGAGATCATTGTGCATGATGTTGCAATATGGTATTGTAACTATTAATTCTCTCTAGAGATCATACTTAGCATCTACAGGCAATACCCCAGAGATCATTGACGCTTTCCCTTGGCTGGAATTGAATGCTGGCATTTTTTTCCGAACTGCACTCACATTTCTATGCCACTGGTACAAATAATCTATGAAGATGCATCTCCCCTCCTAGTTACAATCCTAAGCATATTTTTTTTTTAAATTCGGGTAGTTTATTGAGTGTATAAAAATAGCAGTTTACAAAATAAAGTCAAAACAAGGAAGAACAATGTATCACAAGTTACATGTCATAGACAAAAAACATTGCAGAAAATATAACGTGCCGCCATCACTATTAGGCACAACAGTTCACATCTGTATTAATACAACTGTCACCTTCCCTGAAACCTGACAGATTAAACTGCTAGAAGTTGTCTTGGGTGCTGGGGGTAAAGGTCGGTCCAGGGCCCCCAAATTTTTTGAAATTTGATGGGGACTCCCCTTTTTAGGTACATTAAGCATTCAGTGTTACAGGTATCCTGCATTATTGCTTTCCAGGAAGAGAAGGTAGGAGGAGCCACCGCTCTCCAATTCTGAGTAATTAACCGTTTAGCTAGTAGTAAGGGCTCAAGAAGGAAAATCGACTGATGATGAGTCAGCTTTAAGTCCTGAATTATGGCCAGGATGCACACCTTTGGCGACCTGATAATGGTCACCTGGAGCACCGCATCTAATGTGTCGAGAATTTTCCTCCAGTATGTAGAGAGCTTAGTACAGCTCCACAGCATGTGTAGCAAAGTCCCCTTTTCCAAAGCACATCTAGTGCAAACATCCGGGGTGCTGGCACTAATATAATGAAGTCTGACAGGGGTGTAGTAAGCCCTATGGAGAATATACAGTTGAATTAGCAGTAATCGATGATTGGGGGGATACTAACTGAGGGGATTCTTGCGCTTCCTGCCACTCCTCATCCATGATGGTGCCCACATCTACCTCCCATTTTGACCGTAGCCCATCTAGGTTGTTTTTGTGTACTTCTTGTAGCAACTTAGCATATAGCACTGTGACCAGACCTTTCGTATGCCCTCTCTTAATGTACAGCAAAAGGGGATGTGTGGATAGCGATAAGTCATGGTGTTTGTGTGTGGCATTGAGAGCACGGCTGAGCTTGTGAAAGGTCAGCCATTGGGTATGTGGGACCTGAAATTGGTCCTTTAATTGCACAAAAGAAATTAGTTTGCCATCAAGCCACACATCACCAAACGTATTCACGCCACGGTCCGACCAGAGACTCATCGGGCCTAGTTTTAATAGGAGGGGGTAATCTCGGTTGTTCCATAACGGTGTAAGTGGGTCAGTGGCAGGAGAATTAAGAAGAGCGTTTGCCATTTTCCACACCCTACGTAGGGATCCGATGGGAGGGGAGAGCAATGCCTGGGATTTAGTGACAGAATTTCCTAGGATCCAACTTATTGGGTTATCAGGAAAGCCTGTCAACTGAGCCCAAAGCGAGTGCAGCACTCTTTGATGCGAACCTTATCCTAAGCATATTTAACACCCAAGTATGTACATAGCCATGCAGTATAGAATGGCATGCCATTTGGCATTGTGCTGTTTATGTGGTTTCCAAAATACATGGCTGTCCAACATCCCATTTCGAAACCAAGGTATGAAGATTGTCAATTCCCCCTTTGCTATAACAGCTACTAGTGAGGTTGGGAGGTTGGGCAACTATATTGGAGATCAGATCTGACTTGCAAGTTGCAGTTGGTGTTACACCTCATCTGGGTTTAGGTCAGTATCTGTGCAGGCCATTCAATCCATTGCCATCTGCCAATTTAATAAGGAACGGGCATTATTGTGCTTTATTAATGGATCTTCACAAACTGTTGTCACAAACCAGGAAGCAAAGAATTTGGAAGAGCACTGTGACAGCAGGTCAGTAAAAGTTTGTGGATTTGTGCAGGATGGTGTGTATGTCTGTCCCAGGTTTGAGCAGTTTGCTCTCAGTTTCTGGTAATGCAGTCAGCTCACAGACCAGTTAATGAGCTCAGCAGAATCGAATCTGCTGATCCAGGTTGGTATAAGAATTACCAGCCTGATTAGGGTTTCGCACCATCCTGGAACCAGTTCTGATGTGAGAACTTTATTTTTTTTGGTAAGCAAACTTTTGGGTGAAATACAAACCTTTCTTTTGTGTGTGGTAAAGACTGCTGTTGCTAACGTAGAGACCAGAGCAATGCAAGGTTGTTTCTGGTCTGATAGTCAGGGAAGCCTGAATGTATAGTTAGCTGGCAAGGGTTTATTTTGCTGTTTTTTTTTTTAACCCTTTTTGTTTTGAACAGCTCTAAATGGTGTAAATAGGGCTGTTTAAATAAAAATCCACACGTGTGTTTCACTCAAAACCATTGTTTTACTGTGCCCGATTTAATCAGTGTACTCATCCAGGGAGTCACCGTTATCCTGTTGCTGGGCTAATCACTACAGCACATTATGGCTCAGTTACAAACTCAAGGGCAATATGTATTTAACCACAATTCCAGTATATGCTGCTGGTGCAAATTAACTTCTGTTTTGGTAAAATGCTGGAAGTTCCCATACAAGTCTTTCATAGTGTTAATGGTATCACTCCCGGTGTGCCAAGCTAATGTGGCATCAATACTTGCATTAATGTGATTTACTAGACACAGTCAGTTGTACAGGTGCAACATGCTATGGGAACAGTGGTGTAAATAAGGTGGGCACTGGTCCTGAGGGGCCCTCACCTCCAGGTTCGAAAGCACCTTACAGTGCTGACCTGATTTGCCAGCTGCTGCTGCTCATAGCCCCCACTCCCTGGTACCTGCTCCCAATCATTGCTTGAAAAGAGAGGTATAAATAAAAGATGGCTGTGTATTCCACTGTGGAGAAAAAGTCTAAGATTATTAGATCTCTTTTTTTTGTTTTTAAGTGTTCAAGTCTTCATTAGCCCTCTGATGGGGGAGGAGCCCCCTATGTTTGTCTGCAGCAGGGACCACAAATTCTAGTTATGCCACTGTATAGGAAACCTGTAAGTTACAAGTGCTCATGTCAAGAGTTAATTCCAAAGATCACTTGCATTTGGTCACCATGTACTTTACAACTTCTGCACATTTCATTGAGCAGGCTGAAATGTCACACTGGCATTATGCTCAAGTTGTAAGGAGCATGTATGGGGGCTAAAAATGAATAGTGATTTAATTTAGCCCTTGCTTTCATAAATGAGCATTATTGCACTTTGTAGCATTAGGTTTGTCTTCCTTGGAACCAGGGACCTTAGCCCAACTATGCAGGGGCGCTTCGCCAATGAGGCAAGTTGAGGCTGGCGCCTCAGGCGGCAGTGCCCCACTAGGTGCCAGGGGCAGTAAAAATGCCGCTCCTGGTACTTTAAGAGCCGAATTTGCCTGAGAGTGCAGTTAGACTCTCTGCGCTCGCATACTGCCCCTCTAGTGGACCCCCTCAGGCGCAAAAAAGAAAGCACACGGGGGAGGGGGGGCGGCAGCAGTTGCTGCTGCCTCAGGTGGTGGAGGGGCCAGGAAAAACAGCCTTAGAAACCCAGACTTACACTGTAGTCAAAGGTGTTGGTTAAAGGTGTATATACTGTATAATAGAAGTAAATCTAGAGCAACTTTACTTGCTGAGTAACCACTGGAACTTCTACTAGATATACCATGATCTGGCTAAATAATAAATAAATCTGGATTAAAGGGATGGTTAACCTTAAAATGAACGTTTAGTATGTTATACAATGGTCAGTTCTAAGAAACTTTTCAACTGGTCTTCATTATTTCTTTTTTTATAGTTTTTTAAATTTTTCCTTTCTTCTTCTGACTCTTTCCAGCTTTCAAATGGGAGTCACTGACCTCATCTAAAACAAATGCTCTGTGAGGCTACAAATTTCTATTCAGACCCTCTCCCATTCATAGTCCAGGCTCTTACTCAAATCAGTGCATAGTTGCTAGGGTAATCTGGGCACTAGCAACCAGATTGTTGAAATGGCAACCTGGAGAGCTGCTGTAACTCAAAACCAAAAATAATAAAAAAAATGAAATCCAATTACAAATTATTGTAGAATGTGACTCTCTTCATCATACTAAAAGTTAATTTATAGGTGAACAACCCCTTTATTTCACCCATGAAAAACACAAATATGCTTGTAGCCACCCTGTGTTTACTAAGCGCTAGGGTTGCCACCTTTTCTGGAAAAAAATACCAGCCTTCCTATATATTTATCTTTTTTCCCTATTAATAACATTGGGATCTACCATTATTTTTACCGGCCAGGCCAGTAAAGTACCGGCCAGGTGGCAACCCTACTAAGCACCGGCAGACCTTAAACAGGGCACTTTTTTGCTTAAAACCATGCAAGTGTATGTTTGAATCCACTCGAGTGTGCACAAGCAGATTGGAGTGAATTGTTTTTTTTGCTGATTTTTTTGGTGGTCATACATAGGTTAATAAAAACCGTCGATTTGGTCCTTACTGATCATGTTAGCAGCTTATTGCCTCATTTTGTGACCCTCCAATGGGCTTGCTCAACAATATCTGGCCAAAGCTCAGTCAGATATTGATCAGGTATGTTTAAAAATCCTGTCACAGTGAGGACAGCATTGGCTTGAAGATGCAGTCCTCAAAACCAGCAGCTTCCATTTACTGTTACTGTGATCCAATTGTTCAATCGCACCAGCCCACCTCACCAAACAAGTGGATCTTTAAATTTATATTCAGCTTGAAGGTGGGTACACATGGTTTGATAAAATCTGTTGATTAATCCCACTCCAGACTCCTCTGTGTATGGAATCCTCAGGGTGGCCACCCAGTTGATATCTGGCCATAAATTGGGCAGTTTTGAAAATGCTGTAGGCATACAGTATGATCAGATCAGCCCGATTTGGCTCTGCACATTGGTGGACAAATCAGGCAATGATCTGCATGTTTAGTGAGCATTAAATGTATAACCAGATTAAAGGAGAATCAAATATACATTAAAATTTAGGCACCCCCTAGTGATTATAGTCACTGTTCCTGTTTGCAAAAAACTGCATCAGCCCAGAGTAATTCTGAAGTAGCTCCTCATTGCCATCTTTTTTCGGCTTCTTTCATCTTCTCTTCTTTCTGGTTCTACAATGAAGTATGAAAAGCCAAACTAAGATACAAAAAGATATCTATAACACTCTACTGAGCACACACCTGCCCACACCTGAAGAAAAGTAGGCAGAAGAAGAAGTGAGCTTCTACAGAAATACCCCAGGCTGGTGCAATTTTCTGCTAACCAGAGCACAAACCCAGGGTATCGTGTAAGAATTAACAACCACTGGAGGAGGTTCTTCTTTAAGAACTGAGGTGCCACAACATCTTGTACATCTAGTTGTCATCTGGCATCATATCTGTGGAAAAAACGTTAAAGTTGCTGCTTGTATCAAATGGGTATTTTATACATGGTCACTAAATATACTGTACATATTGGTATCTATGTGCTAGGACAACCAGTAGATCCTTATCTAATAGATATGAGAATCTACTTTACTTTCAAAGTTGAAGTTCAAGTCAGAATATTCCTACTCTGTGTTAGTATACATGTTACAGTATGATTCTTTCATATTTTGATGAAGAAGTAAATAGAAAAATCTTCACACAATGTTGTTCTTTGTCCAAAAGAGGGAGCTCTATCACCTTGCTCTAAGTTTCTGGAATTGAGCTGCTTTGGAACACTGCGGTTCATTTTCTAAGCTTACGTGCAATGTTATGAAGGATTAAAAAGTCTTCGTCTATAATGTATCACCATTATATCTCTTTTTTTTGATTGGACATGGTATTACTTAGAACTTTTTTAGAGTTTTCTCTATGCAACAATTAACAAAAAACTGCCTGTATCTTGACTGTAACTGTTACAAATAGTAATAAACAGTAATTTTTAGGTTTCCCAAGAAGAGCATGTTCCAGGGGTGTTTTTTTTTTCATTCCCTGTACCCACCTTATGGCTGGCATAGTAATACAGGATATGTTTATGACTACAGCTGAAAATGCGAAACAGTGCAGACCAATTATAAATTTAGAAAACAACATGTCCTGGCTTAAAGGGGATATTCACCTTTGGCTTAACTTTTAGTATGATGTAGGGAGTGATATTTTGAGTCACTTTGCAATTTGTTTTCAATTTTAATTATTTGTGGTTTTTGAGTTATTTAGCTTTTTATTCAGCAGCTCTCCCGTTTGCAACTTCAGCAATCTGGTTGCTAGGGTCCAAATTACCCTAGCAACCATGCATTGATTTAAATGCGAGACTGTAACATGAATAGGAGAGGACCTGAACAGAAAGATGAGAAATACCAATTAGAAATAACATTAAATTTGCAGCTGGGTTCAGTGACCCCTCATTTCAAAACTGGACAGAATCAGAAGAAAAAGGCAAGTAAATAAAAAAACAACTCTAGAACATAAATAACGTAGACCAATTGAAAAGTTGCTTAGAATTAGTAATTCTATAACATACTAAAAAAATACTAATAATTTCACCACAACACTGTCTTATAGTATGTTTATAGTAGATGTTCGTTCTTGTCTGATTAGTCATGGCTGAACCCATCAAAATATATGTAAGCACAATCATGCTAACAAGTTAGTTATGTTTTGCCCAAAAAGCTATATGACTATCACTTATAAACATTTAGAACTAAAATAGTAATCACAACTACTACAAATAATATTTTTTTTAATTCCCAGCAATGATTTTGAAGGAACAACATTTAGGGCTAATGGAAACATAAAAAGGCAGAATTAAGAGCAAAGGTTTACCGCCCTTGTTTAATATGTTTGCTGTTTCGCTGACAGCCTGACACCATGCCAACATAATGCAGAACATGCACCCATTGGGTTGCCCCAGTGCTGGTTTGCTTTTATGGGCCTTTTTAAAAAAACTGTATTGACTATATCAATGGCTAACTGCCAATAAATCATACAAACAAAAAATTGGAATCACAGGGCACACTGATCATTTTCCAAATCAGCATAAACTGCATGCCACACACAGTGCTCATAAAAGCCATTTTTTTTTGTACTTTTTCCACTGTGTGGGGCATTGTCCAAATTGCCACAGGTCTTTGTTTCGGCCACAGAGACCTGCAGACAGAAGTTTGAATAGAGTGCAGCCTGTGGTAGCCCATGCTCAATTCAAAAGGGGCTGGCAAGGGAAGGAATTGATGTGTCCTCCAGGTCCGGATTGAGAATTAAAATAGGCCCCAGCATTTCAGGGACATAGAGGCCCAAACAGCCCCCACCAGCCCACTAAACACTGACTTTCTATGGGACCTTATAGCAGCCCCTCTTGCATTTGCCAGAACCCACAGATTGCCAGCCCAGGCCTGGTGTCCTCCCCTCCTGTCCCCTACCTGCCAGAAGCACTTGGTAGGGAGAGGCAGGACAGGCAGACCACCTTGGGGCCCTATCAGTGGCGTAACTAGATATTACTGGGCCCCACAGCAAATTATTTTTCAGGCCCCCAAAATGTTTAGAGGTTGACTTGTTTCTCCAATATTTATTGAAATTGTATATGAATTAGGGCCTCGTGGGGCCCCTATACCTCCTGGGCCCCCCTGCAGCCGCAGGGTCTGCTTCCTCTATAGTTACGCCCCTGGGCCCTATCCTTTTCACCTGCCTTTAGGCTAGCTGCATGTCCAGATGCTGCACTCTTTGCTGAATGCCAGATTTTTCATCCACTGCTCAGTGCAGAGCACAGCGTAGAGGGCAGCACAAATGCTCCATAGATGAATACTATGGCCCACGCACCCCCCAGGCTTATAAATGGCCCCTTAGGTGTTGAGACTTATTAAGTGATACCAATCCCCAAATAAGCAGAGCACACAATTTCAGCTATGTCAGCTATGTATGCTGGATGAAACAATGTACAATGTAGTGATTTTCCAGTACCAATTGCAGGAACTATAGCCCTTAGCGATGTCAGTGGGGTCTTTAGGGACTAATTTGCATCCTATTGGAATGGTAGCTAGTAATCCCTATATAAAAACTGTAATGTAACTGCATTTTTATTATTATTATTAACATGTATTTATATAGCGCCAACATATTGCGTAGCACTGTAAAGTAACTGTGATTATACAACTACATCACATGAATTACATACATAGAATATATGGAGTAACAAACATCACAATCAATACAGGTACAAAGAGGTGAGGAAGGCCCTATGCATAGGCATACAGTCTAAAGGGAAGGGAGTAATACACAAGGTGTGGGAGTGGGCAAGATCGAAGTAAGTGGGTGAGAAATGTGGTGTTGTATGTGGTGTTGCGTTTGGTAGTTAAGCAGAGTGAGGGTAGGCTTCTCGAAAGAAGTGCGTTTTCAGAGATTTTTTGAAAGCAGAAAGGTTGGGAGAAAGTCGGACAGATCGTGGGAGAGCGTTCCAGAGGAGGGGTGCAGCCCTTCCAAAGTCTTGAATGCGAGCATGTGAGGAGGTAATGAGAGAAGAGTTGAGTAGCAGGTCAGTAGAGGAGCGAAGTAAGCGAGTGGGTGAGTATATAGAGATGAGTTCAGAGATGTAGGGTGGAGCAGAGTTGTGAAGTGCTTTGAAAGTCAGTGTCATTAATTTGAATTTGATTCTGAAAGGTAACGGAAGCCAGTGCAGGGATTGACAGAATGGCGAGGCAGAGGATGAGCGGTTGCTGAGGTGTATGAGCCTCGCAGCAGTGTTCATTATGGACTGGAGAGGTGACAGTCTCTGGAGGGGGAGGCCAATTAAAAGAGAGTTACAGTAGTCTAGACGCGATATGATGAGAGAGTGAATAAGAATTTTGGCAGCGTCTTGGGTGATAAATGATCGTATTTTGGATATGTTCCTTAGGTGGAAGTGACATGATTTAATAAGTGACTGAATATGAGGAGTGAATGACAGGGCAGAATCTAGGATAACCCCAAGGCACCGGGCCTGGGGAGAGGGGGTGATAGTGGAATTGTTAACTATGATGGATACTTCGGGGATGCCATTTCAGTTTTAGAGAGGTTTAATTTAAGGTAGCGTTGCGACATCCAGGTAGAAATAACGGACAGGCAGGAGGAGACGCGAGTTAGGAGTTCTGGGTTGAGATCAGGAGATGAGAGATAGATTTGAGTATCGTCCGCATAGAGGTGGTAGTGGAAACCATACGAATTTATTAATTTGCCAAGGGAGGAAGTATAGAGGGAGAATAGTAATGGTCCCAGGACAGAGCCTTGAGGAACTCCAACAGAAAGAGGTAGGGGAGAAGATGATACTCCATTGTAGGAGACACTGAAGGAACGATTGGTGATGTAAGAAGAGAACCAGGACAGGGCTGTGTCACGAAGGCCAAGCGACTGGAGGGACTGGAGGAGGAGAGGGTGATCTACAGTGTCAAATGCGGCTGAGAGGTCAAGCAGTATTAGTAGTGAGAAATGATTGTTGGCTTTAGCGGTTAAAAGGTCATTAGTTAGTCGAGTCAGGGCAGTTTCCGTGGAGTGTTGTGGCTTAAAACCAGATTGTAGGGGGTCCAGCAGGTTATTGTCAGAGAGGAATGAGGTAAGTCGGTTGTAGACTAGGCGCTCAAGTAGTTTAGAGATGAAAGGTAGCAGAGAGATAGGTCGGAGGTTGTCAAGATTGGAGGGATCAAGAGAGGGTTTTTTCAGAATGGGGGTGACAAGAGCATGTTTTAGTTGAGAAGGAAACAGTCCAGTTGAGAGCGAAAGATTAAATAGGTGAGTTAAGGCTTTGATTAGACAAGGATTGGTATTGCGGAGAAGTTTCGAGGGAATTGGATCAAGCGGGCAGGTGGTAAGGTGAGAAGAGGCCAGAAGCTTTGAGACTTCCTCATCAGTGACAGGGGTGAAGGAGCACAGGAGAGACTGGGCAGTGTGCAGGGAGGGTGGTGGAAGTCTAGGGGGGTTGAGTAGTGTAATGTCCCTTCTGATAGTGTCAATTTTGTTTTTGAAGTGCTCAGCAATATCTTGAGCAGAGACAGATGTGCATGGAGGGGGTGGAGAAGGGGAAAGGAGAGTGTTAAAGGTGGAGAAAAGTTGTGCTGGTTTTTTAGAAAGGGAGTTAATGAGTGAAGTAAAGTATGTTTGTTTGGCTTGGAAGAGGCTGGTGTTAAAGGAGCGCAGGGCGGATTTGTAGCTCCAAAAGTCTGATTCTGAACGGGATTTGCGCCAGCGACGCTCAAGTGCACGTGAATGTCTTTGGAGCGCTTTTGTATGAGCAGTATGCCAAGGTTGAAGTGGTTTGGGTCGAGAACGTTTAGTTTTTATAGGAGCAAGCTCATTTAGGGCAGTGGTGAGAGTACTATAGTAGACAGAGGTAGCCTCATTAGGACATGAGATGGCTGAGATATTAGAGTGAAGAGAGTCAAAGGAAGAAGAGAGATGCGACACGTCTACAGCTTGCAAGTCACGGTAAGTACGTGTTTGGGGAATAGCAGGGGGTGAGGAGGGAGTTAGTGAGAGTTGAAATGTGAGCATATTGTGATCAGAGAGGGGAAATGGGGAGTTAGTAAAATTGGAGGTTGAACAGAGTCTGGTAAATATGAGATCCAGAGCATTACCATTGGAGTGAGAGGGGGAGTCTGAGCACAAAGATAAGCCTAGGGAGGAGGTTAGTGAAAGAAGTTTAGAGACAGAAGAGTTGTTAATGTTGTTAACGGGTATATTAAAGTCACCTAATATGATGGATGGGATGTTAGATGAAAGAAAGTAAGGAAGCCAGGCTGCAAAGTTGTCCAGAAATTGTGCAGTTGGTCCTGGTGGTCGATATATAACAGCAATGCAGAGTGAAACAGGAGAAAAGAGCCTAATGCAGTGAGCCTCAAATGAGGAGAATGATAAAGAGGGAACAGGTGGAAGAACTTTAAAAGTACAGCGGGGAGAGAGAAGCAAACCTACCCCACCTCCAGGTCTGTTACCAGGTCTAGGAGTATGAGTAAGGTGTAGGCCCCCATAGGACAGGGCAGCAGGTGAGGCAGTGTCAGTAGGAGAGAGCCAGGTTTCAGTAAGCGCAAGTAGGTTAAAGGAATTTGCAATGAAATGGTCGTGTATAGCGGTAAGTTTGTTGCAAACAGATCTGGCATTCCAGAGCATTACCATCAAAAACTAAGGCTATTGTCACCAAACATTATTTTTAGACATCATTAATTGAAGTCTGGAATCACAACACCTTATAGCAGTGGTTTCCAAGGCAGTGTCTGGGGAATTTGCCCGTTTGCTCTTTATAGATTCCAGGAAAATCAACTTGGAGGCTATAAATAGGTGGTTATTGCTACTTTTTATTGCTCCAAACTACACAGGTGCTCTTGTAGGATGGTGATTGTGAGATTGCATTCTACAAGTCGGAAGCAATCGCATGGGTCAAAAAAAATGTGTAAGCTACATGGAAGTTTTGCCATTCAACACAACATTGCTATTGCGTGATGTTGACCAACAAAATCTGATCAAAATCTCCCATGTAGTTTAGAAAGGGCTGGAACTAGGGGTAGGCAGAAGAGACCTTCTATCCACTTAACCCTAGTTCTCACACCCTCAAATGATGTCAGTGTGTGAAGCAGTGCACGCATGTGTGAAAGGGAGGGGTGAGGTGGCCAGCCGGGTTGCCTAGGGCACCCGGCCAGTTTAGCCCTAGTTTAGTCTGTGTTTAGCCCTAACTCATCTTTCTATTCAGACCCTCTCCTATTCATATTCCAGTCTCTAATTCAAATCAGTGCATGGTTCATGCTAGGGTAATTTGGACTAGCAACCAGATTGCTGACATTGCTGGAGAGTAGCTGACTAAAAAGCTTCATAATTCAAAAAATCATTTTCTACATCATAATAAGAGGGGCTTATTTATCAGTTACCTATTTAATTTACACATTTCACAAAAGCACAGGCTACATAGCAGATAACAGAAGCACTCTGTAGAATCCCATTGTATTCTATTAGAGAGCGTATCTGTTAAGAAGCCTGTGCCTTTTCTCCTTTTTTAGCTTGAATGGCTGCCCTCATGGCTACACAATAGCCGATTTACATAAACTATAGCAGTCTTTCTAAAGCAAACACATAACTTTTACCAATGCACAGCAACAATACATTATATTAATTACTTTAAAATGCTTTTATTTTTGGTTTTACTGTTCCTTTAACATATCATCTGTTTCAAGACACCCCCAACAACTGCTAGGCATGCTGGGACTGGTTTAATGCATGCCATGAAACAACAAGTGAAATGCCTGCCCATTCACAAAATAGCCCAGTTTTGCACAAAAGGACATTTTGACAAAATCTATAATTGTGTCAAACTTGTACATGTTATTACTATAGTGACTATATCCCTGAACAATGCTGGTCTTTATAAAAATATATTGCATAAACAGCTCATATGCAAAATCCTGTTTCATCTAAATGAACCTTTTTTTAATAATATACTTTTTTATTAGTCTGTGCCATTGGGTAATCCTGAATAGATACTTGTCATTTTAAGAACTAAGGGCCAACATCTGGGGCCAAATGATTAACAGTGCACACAAATAAACCAAGGGCCACATACATGTTAGGTCACATGAGCCAATTAATGAACAAAGTTCTATCTTTTACTCCCACACTTCTTCCTGTTACAGTTAGAGCTGCATTATTTCTGGTCAGGTGATCTTTGAGGCAGCACAGAGAATATCATAAAATGGTGACACAAAGTAAAAGATGTAAACGGGCAAATTTTATATATTCCAGTTTGGTAAAATTCTTTAAAGGGATTGTTCACCTTCTAACACTTTTTTCAGTTCAGTTGGTTTCAGATCGTCTACCAAAAATAAAAACATTTTCCAAAAACGTTCTATTTTCTATGTGTGACTGTTTTTATTACCGGTATATTCAAGTATAAAGTGTAATTTTTCACCTTATAAAGCAGCTCTGGGAGGGGGGATCAACGACCCTGTAAACTGTTCTAAATTAATACATTTAGTTGATAGATTTCTTATCTATGTCCCTGCTGAGCAGAATCCCTGAATTTCATTACAGGCAGTTAGAATTGATACAATAGTTGTTAATACTCCAGAGATGCTGCTGAGAAATCTATAAACTAAATGTTGCAAAAGTGTACAAGTTTAGAGTCTGCACCTGGATCACTGAGCTGCCAGACTCAAACACCAGAGACAGGAACATTAAACTTTAAATTTAGATTTTGGAAAAATGTGTTTGGAAGGTGCAAACCCTTTAATAGGCCACTTAATATGTTGTAAACTATCTGTTGGTCAGGGCCGGACTGGGCTGGCGGGACACTGGGAAAAAACATGGTGGGCACCGGTTCTCATGAGCACCACTCACCCAGACCTCCTCCCTGCTCGAACCTGTCACCACTACCCCAACCTACACGCATGTGTGCAGGGGGGGGGCTGGAGGGGGGTTGCAGCAGGGGCCCAGAGGGTGGCTTTACTGCAGGGGTGGAGGGGCTGGGGGGGCTGGGGGGGGGCCTGAGACAGCAGCCCCAGTCCAACCCTGCTGTTGTGAAGTATTCATTTTGGTGGTATAATTTTCCTTTACAGTGTAGGAAGTTCCCCACTATAAAAAGGGAAGTTACTGAATAACAAGAATCAGTAGAATGTTCACTTTCTGGAATGATACTAAACCAATTAGAGATATGAAACTCATGACCTTTCAGCTTTTGGGCAATTAAAAGAGAATATTGGAAATTATAGATACAGTAGTTCTGAGCAGCTGGAGGGCCATAACTTTCTTTTTTTTTATATCGTCCTTTTATCCAGAATTGTAGGAATTTAGACTACTTCAGGGAGCATTATTGGTTTGTTAAAGAATCCTGTTTGGAAGCAAAGTGGCTATACCTTAAAGTTACCTTAAAGATAAACTAAAGCCTAACCAAAGGCTAGAAATGTAGCACGTTATGTTTTTGGGCTTCTGTACCAGCCCAAGGCAACCACAGCCCTTTAGCAGGAAGGATCAGTGTGCTGAAGATGTCCCAGTAGCTTCCTATCTTCTACAGATTCACTGCACATGCTCTGTGCTGCTGTCAGTTACTAAACTTAGGGACCCACTCAAAATATACAGTACATATAGAATTTACATGTCACAATATAAGGCTGATTAGTAATTAATATAGATATTTACTACATGGTAGCACAGAAACCAGAATCTAATAATCGGCCCTGTAGTATCAGCTTATAATATAGGCCAACCCCTTAGTTTAGCTTCTCAACAGCTACTCAAAGCACACTTTGAGTAGCTGTTGTGCTTTCCAAGATGGTAGCCCCTTGTGACAAGTTTGAAGTCCTGGATTATTGCTGCTATTGAGAAGCATAAAGTGATACTGAGCCTACTTTTTAAAACATGAAAGAATATTTAAAGTTACCTATAAGTCATGTTGATTTCAGTTTTTGCTCATAAGTTTGTTTTTGTAAGTAATTGTTAGTTGAAGTTCTTAAACATGACTGTTTTGCCAACCTGGCTGTCCCATCTCAGCCTGCCAAAGTTTCCAATGCTAACAGACTCCTGTCTGGCAGCCCCCTCATACAGGAACACGGGCATCAGATAGTGTTTAAATACTTTATGGCAAAGTTATAAATAACTTTCAAAGGCAATATTATGATAGATGTAAAAAAAGAGTTTCATTTCTGGTGCCAGTATCTCTTTAAAGGAGAAACAAACCCTTTGCCAAAAAAAAAACCCCCACCCCATGTAGACCCCCCAGCCTAGCTGCCCCCCCCCCCCACGGGGAAGCACATACATTTAAATATAAATTATGGTTTGTATTAAGTCTGTTATTCAGACAAAAATTCGGTAGAGACTTTTTTAACTATTCCAAAAATGATTGATTTTATTTGTTCATACTTGTCACATCACTAAAATTATGTTGCCTTCTGCTACTGAGAGCATTCGTAGGTTTTAACCGCCTTTTGTGTGTCTCCAGCAATTTTTTCACATGGCACTTCACATGGCACTCCGCGTGGCTATCAGGGCTGGAACATGGGTAGGCAGAGTATGCACGTGCCTAGCGTGCAAAGCTGGGGGGGGTGCTCCAGGCATGCACCTTCTCTGGCTCCTTCCCCTAGTCCGGTCCCCTCTCTCCATACTGCCAGACTTGTGCGCTCGTGCATCGATTTGCCAGGTTGCCTAGGGTGCCTGACCGGCCTGGCCCGGCTCTGGTGACTATTCTGGGGTACAGTGGGAAAAAAGTAGCACAGCATTATAAATTGACAATGGATGTGACACAGTGCTGCAATAAAGATTACTGTTTAGCTCTCTACAAATTATGTCAAGCTGATTCTGTGCACAGTAGATGTCTAAATTAACTTTATTACAGGCAGGATTTATTAGTGAGGGATGACCCACTTACTTGCCTACCCTCCCTTCGCTTCCCTAGAACCAACTAATTGGTGGTATGTGTAGAGCTGGCAACACATCTAGGCTTTCCAATGGCTTTCGGTATGTATATGGTGGGCTGACAATTCTCACCACTATCTAGGTGCACAGTGCATCAACAAATGAGAATGTGAGGAGGAGATGCACCTCCTCTTCAGTTCTTGTTGTTCCAATCATTTAGGCTGTTGAACCAAATGACAGGAAACAATAAATGGTGGCCATACCTTGTGCAGCAGCTTGTCCAGTATCCATCTGTTTGGCCTGAGGGCAAGCCCAGACTGGCAATCTGTGGGTTTTGGCAAATGTCAGAGGGGCTGCTGTAAGATGCCATAGACATTCCCTATTTAGTGGGCTGGTGGGGGGCTATTTGGGCCTATCTGTACTTATGGCCTCTTTTGACTCCCAGTCCAGTGCTGCCTGAGGGCCAGTCTGTTGGAGCTGTAAGGGATCGGCCCATATATGGCCACTTTAGCTTACTCTTCTTTGGGGCAGTAGCACCAGATATGATCACTAGAGGTTGACCAGTTTTACCAATATTTATTGAAATTGTATATAAATTATGGCCTCATGGGGCCCAATACCTCCTTGGCCCCAATACTTCCTGGGCCCCCTGCAGCCACATGGTCTGCTTACTCTGTAGTTACGCCCCTGCTGTGAGGCTTCTGTCTCCTTTATGGCCCAAGTTAAATGTAATGACACCTTAAGGCCTTGCTGTCTAATGTTATCAAAGTATTGGGGGTTCTCCATCCTATCACACATTGTAGGGTTCATTATCACAAGTTAATGATATTTTTCGAATAAGTTATTGGTGCCTCTGAGCAGAATGGGGGCCATAAAATTCTCTTGGAGGGTAAGATCTCAACCAAGGGTCTCCAGTTGGACAGTCTTACCCCAGGACTATGGCACTAGAGTATTTGAAGACAAAGCATTTTCGATTATGGTACTGTAATTCGCTTTCGATTATTATTAGTGGCAGTCATTACAGAACATGGGTGCAATTACTGCCTGGTAGCATGTGGAATTAATAAATCACCATTAATAAATTATCAAAACTGGATGTACATGTATGGGACCAGAATGTTTGAGACTTGGGGTTTTCCGGATAATGGATCTTTCTGTAATTTGGATCTTCATAAGTTAAGTCTACTTGAAAATTATGTAAACATTAAATAAACCCAATAAGCTGATTTTGCTTCCAATAAGGGTTCATTATATCTTAGTTAGGATCAAGTACAAGCTACTGTATTATTATTACAGAGAAAAAAGAAACATTTTTTAAAAAATTGGCTTATTTGATAATAATATGGGAGATGGCCTTTCCATAATTCTGAGCTTTCTGGATAATGGGTTTACAGATATTGGATCCCATACCACTACTAAAATAATACCCATACCTCTTGTCCACACTGTACATACAGTGGGAGCTTCTCTGGGAATAAATACAGCATAACAATTTTAAAGAACCGTATAGAAATTAAAGAAATCCCATAATGAGGGATCACGCAGGAGATAATTATAAATTTAAAAATACACACAATAAAATAAAAAACATGACATACAAAAGTGATAGAGAGCGAGTTCCCTCATAAATTATGATTTGTTTAGATTATGTGCTTTATGTGTGCCTTGAGATCCTCTTTGGCTAGAAGATTTTTTCTTACCGATATTACAGATTGAATAGGTTTTTTCTTGCCAATCAACTATGGGGGATAGGAATCTCTACTATTTGATTCTTTATTTTTTTTGGCATACTGTTGAAACATTTAGGGAATTGTTTTATTCCCCTTGTGCCCGGGAACTCACTATCTATCACTTTGTATGTCTTTATTGATGCTACAATAAAGTGTGTCTACTTTTGATTACCATTACTCAGTGAGCCCTCATTACAGGATTTCTTCCTTTTTCAATACGGTTCTTTAAAATTGTTATGCCGGTAGCATGTGGAAGCATTTCTGGGCAATAACAATGAGTTTCCCCAAGAAGATTCTCAGTGAAAAAATGATGGGCAATCACCAGACACAGCATGAATTTAACTTATCATTTTGTTGTTTGATGTGTCCACAAAAGTAAATTTAACCCTGTATACTGTATAAGTAAGTTTATCGTTTTCAATTTCCTGCAAACTATGAGCTCATGCCTTCCTTCTATGAATACTGTTTTCCTCTGCTAAATCTAACAATTCTTAAAAGGCAGTTGGTATGTTACAGTCTATTTCGCACCACTAGGATTGTTGCTGCTATATTATTATCATTCTTCATTCATATACTGCTGACTAATTCGGCGGTGATATTTGGCATAGATTGTACATCATTCACATCAGTCCCTGTGTCGGTGGAATTTACAATGAAAGTCCCTATCATATTTACAGACACCACAGTCACATTTAATAAGAACCTGCCTGTAGGCTTTTGAAGTGTGGGGGGAAACTGGAGTGCCTGGATAAAATCCACACCAGCACTGAAAGAACATACAAAATCCCTGCAGGTAATGCCATGGCTAGAATTGAACTTAGAGCCCTAGCACTGCAAGAAAGCATTGTTAACGCACCACTGTGCTGCCCCTTCATATAGGGAACTTGTATCCTTACCCCTGCCATGATATAATAAGTCAATGGCAAATGTCAAAGAGGTGAAAAAGGAGGCTGCTAGGTATGAGGAGCCATAAGTGGTATGGCCACCTTTTTGTGTTCTGTTAGTTTGGGCCCATAGTCTGGTTAACCAGAATGGCAGCCAGTGCAACGGCTGAAATTGTGCATCAGCAGATTCAATTTTCAAAGCTGTGCTATAGACAAATCGACCAATATTAATAGTACATAGATAAGAATCTGGATCATCCAGGCAGCATACACATAATACAATTATTTCATTTGGTACATTCATTTTATTGGTACAGGTTTGGGATCCATTATCCTGAAAATTGTTATCCAGAAAGCTCATCCATAGACTCATTTTAATCAAATAATTAAAATGTTAAATGATTTCCTTTTTAATGTAATAATAAAACAGAACCTTGTACTTGATCCCACTAACATAATATAATTAATACTTATTGGAGGCAAAACAATCCTTTTGTGTTTAATTAAAGGGGAGGTTCACCTTTAAGTAAGGATGTTATAGAATGGCTAATTCTAATCAACTTGGCCTTGCTTTGTTTCTTTTTTTATTCTTTTGAATTATTAGCCTTCCTCTTTTGACTCTTCCAAGCTTTTAAATAGTGGTCACTGACCCTATCTAAAAAAACAAATGCTCTGTAAGTTGGGATCAGCCATCAGACAAGAACTTCTACTATAAACATACTATAAAACAGCACTCTCTTGTGGTGAAATTATCATAGAAATTGTAAAATGCTACACTTCACTATAAAATATAGCTAAGTATCTTTCAGACACAGGGGTGGTTCACCTTTAAGTTAACTTTTAGTATGTTGCATAAATGCTAATTCTAAGCAAATTTTCAATTGGTCTTCATTATTTATTTTGTAGAGTTTTTTTTAATTATTTGCCTTTTTCTTCTGATTCTGTCCAGTTCTGAAATGGAGGTCACTAAAACCATCTAAAAACAAATGCTGTCTAAAGCTGCAAATGTATTGTTATTTCTAATTTGTATTACTCATCTTTCTGTTCAGGGCCTCTCCTAATCATATTCCAGTCTCTTATTCAAATCAATGCATGGTTGCTAGGGTAATTTGAACCCTAGCGACCAGAATGCCAAAAGTGGAGAGCTTCTGAATAAAAAGCTAAATAACTCAAACACTAATACTAAAATATGAAAACTAATTGTCTCAGAATATCAGTGTCTACATCATAGTAAAAGCTGATTTAAAGGCGAACAACACCTTTAATATTTAAATGATTTTTTAGTAGATTTAAAGTGTGGAGATCCAAATTACAGAAAGATCCCTTATACAGAAAGCCCCAGATCCTGAGCATTCTGGATAACATGTCCCATACCTATACAGCTTTAGGCTATTTACATAACTGGCATTTCACACAGTGTCTGATGTGCAGTGCAGTTTTATGTATTTCATCACATGGCAATTTAAATGTCAAATGGTGTCCAATATCTAGTAGTGATAAGTCTAAATCAACTGGAATTTTTGAGTAACCATGTAAATGTTTCACCTAACATCTGAGTGGTTTCATCAGTTCAGCTGGGGCAAGGACAGTCCTACCCAGTAATGGGGCACAGGGCGAAAATGTAGCACTACAATGCAGCTATCTGTATGTGTGGGTACAGACCCACAGGACAGAATGAAATTAATTGCTCCTGCCTTGCATAAAACTGTACTGTGTAGGAAATGCACTTAGAAACACCTGTTTCTACAGAGCCTACTAGGAGTGTGAACACATTCTCATCCTCTCAAACACACTACTAAACCCTACATGCTACAAAGATAAACACTTAAACAAATTAACGAATATAGAAAATATAATATATTATTTTTATCATTGTAATTGGGTTGTTTTCTGTTCTGAACTAGCCAGTACCACAAGCTTCAAACTATTATATTATGCATTCTAGGGGATTAGAACAGTATAGCCTAGGGCTGTATTTGGATTTAGCAGTCCAGTCAATAGGGTATTTTTAACGGTAGCTAAAGCCACTGTGTATAGTGTGTATACAAAGGGACAATGAAAGGTGCCCAAGGACAGGGAAAAGGTGAAACGGGCAATGCATCATGAAACATTTTAAGCCATATGGAATGTAGGCAGCAGCTAACAAAGTGAAATACAACACAAACCACTTCAACATACAGACTACTGTAAAATGGTGGGCACTAAAACAAGCAATTTTTGTTTTTCTCAGCACCATTCAATGATGGGGACTGTAAAAAAACAAGAATAATGGGTTTCCAGGCCTACATTGCTAATGTAGCTCCAGCAGCAGGTTTTGCTGAACGTGCCTGGAGCTGTCATCTATAACAGGTCTATTTACTGGAAACTTAAAAAAGAAAAGAATGAGAATCTGATTAAGAATAATATGTAGGAAGCAGATAGCACCTATATTTACGCACTTTGACATATGAACTTTGGTTAAGAGGTGGGTAATGTAAATACTATCAGGATTGTCCCAGTCTTAGGCTGGCCATACATGAATTGATTTTCCGTATGATTATGGTGGGCTGACAGTCCTGACGAATATTCATTTACTATGTACATCAGTCAGTTTGTGAATGCACCATATCTGTCGGTGTATGGTGTATTGGTTCGGTAGATCAGAAAGTAAAGAGGAACTGGAGCTGTAAGCTGCTGTTCTGATTGCTCCCCCATTAAAACTGTGGGTTGATACTGTACAACCTGTGATGCTACCAGTCAAAATTCTCAATGGGTTACTACCCTAAGGGTAAATTACAAAAGGCCTTTTGGCTGTGTAGTTGTCATGCAGTGTGTTCCACTGGATTCAGTAGGATACAAACAATACTGGGCCCTACAGGGGATGGATATAAATGCTGAATACCTACAATAAAAAGCCTTTTTAAGGTTCATCCCTCCCTGTGGTTATAGAGCCATATGGCTGAATGGGACCAATTATTCCATGAGGTGCTGTATGTTTGATTCCCATTGAGGGCTCCTGAATGCTCTGCATGGAAACAGCACAGTCAAGTGGTTACATAAGGAGATGTTGGGGGGGGGAGGTTTTGTAAACTCTTTTCATTGTTCCATTTAATTATTGCACAGACAGAATTACAGCATCTCAACCTATGTCAATGAACAGTCATAAAGAATTTGTCTGACAGGGTAATCCAGTTCAGAGTCTCATTCTCAAGGTTCTCTGCCAATTTACGTGTGTCAGCTTTCCTTAAATACGCTAATGTGTTGACTGTTGGTCACACTAGAAATTTACATTGATGGCTGTAATTAATTCTACAAGTCCAGCAGATTCAAACAAATGTTAAGATGTCTAGGTGTGAAACCTTACTCCAATTCTGTTCATATTTTAACGCTATTTATATTTAGTTCCTATGTATGAAATTCAATGCATAGCTATGTACAGCACATTTGGGATCAGAATGTTCTGTATTGTATATGCAGTACAGGTATGGGATCCGTTATCCTGATACCCATTGTCCAGAAAGCTCTGAATTACAGAAAGGCCGTCTCCCATAGACTCTATTATAATGAAATAATCCACATTTTTTAAAAATGATTTCCTTTTTCTCTGTAATAATAAAACAGTAGCTTGTACTTGACGAAAGTTTAGATATAATTAATCCTTATTGGAAGCAAAACCAGCCTATTGGGTTTACATGATTACATGTTTACAGGATTTACATAAAATGTTTACATGATTTTCTAGTAGCCTTAACGTATGAGGATCCAAATTACAGAAAGAACCCTTATCCGTAAAACACCAGGTCCCAAGCATTCTGGATAACAGGTCCTATACCTGTATATAATAGTTGATCCTGATCTGACCGCTCACTTATAACATTAAAAGGGAGTGTTTGTATAGGCACAGAACACTTGCATTCACAGTTTTGACTTGAAAATTAAGAGTAATTCAGATTTCAGCACAATTATGCGAGTATTTAACATTCCCACAAGCATGACATTCAATTTTATCATACGTCAAATCTTAAAAGCAGATGTACATAAGGCCTAATGGTTACCTTGTGCTGACCAATACTGGGCCCATGGGCCAAATGATCAGATCATAAGAGGTGGCAAAGCAAGCTGTTGGCGGAGGCCGGCATAAACAAGCTGATACTGTCCTCTTCCCAAGAGGATTTTTAAACCTGTCCAACAGATATTTGGACAATTTTTGGCCATACACAGGTAGATGAGCTGCCGACAAAGTCTAAGAGGGTGAAACATTCCAAATTCTACCCTTGTATGGCCACCTTAACTCTGTCCGACCCTTTAATTTATCCAGTTGATTGGTCAGTGGGGAATACATACAGGCCCATATTTGTAGATAGGCCACCAAGGTCCGGGCCTAGGGTGGCAGGATTTTAAGTGGCGACGAACGACAGTGGGCCTAGGGGCGCCTGCTATGTAAATCAGGCCCTGAATACATATTCTGTATGATTGGTTATATATAAGGATTAAATCTGCCGATGCATCATGCACATCTTACAAAGTGTATCAGCACATAACATTTTCCTTTTGTACAAATAAACTCCAATCTAATTATGATCTCATGATGGTCTTAGAGATGGCAACTAAGCCTGTGCTATTATGACGATAATGATCCTCTTATTATTTCAAGTTACCCTATGATGAGGAATTGCTCAACCATTACCAGCC
Source organism: Xenopus laevis (assembly GCF_017654675.1). NCBI lineage: Eukaryota > Metazoa > Chordata > Amphibia > Anura > Pipidae > Xenopus > Xenopus laevis. The sequence goes on from NC_054373.1 coordinate 94,583,681, forward strand.
CGTGAATGCTCAAGTGATAGAGACGGCTCTAGTCAGTATCCTTGATTTTGGTTCTTTCCTTCCATGATATCTGCATTTGTCTCGTCCCATTGAGTAATTAGAAAGCAAATGCATAAATGTTAAAAGGAGACAGGGTCCTTTGCCAGGTCCCCCTCATTCTCTATTATCCCTGCAGGGCAGATTGCAGCTTTGTGTTAAAAGTGCCATTAACTCTTTGTTATGAATGAATAGAGAATGGGGGGGGTGTCTGGTAGATTGGGGGAGGGATGAACCAGCTGTTGTGTTTTAGTGCAGGAATCTGCCCCCTTTAAAACGTATTATAAGGAATTGTTTTGGGTCCTAGTTGTCAATTTATTTTGTACCCAGCAGGGGCGTAACTATAGAGGAAGCAGAGGGGGCCCAGGAGCTATAGGGGCCCATGAGGCCCTAATTCATGTACAGTTTCAATAAATATTGGTAAAACAAGTCAACTGCTAAATATTTTGGGGGGCCTGAAAAATAATTTGCTGTGGGGCCCAGTAATATCTAGTTACGCCACTGGTACCCAGCATGCCTAGTTACCAGTGCATATAGTGCTATGATAACGCTCCATAACCATTTATACACACGGTATAGGCTCAGTCAGAGACCATGTTATATGGAACATGAAGTTAGTATAATTATCAGGTTAAGTCACAATTATATTTCTATACAAAGTATAGTAGACGTGGAGAGCAAGTGATTGAATACAACGTAATAATTCCATACATCTATCCATACTAGTTTCCTTAAAGTATAATATGAAATAATGCTGGGAGTAAACAGTGGGTATCGTTAACGCATTGGTGAAATCTAGGAGCCCATCCTAGTTTATTTTGCCCATGTTCCCAGCCTGCTTCTTTGTCTAAGTTGCCAATTGTCTGTTGGTGCTACAACAACCTTCTCACTCCCACTCTCAGCGCAATTGAAAGGTGCATAATAGGGCGGGGCTTAGGGGCCAGCCCACTGTGGGCGGAGGGGAGGATAAGAGCTGATATAAAGATGTGCGGGAACAATGAACTCTGCCAGCTTGAGCGTATGCGGGCGAAAGCGATCCTGGGACATAGGGGTAAGGAGGAGAAGAGAGGTTGAATGGGAGAGGCACAGGGTGTTTACTGTCCTAGAGGTGCTGCAGAAAGATAACCTATTGAGCGCGCAAAGTGTGAAAGAAATTTTAGTGAATTACCAGCGAGTGTAACTGCACGGGGTTGGCTTTCAGTCCCAAAGTGTGTCCTCTGTTGAACTGAATGGAACTGGCTTGGGAGGGGAAGCTGTGGCGGTGATACTTGATGCAGTGTGGAGACTTTCTCTCCGATGAGGTTATTTTGTTGGTAGCTGTCCCGCCGGTAGTTTTGGTAATTTAGCGTGCACCTGCTGCACTACCATACTAATGCTTTTTTGTGGACTCGTAAGAGACAAAGAGCTGGAAGCTGTGCTCCTGCCTCTTGTTTATTTCTCGCGTGTGGATTTCGCTCACCTTTTGTGCACCCAACCCTAGTTACGCTGTATTCTTTAGGGAGCAACTTTGCTCCCCTTTCTCAGAATGATTTGCTTAGTCATATACTGTTACACAATATTTTAATTCACTTTGGTGCTGTCCCAGTCTGTTTTGCATCATCCCACTCTCCAAGGTGTGCTAGTTACATGCCTTCCCTTCCCCACGTGCTGCTGTGTTCCTTCCCCTTATCACTCATCTGCTGGTTTTTTGTTTTTTTTTCTATGTGAACTGCTTCCCACAAGGTTTTGTTCACATTGAGTACCTGTTTATGATAGGTACTGTTGACTTTTGTTTTGCTTCCCAGTTAGACCAGGGTCCTCCTTCACCCTGCCCCACAAGGGGCTACAAGAGTCCTGGCCTTATGTCCATTCAGTCAGTCATATAATTCTCACATGTGCAACTTACAACTAACTATTTCCTGTTTAAGTTTCTCCTGCTGCTCTCTTCCTCACTATGTATCACAAACCCACCCAATTCCTGTTACCCCTTCTAGGTGCTATTCTTCTAGTCTGTCTTTATAATTAATTGCTAATTTATTCACTTTACTGCCCCACCACTGTTTAATTGTTCTGCTTACTCTTTCTGTCCAGTTGTGCTATCCTTTTCACACTGCCCATAGTTTGCCCACCTTCTCTCTCCATTTAGCTAGCCGTCACTTTCAAAGCATTCACCTTTCTATTTCTATCATTCTATTGATGAACCATCTCAAACCAAAACCAAATCTACTACCTGATTCCCCGCATCTTCCTTTCCTGTTGAAAATCTGTCCTCTGAGGTAAATCGGCATGGTCTGGCTTGCCCAGAAGGGTTTCCAGTTTAATTAAACCAGTCTTTTAGACATTATTGTTTTAAGACTGCAGAACAAGCTGAAGTAATTGAGCAGACAGGTGACAAACTTCTATTCTCAAGTTTTATATGATCTGCCAATACATTCTGCAGTTCAGTACAATAGAAGGGTGCGCACAACATGCATACAGATGCTGAGCTAAAGAGGGTCCTTCTGGTGTTTTTATCCTATTTTTCTTGCATGTTAAACCTTTAATACAAACCACTTTGTATCTTTGTTTTCAGAACAATGGATGTTGGCTCCTGCAACAATCATTATTTCTATGATGTGGACATGAAGGAAGACTTTTATCGCTGCATTGCTCCAAGTGAAGACATATGGAAGAAGTTTGAGCTTGTGCCTGGTTTCCCCCTATCACCTGGGGGATGCCCAGGTGGTGGTGGCACAGACTGGGGAGCTGAACTGATGGATTTGGGGTGGGAGTCTCCTATGAAGTTGACTGGGTTGAGTTCAGTAGTGCTCTTGAGAGACTGCATGTGGAGTGGCTTCTCTACCAGAGAGAGGCTGGAAAAGGTAATCCATGAGCGGCTGACTACTGCGTCTCCTCGAGCAACAAACCCCCAAAAACCTGTAGCAGATCATGAAAACTCAGAACCTGGAGTAAACTCTATAGAACAGAATGCCACTCCTCTGGTTGTGCCGACGCCCGTTCCTGAAAAAGTTCCCAATTCTTCTGGATCTGAGAGCACCAGTGACTCGGGTGAGTAGGCTGTGAAAGCAAATGGATGCCTAACATTAGGCACAATGAAGTTAACTTTAGTTTAATCTGACAATTGATTTCTAATAAACTTAAGTTTTAAGTTTTCAAAATCCGGTAGCTGGAGCTGATTTCAGACTTGGTGCTTTGGCAGGTTTGGACCTGTGCTTTGTACACGCATCAAGCTTCCAGGTATTGCACATTACTTAGTGTCTTTGGGATAATAAATAGGATGACCGCTTTTGTTCATAATGCAGCTGTCTTTAAAGCCAATTGATACCACGGAGAAGGGTAAACAAAATCCTAGGCTTTAAAGAACTCTGTTCCAGTTAATGAAGGGTGTGTTTGAAGTAGCTGACACTATTACAGATTTCTATGATGTCAACTGACTTTTATAGCTTGCCACCCCTTTAGCTGCACACTCTACACTTGATTAAAAGTCTTGTGTTTTTGTTATTTATGGCAACAGATTGCCATAATGTTTACATTGCACCTTCAGGCGAATAGTATTTAAATATATAAATTCTCACTAGTGTACTGAACATTCTTTGGTTCCTCTGGAGTTTTTGTACAGAAAACAGTCATCCTACAATAATTGCTATGAATACTGTACTAGGAATTGGCAATACGTCTCACCTCTTTCCAGAATAGTCACACAGAGAACAAAACTAGAGGGGCTACTATCTAGGCCTTTGAATTATGTGGGTACTCACATTAATTCAGTGTGATGCTAACTGACAAAAGACATCTAATTTACAGGGGAATGTGTGATCCAATATTTTGCATTTGAAATGTTCAGTTCATGCGGTGTATAAAAGTCTTGACATGTACTGCAGGTGAAGCTGAGCTCAATTTTAATCTCAGTAGACTGAATTCCTTTTTATATGAATAATCCTATATGCGGAGAAGGAGGCATGTCTTGGCAGAATTATTTAATTCTGGAGTTTAATGAACTTTAATAGATTTAAACCTACTGTAATGCATAACATAGACAAGATTTAAGTGAACTAAAATTGCTGTGTAAAGTCAAACATTCTCAAATAAGTCACACAGCAGTTCAGTGTAGCTGTGGGAATTATTTCACAAGGAAATGATTGGCTCTGTTCATCATAAACTTAATGCTCTTAATCAGGAAGACTTGTTGTAAGGATATTGTGTTAATGGCATAAAGCCCAGTGTGGTTGTGCAGCAGAATAGCAAAAATGCACCTGTTCTTCAGCAGTGGGTTTACTTTAAAACACCACACAGATCAGTGAGCATATACAACCTATATCTGTTTCACACAGGACTAGAGATTCTATAAATTGTGTGTAAACATGGTATGGTTGTATATACAATGTTTCTCAGACCCTGTGAAATACATATGGGAGTGAGCGCCAAACAAAGACTCCTGTAACAATCAATACTGCATTAGTGCTGTGGTTGTAGTCTGTAAGTCTATTGCCTCTTCGCACATGCAAGACTTAGATGGCATCAGCTAGGTATTTTTTGTTGTATATTTAGGATTGCAGACAAGGGACTGAAACAAAATACGACTTGCATTTGACTGTTCTAATTTCAGCCTTTCAGCAATGGTAAGCAACCCTTTTAGAACTATAACCCCACTTTAAAGGGATCCTGTCATCGGAAAACATTTTTTCAAAACTTATCCGTTAGTGCTACTCCAGCGGAATTCTGCACTGAAATCCATTTCTCAAAAGAGCAAACAGATTTTTTTTATATCAAATTTTGAAATCTGACATGGGGCTAGACATTTTGTCAATTTCCCAGCTGCCCCCAGTCATGTGACTTGTGCCTGAAATTTAGGAGAGAAATGCTTTCTGGCAGGCTGCTGTTTTTCCTTCTCAATGTAACTGAATGTGTCTCAGTGAGACATCGGTTTTTATTATTGAGGGCTGTTCTTAGATCTACCAGGCAGCTGTTATCTTGTGTTAGGGAGCTGCTATCTGGTTACCTTCCCATTGTTCTTTTGTTTGGCTGCTGGGGGGAAAGGGAGGGGGTGATATCACTCCAACTTGCAGTAAAGAGTGATTGAAGTTTATCAGAGCACAAGTCACATGACTTGGGGCAGCTGGGAAATTGAGAATATGTCTAGCCCCATGTCAGATTTCAAAATTGAATATAAAAAAAATTTGTTCTTTTGAGAAATGGATCTCGGTGCCGAATTCTGCTGGAGCAGCACTATTAACTGATTCATTTTGAAAATTTTTTTTTCCCATGGCAGTATCCCTTTAAGTTTGCTTAAACCAAACGTAATATGTCTTAGCGCCTAAAAGGTAATACCACAGATAACTGCATAACAAAGTAACTATGTGTGAAAATATTTCGCACATTTAAAGATTTTAATAACACGCTCACAACTGATAACTAAGCAGCCCACAGATTGTTCACAACCCAGATCCCTTCCACTGGCTTAACCTCCTAAAATTTATTTTCCATCCTTAAAAAAGGCAAATCATTTCTATTAAGGAAAACTCATGCTTACTAGTCTTGTTGCCTTTTGCCAATTTTTCTAGAGAAGCTGTAGAGCCAAAGGCCCAAAATTGTGGATCCCTTCCTGTACATTCATTTGGGAATAAATATGCATTTGGCCAATACATGTGTTTAATGTTTACATGCTGCCAGGCCCTTATGCAGGGGTAACCGTTTGCAGTTGGGAAGTAATCCAGCATTTTATTACCACTTTCCACTTAACTGCAGTGACAAATCTGTGTATGTGATGGCTAAATACAGTACATTAGATTCCTTTCCAGTAAAGGCAAAGCACAAATAGGAAACCATGCAATCTGATAACTTTTACAAATGTAAATTCAGTTTTTATGGCAGCCCTTCTGCATAGTGTATATAAGTTTACTATTATGCTGTTAAATACTGTGCTGCATCATAGATAATCTAAACTTTTGTGTGTACCTTACACATAGCACTGCAGAAATCATTCACAGTGAAATCTGAATTTGGCATACACATGGACAGGAATTTTGTTTGGGTCATTGTTTGTTGGGTACCCATCCCCCTCCTTCAGAAGTCCTATGTTAAAGCTCTTTCAGCTGCATGCGGCAGACACATGGCTAGACAAAAAGCAACAGCTTGCAGTCAGTGGGGTTCAGACACCTCTGAGCCAATAGCTATAAGCTTTGCATTTGAACTAGATGCAAAGGACCAATCATTGTACCCTTGGGTTAGTTGACTAGGATTTATTAATGGGTATTTGAGCCTATTCACATTATGTAGCCTTTCTTTCGACAGAAGCGTCATCCCCCTCCCCACACACGCCCCACCCCCCTTCCCCCAACAACCATCCTTTTTGTACAATAGATGTTCAACAAAGCTTTGGGGGGGGCACTGTGTTCAGTACCTGCGTGATTTTCATTCATATGGTTCTGAAGCAATTTGGGAAACTGCCTATTAACCCTTATGCACCCTGAAGCTGCCGGTTTTTATTTGCATATGTAACCGTGAGATGGAAAAGGGTTAACCCTGGGGAGTGTATTCTAATTGAGTCAGCTGCTTTTGTTTCCTTTTTAAATTAAATAGAAGAGCTGCAGGGGATCACATTTGCAAAGGGTTTAGGTTGATTGGGCGGTACAGTCCAAGGTTTGCTTTCTTTGTTGTGCAATTAAAGTAGGAGCAGGATTCATCTCTAGTGCTACTGCTTATGGTGTGATATGTCAGATGTGTGCCTCCAGCAACTTTGACTGCCAAGAGGATGATGGAAGTTGTAGTTTGCAACAGCTAGAGGTCTGGGAGTAGCTACCTAAAATGACAAAACCAACACTTTCTGGTGGCAAGGAGCTGCATTCTCTGTACTGAAAACAATGCGCTATTGCATAATACACCCTGGGAACAAAAGGCAGTTACTTCCTCCTTTGCTAGTCTTCTGCTTTATTTGCATGCAGAACCACTGTACTTTGCTCCAGGGAGGCTGGCTATGCATGAGCTGATTCTTCCAAACAATTTAGTTCCTCCAAACCAAATTGTATGATCGCTGGTCTATATATGGGCCCACAATATGGTGGATTAAACTGTTGATACAACACAAGCACTTTATTTTCCAGATGGAAGGAAAACTGGTTCAGCCAATGACAAGCTTCCAATTTTTGTGTGAAATCCTGTGTACTTATTTTACCCAGCCACTTAGCAGTTTTTGAGTACAAATGAAGCCTTTTGCACAGAGCCAATAGAGGGAATATTGCAACATGGATCATTGTGGGGTCACACATGCATAGCAATATAACTAATCTGCCTACAGGAAGATTAGCACAATTGGGGTCAGATTGGTGTTGTACAATATTTAATGAGCCTTTATTGGATATCCTGTAAACTGGCCGATATTGCTGGCTCAACAGGTTTGTCTCTGCACGCATTTTTTTTTTTTTTTTTTTTTTTTAAAGCAATAAAATCATTATTTTTTTTTATTAAGTTAAAATAAATTAAGTAAAATATTTTTTTTTTTTGGGGGGGGGGATAAACGCTACATATCAAAAATCAGTAGCTAAATCACGTTTGTGCTTCCATAGGGAAGTGTAATTGGATAGTTGAGACCTCTTTATCCCTCTTCCCTGTCCCCCATGGAGCCTAATTTAGGGTAGTGACAGTGATTTTGCACCTGTGTGATTTCGCCTGCATTGGCAACAAAATACTTGAAAACATCCAGTCAGACTTGACGCAATAGCCCAGACCATGAAGGTATAATGTTTTGGTGGTTATTGCTCAAATGTGTCTTATTTACTGAGCTGGAAGTCTCTTAACCTGGGCACCTTGAGGTGGTCAATATTGTGCTAATTACAATTGCAGGCAATGGGAATGAGGACCACATCAACCCACAGAGGTGGTCTTCAATTGGATGGCAAAATCGAAACAATATCTTTTGGGTAGGCCCGTTCTCTGGCACCATACAGGAGATCAGTGTATGGCCACCTTTAAATGGCTCATGAATTTCCATGTGTGCAATTGCCCTCAACAAAACCTGATTTAACAAAGAATTGGCAAGACTTTTATTGAATTTATTATTTTATTGAAAGAAATCGCTATATCCCCATATAGCGATTTCTTTCAATAAAATAATAAATCATGGAAAGCATCAATACTCATGTTTTGCTTATTCTCCAACGCCAATACCTATACTTAAAAAACTGTAAGTGAAATTTCTAAAGAAAACTGTATCTTTCCTGTCTCTTTCTAGTATCTAATAGCTACATGTAGTCAGCTGTCATCCAGGCATGACTCCTAGTTCACTCGAGGCCTTGCATGATCTGTGATTGACAAACTGTATGGGATAGCACAACAGTGTATTTAAATCTTGGCAAGAGGAGAGCAGACTACTTGCTACATTGTAGTGGTACAAGTGGTCAGAATTGCAGAAATTACGATTCTTTAAATAGTCTGTGTACATTCAACATATAAAATCACTAAGTAACATTGTAAAATTATACCCTTTGAACTGTTCAGGACTATTTAATAAGTGCATAACACTAAATGGTTAAGACATTTTAGAACTTAATTGTAACAGCTTTTTTCTTTCTACAGAGGATGATGAGATTGATGTGGTAACCATTGAGAAGAGAAAGTCTTATGGTGGGCGACAACCAGTTACTATCACTGTACGGGCTGATCCAACAGCTACTAAACTTTTTCATATATCCATACACCAGCAACAACACAACTATGCAGCCCGTCTTCCACCTGAGCCTAATTCAATGTCCCCACAACCCAACTTTCATTCACCAATTAAGGAGGAACCAGGAGAAGTAACATCTCCGCCAGCATTACAGCAATGTAGTTCACCGATGCCAGGCTCTCCTCTAGCTTCAGGCAGTTCTGACAGTGAGGACATTGTTAAAAAGAAGAATCACAACTATTTGGAGCGTAAAAGAAGGAATGACCTGCGATCACGATTCTTGGCACTCCGAGAAGAGGTACCCAGTCTAACCCGCTCAACAAAGACCCCAAAAGTGGTGGTTCTCAGTAAAGCAACAGAATTTCTGAAAGGTCTTGTCATTCAAGAGCAGCAACTCACTGCAGAAAAGTTTAAGCTCTGGTCTCGACACCAGCAGCTCCTAAGAAGAATATCCCATTTAAAAGGTCGCTGAATGGGAATTTACTATGCCTGGCACTTTTGCACATTTTTGTTTCCAGTGGGAGAAGGAGAATGTTTGTTTTTTGGGTGCACAAAAGACTACCACATCAGACAGATTGCTCTTCAGAGTACACTGGTATAAAGGGCTTGTCCTATTTTCAGGTGACTGATTTCTCTGGTTTAATAGCTTGTCTGTTCCCTCCTCTGGCCAAAATCTGTTTACATTTTTAATTCTTCTTCATAGGTATTTGGAAGCTTTGTTTATATTTGCAAAGAATGGCTTACTCTTTAAATGTACAGCAGGCCACTGCCATCATTTCTAAGTAGAGAAAATATTCTATGGTGAAGCCAGTTGTCTTAACAGAAAATGCCTAAATTGCAAATTCCCTAGTCTGCAGTATCTGTTTACATTGACTGCTGTAATGCACTTGCTAGGTTCTGTGATGAGGAAGTCAGACTCGCAACCACCTCAATTTCTCACTTACATTTTAGCTCAAATAACCTAAAACCTAAACTACTTAAAATCTGGATACTGATCACAAGACTTGCAGCCGAAAATGGCTGTTTTGGGAACTGAATGTCACTTTGCTTGATAAGAGTTCCGTTGCCAGTTGAGGGAACACTTATGGACATGTTGTAAACCATTCTATACCTCACTCTTGTCACTTTACACTCTTGTTTGTCGTTTTTCAAACCTGCTGCTGCCTGTGGATTTTTTTTGTACTGAATGAAAATTTATACTGTATTTTTGTATATCTTTGAGAGGAATTGTGATTTATAAAAAGAGAAAAATCTTTAACCTGTTGGCAACTAAAGGCATGCGATCCTCCTGCTGTAAACTTATACTTCAGTGTTTCACCTCACATGCATCCTTCTCAACCTTTGTCTGTTAAAGGTCTCAGACTGTAAATGTAGGGATTAGTAGAGAGGAGACTTGTTAGCTTTGGTTATAAGCAAAGTCTCTTCCTGGAATTATACAGTGTTTTCATAGATTGAGGTGAGCGCTATGCTGCACATTTTCCAACTGTTTGCTGCAAACTATAGTGCCCCAGCATTCAAATATACAATAGACTATTTGTGGCAACACATGCTAAAATACCAAGAGCCAAGAAACAAAGGAAGGCTTCCATTTTTTAGCATTTGTTTAAGTTCTAAGACCAGACTATGGCAATTCAACTGTAGATCAAAAACTTTGGCATACCCTGTCAGTTTAGGTGGTGCACAGTGATGAGAGCTGTAGTACTGCAACAGCTGGGATTGCAAAAGTTTCCTGTATTAAACGAAGGATGGACCTACCTTGTGCAGGTCTCTTCCAGACTAAACTAACTCAATTTTAACCTATTAGATTGTGGCCTTGAACCTTTTATAAACCCAGAATTGATTTGTCCAGCTTTATTTCTTGTGCTCTAGTTGCTTCATTAATAATTAACTAAATTGGCTGCTTGTTCCTACTCTGATTACGGCAATAGGGCTTAGTCTGCTAATATGGAAATTGAGTCTAAATTTTGCCTGAAGACTAAAGCAAAACTCTAAAATGTGAGTTATAATATGAAGTTATTGTATATTATACTGCTGTCTTAATCCATTGTTTCAGAAAAATAAACACCATATAGGGTTTATCTTCTATGGGGACAGTCTATGCAAAGAGGTACATTTTTGTATTACTATTCAACATGTTTGCATTTGTTTGTAAAAGTGGAAGCCATTTGTCAACCAGACATGGGCATAATTATAAATAGTAACCTCACCCAAATAAGATGTTTTGTCCAGTGGAAATGTCCAGTGGAAATGTATGTCCTAACTTTCTATCACTCAGCAGGGACACTGACACTAATTACATTTACCAATAGCTTTAAAGACTTTGTAACTGATAATGTATATTGGAATACTCCTTAGAATTAAATTTTTTTTTTTCATTGTGCAAAATATTGTTTGGGTGGAGTAGTCGTCTAAACTAACTGACACCACTAGATGAAGATGTGACACCTGAATGCCGGAGTGCCTGAGCAAAGACCAGCAATATGTCTGCTTCCACTCGTGTACATATTCCACAACAGAATCACTTGCAAACAAAGGATGCTCTGCACTACTACTCTTAATGACTGGAAACAGTGAGGATAAACCCTAGTAACATGGCATACTTTTTCCTGTCTGTTTTCTACTGCTCTGAAAAGTTTATGAAAAGCTGTACACTACAGTGAGAAACTGCTGATGAGTGTGGGGAAAATGCAAAGTACATGCAACTGTTTAGCTCTGAAGTTGGAGGTAATATGGATACTGCAACATGCTCTTTCATATGGAATCCTCTGGTATATGGCATATGGTCATTTAAAAAGCACTTTTGTTACGTAGATAAATGCATTGTTTGGTCCTCAAATCTGTTGAGCGTTCGAGGAAGGCATTCATTGCAAAACCTTTCTCATTTTGATCTAATAAATAAATCTGCTTTGCACAGGATTGACTGTTGCATGTCTGTTCTTCCTGAGGTTCTAATTGCCCATATGCTACCCAAACAAATTTTCCCACCCACTGTGTGTCTGGTTTTTCATGACCCGCACCCGCCCAATATCCGCCTTCCCACCACCCGAGCCAGACTTCCTGGTTCCATTTTATAGTAAGGTGGCAGGAGAGCAGAAAGAAGGGCTCAACCCGGCAGTCACCCACAAATGGAGGTGCAAGGCATCCCGAACCCAACCGACCTGTTGGTCCTGCAGGTATCGGGCCGGCCCACACATCACTAATGTATGTGTTGCAGCACTGTAAATGAAAACAATACTTTAACAGAACATACTAAGTTAACCCAAATCTATAAAATATAATAGTTAATGCTGAAAATAACCATGTTAGACAAGAGACAAGCGGTCCCTGTCCCACAAAACTTTGTTTAATCATTATTCTGGTTGGGAACACGGGAAATGCTATAGATATAAAGATGTGCAGCCTATGACTAAGGGGCACATTTACAAAGCTCGAGTGAAGGATTCGAATTAAAAAAACTTCGAATTTCGAAGTGTTTTTTGGGCTACTTCGACCATCGAATGGGCTACTTCGACCTTCGACTACTACTTCGACTTCAAATCGAACGATTCGAACTAAAAATCGTTCGACTATTCGACCATTCGATAGTCGAAGTACTGTCTCTTTAAGAAAAACTTCGACCCCCTACTTCGGCAGCTAAAAGCTACCGAAGTCAATGTTAGCCTATGGGGAAGGTCCCCATAGGCTTGCCTGAGATTTTATGATCGAAAGATATTCCTTCGATCGTTGTATTAAAATCCTTCGAATTGTTCGATTCGAAGGATTTAATCGTTCGATCGCAGGATTTGCGCAAA